>NC_086449.1:57842305-58442861 GCF_028390025.1 Pseudophryne corroboree
GTCTTTTTTTCTTTATACTATAAACGCAGTCTGCTGACAGTGTCCACCAGGTCCATTATACTGTTTATAGCAGTACGGTAGGCCACTGCTGTACCTACCTCTGTGTCGTCACTCGTCGTCCATAAGTATACTAAGTATCCATCCATCTACATTGTATACCTGTGGTGTCTTTTTTTTTATACTAGAAATGCAGTCTGCTGACAGTGTCCACCAGGTCCATTATACTGTATATAGCAGTACGGTATGCCACTGCTGTACCTACCTCTGTGTCGTCACTCGTCGTCCATAAGTATACTATCCATCCATCTACATTGTATACCTGTGGTGTCTTTTTTTCTTTATACTATAAACGCAGTCTGCTGACAGTGTACACCAGGTCCATTATACTATATATAGCAGTACGGTAGGCCGCTGCTGTACCTACCTCTGTGTCGTCACTCGTCGTCCATAAGTATACTAAGTATCCATCCATCTACATTGTATACCTGTGGTGTCTTTTTTTTTATACTATAAACGCAGTCTGCTGACAGTGTCCACCACGTCCATTATACTGTATATAGCAGTACGGTAGGCCACTGCTGTACCTACCTCTGTGTCGTCACTCGTCGTCCTTAAGTATACTAAGTATCCATCCATCTACATTGTATACCTGTGGTGTCTTTTTTTTTATACTATAAACGCAGTCTGCCGACAGTGTCCACCAGGTCCATTATACTGTATATAGCAGTACGGTAGGCCACTGCTGTACCTACCTCTGTGTCATCACTCGTCGTCCATAAGTATACTAAGTATCCATCCATCTACATTGTATACCTGTGGTGTCTTTTTTTTTATACTACAAACGCAGTCTGCTGACATTGTCCACCAGGTCCATTATACTGTATATAGCAGTACGGTAGGCAACTGCTGTACCTACCTCTGTGTCGTCACTCGTCGTCCATAAGTATACTATCCATCCATCTACATTGTATACCTGTGGTGTCTTTTTTTCTTTATACTATAAACGCAGTCTGCTGACAGTGTCCACCAGGTCCATTATACTGTATATAGCAGTACAGTAGGCCACTGCTGTACCTACCTCTGTGTCGTCACTCGTCGTCCATAAGAATACTAAGTATCCATCCATCTACATTGTATACCTGTGGTGTCTTTTTTTTTATACTATAAACGCAGTCTGTTGACAGTGTCCACCAGGTCCATTATACTGTATATAGCAGTACGGTAGGCCACTACTGTACCTACCTCTGTGTCGTCACTCATCGTCCATAAGTATACTAAGTATCCATCCATCTACATTGTATACCTGTGGTGTCTTTTTTTTTAATACTATAAACGCAGTCTGCTGACAGTGTCCACCAGGTCCATTATACTGTATATAGCAGTACGGTAGGCCACTACTGTACCTACCTCTGTGTCGTCACTCGTCGTCCATAAGTATACTACGTATCCATCCATCAACATTGTATACCTGTGGTGTCTTTTTTTTTATACTATAAACGCAGTCTGCTGACAGTGTCCACCAGGTCCATTATACTGTATATAGCGGTACGGTAGGCCACTGCTGTACCTACCTCTGTGTCGTCACTCATCGTCCATAAGTATACTATCCATCCATCTACATTGTATACCTGTGGTGTCTTTTTTTTTATACTATAATTGCAGTCTGCTGACAGTGTCCACCAGGTCCATTATACTGTATATAGCAGTACGGTAGGCCACTGCTGTACCTATCTCTGTGTCGTCACTCGTCGTCCATAATTATACTATCCATCCATCTACATTGTATACCTGTGGTGTCTTTTTTCTTTATACTATAAACACAGTCTGCTGACAGTGTCCACCAGGTCCATTATACTGTATATAGCAGTACGGTAGGCCACTGCTGTACCTACCTCTGTGTCGTCACTCATCGTCCATAAGTATACTAAGTATCCATCCATCTACATTGTATACCTGTGGTGTCTTTTTTTTTTATACTATAAACGCAGTCTGCTGACAGTGTCCACCAGGTCCATTATACTGTATATAGCAGTACGGTAGGCCACTACTGTACCTACCTCTGTGTCGTCACTCGTCGTCCATAAGTATACTACGTATCCATCCATCAACATTGTATACCTGTGGTGTCTTTTTTTTTATACTATAAACGCAGTCTGCTGACACTGTCCACCAGGTCCATTATACTGTATATAGCGGTACGGTAGGCCACTGCTGTACCTACCTCTGTGTCGTCACTCGTCGTCCATAAGTATGCTATCCATCCATCTACATTGTATACCTGTGGTGTCTTTTTTTTTATACTATAATTGCAGTCTGCTGACAGTGTCCACCAGGTCCATTATACTGTATATAGCAGTACGGTAGGCCACTGCTGTACCTACCTCTGTGTCGTCACTCGTCGTCCATAATTATACTATCCATCCATCTACATTGTATACCTGTGGTGTCTTTTTTCTTTATACTATAAACACAGTCTGCTGACAGTGTCCACCAGGTCCATTATACTGTATATAGCAGTACGGTAGGCCACTGCTGTACCTACCTCTGTGTCGTCACTCGTCGTCCATAAGTATACTATCCATCCATCTACATTGTATACCTGTGGTGTCTTTTTTATTTATACTATAAACGCAGTCTGCTGACAGTGTCCACCAGGTCCATTATACTGTATATAGCAGTACGGTAGGCCACTGCTGTACCTACCTCTGTGTCGTCAATCATCGTCCATAAGTATACTATCCATCCATCTACATTGTATACCTGTGGTGTCTTTTTTTTTTATACTATAAACGCAGTCTGCTGACAGTGTCCACCAGGTCCATTATACTGTATATAGCAGTACGGTAGGCCACTGCTGTACCTACCTCTGTGTCATCACTCGTCGTCCATAAGTATACTATCCATCCATCTACATTGTATACCTGTGGTGTCTTTTTTCTTTATACTATAAACGCAGTCTGCTGACAGTGTCCACCAGGTCCATTATACTGTATATAGCAGTACGGTAGGCCACTGCTGTACCTACCTCTGTGTCGTCACTCGTCGTCCATAAGTATACTATCCATCCATCTACATTGTATACCTGTGGTGTCTTTTTTATTTATACTATAATTGCAGTCTGCTGACAGTGTCCACCAGGTCCATTTAACTGTATATAGCAGTACGGTAGGCTACTGCTGTACCTACCTCTGTGTCGTCAATCGTCGTCCATAATTATACTATCCATCCATCTACATTGTATACCTGTGGTGTCTTTTTTTTTATACTATAACCGCAGTCTGCTGACAGTGTCCACCAGGTCCATTATACTGTATATAGCAGTACGGTAGGCCACTGCTCTACCTACCTCTGTGTCGTCACTCGTCGTCCATAAGTATGCTATCCATCCATCTACATTGTATACCTGTGGTGTCTTTTTTTTTATACTATAAACGCAGTCTACTGACAGTGTCCACCAGGTCCATTATACTGTATATAGCAGTACGGTAGGCCACTGCTGTACCTACCTCTGTGTCGTCACTCGTCGTCCATAAGTATACTATCCATCCATCTACATTGTATACCTGTGGTGTCTTTTTTCTTTATACTATAAACGCATTCTGCTGACAGTGTCCACCAGGTCCATTATACTGTATATAGCAGTATGGTAGGCCACTGCTGTACCTACCTCTGTGTCGTCACTCGTCGTCCATAAGTATACTATCCATCCATCTACATTGTATACCTGTGGTGTCTTTTTTATTTATACTATAAACGCAGTCTGCTGACAGTGTCCACCAGGTCCATTATACTGTATATAGCAGTACGGTAGGCCACTGCTGTACCTACCTCTGTGTCATCAATCGTCGTCCATAAGTATACTATCCATCCATCTACATTGTATACCTGTTGTGTCTTTTTTTTATACTATAAACGCAGTCTGCTGACAGTGTCCACCAGGTCCATTTAACTGTATATAGCAGTACGGTAGGCTACTGCTGCACCTACCTCTGTGTCGTCAATCGTCGTCCATAAGTATACTATCCATCCATCTACATTGTATACCTGTGGTGTCTTTTTTTTAATACTATAACCACAGTCTGCTGACAGTGTCCACCAGGTCCATTATACTGTATATAGCAGTACGGTAGGCCACTGATCTACCTACCTCTGTGTCGTCACTCGTCGTCCATAAGTATACTATCCATCCATCTACATTGTATACCTGTGTTGTCTTTTTTTTATATACTATAAACGCAGTCTGCTGACAGTGCCCACCAGGTCCATTATACTGTATATAGCAGTACGGTAGGCCACTGCTGTACCTACCTCTGTGTCTTCACTCGTCGTCCATAAGTATACTAAGTATCCATCCATCTACATTGTATACCTGTGGTGTCTTTTTTTCTTTATACTATAAACGCAGTCTGCTGACAGTGTCCACCAGGTCCATTATACTGTATATAGCAGTACGGTAGGCCACTGCTGTACCTACCTCTGTGTCATCACTCGTCGTCCATAAGTATACTAAGTATCCATCCATCTACATTGTATACCTGTGGTGTCTTTTTTTTTATACTATAAACGCAGTCTGCTGACAGTGTCCACCAGGTCCATTATACAGTATATAGCAGTACGGTAGGCCACTGCTGTACCTACCTCTGTGTCGTCACTCGTCGTCCATAAGTATACTAAGTATCCATCCATCTACATTGTATACCTGTGGTGTCTTTTTTTTATACTATAAACGCAGTCTGCTGACAGTGTCCACCAGGTCCATTATACTGTATATAGCGGTACGGTAGGCCACTGCTGTACCTACCTCTGTGTCGTCACTCGTCGTCCATAAGTATGCTATCCATCCATCTACATTGTATACCTGTGGTGTCTTTTTTATTTATACTATAAACGCAGTCTGCTGACAGTGTCCACCAGGTCCATTATACTGTATATAGCAGTACGGTAGGCCACTGCTGTACCTACCTCTGTGTCATCAATCGTCGTCCATAAGTATACTATCCATCCATCTACATTGTATACCTGTGGTGTCTTTTTTTTTATACTATAAAAGCAGTCTGCTGACAGTGTCCACCAGGTCCATTATACTGTATATAGCAGTACGGTAGGCCACTGCTCTACCTACCTCTGTGTCGTCACTCGTCGTCCATAAGTATACTATCCATCCATCTACATTGTATACCTGTGTTGTCTTTTTTTTATATACTATAAACGCAGTCTGCTGACAGTGCTCACCAGGTTCATTATACTGTATACAGCAGTACGGTAGGCCACTGCTGTACCTACCTCTGTGTCGTCACTCGTCGTCCATAAGTATACTAAGTATCCATCCATCTACATTGTATACCTGTGGTGTCTTTTTTTCTTTATACTATAAACGCAGTCTGCCGACAGTGTCCACCAGGTCCATTATACTGTATATAGCAGTACGGTAGGCCACTGCTGTACCTACCTCTGTGTCATCACTCGTCGTCCATAAGTATACTAAGTATCCATCCATCTACATTGTATACCTGTGGTGTCTTTTTTTTTATACTACAAACGCAGTCTGCTGACATTGTCCACCAGGTCCATTATACTGTATATAGCAGTACGGTAGGCAACTGCTGTACCTACCTCTGTGTCGTCACTCGTCGTCCATAAGTATACTATCCATCCATCTACATTGTATACCTGTGGTGTCTTTTTTTTTATACTATAAACGCAGTCTGTTGACAGTGTCCACCAGGTCCATTATACTGTATATAGCAGTACGGTAGGCCACTACTGTACCTACCTCTGTGTCGTCACTCATCGTCCATAAGTATACTAAGTATCCATCCATCTACATTGTATACCTGTGGTGTCTTTTTTTTTAATACTATAAACGCAGTCTGCTGACAGTGTCCACCAGGTCCATTATACTGTATATAGCAGTACGGTAGGCCACTACTGTACCTACCTCTGTGTCGTCACTCGTCGTCCATAAGTATACTACGTATCCATCCATCAACATTGTATACCTGTGGTGTCTTTTTTTTTATACTATAAACGCAGTCTGCTGACAGTGTCCACCAGGTCCATTATACTGTATATAGCGGTACGGTAGGCCACTGCTGTACCTACCTCTGTGTCGTCACTCGTCGTCCATAAGTATACTATCCATCCATCTACATTGTATACCTGTGGTGTCTTTTTTTTTATACTATAATTGCAGTCTGCTGACAGTGTCCACCAGGTCCATTATACTGTATATAGCAGTACGGTAGGCCACTGCTGTACCTACCTCTGTGTCGTCACTCGTCGTCCATAATTATACTATCCATCCATCTACATTGTATACCTGTGGTGTCTTTTTTCTTTATACTATAAACACAGTCTGCTGACAGTGTCCACCAGGTCCATTATACTGTATATAGCAGTACGGTAGGCCACTGCTGTACCTACCTCTGTGTCGTCACTCATCGTCCATAAGTATACTAAGTATCCATCCATCTACATTGTATACCTGTGGTGTCTTTTTTTTTTATACTATAAACGCAGTCTGCTGACAGTGTCCACCAGGTCCATTATACTGTATATAGCAGTACGGTAGGCCACTACTGTACCTACCTCTGTGTCGTCACTCGTCGTCCATAAGTATACTACGTATCCATCCATCAACATTGTATACCTGTGGTGTCTTTTTTTTTATACTATAAACGCAGTCTGCTGACACTGTCCACCAGGTCCATTATACTGTATATAGCGGTACGGTAGGCCACTGCTGTACCTACCTCTGTGTCGTCACTCGTCGTCCATAAGTATACTATCCATCCATCTACATTGTATACCTGTGGTGTCTTTTTTTTTATACTATAATTGCAGTCTGCTGACAGTGTCCACCAGGTCCATTATACTGTATATAGCAGTACGGTAGGCCACTGCTGTACCTACCTCTGTGTCGTCAATCGTCGTCCATAATTATACTATCCATCCATCTACATTGTATACCTGTGGTGTCTTTTTTCTTTATACTATAAACACAGTCTGCTGACAGTGTCCACCAGGTCCATTATACTGTATATAGCAGTACGGTAGGCCACTGCTGTACCTACCTCTGTGTCGTCACTCGTCGTCCATAAGTATACTATCCATCCATCTACATTGTATACCTGTGGTGTCTTTTTTATTTATACTATAAACGCAGTCTGCTGACAGTGTCCACCAGGTCCATTATACTGTATATAGCAGTACGGTAGGCCACTGCTGTACCTACCTCTGTGTCGTCAATCATCGTCCATAAGTATACTATCCATCCATCTACATTGTATACCTGTGGTGTCTTTTTTTTTTATACTATAAACGCAGTCTGCTGACAGTGTCCACCAGGTCCATTATACTGTATATAGCAGTACGGTAGGCCACTGCTGTACCTACCTCTGTGTCATCACTCGTCGTCCATAAGTATACTATCCATCCATCTACATTGTATACCTGTGGTGTCTTTTTTCTTTATACTATAAACGCAGTCTGCTGACAGTGTCCACCAGGTCCATTATACTGTATATAGCAGTACGGTAGGCCACTGCTGTACCTACCTCTGTGTCGTCACTCGTCGTCCATAAGTATACTATCCATCCATCTACATTGTATACCTGTGGTGTCTTTTTTATTTATACTATAATTGCAGTCTGCTGACAGTGTCCACCAGGTCCATTTAACTGTATATAGCAGTACGGTAGGCTACTGCTGTACCTACCTCTGTGTCGTCAATCGTCGTCCATAAGTATACTATCCATCCATCTACATTGTATACCTGTGGTGTCTTTTTTTTTATACTATAACCGCAGTCTGCTGACAGTGTCCACCAGGTCCATTATACTGTATATAGCAGTACGGTAGGCCACTGCTCTACCTACCTCTGTGTCGTCACTCGTCGTCCATAAGTATACTATCCATCCATCTACATTGTATACCTGTGGTGTCTTTTTTTTTATACTATAAACGCAGTCTGCTGACAGTGTCCACCAGGTCCATTATACTGTATATAGCAGTACGGTAGGCCACTGCTGTACCTACCTCTGTGTCGTCACTCGTCGTCCATAAGTATACTATCCATCCATCTACATTGTATACCTGTGGTGTCTTTTTTCTTTATACTATAAACGCATTCTGCTGACAGTGTCCACCAGGTCCATTATACTGTATATAGCAGTAAGGTAGGCCACTGCTGTACCTACCTCTGTGTCGTCACTCGTCGTCCATAAGTATACTATCCATCCATCTACATTGTATACCTGTGGTGTCTTTTTTATTTATACTATAAACGCAGTCTGCTGACAGTGTCCACCAGGTCCATTATACTGTATATAGCAGTACGGTAGGCCACTGCTGTACCTACCTCTGTGTCATCAATCGTCGTCCATAAGTATACTATCCATCCATCTACATTGTATACCTGTGGTGTCTTTTTTTTATACTATAAACGCAGTCTGCTGACAGTGTCCACCAGGTCCATTTAACTGTATATAGCAGTACGGTAGGCTACTGCTGTACCTACCTCTGTGTCGTCAATCGTCGTCCATAAGTATACTATCCATCCATCTACATTGTATACCTGTGGTGTCTTTTTTTTAATACTATAACCACAGTCTGCTGACAGTGTCCACCAGGTCCATTATACTGTATATAGCAGTACGGTAGGCCACTGATCTACCTACCTCTGTGTCGTCACTCGTCGTCCATAAGTATACTATCCATCCATCTACATTGTATACCTGTGTTGTCTTTTTTTTATATACTATAAACGCAGTCTGCTGACAGTGCCCACCAGGTCCATTATACTGTATATAGCAGTACGGTAGGCCACTGCTGTACCTACCTCTGTGTCTTCACTCGTCGTCCATAAGTATACTAAGTATCCATCCATCTACATTGTATACCTGTGGTGTCTTTTTTTCTTTATACTATAAACGCAGTCTGCTGACAGTGTCCACCAGGTCCATTATACTGTATATAGCAGTACGGTAGGCCACTGCTGTACCTACCTCTGTGTCATCACTCGTCGTCCATAAGTATACTAAGTATCCATCCATCTACATTGTATACCTGTGGTGTCTTTTTTTTTATACTATAAACGCAGTCTGCTGACAGTGTCCACCAGGTCCATTATACAGTATATAGCAGTACGGTAGGCCACTGCTGTACCTACCTCTGTGTCGTCACTCGTCGTCCATAAGTATACTAAGTATCCATCCATCTACATTGTATACCTGTGGTGTCTTTTTTTTATACTATAAACGCAGTCTGCTGACAGTGTCCACCAGGTCCATTATACTGTATATAGCGGTACGGTAGGCCACTGCTGTACCTACCTCTGTGTCGTCACTCGTCGTCCATAAGTATACTATCCATCCATCTACATTGTATACCTGTGGTGTCTTTTTTATTTATACTATAAACGCAGTCTGCTGACAGTGTCCACCAGGTCCATTATACTGTATATAGCAGTACGGTAGGCCACTGCTGTACCTACCTCTGTGTCATCAATCGTCATCCATAAGTATACTATCCATCCATCTACATTGTATACCTGTGGTGTCTTTTTTTTTATACTATAAAAGCAGTCTGCTGACAGTGTCCACCAGGTCCATTATACTGTATATAGCAGTACGGTAGGCCACTGCTCTACCTACCTCTGTGTCGTCACTCGTCGTCCATAAGTATACTATCCATCCATCTACATTGTATACCTGTGTTGTCTTTTTTTTATATACTATAAACGCAGTCTGCTGACAGTGCTCACCAGGTTCATTATACTGTATACAGCAGTACGGTAGGCCACTGCTGTACCTACCTCTGTGTCGTCACTCGTCGTCCATAAGTATACTAAGTATCCATCCATCTACATTGTATACCTGTGGTGTCTTTTTTTCTTTATACTATAAACGCAGTCTGCTGACAGTGTCCACCAGGTCCATTATACTGTATATAGCAGTACGGTAGGCCACTGCTGTACCTACCTCTGTGTCGTCACTCGTCGTCCATAAGTATACTAAGTATCCATCCATCTTCATTGTATACTTGTGGTGTCTTTTTTTTTATACTATAAACGCAGTCTGCTGACAGTGTCCACCAGGTCCATTATACTGTATATAGCAGTACGGTAGGCCACTGCTGTACCTACCTCTGTGTCGTCAATCATCGTCCATAAGTATACTATCCATCCATCTACATTGTATACCTGTGGTGTCTTTTTTTTTTATACTATAAACGCAGTCTGCTGACAGTGTCCACCAGGTCCATTATACTGTATATAGCAGTACGGTAGGCCACTGCTGTACCTACCTCTGTGTCATCACTCGTCGTCCATAAGTATACTATCCATCCATCTACATTGTATACCTGTGGTGTCTTTTTTCTTTATACTATAAACGCAGTCTGCTGACAGTGTCCACCAGGTCCATTATACTGTATATAGCAGTACGGTAGGCCACTGCTGTACCTACCTCTGTGTCGTCACTCGTCGTCCATAAGTATACTATCCATCCATCTACATTGTATACCTGTGGTGTCTTTTTTATTTATACTATAATTGCAGTCTGCTGACAGTGTCCACCAGGTCCATTTAACTGTATATAGCAGTACGGTAGGCTACTGCTGTACCTACCTCTGTGTCGTCAATCGTCGTCCATAAGTATACTATCCATCCATCTACATTGTATACCTGTGGTGTCTTTTTTTTATACTATAACCGCAGTCTGCTGACAGTGTCCACCAGGTCCATTATACTGTATATAGCAGTACGGTAGGCCACTGCTCTACCTACCTCTGTGTCGTCACTCGTCGTCCATAAGTATACTATCCATCCATCTACATTGTATACCTGTGGTGTCTTTTTTTTATACTATAAACGCAGTCTACTGACAGTGTCCACCAGGTCCATTATACTGTATATAGCAGTACGGTAGGCCACTGCTGTACCTACCTCTGAGTCGTCACTCGTCGTCCATAAGTATACTATCCATCCATCTACATTGTATACCTGTGGTGTCTTTTTTCTTTATACTATAAACGCATTCTGCTGACAGTGTCCACCAGGTCCATTATACTGTATATAGCAGTATGGTAGGCCACTGCTGTACCTACCTCTGTGTCGTCACTCGTCGTCCATAAGTATACTATCCATCCATCTACATTGTATACCTGTGGTGTCTTTTTTATTTATACTATAAACGCAGTCTGCTGACAGTGTCCACCAGGTCCATTATACTGTATATAGCAGTACGGTAGGCCACTGCTGTACCTACCTCTGTGTCATCAATTGTCGTCCATAAGTATACTATCCATCCATCTACATTGTATACCTGTGGTGTCTTTTTTTTATACTATAAACGCAGTCTGCTGACAGTGTCCACCAGGTCCATTTAACTGTATATAGCAGTACGGTAGGCTACTGCTGTACCTACCTCTGTGTCGTCAATCGTCGTCCATAAGTATACTATCCATCCATCTACATTGTATACCTGTGTTGTCTTTTTTTTATATACTATAAACGCAGTCTGCTGACAGTGCCCACCAGGTCCATTATACTGTATATAGCAGTACGGTAGGCCACTGCTGTACCTACCTCTGTGTCTTCACTCGTCGTCCATAAGTATACTAAGTATCCATCCATCTACATTGTATACCTGTGGTGTCTTTTTTTCTTTATACTATAAACGCAGTCTGCTGACAGTGTCCACCAGGTCCATTATACTGTATATAGCAGTACGGTAGGCCACTGCTGTACCTACCTCTGTGTCATCACTCGTCGTCCATAAGTATACTAAGTATCCATCCATCTACATTGTATACCTGTGGTGTCTTTTTTTTTATACTATAAACGCAGTCTGCTGACAGTGTCCACCAGGTCCATTATACAGTATATAGCAGTACGGTAGGCCACTGCTGTACCTACCTCTGTGTCGTCACTCGTCGTCCATAAGTATACTAAGTATCCATCCATCTACATTGTATACCTGTGGTGTCTTTTTTTTATACTATAAACGCAGTCTGCTGACAGTGTCCACCAGGTCCATTATACTGTATATAGCGGTACGGTAGGCCACTGCTGTACCTACCTCTGTGTCGTCACTCGTCGTCCATAAGCATACTATCCATCCATCTACATTGTATACCTGTGGTGTCTTTTTTTTTTATACTATAAACGCAGTCTGCTGACAGTGTCCACCAGGTCCATTATACTGTATATAGCAGTACGGTAGGCCACTGCTGTACCTACCTCTGTGTCATCAATCGTCGTCCATAAGTATACTATCCATCCATCTACATTGTATACCTGTGGTGTCTTTTTTTTTATACTATAAAAGCAGTCTGCTGACAGTGTCCACCAGGTCCATTATATTGTATATAGCAGTACGGTAGGCCACTGCTCTACCTACCTCTGTGTCGTCACTCGTCGTCCATAAGTATACTATCCATCCATCTACATTGTATACCTGTGTTGTCTTTTTTTTATATACTATAAACGCAGTCTGCTGACAGTGCTCACCAGGTTCATTATACTGTATACAGCAGTACGGTAGGCCACTGCTGTACCTACCTCTGTGTCGTCACTCGTCGTCCATAAGTATACTAAGTATCCATCCATCTACATTGTATACCTGTGGTGTCTTTTTTTCTTTATACTATAAACGCAGTCTGCTGACAGTGTCCACCAGGTCCATTATACTGTATATAGCAGTACGGTAGGCCACTGCTGTACCTACCTCTGTGTCGTCACTCGTCGTCCATAAGTATACTAAGTATCCATCCATCTACATTGTATACTTGTGGTGTCTTTTTTTTATACTATAAACGCAGTCTGCTGACAGTGTCGACCAGGTCCATTATACTGTATATAGCGGTACGGTAGGCAACTGCTGCACCTGCCTCTGTGTCGTCACTCGTTGTCCATAAGTATACTAAGTATCCATCCATCTACATTGTATACCTGTGGTGTCTTTTTTTCTTTATACTATAAACGCAGTCTGCTGACAGTGTCCACCAGGTCCATTATACTGTTTATAGCAGTACGGTAGGCCACTGCTGTACCTACCTCTGTGTCGTCACTCGTCGTCCATAAGTATACTAAGTATCCATCCATCTACATTGTATACCTGTGGTGTCTTTTTTTTTATACTATAAATGCAGTCTGCTGACAGTGTCCACCAGGTCCATTATACTGTATATAGCAGTACGGTATGCCACTGCTGTACCTACCTCTGTGTCGTCACTCGTCGTCCATAAGTATACTATCCATCCATCTACATTGTATACCTGTGGTGTCTTTTTTTCTTTATACTATAAACGCAGTCTGCTGACAGTGTACACCAGGTCCATTATACTATATATAGCAGTACGGTAGACCGCTGCTGTACCTACCTCTGTGTCGTCACTCGTCGTCCATAAGTATACTAAGTATCCATCCATCTACATTGTATACCTGTGGTGTCTTTTTTTTTATACTATAAACGCAGTCTGCTGACAGTGTCCACCACGTCCATTATACTGTATATAGCAGTACGGTAGGCCACTGCTGTACCTACCTCTGTGTCATCACTCGTCGTCCTTAAGTATACTAAGTATCCATCCATCTACATTGTATACCTGTGGTGTCTTTTTTTTTATACTATAAACGCAGTCTGCTGACAGTGTCCACCAGGTCCATTATACTGTATATAGCAGTACGGTAGGCCACTGCTGTACCTACCTCTGTGTCATCACTCGTCGTCCATAAGTATACTAAGTATCCATCCATCTACATTGTGTACCTGTGGTGTCTTTTTTTTAATACTATAAACGCAGTCTGCTGACAGTGTTCACCAGTTCCATTATACTGTATATAGCAGTACGGTAGGCCACTGCTGTACCTACCTCTGTGTCGTCACTCGTCGTCCATAAGTATACTAAGTATCCATCCATCTACATTGTATACCTGTGGTGTCTTTTTTTTTATACTACAAACGCAGTCTGCTGACAGTGTCCACCAGGTCCATTATACTGTATATAGCAGTACGGTAGGCCACTGCTGTACCTACCTCTGTGTCGTCACTCGTCGTCCATAAGTATACTATCCATCCATCTACATTGTATACCTGTGGTGTCTTTTTTTCTTTATACTATAAACGCAGTCTGCTGACAGTGTCCACCAGGTCCATTATACTGTATATAGCAGTACAGTAGGCCACTGCTGTACCTACCTCTGTGTCGTCACTCGTCGTCCATAAGAATACTAAGTATCCATCCATCTACATTGTATACCTGTGGTGTCTTTTTTTTTATACTATAAACGCAGTCTGTTGACAGTGTCCACCAGGTCCATTATACTGTATATAGCAGTACGGTAGGCCACTGCTGTACCTACCTCTGTGTCGTCACTCATCGTCCATAAGTATACTAAGTATCCATCCATCTACATTGTATACCTGTGGTGTCTTTTTTTTTATACTATAAACGCAGTCTGCTGACAGTGTCCACCAGGTCCATTATACTGTATATAGCAGTACGGTAGGCCACTACTGTACCTACCTCTGTGTCGTCACTCGTCGTCCATAAGTATACTACGTATCCATCCATCAACATTGTATACCTGTGGTGTCTTTTTTTTTATACTATAAACGCAGTCTGCTGACACTGTCCACCAGGTCCATTATACTGTATATAGCGGTACGGTAGGCCACTGCTGTACCTACCTCTGTGTCGTCACTCGTCGTCCATAAGTATACTATCCATCCATCTACATTGTATACCTGTGGTGTCTTTTTTTTTATACTATAATTGCAGTCTGCTGACAGTGTCCACCAGGTCCATTATACTGTATATAGCAGTACGGTAGGCCACTGCTGTACCTACCTCTGTGTCGTCACTCGTCGTCCATAATTATACTATCCATCCATCTACATTGTATACCTGTGGTGTCTTTTTTCTTTATACTATAAACACAGTCTGCTGACAGTGTCCACCAGGTCCATTATACTGTATATAGCAGTACGGTAGGCCACTGCTGTACCTACCTCTGTGTCGTCACTCGTCGTCCATAAGTATACTATCCATCCATCTACATTGTATACCTGTGGTGTCTTTTTTATTTATACTATAAACGCAGTCTGCTGACAGTGTCCACCAGGTCCATTATACTGTATATAGCAGTACGGTAGGCCACTGCTGTACCTACCTCTGTGTCGTCAATCATCGTCCATAAGTATACTATCCATCCATCTACATTGTATACCTGTGGTGTCTTTTTTTTTATACTATAAACGCAGTCTGCTGACAGTGTCCACCAGGTCCATTATACTGTATATAGCAGTACGGTAGGCCACTGCTGTACCTACCTCTGTGTCATCACTCGTCGTCCATAAGTATACTAAGTATCCATCCATCTACATTGTGTACCTGTGGTGTCTTTTTTTTTAATACTATAAACGCAGTCTGCTGACAGTGTTCACCAGTTCCATTATACTGTATATAGCAGTACGGTAGGCCACTGCTGTACCTACCTCTGTGTCGTCACTCGTCGTCCATAAGTATACTAAGTATCCATCCATCTACATTGTGTACCTGTGGTGTCTTTTTTTTTAATACTATAAACGCAGTCTGCTGACAGTGTTCACCAGTTCCATTATACTGTATATAGCAGTACGGTAGGCCACTGCTGTACCTACCTCTGTGTCGTCACTCGTCGTCCATAAGTATACTAAGTATCCATCCATCTACATTGTATACCTGTGGTGTCTTTTTTTTTATACTACAAACGCAGTCTGCTGACAGTGTCCACCAGGTCCATTATACTGTATATAGCAGTACGGTAGGCCACTGCTGTACCTACCTCTGTGTCGTCACTCGTCGTCCATAAGTATACTATCCATCCATCTACATTGTATACCTGTGGTGTCTTTTTTTCTTTATACTATAAACGCAGTCTGCTGACAGTGTCCACCAGGTCCATTATACTGTATATAGCAGTACAGTAGGCCACTGCTGTACCTACCTCTGTGTCGTCACTCGTCGTCCATAAGAATACTAAGTATCCATCCATCTACATTGTATACCTGTGGTGTCTTTTTTTTATACTATAAACGCAGTCTGTTGACAGTGTCCACCAGGTCCATTATACTGTATATAGCAGTACGGTAGGCCACTACTGTACCTACCTCTGTGTCGTCACTCATCGTCCATAAGTATACTAAGTATCCATCCATCTACATTGTATACCTGTGGTGTCTTTTTTTTTTATACTATAAACGCAGTCTGCTGACAGTGTCCACCAGGTCCATTATACTGTATATAGCAGTACGGTAGGCCACTACTGTACCTACCTCTGTGTCGTCACTCGTCGTCCATAAGTATACTACGTATCCATCCATCAACATTGTATACCTGTGGTGTCTTTTTTTTTATACTATAAACGCAGTCTGCTGACAGTGTCCACCAGGTCCATTATACTGTATATAGCGGTACGGTAGGCCACTGCTGTACCTACCTCTGTGTCGTCACTCGTCGTCCATAAGTATACTATCCATCCATCTACATTGTATACCTGTGGTGTCTTTTTTTTTATACTATAATTGCAGTCTGCTGACAGTGTCCACCAGGTCCATTATACTGTATATAGCAGTACGGTGGGCCACTGCTGTACCTACCTCTGTGTCGTCACTCGTCGTCCATAATTATACTATCCATCCATCTACATTGTATACCTGTGGTGTCTTTTTTCTTTATACTATAAACACAGTCTGCTGACAGTGTCCACCAGGTCCATTATACTGTATATAGCAGTACGGTAGGCCACTGCTGTACCTACCTCTGTGTCGTCACTCATCGTCCATAAGTATACTAAGTATCCATCCATCTACATTGTATACCTGTGGTGTCTTTTTTTTAATACTATAAACGCAGTCTGCTGACAGTGTCCACCAGGTCCATTATACTGTATATAGCAGTACGGTAGGCCACTACTGTACCTACCTCTGTGTCGTCACTCGTCGTCCATAAGTATACTACGTATCCATCCATCAACATTGTATACCTGTGGTGTCTTTTTTTTTATACTATAAACGCAGTCTGCTGACACTGTCCACCAGGTCCATTATACTGTATATAGCGGTACGGTAGGCCACTGCTGTACCTACCTCTGTGTCGTCACTCGTCGTCCATAAGTATACTATCCATCCATCTACATTGTATACCTGTGGTGTCTTTTTTTTTATACTATAATTGCAGTCTGCTGACAGTGTCCACCAGGTCCATTATACTGTATATAGCAGTACGGTAGGCCACTGCTGTACCTACCTCTGTGTCGTCACTCGTCGTCCATAATTATACTATCCATCCATCTACATTGTATACCTGTGGTGTCTTTTTTCTTTATACTATAAACACAGTCTGCTGACAGTGTCCACCAGGTCCATTATACTGTATATAGCAGTACGGTAGGCCACTGCTGTACCTACCTCTGTGTCGTCACTCGTCGTCCATAAGTATACTATCCATCCATCTACATTGTATACCTGTGGTGTCTTTTTTATTTATACTATAAACGCAGTCTGCTGACAGTGTCCACCAGGTCCATTATACTGTATATAGCAGTACGGTAGGCCACTGCTGTACCTACCTCTGTGTTGTCAATCATCGTCCATAAGTATACTATCCATCCATCTACATTGTATACCTGTGGTGTCTTTTTTTTTTATACTATAAACGCAGTCTGCTGACAGTGTCCACCAGGTCCATTATACTGTATATAGCAGTACGGTAGGCCACTGCTGTACCTACCTCTGTGTCATCACTCGTCGTCCATAAGTATACTATCCATCCATCTACATTGTATACCTGTGGTGTCTTTTTTCTTTATACTATAAACGCAGTCTGCTGACAGTGTCCACCAGGTCCATTATACTGTATATAGCAGTACGGTAGGCCACTGCTGTACCTACCTCTGTGTCGTCACTCGTCGTCCATAAGTATACTATCCATCCATCTACATTGTATACCTGTGGTGTCTTTTTTATTTATACTATAATTGCAGTCTGCTGACAGTGTCCACCAGGTCCATTTAACTGTATATAGCAGTACGGTAGGCTACTGCTGTACCTACCTCTGTGTCGTCAATCGTCGTCCATAAGTATACTATCCATCCATCTACATTGTATACCTGTGGTGTCTTTTTTTTTATACTATAACCGCAGTCTGCTGACAGTGTCCACCAGGTCCATTATACTGTATATAGCAGTACGGTAGGCCACTGCTCTACCTACCTCTGTGTCGTCACTCGTCGTCCATAAGTATACTATCCATCCATCTACATTGTATACCTGTGTTGTCTTTTTTTTATATACTATAAACGCAGTCTGCTGACAGTGCCCACCAGGTCCATTATACTGTATATAGCAGTACGGTAGGCCACTGCTGTACCTACCTCTGTGTCTTCACTCGTCGTCCATAAGTATACTAAGTATCCATCCATCTACATTGTATACCTGTGGTGTCTTTTTTTCTTTATACTATAAACGCAGTCTGCTGACAGTGTCCACCAGGTCCATTATACTGTATATAGCAGTACGGTAGGCCACTGCTGTACCTACCTCTGTGTCATCACTCGTCATCCATAAGTATACTAAGTATCCATCCATCTACATTGTATACCTGTGGTGTCTTTTTTTTTATACTATAAACGCAGTCTGCTGACAGTGTCCACCAGGTCCATTATACAGTATATAGCAGTACGGTAGGCCACTGCTGTACCTACCTCTGTGTCGTCACTCGTCGTCCATAAGTATACTAAGTATCCTTCCATCTACATTGTATACCTGTGGTTTCTTTTTTTTTATACTATAAACGCAGTCTGCTGACAGTGTCCACCAGGTCCATTATACTGTATATAGCGGTACGGTAGGCCACTGCTGTACCTACCTCTGTGTCGTCACTCGTCGTCCATAAGTATACTATCCATCCATCTTCATTGTATACCTGTGGTGTCTTTTTTTTTTATACTATAAACGCAGTCTGCTGACAGTGTCCACCAGGTCCATTATACTGTATATAGCAGTACGGTAGGCCACTGCTGTACCTACCTCTGTGTCGTCAATCGTCGTCCATAAGTATACTATCCATCCATCTACATTGTATACCTGTGGTGTCTTTTTTTATACTATAAAAGCAGTCTGCTGACAGTGTCCACCAGGTCCATTATACTGTATATAGCAGTACGGTAGGCCACTGCTCTACCTACCTCTGTGTCGTCACTCGTCGTCCATAAGTATACTATCCATCCATCTACATTGTATACCTGTGTTGTCTTTTTTTATATACTATAAACGCAGTCTGCTGACAGTGCTCACCAGTTTCATTAAACTGTATACAGCAGTACGGTAGGCCACTGCTGTACCTACCTCTGTGTCGTCACTCGTCGTCCATAAGTATACTATCCATCCATCTACATTGTATACCTGTGTTGTCATTTTTTATATACTATAAACGCAGTCTGCTGACAGTGTCCACCAGGTCCATTATACTGTTTATAGCAGTACGGTAGGCCACTGCTGTACCTACCTCTGTGTCGTCACTCGTCGTCCATAAGTATACTAAGTATCCATCCATCTACATTGTATACCTGTGGTGTCTTTTTTTTTTATACTATAAATGCAGTCTGCTGACAGTGTCCACCAGGTCCATTATACTGTATATAGCAGTACGGTAGGCCACTGCTGTACCTACCTCTGTGTCGTCACTCGTCGTCCATAAGTATACTATCCATCCATCTACATTGTATACCTGTGGTGTCTTTTTTTCTTTATACTATAAACGCAGTCTGCTGACAGTGTACACCAGGTCCATTATACTATATATAGCAGTACGGTAGGCCACTGCTGTACCTACCTCTGTGTCGTCACTCGTCGTCCATAAGTATACTAAGTATCCATCCATCTACATTGTATACCTGTGGTGTCTTTTTTTTATACTATAAACGCAGTCTGCTGACAGTGTCCACCACGTCCATTATACTGTATACAGCAGTACGGTAGGCCACTGCTGTACCTACCTCTGTGTCATCACTCGTCGTCCATAAGTATACTAAGTATCCATCCATCTACATTGTATACCTGTGGTGTCTTTTTTTTATACTATAAACGCAGTCTGCTGACAGTGTCCACCAGGTCCATTATACTGTATATAGCAGTACGGTAGGCCACTGCTGTACCTACCTCTGTGTCGTCACTCGTCGTCCATAAGTATACTAAGTATCCATCCATCTACATTGTGTACCTGTGGAGTCTTTTTTATTTATACTATAAAAGCAGTCTGCTGACAGTGTTCACCAGTTCCATTATACTGTATATAGCAGTACGGTAGGCCACTGCTGTACCTACCTCTGTGTCGTCACTCGTCGTCCATAAGTATACTAAGTATCCATCCATCTACATTGTATACCTGTGGTGTCTTTTTTTTATACTACAAACTCAGTCTGCTGACAGTGTCCACCAGGTCCATTATACTGTATATAGCAGTACGGTAGGCCACTGCTGTACCTACCTCTGTGTCGTCACTCATCGTCCATAAGTATACTATCCATCCATCTACATTGTATACCTGTGGTGTCTTTTTTTCTTTATACTATAAACGCAGTCTGCTGACAGTGTCCACCAGGTCCATTATACTGTATATAGCAGTACGGTAGGCCACTGCTGTACCTACCTCTGTGTCGTCACTCGTCGTCCATAAGTATACTAAGTATCCATCCATCTACATTGTATACCTGTGGTGTCTTTTTTTTTATACTACAAACTCAGTCTGCTGACAGTGTCCACCAGGTCCATTATACTGTATATAGCAGTACGGTAGGCCACTACTGTACCTACCTCTGTGTCGTCACTCGTCGTCCATAAGTATACTACGTATCCATCCATCAACATTGTATACCTGTGGTGTCTTTTTTTTATACTATAAACGCAGTCTGCTGACAGTGTCCACCAGCTCCATTATACTGTATATAGCGGTACGGTAGGCCACTGCTGTACCTACCTCTGTGTCGTCACTCGTCGTCCATAAGTATACTATCCATCCATCTACATTGTATACCTGTGGTGTCTTTTTTTTTATACTATAATTGCAGTCTGCTGACAGTGTCCACCAGGTCCATTATACTGTATATAGCAGTACGGTAGGCCACTGCTGTACCTACCTCTGTGTCGTCACTCGTCGTCCATAATTATACTATCAATCCATCTACATTGTATACCTGTGGTGTCTTTTTTCTTTATACTATAAACACAGTCTGCTGACAGTGTCCACCAGGTCCATTATACTGTATATAGCAGTACGGTAGGCCACTGCTGTACCTACCTCTGTGTCGTCACTCATCGTCCATAAGTATACTAAGTATCCATCCATCTACATTGTATACCTGTGGTGTCTTTTTTTTTATACTATAAACGCAGTCTGCTGACAGTGTCCACCAGGTCCATTATACTGTATATAGCAGTACGGTAGGCCACTACTGTACCTACCTCTGTGTCGTCACTCGTCGTCCATAAGTATACTACGTATCCATCCATCAACATTGTATACCTGTGGTGTCTTTTTTTTTATACTATAAACGCAGTCTGCTGACACTGTCCACCTGGTCCATTATACTGTATATAGCGGTACGGTAGGCCACTGCTGTACCTACCTCTGTGTCGTCACTCGTCGTCCATAAGTATACTATCCATCCATCTACATTGTATACCTGTGGTGTTTTTTTTTTTATACTATAATTGCAGTCTGCTGACAGTGTCCACCAGGTCCATTATACTGTATATAGCAGTACGGTAGGCCACTGCTGTACCTACCTCTGTGTCGTCACTCGTCGTCCATAATTATACTATCCATCCATCTACATTGTATACCTGTGGTGTCTTTTTTCTTTATACTATAAACACAGTCTGCTGACAGTGTCCACCAGGTCCATTATACTGTATATAGCAGTACGGTAGGCCACTGCTGTACCTACCTCTGTGTCGTCACTCGTCGTCCATAAGTATACTATCCATCCATCTACATTGTATACCTGTGGTGTCTTTTTTATTTATACTATAAACGCAGTCTGCTGACAGTGTCCACCAGGTCCATTATACTGTATATAGCAGTACGGTAGGCCACTGCTGTACCTACCTCTGTGTCATCACTCGTCGTCCATAAGTATACTATCCATCCATCTACATTGTATACCTGTGGTGTCTTTTTTCTTTATACTATAAACGCAGTCTGCTGACAGTGTCCACCAGGTCCATTATACTGTATATAGCAGTACGGTAGGCCACTGCTGTACCTACCTCTGTGTCGTCACTCGTCGTCCATAAGTATACTATCCATCCATCTACATTGTATACCTGTGGTGTCTTTTTTATTTATACTATAATTGCAGTCTGCTGACAGTGTCCACCAGGTCCATTTAACTGTATATAGTAGTACGGTAGGCTACTGCTGTACCTACCTCTGTGTCGTCAATCGTCGTCCATAAGTATACTATCCATCCATCTACATTGTATACCTGTGGTGTCTTTTTTTTTATACTATAACCGCAGTCTGCTGACAGTGTCCACCAGGTCCATTATACTGTATATAGCAGTACGGTAGGCCACTGCTCTACCTACCTCTGTGTCGTCACTCGTCGTCCATAAGTATACTATCCATCCATCTACATTGTATACCTGTGTTGTCTTTTTTTTATATACTATAAACGCAGTCTGCTGACAGTGCCCACCAGGTCCATTATACTGTATATAGCAGTACGGTAGGCCACTGCTGTACCTACCTCTGTGTCTTCACTCGTCGTCCATAAGTATACTAAGTATCCATCCATCTACATTGTATACCTGTGGTGTCTTTTTTTCTTTATACTATAAACGCAGTCTGCTGACAGTGTCCACCAGGTCCATTATACTGTATATAGCAGTACGGTAGGCCACTGCTGTACCTACCTCTGTGTCATCACTCGTCATCCATAAGTATACTAAGTATCCATCCATCTACATTGTATACCTGTGGTGTCTTTTTTTTTATACTATAAACGCAGTCTGCTGACAGTGTCCACCAGGTCCATTATACAGTATATAGCAGTACGGTAGGCCACTGCTGTACCTACCTCTGTGTCGTCACTCGTCGTCCATAAGTATACTAAGTATCCTTCCATCTACATTGTATACCTGTGGTGTCTTTTTTTTTATACTATAAACGCAGTCTGCTGACAGTGTCCACCAGGTCCATTATACTGTATATAGCGGTACGGTAGGCCACTGCTGTACCTACCTCTGTGTCGTCACTCGTCGTCCATAAGTATACTATCCATCCATCTTCATTGTATACCTGTGGTGTCTTTTTTTTTATACTATAAACGCAGTCTGCTGACAGTGTCCACCAGGTCCATTATACTGTATATAGCAGTACGGTAGGCCACTGCTGTACCTACCTCTGTGTCGTCAATCGTCGTCCATAAGTATACTATCCATCCATCTACATTGTATACCTGTGGTGTCTTTTTTTTATACTATAAAAGCAGTCTGCTGACAGTGTCCACCAGGTCCATTATACTGTATATAGCAGTACGGTAGGCCACTGCTCTACCTACCTCTGTGTCGTCACTCGTCGTCCATAAGTATACTATCCATCCATCTACATTGTATACCTGTGTTGTCTTTTTTTATATACTATAAACGCAGTCTGCTGACAGTGCTCACCAGTTTCATTATACTGTATACAGCAGTACGGTAGGCCACTGCTGTACCTACCTCTGTGTCGTCACTCGTCGTCCATAAGTATACTATCCATCCATCTACATTGTATACCTGTGTTGTCTTTTTTTATATACTATAAACGCAGTCTGCTGACAGTGTCCACCAGGTCCATTATACTGTTTATAGCAGTACGGTAGGCCACTGCTGTACCTACCTCTGTGTCGTCACTCGTCGTCCATAAGTATACTAAGTATCCATCCATCTACATTGTATACCTGTGGTGTCTTTTTTTAATACTATAAACGCAGTTTGCTGACAGTGTCCACCACGTCCATTATACTGTATACAGCAGTACGGTAGGCCACTGCTGTACCTACCTCTGTGTCGTCACTCGTCGTCCATAAGTATACTAAGTATCCATCCATCTACATTGTATACCTGTGGTGTCTTTTTTTTATACTATAAACGCAGTCTGCTGACAGTGTCCACCAGGTCCATTATACTGTATATAGCAGTACGGTAGGCCACTGCTGTACCTATCTCTGTGTCGTCACTCGTCGTCCATAAGTATACTAAGTATCCATCCATCTACATTGTGTACCTGTGGTGTCTTTTTTATTTATACTATAAAAGCAGTCTGCTGACAGTGTTCACCAGTTCCATTATACTGTATATAGCAGTACGGTAGGCCACTGCTGTACCTACCTCTGTGTCGTCACTCGTCGTCCATAAGTATACTAAGTATCCATCCATCTACATTGTATACCTGTGGTGTCTTTTTTTTTATACTACAAACTCAGTCTGCTGACAGTGTCCACCAGGTCCATTATACTGTATATAGCAGTACGGTAGGCCACTGCTGTACCTACCTCTGTGTCGTCACTCATCGTCCATAAGTATACTATCCATCCATCTACATTGTATACCTGTGGTGTCTTTTTTTCTTTATACTATAAACGCAGTCTGCTGACAGTGTCCACCAGGTCCATTATACTGTATATAGCAGTACGGTAGGCCACTGCTGTACCTACCTCTGTGTCGTCACTCGTCGTCCATAAGAATACTAAGTATCCATCCATCTACATTGTATACCTGTGGTGTCTTTTTTTTTTATACTATAAACGCAGTCTGTTGACAGTGTCCACCAGGTCCATTATACTGTATATAGCAGTACGGTAGGCCACTACTGTACCTACCTCTGTGTCGTCACTCTTCGTCCATAAGTATACTAAGTATCCATCCATCTACATTGTATACCTGTGGTGTCTTTTTTTTTTAAACTATAAACGCAGTCTGCTGACAGTGTCCACCAGGTCCATTATACTGTATATAGCAGTACGGTAGGCCACTGCTGTACCTACCTCTGTGTCGTCACTCGTCGTCCATAAGTATACTATCCATCCATCTACATTGTATACCTGTGGTGTCTTTTTTTCTTTATACTATAAACGCAGTCTGCTGACAGTGTCCACCAGGTCCATTATACTGTATATAGCAGTACAGTAGGCCACTGCTGTACCTACCTCTGTGTCGTCACTCGTCGTCCATAAGAATACTAAGTATCCATCCATCTACATTGTATACCTGTGGTGTCTTTTTTTTATACTATAAACGCAGTCTGTTGACAGTGTCCACCAGGTCCATTATACTGTATATAGCAGTACGGTAGGCCACTACTGTACCTACCTCTGTGTCGTCACTCATCGTCCATAAGTATACTAAGTATCCATCCATCTACATTGTATACCTGTGGTGTCTTTTTTTTTTTATACTATAAACGCAGTCTGCTGACAGTGTCCACCAGGTCCATTATACTGTATATAGCAGTACGGTAGGCCACTACTGTACCTACCTCTGTGTCGTCACTCGTCGTCCATAAGTATACTACGTATCCATCCATCAACATTGTATACCTGTGGTGTCTTTTTTTTATACTATAAACGCAGTCTGCTGACACTGTCCACCAGGTCCATTATACTGTATATAGCGGTACGGTAGGCCACTGCTGTACCTACCTCTGTGTCGTCACTCGTCGTCCATAAGTATACTATCCATCCATCTACATTGTATACCTGTGGTGTCTTTTTTTTTATACTATAATTGCAGTCTGCTGACAGTGTCCACCAGGTCCATTATACTGTATATAGCAGTACGGTAGGCCACTGCTGTACCTACCTCTGTGTCGTCACTCGTCGTCCATAATTATACTATCCATCCATCTACATTGTATACCTGTGGTGTCTTTTTTCTTTATACTATAAACACAGTCTGCTGACAGTGTCCACCAGGTCCATTATACTGTATATAGCAGTACGGTAGGCCACTGCTGTACCTACCTCTGTGTCGTCACTCGTCGTCCATAAGTATACTATCCATCCATCTACATTGTATACCTGTGGTGTCTTTTTTATTTATACTATAAACGCAGTCTGCTGACAGTGTCCACCAGGTCCATTATACTGTATATAGCAGTACGGTAGGCCACTGCTGTACCTACCTCTGTGTCGTCAATCATCGTCCATAAGTATACTATCCATCCATCTACATTGTATACCTGTGGTGTCTTTTTTTTTTATACTATAAACGCAGTCTGCTGACAGTGTCCACCAGGTCCATTATACTGTATATAGCAGTACGGTAGGCCACTGCTGTACCTACCTCTGTGTCATCACTCGTCGTCCATAAGTATACTATCCATCCATCTACATTGTATACCTGTGGTGTCTTTTTTCTTTATACTATAAACGCAGTCTGCTGACAGTGTCCACCAGGTCCATTATACTGTATATAGCAGTACGGTAGGCCACTGCTGTACCTACCTCTGTGTCGTCACTCGTCGTCCATAAGTATACTATCCATCCATCTACATTGTATACCTGTGGTGTCTTTTTTATTTATACTATAATTGCAGTCTGCTGACAGTGTCCACCAGGTCCATTATACTGTATATAGCAGTACGGTAGGCCACTGCTGTACCTATCTCTGTGTCATCAATCGTCGTCCATAAGTATTCTATCCATCCATCTACATTGTATACCTGTGGTGTCTTTTTTTATACTATAAACGCAGTCTTCTGACAGTGTCCACCAGGTCCATTTAACTGTATATAGCAGTACGGTAGGCTACTGCTGTACCTACCTCTGTGTCGTCAATCGTCGTCCATAAGTATACTATCCATCCATCTACATTGTATACCTGTGGTGTCTTTTTTTTTATACTATAACCGCAGTCTGCTGACAGTGTCCACCAGGTCCATTATACTGTATATAGCAGTACGGTAGGCCACTGCTCTACCTACCTCTGTGTCGTCACTCGTCGTCCATAAGTATACTATCCATCCATCTACATTGTATACCTGTGTTGTCTTTTTTTTATATACTATAAACGCAGTCTGCTGACAGTGCCCACCAGGTCCATTATACTGTATATAGCAGTACGGTAGGCCACTGCTGTACCTACCTCTGTGTCTTCACTCGTCGTCCATAAGTATACTAAGTATCCATCCATCTACATTGTATACCTGTGGTGTCTTTTTTTCTTTATACTATAAACGCAGTCTGCTGACAGTGTCCACCAGGTCCATTATACTGTATATAGCAGTACGGTAGGCCACTGCTGTACCTACCTCTGTGTCATCACTCGTCATCCATAAGTATACTAAGTATCCATCCATCTACATTGTATACCTGTGGTGTCTTTTTTTTTTATACTATAAACGCAGTCTGCTGACAGTGTCCACCAGGTCCATTATACAGTATATAGCAGTACGGTAGGCCACTGCTGTACCTACCTCTGTGTCGTCACTCGTCGTCCATAAGTATACTAAGTATCCATCCATCTACATTGTATACCTGTGGTGTCTTTTTTTTTATACTATAAACGCAGTCTGCTGACAGTGTCCACCAGGTCCATTATACTGTATATAGCAGTACGGTAGGCCACTGCTGTACCTACCTCTGTGTCGTCACTCGTCGTCCATAAGTATACTATCCATCCATCTTCATTGTATACCTGTGGTGTCTTTTTTTTTTATACTATAAACGCAGTCTGCTGACAGTGTCCACCAGGTCCATTATACTGTATATAGCAGTACGGTAGGCCACTGCTGTACCTACCTCTGTGTCGTCAATCGTCGTCCATAAGTATACTATCCATCCATCTACATTGTATACCTGTGGTGTCTTTTTTTTATACTATAAAAGCAGTCTGCTGACAGTGTCCACCAGGTCCATTATACTGTATATAGCAGTACGGTAGGCCACTGCTCTACCTACCTCTGTGTCGTCACTCGTCGTCCATAAGTATACTATCCATCCATCTACATTGTATACCTGTGTTGTCTTTTTTTATATACTATAAACGCAGTCTGCTGACAGTGCTCACCAGGTTCATTATACTGTATATAGCAGTACGGTAGGCCACTGCTGTACCTACCTCTGTGTCGTCACTCGTCGTCCATAAGTATACTATCCATCCATCTACATTGTATACCTGTGTTGTCTTTTTTTATATACTATAAACGCAGTCTGCTGACAGTGTCCACCAGGTCCATTATACTGTTTATAGCAGTACGGTAGGCCACTGCTGTACCTACCTCTGTGTCGTCACTCGTCGTCCATAAGTATACTAAGTATCCATCCATCTACATTGTATACCTGTGGTGTCTTTTTTTTTTAAACTATAAACGCAGTCTGCTGACAGTGTCCACCAGGTCCATTATACTGTATATAGCAGTACGGTAGGCCACTGCTGTACCTACCTCTGTGTCGTCACTCGTCGTCCATAAGTATACTATCCATCCATCTACATTGTATACCTGTGGTGTCTTTTTTTCTTTATACTATAAACGCAGTCTGCTGACAGTGTCCACCAGGTCCATTATACTGTATATAGCAGTACGGTAGGCCACTGCTGTACCTACCTCTGTGTCGTCACTCGTCGTCCATAAGAATACTAAGTATCCATCCATCTACATTGTATACCTGTGGTGTCTTTTTTTTTTATACTATAAACGCAGTCTGTTGACAGTGTCCACCAGGTCCATTATACTGTATATAGCAGTACGGTAGGCCACTACTGTACCTACCTCTGTGTCGTCACTCGTCGTCCATAAGTATACTAAGTATCCATCCATCTACATTGTATACCTGTGGTGTCTTTTTTTTTTAAACTATAAACGCAGTCTGCTGACAGTGTCCACCAGGTCCATTATACTGTATATAGCAGTACGGTAGGCCACTGCTGTACCTACCTCTGTGTCGTCACTCGTCGTCCATAAGTATACTATCCATCCATCTACATTGTATACCTGTGGTGTCTTTTTTTCTTTATACTATAAACGCAGTCTGCTGACAGTGTCCACCAGGTCCATTATACTGTATATAGCAGTACAGTAGGCCACTGCTGTACCTACCTCTGTGTCGTCACTCGTCGTCCATAAGAATACTAAGTATCCATCCATCTACATTGTATACCTGTGGTGTCTTTTTTTTTATACTATAAACGCAGTCTGTTGACAGTGTCCACCAGGTCCATTATACTGTATATAGCAGTACGGTAGGCCACTACTGTATCTACCTCTGTGTCGTCACTCATCGTCCATAATATACTAAGTATCCATCCATCTACATTGTATACCTGTGGTGTCTTTTTTTTTTATACTATAAACGCAGTCTGCTGACAGTGTCCACCAGGTCCATTATACTGTATATAGCAGTACGGTAGGCCACTACTGTACCTACCTCTGTGTCGTCACTCGTCGTCCATAAGTATACTACGTATCCATCCATCAACATTGTATACCTGTGGTGTCTTTTTTTTTATACTATAAACGCAGTCTGCTGACACTGTCCACCAGGTCCATTATACTGTATATAGCGGTACGGTAGGCCACTGCTGTACCTACCTCTGTGTCGTCACTCGTCGTCCATAAGTATACTATCCATCCATCTACATTGTATACCTGTGGTGTCTTTTTTTTTATACTATAATTGCAGTCTG
The DNA here is from genome assembly GCF_028390025.1 of Pseudophryne corroboree. Lineage (NCBI taxonomy): Eukaryota > Metazoa > Chordata > Amphibia > Anura > Myobatrachidae > Pseudophryne > Pseudophryne corroboree. The sequence goes on from NC_086449.1 coordinate 57,872,020, forward strand.
CTGACAGTGTCCACCAGGTCCATTATACTGTATATAGCAGTACGGTAGGCCACTGCTGTACCTACCTCTGTGTCGTCACTCGTCGTCCATAATTATACTATCCATCCATCTACATTGTATACCTGTGGTGTCTTTTTTCTTTATACTATAAACACAGTCTGCTGACAGTGTCCACCAGGTCCATTATACTGTATATAGCAGTACGGTAGGCCACTGCTGTACCTACCTCTGTGTCGTCACTCGTCGTCCATAAGTATACTATCCATCCATCTACATTGTATACCTGTGGTGTCTTTTTTATTTATACTATAAACGCAGTCTGCTGACAGTGCTCACCAGGTTCATTATACTGTATATAGCAGTACGGTAGGCCACTGCTGTACCTACCTCTGTGTCGTCACTCGTCGTCCATAAGTATACTATCCATCCATCTACATTGTATACCTGTGTTGTCTTTTTTTATATACTATAAACGCAGTCTGCTGACAGTGTCCACCAGGTCCATTATACTGTTTATAGCAGTACGGTAGGCCACTGCTGTACCTACCTCTGTGTCGTCACTCGTCGTCCATAAGTATACTAAGTATCCATCCATCTACATTGTATACCTGTGGTGTCTTTTTTTTTTAAACTATAAACGCAGTCTGCTGACAGTGTCCACCAGGTCCATTATACTGTATATAGCAGTACGGTAGGCCACTGCTGTACCTACCTCTGTGTCGTCACTCGTCGTCCATAAGTATACTATCCATCCATCTACATTGTATACCTGTGGTGTCTTTTTTTCTTTATACTATAAACGCAGTCTGCTGACAGTGTCCACCAGGTCCATTATACTGTATATAGCAGTACGGTAGGCCACTGCTGTACCTACCTCTGTGTCGTCACTCGTCGTCCATAAGAATACTAAGTATCCATCCATCTACATTGTATACCTGTGGTGTCTTTTTTTTTTATACTATAAACGCAGTCTGTTGACAGTGTCCACCAGGTCCATTATACTGTATATAGCAGTACGGTAGGCCACTACTGTACCTACCTCTGTGTCGTCACTCGTCGTCCATAAGTATACTAAGTATCCATCCATCTACATTGTATACCTGTGGTGTCTTTTTTTTTTAAACTATAAACGCAGTCTGCTGACAGTGTCCACCAGGTCCATTATACTGTATATAGCAGTACGGTAGGCCACTGCTGTACCTACCTCTGTGTCGTCACTCGTCGTCCATAAGTATACTATCCATCCATCTACATTGTATACCTGTGGTGTCTTTTTTTCTTTATACTATAAACGCAGTCTGCTGACAGTGTCCACCAGGTCCATTATACTGTATATAGCAGTACAGTAGGCCACTGCTGTACCTACCTCTGTGTCGTCACTCGTCGTCCATAAGAATACTAAGTATCCATCCATCTACATTGTATACCTGTGGTGTCTTTTTTTTTTATACTATAAACGCAGTCTGCTGACAGTGTCCACCAGGTCCATTATACTGTATATAGCAGTACGGTAGGCCACTACTGTACCTACCTCTGTGTCGTCACTCGTCGTCCATAAGTATACTACGTATCCATCCATCAACATTGTATACCTGTGGTGTCTTTTTTTTTATACTATAAACGCAGTCTGCTGACACTGTCCACCAGGTCCATTATACTGTATATAGCGGTACGGTAGGCCACTGCTGTACCTACCTCTGTGTCGTCACTCGTCGTCCATAAGTATACTATCCATCCATCTACATTGTATACCTGTGGTGTCTTTTTTTTTATACTATAATTGCAGTCTGCTGACAGTGTCCACCAGGTCCATTATACTGTATATAGCAGTACGGTAGGCCACTGCTGTACCTACCTCTGTGTCGTCACTCGTCGTCCATAATTATACTATCCATCCATCTACATTGTATACCTGTGGTGTCTTTTTTCTTTATACTATAAACACAGTCTGCTGACAGTGTCCACCAGGTCCATTATACTGTATATAGCAGTACGGTAGGCCACTGCTGTACCTACCTCTGTGTCGTCACTCGTCGTCCATAAGTATACTATCCATCCATCTACATTGTATACCTGTGGTGTCTTTTTTATTTATACTATAAACGCAGTCTGCTGACAGTGTCCACCAGGTCCATTATACTGTATATAGCAGTACGGTAGGCCACTGCTGTACCTACCTCTGTGTCGTCAATCATCGTCCATAAGTATACTATCCATCCATCTACATTGTATACCTGTGGTGTCTTTTTTTTTTATACTATAAACGCAGTCTGCTGACAGTGTCCACCAGGTCCATTATACTGTATATAGCAGTACGGTAGGCCACTGCTGTACCTACCTCTGTGTCATCACTCGTCGTCCATAAGTATACTATCCATCCATCTACATTGTATACCTGTGGTGTCTTTTTTCTTTATACTATAAACGCAGTCTGCTGACAGTGTCCACCAGGTCCATTATACTGTATATAGCAGTACGGTAGGCCACTGCTGTACCTACCTCTGTGTCGTCACTCGTCGTCCATAAGTATACTATCCATCCATCTACATTGTATACCTGTGGTGTCTTTTTTATTTATACTATAATTGCAGTCTGCTGACAGTGTCCACCAGGTCCATTATACTGTATATAGCAGTACGGTAGGCCACTGCTGTACCTATCTCTGTGTCATCAATCGTCGTCCATAAGTATTCTATCCATCCATCTACATTGTATACCTGTGGTGTCTTTTTTTATACTATAAACGCAGTCTTCTGACAGTGTCCACCAGGTCCATTTAACTGTATATAGCAGTACGGTAGGCTACTGCTGTACCTACCTCTGTGTCGTCAATCGTCGTCCATAAGTATACTATCCATCCATCTACATTGTATACCTGTGGTGTCTTTTTTTTTATACTGTAACCGCAGTCTGCTGACTGTGTCCACCAGGTCCATTATACTGTATATAGCAGTACGGTAGGCCACTGCTCTACCTACCTCTGTGTCGTCACTCGTCGTCCATAAGTATACTATCCATCCATCTACATTGTATACCTGTGTTGTCTTTTTTTTATATACTATAAACGCAGTCTGCTGACAGTGCCCACCAGGTCCATTATACTGTATATAGCAGTACGGTAGGCCACTGCTGTACCTACCTCTGTGTCTTCACTCGTCGTCCATAAGTATACTAAGTATCCATCCATCTACATTGTATACCTGTGGTGTCTTTTTTTCTTTATACTATAAACGCAGTCTGCTGACAGTGTCCACCAGGTCCATTTTACTGTATATAGCAGTACGGTAGGCCACTGCTGTACCTACCTCTGTGTCATCACTCGTCATCCATAAGTATACTAAGTATCCATCCATCTACATTGTATACCTGTGGTGTCTTTTTTTTTATACTATAAACGCAGTCTGCTGACAGTGTCCACCAGGTCCATTATACAGTATATAGCAGTACGGTAGGCCACTGCTGTACCTACCTCTGTGTCGTCACTCGTCGTCCATAAGTATACTAAGTATCCTTCCATCTACATTGTATACCTGTGGTGTCTTTTTTTTTATACTATAAACGCAGTCTGCTGACAGTGTCCACCAGGTCCATTATACTGTATATAGCAGTACGGTAGGCCACTGCTGTACCTACCTCTGTGTCGTCACTCGTCGTCCATAAGTATACTATCCATCCATCTACATTGTATACCTGTGTTGTCTTTTTTTTATATACTATAAACGCAGTCTGCTGACAGTGCCCACCAGGTCCATTATACTGTATATAGCAGTACGGTAGGCCACTGCTGTACCTACCTCTGTGTCTTCACTCGTCGTCCATAAGTATACTAAGTATCCATCCATCTACATTGTATACCTGTGGTGTCTTTTTTTCTTTATACTATAAACGCAGTCTGCTGACAGTGTCCACCAGGTCCATTATACTGTATATAGCAGTACGGTAGGCCACTGCTGTACCTACCTCTGTGTCATCACTCGTCATCCATAAGTATACTAAGTATCCATCCATCTACATTGTATACCTGTGGTGTCTTTTTTTTTATACTATAAACGCAGTCTGCTGACAGTGTCCACCAGGTCCATTATACAGTATATAGCAGTACGGTAGGCCACTGCTGTACCTACCTCTGTGTCGTCACTCGTCGTCCATAAGTATACTAAGTATCCATCCATCTACATTGTATACCTGTGGTGTCTTTTTTTTTATACTATAAACGCAGTCTGCTGACAGTGTCCACCAGGTCCATTATACTGTATATAGCAGTACGGTAGGCCACTGCTGTACCTACCTCTGTGTCGTCACTCGTCGTCCATAAGTATACTATCCATCCATCTTCATTGTATACCTGTGGTGTCTTTTTTTTTTATACTATAAACGCAGTCTGCTGACAGTGTCCACCAGGTCCATTATACTGTATATAGCAGTACGGTAGGCCACTGCTGTACCTACCTCTGTGTCGTCAATCGTCGTCCATAAGTATACTATCCATCCATCTACATTGTATACCTGTGGTGTCTTTTTTTTATACTATAAAAGCAGTCTGCTGACAGTGTCCACCAGGTCCATTATACTGTATATAGCAGTACGGTAGGCCACTGCTCTACCTACCTCTGTGTCGTCACTCGTCGTCCATAAGTATACTATCCATCCATCTACATTGTATACCTGTGTTGTCTTTTTTTATATACTATAAACGCAGTCTGCTGACAGTGCTCACCAGGTTCATTATACTGTATATAGCAGTACGGTAGGCCACTGCTGTACCTACCTCTGTGTCGTCACTCGTCGTCCATAAGTATACTATCCATCCATCTACATTGTATACCTGTGTTGTCTTTTTTTATATACTATAAACGCAGTCTGCTGACAGTGTCCACCAGGTCCATTATACTGTTTATAGCAGTACGGTAGGCCACTGCTGTACCTACCTCTGTGTCGTCACTCGTCGTCCATAAGTATACTAAGTATCCATCCATCTACATTGTATACCTGTGGTGTCTTTTTTTTTTAAACTATAAACGCAGTCTGCTGACAGTGTCCACCAGGTCCATTATACTGTATATAGCAGTACGGTAGGCCACTGCTGTACCTACCTCTGTGTCGTCACTCGTCGTCCATAAGTATACTATCCATCCATCTACATTGTATACCTGTGGTGTCTTTTTTTCTTTATACTATAAACGCAGTCTGCTGACAGTGTCCACCAGGTCCATTATACTGTATATAGCAGTACGGTAGGCCACTGCTGTACCTACCTCTGTGTCGTCACTCGTCGTCCATAAGAATACTAAGTATCCATCCATCTACATTGTATACCTGTGGTGTCTTTTTTTTTTATACTATAAACGCAGTCTGTTGACAGTGTCCACCAGGTCCATTATACTGTATATAGCAGTACGGTAGGCCACTACTGTACCTACCTCTGTGTCGTCACTCGTCGTCCATAAGTATACTAAGTATCCATCCATCTACATTGTATACCTGTGGTGTCTTTTTTTTTTAAACTATAAACGCAGTCTGCTGACAGTGTCCACCAGGTCCATTATACTGTATATAGCAGTACGGTAGGCCACTGCTGTACCTACCTCTGTGTCGTCACTCGTCGTCCATAAGTATACTATCCATCCATCTACATTGTATACCTGTGGTGTCTTTTTTTCTTTATACTATAAACGCAGTCTGCTGACAGTGTCCACCAGGTCCATTATACTGTATATAGCAGTACAGTAGGCCACTGCTGTACCTACCTCTGTGTCGTCACTCGTCGTCCATAAGAATACTAAGTATCCATCCATCTACATTGTATACCTGTGGTGTCTTTTTTTTTATACTATAAACGCAGTCTGTTGACAGTGTCCACCAGGTCCATTATACTGTATATAGCAGTACGGTAGGCCACTACTGTACCTACCTCTGTGTCGTCACTCATCGTCCATAAGTATACTAAGTATCCATCCATCTACATTGTATACCTGTGGTGTCTTTTTTTTTTATACTATAAACGCAGTCTGCTGACAGTGTCCACCAGGTCCATTATACTGTATATAGCAGTACGGTAGGCCACTACTGTACCTACCTCTGTGTCGTCACTCGTCGTCCATAAGTATACTACGTATCCATCCATCAACATTGTATACCTGTGGTGTCTTTTTTTTTATACTATAAACGCAGTCTGCTGACACTGTCCACCAGGTCCATTATACTGTATATAGCGGTACGGTAGGCCACTGCTGTACCTACCTCTGTGTCGTCACTCGTCGTCCATAAGTATACTATCCATCCATCTACATTGTATACCTGTGGTGTCTTTTTTTTTATACTATAATTGCAGTCTGCTGACAGTGTCCACCAGGTCCATTATACTGTATATAGCAGTATGGTAGGCCACTGCTGTACCTACCTCTGTGTCGTCACTCGTCGTCCATAATTATACTATCCATCCATCTACATTGTATACCTGTGGTGTCTTTTTTCTTTATACTATAAACACAGTCTGCTGACAGTGTCCACCAGGTCCATTATACTGTATATAGCAGTACGGTAGGCCACTGCTGTACCTACCTCTGTGTCGTCACTCGTCGTCCATAAGTATACTATCCATCCATCTACATTGTATACCTGTGGTGTCTTTTTTATTTATACTATAAACGCAGTCTGCTGACAGTGTCCACCAGGTCCATTATACTGTATATAGCAGTACGGTAGGCCACTGCTGTACCTACCTCTGTGTCGTCAATCATCGTCCATAAGTATACTATCCATCCATCTACATTGTATACCTGTGGTGTCTTTTTTTTTATACTATAAACGCAGTCTGCTGACAGTGTCCACCTGGTCCATTATACTGTATATAGCAGTACGGTAGGCCACTGCTGTACCTACCTCTGTGTCATCACTCGTCGTCCATAAGTATACTATCCATCCATCTACATTGTATACCTGTGGTGTCTTTTTTCTTTATACTATAAACGCAGTCTGCTGACAGTGTCCACCAGGTCCATTATACTGTATATAGCAGTACGGTAGGCCACTGCTGTACCTACCTCTGTGTCGTCACTCGTCGTCCATAAGTATACTATCCATCCATCTACATTGTATACCTGTGGTGTCTTTTTTATTTATACTATAATTGCAGTGTGCTGACAGTGTCCACCAGGTCCATTATACTGTATATAGCAGTACGGTAGGCCACTGCTGTACCTATCTCTGTGTCATCAATCGTCGTCCATAAGTATTCTATCCATCCATCTACATTGTATACCTGTGGTGTCTTTTTTTATACTATAAACGCAGTCTTCTGACAGTGTCCACCAGGTCCATTTAACTGTATATAGCAGTACGGTAGGCTACTGCTGTACCTACCTCTGTGTCGTCAATCGTCGTCCATAAGTATACTATCCATCCATCTACATTGTATACCTGTGGTGTCTTTTTTTTTATACTATAACCGCAGTCTGCTGACTGTGTCCACCAGGTCCATTATACTGTATATAGCAGTACGGTAGGCCACTGCTCTACCTACCTCTGTGTCGTCACTCGTCGTCCATAAGTATACTATCCATCCATCTACATTGTATACCTGTGTTGTCTTTTTTTTATATACTATAAACGCAGTCTGCTGACAGTGCCCACCAGGTCCATTATACTGTATATAGCAGTACGGTAGGCCACTGCTGTACCTACCTCTGTGTCTTCACTCGTCGTCCATAAGTATACTAAGTATCCATCCATCTACATTGTATACCTGTGGTGTCTTTTTTTCTTTATACTATAAACGCAGTCTGCTGACAGTGTCCACCAGGTCCATTTTACTGTATATAGCAGTACGGTAGGCCACTGCTGTACCTACCTCTGTGTCATCACTCGTCATCCATAAGTATACTAAGTATCCATCCATCTACATTGTATACCTGTGGTGTCTTTTTTTTTTATACTATAAACGCAGTCTGCTGACAGTGTCCACCAGGTCCATTATACAGTATATAGCAGTACGGTAGGCCACTGCTGTACCTACCTCTGTGTCGTCACTCGTCGTCCATAAGTATACTAAGTATCCTTCCATCTACATTGTATACCTGTGGTGTCTTTTTTTTTATACTATAAACGCAGTCTGCTGACAGTGTCCACCAGGTCCATTATACTGTATATAGCAGTACGGTAGGCCACTGCTGTACCTACCTCTGTGTCGTCACTCGTCGTCCATAAGTATACTATCCATCCATCTTCATTGTATACCTGTGGTGTCTTTTTTTTTTATACTATAAACGCAGTCTGCTGACAGTGTCCACCAGGTCCATTATACTGTATATAGCAGTACGGTAGGCCACTGCTGTACCTACCTCTGTGTCGTCAATCGTCGTCCTTAAGTATACTATCCATCCATCTACATTGTATACCTGTGGTGTCTTTTTTTTATACTATAAAAGCAGTCTGCTGACAGTGTCCACCAGGTCCATTATACTGTATATAGCAGTACGGTAGGCCACTGCTCTACCTACCTCTGTGTCGTCACTCGTCGTCCATAAGTATACTATCCATCCATCTACATTGTATACCTGTGTTGTCTTTTTTTATATACTATAAACGCAGTCTGCTGACAGTGCTCACCAGGTTCATTATACTGTATACAGCAGTACGGTAGGCCACTGCTGTACCTACCTCTGTGTCGTCACTCGTCGTCCATAAGTATACTATCCATCCATCTACATTGTATACCTGTGTTGTCTTTTTTTATATACTATAAACGCAGTCTGCTGACAGTGTCCACCAGGTCCATTATACTGTTTATAGCAGTACGGTAGGCCACTGCTGTACCTACCTCTGTGTCGTCACTCGTCGTCCATAAGTATACTAAGTATCCATCCATCTACATTGTATACCTGTGGTGTCTTTTTTTTTTAAACTATAAACGCAGTCTGCTGACAGTGTCCACCAGGTCCATTATACTGTATATAGCAGTACGGTAGGCCACTGCTGTACCTACCTCTGTGTCGTCACTCGTCGTCCATAAGTATACTATCCATCCATCTACATTGTATACCTGTGGTGTCTTTTTTTCTTTATACTATAAACGCAGTCTGCTGACAGTGTCCACCAGGTCCATTATACTGTATATAGCAGTACAGTAGGCCACTGCTGTACCTACCTCTGTGTCGTCACTCGTCGTCCATAAGAATACTAAGTATCCATCCATCTACATTGTATACCTGTGGTGTCTTTTTTTTTATACTATAAACGCAGTCTGTTGACAGTGTCCACCAGGTCCATTATACTGTATATAGCAGTACGGTAGGCCACTACTGTACCTACCTCTGTGTCGTCACTCATCGTCCATAAGTATACTAAGTATCCATCCATCTACATTGTATACCTGTGGTGTCTTTTTTTTTTATACTATAAACGCAGTCTGCTGACAGTGTCCACCAGGTCCATTATACTGTATATAGCAGTACGGTAGGCCACTACTGTACCTACCTCTGTGTCGTCAGTCGTCGTCCATAAGTATACTACGTATCCATCAACATTGTATACCTGTGGTGTCTTTTTTTTTATACTATAAACGCAGTCTGCTGACACTGTCCACCAGGTCCATTATACTGTATATAGCGGTACGGTAGGCCACTGCTGTACCTACCTCTGTGTCGTCACTCGTCGTCCATAAGTATACTATCCATCCATCTACATTGTATACCTGTGGTGTCTTTTTTTTATACTATAATTGCAGTCTGCTGACAGTGTCCACCAGGTCCATTATACTGTATATAGCAGTACGGTAGGCCACTGCTGTACCTACCTCTGTGTCGTCACTCGTCGTCCATAATTATACTATCCATCCATCTACATTGTATACCTGTGGTGTCTTTTTTCTTTATACTATAAACACAGTCTGCTGACAGTGTCCACCAGGTCCATTATACTGTATATAGCAGTACGGTAGGCCACTGCTGTACCTACCTCTGTGTCGTCACTCGTCGTCCATAAGTATACTATCCATCCATCTACATTGTATACCTGTGGTGTCTTTTTTATTTATACTATAAACGCAGTCTGCTGACAGTGTCCACCAGGTCCATTATACTGTATATAGCAGTACGGTAGGCCACTGCTGTACCTACCTCTGTGTCGTCAATCATCGTCCATAAGTATACTATCCATCCATCTACATTGTATACCTGTGGTGTCTTTTTTTTTTATACTATAAACGCAGTCTGCTGACAGTGTCCACCAGGTCCATTATACTGTATATAGCAGTACGGTAGGCCACTGCTGTACCTACCTCTGTGTCATCACTCGTCGTCCATACGTATACTATCCATCCATCTACATTGTATACCTGTGGTGTCTTTTTTCTTTATACTATAAACGCAGTCTGCTGACAGTGTCCACCAGGTCCATTATACTGTATATAGCAGTACGGTAGGCCACTGCTGTACCTACCTCTGTGTCGTCACTCGTCGTCCATAAGTATACTATCCATCCATCTACATTGTATACCTGTGGTGTCTTTTTTATTTATACTATAATTGCAGTCTGCTGACAGTGTCCACCAGGTCCATTATACTGTATATAGCAGTACGGTAGGCCACTGCTGTACCTATCTCTGTGTCATCAATCGTCGTCCATAAGTATTCTATCCATCCATCTACATTGTATACCTGTGGTGTCTTTTTTTATACTATAAACGCAGTCTTCTGACAGTGTCCACCAGGTCCATTTAACTGTATATAGCAGTACGGTAGGCTACTGCTGTACCTACCTCTGTGTCGTCAATCGTCGTCCATAAGTATACTATCCATCCATCTACATTGTATACCTGTGGTGTCTTTTTTTTTATACTATAACCGCAGTCTGCTGACAGTGTCCACCAGGTCCATTATACTGTATATAGCAGTACGGTAGGCCACTGCTCTACCTACCTCTGTGTCGTCACTCGTCGTCCATAAGTATACTATCCATCCATCTACATTGTATACCTGTGTTGTCTTTTTTTTATATACTATAAACGCAGTCTGCTGACAGTGCCCACCAGGTCCATTATACTGTATATAGCAGTACGGTAGGCCACTGCTGTACCTACCTCTGTGTCTTCACTCGTCGTCCATAAGTATACTAAGTATCCATCCATCTACATTGTATACCTGTGGTGTCTTTTTTTCTTTATACTATAAACGCAGTCTGCTGACAGTGTCCACCAGGTCCATTATACTGTATATAGCAGTACGGTAGGCCACTGCTGTACCTACCTCTGTGTCATCACTCGTCATCCATAAGTATACTAAGTATCCATCCATCTACATTGTATACCTGTGGTGTCTTTTTTTTTTATACTATAAACGCAGTCTGCTGACAGTGTCCACCAGGTCCATTATACAGTATATAGCAGTACGGTAGGCCACTGCTGTACCTACCTCTGTGTCGTCACTCGTCGTCCATAAGTATACTAAGTATCCTTCCATCTACATTGTATACCTGTGGTGTCTTTTTTTTTATACTATAAACGCAGTCTGCTGACAGTGTCCACCAGGTCCATTATACTGTATATAGCAGTACGGTAGGCCACTGCTGTACCTACCTCTGTGTCGTCACTCGTCGTCCATAAGTATACTATCCATCCATCTTCATTGTATACCTGTGGTGTCTTTTTTTTTTATACTATAAACGCAGTCTGCTGACAGTGTCCACCAGGTCCATTATACTGTATATAGCAGTACGGTAGGCCACTGCTGTACCTACCTCTGTGTCGTCAATCGTCGTCCATAAGTATACTATCCATCCATCTACATTGTATACCTGTGGTGTCTTTTTTTTATACTATAAAAGCAGTCTGCTGACAGTGTCCACCAGGTCCATTATACTGTATATAGCAGTACGGTAGGCCACTGCTCTACCTACCTCTGTGTCGTCACTCGTCGTCCATAAGTATACTATCCATCCATCTACATTGTATACCTGTGTTGTCTTTTTTTATATACTATAAACGCAGTCTGCTGACAGTGCTCACCAGGTTCATTATACTGTATACAGCAGTACGGTAGGCCACTGCTGTACCTACCTCTGTGTCGTCACTCGTCGTCCATAAGTATACTATCCATCCATCTACATTGTATACCTGTGTTGTCTTTTTTTATATACTATAAACGCAGTCTGCTGACAGTGTCCACCAGGTCCATTATACTGTTTATAGCAGTACGGTAGGCCACTGCTGTACCTACCTCTGTGTCGTCACTCGTCGTCCATAAGTATACTAAGTATCCATCCATCTACATTGTATACCTGTGGTGTCTTTTTTTTTTATACTATAAATGCAGTCTGCTGACAGTGTCCACCAGGTCCATTATACTGTATATAGCGGTACGGTAGGCCACTGCTGTACCTACCTCTGTGTCGTCACTCGTCGTCCATAAGTATACTATCCATCCATCTACATTGTATACCTGTGGTGTCTTTTTTTTTATACTATAATTGCAGTCTGCTGACAGTGTCCACCAGGTCCATTATACTGTATATAGCAGTACGGTAGGCCACTGCTGTACCTACCTCTGTGTCGTCACTCGTCGTCCATAATTATACTATCCATCCATCTACATTGTATACCTGTGGTGTCTTTTTTCTTTATACTATAAACACAGTCTGCTGACAGTGTCCACCAGGTCCATTATACTGTATATAGCAGTACGGTAGGCCACTGCTGTACCTACCTCTGTGTCGTCACTCGTCGTCCATAAGTATACTATCCATCCATCTACATTGTATACCTGTGGTGTCTTTTTTATTTATACTATAAACGCAGTCTGCTGACAGTGTCCACCAGGTCCATTATACTGTATATAGCAGTACGGTAGGCCACTGCTGTACCTACCTCTGTGTCGTCAATCATCGTCCATAAGTATACTATCCATCCATCTACATTGTATACCTGTGGTGTCTTTTTTTTTATACTATAAACGCAGTCTGCTGACAGTGTCCACCAGGTCCATTATACTGTATATAGCAGTACGGTAGGCCACTGCTGTACCTACCTCTGTGTCATCACTCGTCGTCCATAAGTATACTATCCATCCATCTACATTGTATACCTGTGGTGTCTTTTTTCTTTATACTATAAACGCAGTCTGCTGACAGTGTCCACCAGGTCCATTATACTGTATATAGCAGTACGGTAGGCCACTGCTGTACCTACCTCTGTGTCGTCACTCGTCGTCCATAAGTATACTATCCATCCATCTACATTGTATACCTGTGGTGTCTTTTTTATTTATACTATAATTGCAGTCTGCTGACAGTGTCCACCAGGTCCATTATACTGTATATAGCAGTACGGTAGGCCACTGCTGTACCTATCTCTGTGTCATCAATCGTCGTCCATAAGTATTCTATCCATCCATCTACATTGTATACCTGTGGTGTCTTTTTTTATACTATAAACGCAGTCTTCTGACAGTGTCCACCTGGTCCATTTAACTGTATATAGCAGTACGGTAGGCTACTGCTGTACCTACCTCTGTGTCGTCAATCGTCGTCCATAAGTATACTATCCATCCATCTACATTGTATACCTGTGGTGTCTTTTTTTTTATACTATAACCGCAGTCTGCTGACAGTGTCCACCAGGTCCATTATACTGTATATAGCAGTACGGTAGGCCACTGCTCTACCTACCTCTGTGTCGTCACTCGTCGTCCATAAGTATACTATCCATCCATCTACATTGTATACCTGTGTTGTCTTTTTTTTATATACTATAAACGCAGTCTGCTGACAGTGCTCACCAGGTTCATTATACTGTATACAGCAGTACGGTAGGCCACTGCTGTACCTACCTCTGTGTCGTCACTCGTCGTCCATAAGTATACTATCCATCCATCTACATTGTATACCTGTGTTGTCTTTTTTTATATACTATAAACGCAGTCTGCTGACAGTGTCCACCAGGTCCATTATACTGTTTATAGCAGTACGGTAGGCCACTGCTGTACCTACCTCTGTGTCGTCACTCGTCGTCCATAAGTATACTAAGTATCCATCCATCTACATTGTATACCTGTGGTGTCTTTTTTTTTTATACTATAAATGCAGTCTGCTGACAGTGTCCACCAGGTCCATTATACTGTATATAGCGGTACGGTAGGCCACTGCTGTACCTACCTCTGTGTCGTCACTCGTCGTCCATAAGTATACTATCCATCCATCTACATTGTATACCTGTGGTGTCTTTTTTTTTATACTATAATTGCAGTCTGCTGACAGTGTCCACCAGGTCCATTATACTGTATATAGCAGTACGGTAGGCCACTGCTGTACCTACCTCTGTGTCGTCACTCGTCGTCCATAATTATACTATCCATCCATCTACATTGTATACCTGTGGTGTCTTTTTTCTTTATACTATAAACACAGTCTGCTGACAGTGTCCACCAGGTCCATTATACTGTATATAGCAGTACGGTAGGCCACTGCTGTACCTACCTCTGTGTCGTCACTCGTCGTCCATAAGTATACTATCCATCCATCTACATTGTATACCTGTGGTGTCTTTTTTATTTATACTATAAACGCAGTCTGCTGACAGTGTCCACCAGGTCCATTATACTGTATATAGCAGTACGGTAGGCCACTGCTGTACCTACCTCTGTGTCGTCAATCATCGTCCATAAGTATACTATCCATCCATCTACATTGTATACCTGTGGTGTCTTTTTTTTTATACTATAAACGCAGTCTGCTGACAGTGTCCACCAGGTCCATTATACTGTATATAGCAGTACGGTAGGCCACTGCTGTACCTACCTCTGTGTCATCACTCGTCGTCCATAAGTATACTATCCATCCATCTACATTGTATACCTGTGGTGTCTTTTTTCTTTATACTATAAACGCAGTCTGCTGACAGTGTCCACCAGGTCCATTATACTGTATATAGCAGTGCGGTAGGCCACTGCTGTACCTACCTCTGTGTCGTCACTCGTCGTCCATAAGTATACTATCCATCCATCTACATTGTATACCTGTGGTGTCTTTTTTATTTATACTATAATTGCAGTCTGCTGACAGTGTCCACCAGGTCCATTATACTGTATATAGCAGTACGGTAGGCCACTGCTGTACCTATCTCTGTGTCATCAATCGTCGTCCATAAGTATTCAATCCATCCATCTACATTGTATACCTGTGGTGTCTTTTTTTATACTATAAACGCAGTCTTCTGACAGTGTCCACCTGGTCCATTTAACTGTATATAGCAGTACGGTAGGCTACTGCTGTACCTACCTCTGTGTCGTCAATCGTCGTCCATAAGTATACTATCCATCCATCTACATTGTATACCTGTGGTGTCTTTTTTTTTATACTATAACCGCAGTCTGCTGACAGTGTCCACCAGGTCCATTATACTGTATATAGCAGTACGGTAGGCCACTGCTCTACCTACCTCTGTGTCGTCACTCGTCGTCCATAAGTATACTATCCATCCATCTACATTGTATACCTGTGTTGTCTTTTTTTTATATACTATAAACGCAGTCTGCTGACAGTGCCCACCAGGTCCATTATACTGTATATAGCAGTACGGTAGGCCACTGCTGTACCTACCTCTGTGTCTTCACTCGTCGTCCATAAGTATACTAAGTATCCATCCATCTACATTGTATACCTGTGGTGTCTTTTTTTCTTTATACTATAAACGCAGTCTGCTGACAGTGTCCACCAGGTCCATTATACTGTATATAGCAGTACGGTAGGCCACTGCTGTACCTACCTCTGTGTCATCACTCGTCATCCATAAGTATACTAAGTATCCATCCATCTACATTGTATACCTGTGGTGTCTTTTTTTTTTATACTATAAACGCAGTCTGCTGACAGTGTCCACCAGGTCCATTATACAGTATATAGCAGTACGGTAGGCCACTGCTGTACCTACCTCTGTGTCGTCACTCATCGTCCATAAGTATACTAAGTATCCTTCCATCTACATTGTATACCTGTGGTGTCTTTTTTTTTATACTATAAACGCAGTCTGCTGACAGTGTCCACCAGGTCCATTATACTGTATATAGCAGTACGGTAGGCCACTGCTGTACCTACCTCTGTGTCGTCACTCGTCGTCCATAAGTATACTATCCATCCATCTTCATTGTATACCTGTGGTGTCTTTTTTTTTTATACTATAAACGCAGTCTGCTGACAGTGTCCACCAGGTCCATTATACTGTATATAGCAGTACGGTAGGCCACTGCTGTACCTACCTCTGTGTCGTCAATCGTCGTCCATAAGTATACTATCCATCCATCTACATTGTATACCTGTGGTGTCTTTTTTTTATACTATAAAAGCAGTCTGCTGACAGTGTCCACCAGGTCCATTATACTGTATACAGCAGTACGGTAGGCCACTGCTGTACCTACCTCTGTGTCGTCACTCGTCGTCCATAAGTATACTAAGTATCCATCCATCTACATTGTATACCTGTGGTGTCTTTTTTTTATACTATAAACGCAGTCTGCTGACAGTGTCCACCAGGTCCATTATACTGTATATAGCAGTACGGTAGGCCACTGCTGTACCTACCTCTGTGTCGTCACTCGTCGTCCATAAGTATACTAAGTATCCATCCATCTACATTGTGTACCTGTGGTGTCTTTTTTATTTATACTATAAACGCAGTCTGCTGACAGTGTTCACCAGTTCCATTATACTGTATATAGCAGTACGGTAGGCCACTGCTGTACCTACCTCTGTGTCGTCACTCGTCGTCCATAAGTATACTAAGTATCCATCCATCTACATTGTATACCTGTGGTGTCTTTTTTTTATACTACAAACGCAGTCTGCTGACAGTGTCCACCAGGTCCATTATACTGTATATAGCAGTACGGTAGGCCACTGCTGTACCTACCTCTGTGTCGTCACTCATCGTCCATAAGTATACTATCCATCCATCTACATTGTATACCTGTGGTGTCTTTTTTTCTTTATACTATAAACGCAGTCTGCTGACAGTGTCCACCAGGTCCATTATACTGTATATAGCAGTACGGTAAACCACTGCTGTACCTACCTCTGTGTCGTCACTCGTCGTCCATAAGAATACTAAGTATCCATCCATCTACATTGTATACCTGTGGTGTCTTTTTTTTTTATACTATAAACGCAGTCTGTTGACAGTGTCCACCAGGTCCATTATACTGTATATAGCAGTACGGTAGGCCACTACTGTACCTACCTCTGTGTCGTCACTCGTCGTCCATAAGTATACTAAGTATCCATCCATCTACATTGTATACCTGTGGTGTCTTTTTTTTTAAAACTATAAACGCAGTCTGCTGACAGTGTCCACCAGGTCCATTATACTGTATATAGCAGTACGGTAGGCCACTGCTGTACCTACCTCTGTGTCGTCACTCGTCATCCATAAGTATACTATCCATCCATCTACATTGTATACCTGTGGTGCCTTTTAGTTGTGCGCAATAAAATATGGAGAACAAAAATGTGGAGGTTAAAAAAATAGGGAAAGATCAAGATCCACTTCCACCTCTTGCTGAAGCTGCTGCCACTAGTCATGGCCGAGACGATGAAATGCCATCAACGTCGTCTGCCAAGGCCGATGCCCAATGTCATAGTACAGAGCATGTAAAATCCAAAACACAAAAGATCAGTAAAATGACCCAAAAATCTAAATTAAAAGCGTCTGAGGAGAAGCGTAAACTTGCCAATATGCCATTTACGACACGGAGTGGCAAGGAACGGCTGAGGCCCTGGCCTATGTTCATGGCTAGTGGTTCAGCTTCACATGAGGATGGAAGCACTCATCCTCTCGCTAGAAAAAAGAAAAGACTTAAGCTGGCAAAAGCACAGCAAAGAACTGTGCGTTCTTCGAAATCACAAATCCCCAAGGAGAGTCCAATTGTGTCGGTTGCGATGCCTGACCTTCCCAACACTGGACGGGAAGAGCTTGCGCCTTCCACCATTTGCACGCCCCCTGCAAGTGCTGGAAGGAGCACCCGCAGTCCAGTTCCTGATAGTCAAATTGAAGATGTCAGTGTTGAAGTACACCAGGATGAGGATATGGGTGTTGCTGGCGCTGGGGAGGAAATTGACAAGGAGGATTCTGATGGTGAGGTGGTTTGTTTAAGTCAGGCACCCGGGGAGATGCCTGTTGTCCGTGGGAGGACTATGGCCATTGACATGCCTGGTCAAAATACAAAAAAAATCAGCTCTTCGGTGTGGAATTATTTCAACACAAATGCGGACAACAGGTGTCAAGCCGTGTGTTGCCTTTGTCAAGCTGTAATAAGTAGGGGTAAGGACTTTAACTACCTTGGAACATCCTCCCTTATATGTCACCTGCAGCGCATTCATCATAAGTCAGTGACAAGTTCAAAAACTTTGGGAGACAGCGGAAGCAGTCCACTGACCAGTAAATCCCTTCCTCTTGTAACCAAGCTCCTGCAAACCACACCACCAACTCCCTCAGTGTCAATTTCTTCCTTACCCAGGAAAGCCAATAGTCCTGCAGGCCATGTCACTGGCAAGTCTGACGAGTCCTCTCCTGCCTGGGATTCCTCCGATGCATCCTTGAGTGTAACGCCTACTGCTGCTGGCGCTGCTGTTGTTGCTGCTGGGAGTCGATCGTCATCCCAGAGGGGAAGTCGGAAGACCACTTGTACTACTTCCAGTAAGCAATTGACTGTCCAACAGTCCTTTGCGAGGAAGATGAAATATCACAGCAGTCATCCAGCTGCAAAAGCGGATAACTGAGGCCTTGGCAGCCTGGGCGGTGAGAAACGTGGTTCCGGTATCCATCGTTAATTCAGAGCTAACTATAGACTTGATTGAGGTACTGTGTCCCCGGTACCAAATACCATCTAGGTTCCATTTCTCTAGGCAGGCGATACCGAAAATGTACACAGACCTCAGAAAAAGACTCACCAGTGTCCTAAAAAATGCAGTTGTACCCAATGTCCACTTAACCACAGACATGTGGACAAGTGGAGCAGGGCAGACTCAGGACTATATGACTGTGACAGCCCACTGGGTAGATGTATTGCCTCCCGCTGCAAGAACAGCAGCGGCGGCACCAGTAGCAGCATCTCGCAAACGCCAACTCGTTCCTAGGCAGGCTACGCCTTGTATCACCGCTTTCCAGAATACGCACACAGCTGAAAACCTCTTACGGCAACTGAGGAAGATCATCGCAGAATGGCTTACCCCAATTGGACTCTCCTGAGGATTTGTGACATCGGACAACGCCAGCAATATTGTGCGTGCATTACATCTGGGCAAATTCCAGCACGTCCCATGTTTTGCACATACCTTGAATTTGGTGGTGCAGAATTATTTAAAAAACGACAGGGGAGTGCAAGAGATGCTGTCGGTGGCCCGAAGAATTGTGGGCCACTTTCGGCGTTCAGGCACCGCGTACAGAAGACTGGAGCACCACCAAAAATACCTGAACCTGCCCTGCCATCATCTGAAGCAAGAGGTGGTAACGAGGTGGAATTCAACCCTCTATATGCTTCAGAGGATGGAGGAGCAGCAAAAGGCCATTCAAGCCTATACATCTGGCCACGATATAGGCAAAGGAGGTGGAATGCACCTGTCTCAAGCGCAGTGGAGAATGATTTCAACGTTGTGCAAGGTTCTGCAACCCTTTGAACTTGCCACACGTGAAGTCAGTTCAGACACTGCCAGCCTGAGTCAGGTCATTCCCCTCATCAGGCTTTTGCAGAAGAAGCTGGAAACATTGAAGGAGGAGCTAAAACAGAGCGATTCCGCTAGGCATGTGGGACTTGTGGATGGAGCCCTTCATTCGCTTAACCAGGATTCACGGGTGGTCAATCTGTTGAAATCAGAGCACTACATTTTGGCCACCGTGCTCGATCCTAGATTTAAAACCTACGTTGTATCTCTCTTTCCGGCAGACACAAGTCTGCAGGGGTTCAAAGACCTGCTGGTGAGAAAATTGTCAAGTCAAGCGGAACGTGACCCGTCAACAGCTCCTCCCTCACATTCTCCTGCAACTGGGGGTGCGAGGAAAAGGCTAAGAATTCCAAGCCCACCCGCTGGTTGTGATGTAGGGCAGTCTGGAGCGAGTGCTGACATCTGGTCCGGACTGAAGGACCTGCCAACGATTACTGACATGTCGTCTACTGTCACTGCATATGATTCTCTCACCATTGAAAGAATGGTGGAGGATTATATGAGTGACCGCATCCAAGTAGGCACGTCAGACAGTCCGTACGTATACTGGCAGGAAAAAGAGGCAATTTGGAGGCCCTTGCAGAAACTGGCTTTATTCTACCTAAGTTACCCTCCCTCCAGTGTGTACTTCGAAAGAGTGTTTAGTGCAGCCGCTCACCTTGTCAGCAATCGGCGTACGAGGTTACTTCCAGAAAATGTGGAGAAGATGATGTTCATTAAAATGAATTATAATCAATTCCTCCGTGGAGACATTCACCAGCAGCAATTGCCTCCAGAAAGTACACGGGGACCTGAGATGGTGGATTCCAGTGGGGATGAATTAATAATCTGTGAGGAGGGGGATGTACACAGTGAAAGGGGTGAGGAATCGGACGATGAGGAGGAGGTGGACATCTTGCCTCTGTAGAGCCAGTTTGTGCAAGGAGAGATTGATTGCTTCTTTTTTGGTGGGGGCCCAAACCAACCAGTCATTTCAGTCACAGTCGTGTGGCAGACCCTGTCACTGAAATGATGGGTTCGTTAAAGCATGTCCTATTTATACAACATAAGGGTGGGTGGGAGGGCCCAAGGACAATTCCATCTTGCACCTCTTTTTTTTTTTTCTTTCATTTTTCTTTGCATCATGTGCTGTTTGGGGAGTATTTTTTTGAAGGGCCATCCTGCGTGACACTGCAGTGCCACTCCTAGATGGGCCAGGTGTTTGTGTCGGCCACTAGGGTCGCTTAGCTTAGTCACACAGCTACCTCATTGCGCCTCTTTTTTTCTTTGCATCATGCGCTGTTTGGGGAGTATTTTTTTGAAGGGCCATCCTGCGTGACACTGCAGTGCCACTCCTAGATGGGCCAGATGTTTGTGTCGGCCACTTGGGTCGCTTATCTTAGTCACACAGCTACCTCATTGCGCCTCTTTTTTTCTTTGCATCATGTGCTGTTTGGGGAGTATTTTTTTGAAGGGTCATCCTGCGTGACACTCCTAGATGGGCCAGGTGTTAGTGTCGGCCACTAGGGTCGCTTATCTTAGTCACACAGCTACCTTATTGCGCCTCTTTTTTTCTTTGCATCATGTGCTGTTTGGGGAGTATTTTTTTGAAGGGCCATCCTGCGTGACACTGCAGTGCCACTCCTAGATGGGCCAAGTGTTTGTGTCGGCCACTTGGGTCGCTTAGCTTAGTCACACAGCTACCTCATTGCGCCTCTTTTTTTCTTTGCATCATGTGCTGTTTGGGGACAATTTTTTTGAAGGGCCATCCTGTCTGACACTGCAGTGCCACTCCTAGATGGCCCAGGTGTTTGTGTCGGCCACTTGGGTCGCTTAGCTTAGCCATCCAGCGACCTCGGTGCAAATTTTAGGACTAAGATGTGAGGTGTTCAGAATAGACTGAAAATTAGTGGAAATTATGGTTATTGAGGTTAATAATACTATGGGATCAAAATGACCCCCAAATTCTATGATTTAAGCTGTTTTTTAGGGTTTTTTGAAAAAACACCCGAATCCGACAAAAACATTTCGGTGAGGTTTTGCCAAAACGCGTCCGAACCCAAAACACGGCCGCGGAACCGAACCCAAAACCAAAACACAAAACCCGAAAAATTTCCGGTGCACATCACTACTGTACATGTGAGTTCCTGTTGGCTGAGCCACAGCATACCTGAACTTTCTGAACTGTCCCTGCTCTCCACTCACTTTTGTCCAGTCATTCCCCTGCTGGCTGTGAATAGATATCGCAGGAAGTCAATATTACCAGTGCCTGGTTAAATATCTCCCAACTGTTCCGAATTTAGCGGAACAGTCCCGCTAATTGGACACAGTCCCGCTGTCCCACCTGTGGGCCGCAGTGTCCAGCAGGTGGGGGGGACAGTTGGGAAAGCCAGTGATCACCGCTGCTCCGCTCTGTAAAGCAGCCGGTGATCACTGAAAAGATGAATGCTGGAAATGCCCCCTGAATGACGAAAACGGAGGTTGTGGCAATAGGCCACACCCCCTAAACTTGATGCCCTACCCCCTCCATCCAAAGCCACACCCCTTTCCAGCCACGGTTGTGCCTCTGGCACGGCATGCCCCTCCTCAAAAGACATGAAAGTTGGGAGGTAAGTGGTTATTGTAATTAATTTGTTATGATAATAGTCATCATCATTATGCATTTGAATCAGAATCAGCTTTATTGGCCAGGTATACTTACGTATACTAGGAATTTGTCTTCGGTTTGCTATACAACAGCCAAGTAGGTAACAGGTAAGCAGGTGTGTGTGTGTGGGGGGGGGGGGGGCAAGTAAAGTTACACAGATAGGTATACCGTAGGGACACAAGTTAGTTACATGTACGTCTAGTCAGTCAATGTTCAGGAGTTCAGCAGGCGGACAGCTTGGGGAAAGAAACTTTTGAGGCTTCTGGTGGATCTGGCGGGGACAGCCCTGTAACGCCTGCCTGAAGGAAGCAAGTTAAACATGCTGTGGCTGGGGTGTAGCTGGTCTTTTGCTATCTTCATTGCCCGCTTTTTAGCTCTGGACAAGTATAGGTCCTGGACTGAGGGAAGGTCGGCCCCGATGATCTTCTCTGCGGTTCTGACCACCTTTTGGAGCCTACATCTGTCCCTCGCGCTGGCGGAGCTGTACCATACGAGTATCGAGGAGCACAGTACCGACTCCACAATCGCGGAGTAGAAGAGGAGCAGGAGCTTCTGTGGGATGTTGAACTTCCTTAGTTGCCTGAGGAAGAACAACCTCTGCTGCGCTTTCCCAACAGTGGCGTCAGCGTTGGACCCCCATTTAAGGTCCCTGGAGATTGTGGTCCCTAGAAACTTGAAGGAGTCCACTAGCGATACCACACTGTCAGCAATCGTTAGCGGAGGTGCACTAGATGACTTCTTCCTGAAGTCCACTATCATCTCGACAGTTTTGAGGGGGTTGAGGTCAAGGTTGTTGTGGATGCACCACTGGGCCAGCCGGTCTACTTCCCGTCTATAGGCCGATTCGTCCCCATCCTTGATGAGGCCGATGACGGTGGTGTCATCG
The DNA here is from genome assembly GCF_028390025.1 of Pseudophryne corroboree. Lineage (NCBI taxonomy): Eukaryota > Metazoa > Chordata > Amphibia > Anura > Myobatrachidae > Pseudophryne > Pseudophryne corroboree. Next base: position 57,895,233 of record NC_086449.1, read on the forward strand.
GCGAATTTGATGATCCTTACTGATTGCGCCTCTGAGGTACAGTCATTTGTGTACAGGGAGAAGAGCAGGGGTGAGAGGACACAGCCCTGAGGGGCCCCTGTACTAATGGACCACGCTTGAGAGGTGAATTCCCCCGCTTTCACCACCTGTGTCCTATCTGTCAGGAAGTCTATTATCCAGGAACAGGTAGCTTCTGGGACCCCTAGGCGAAGTAATTTGGGGTGGAGGATGCTGGGGACGATTGTATTGAAGGCCGAGCTGAAATCGACAAACAGGACCCTCGCGTAGGTACCGGGAATGTCTAGGTGCTGTAGAATGTAGTGCAGGCCCAGGTTGACTGCATCCTCGACACACCGATTCGAGCGATAGGCGAACTGCAGGGGGTCCAGTTGGGGGCCAGTCACAGTTTTCAGGTGATTCAAAACCAGACGCTCGAACGTTTTCATGACCACAGACGTCAGTGCTATCGGCCTGTAGTCGTTCAGGTTCGTGATAGTGGGTTTCTTGGGGACCGGGACTATAGTAGATCTTTTGAGGCAGGAAGGGACTTTCTGTAGCTCCAGCGATTTATTGAAGATCTTGGTGAATATGGGGGAGAGCTGACCCGCACATGCTCTTAGGGCAGATGGTGACACTCCGTCAGGTCCAGGAACCATCCCTTGGCAGCCCACAAAATGTATTTTTAGAATCATATGCAACAATTTCACATCACTACTCTTGGCTGAATGGGAGTGACTGTGTTTGCACTTTTAGCAAAGCTAGTGAGGGTATGTTGGAGGTGTGTAGACAGAACTCAGGGGCCAGGAGTAGAGAGGGCCCGCATGCAGGCTCTAAGGGGGCCTCCCTCCTCTCTAGCAGTGCAGTAGACTGAGGTGGGTGAGTTGATAGCAATCACTATAAGTTAGATTTAAGCAATATTGTATTTTACAGGAGGACTACAGGTTCCAGCAAGCCTGCCCCACATTCCAGAATTTAAAGAACCACAAGAACGTGCATGCAGGGCATTTAGGGTCCAATGGTACCTATAGCCCCCCTGTAAAGAAATATAAAAAAAACACAGAACACACACCATAGATAGTAAAACTTTAATACACTCACATACAGATACTCACCTTGTCCCTAGCTCCGGTTGGTCCCCATGTCCAGTAGAATCCACTACATGGATAAAAAATATACATATTCACCTATCCTTGGGCACAGGTCGGGCTAATTGGCTGTGAGTGGCCTGGATGTCAATCAATCAATCAATCAATCAGTGGGCTGTTACCATGGTAATGGGCGCTGATTGGCTGGTGGCCCTACAATTAACAGGACTCACATGGTTTCCACCACTTGGGGGAGCTGCACTGTACGTACAGCATGTACATATAGCGCAGCTGTATCCGGACAGATTGGGACATTTGGTTTGCCTGTCTTTTTATTTACCCTTGGATGCCTACATGGAAACGACCTGTGCCCAAGTATAGGTGAGTATGTATATTTTCTATTTCTCGTAGTCCGTAGTGGATGCTGGGGACTCCGTCAGGACCATGGGGATTAGCGGCTCCGCAGGAGACAGGGCACAAAAGTAAAAGCTTTAGGATCAGGTGGTGTGCACTGGCTCCTCCCCCTATGACCCTCCTCCAAGCCTCAGTTAGGATACTGTGCCCGGACGAGTGTACACAATAAGGAAGGATTTTGAATCCCGGGTAAGACTCATACCAGCCACACCAATCACACTGTACAACCTGTGATCTGAACCCGGTTAACAGCATGATAACAGCGGAGCCTCTGAAAAGATGGCTCACAACAATAATAACCCGATTTTTGTTACAATAACTATGTACAAGTATTGCAGACAATCCGCACTTGGGATGGGCGCCCAGCATCCACTACGGACTACGAGAAATAGAATTATCGGTAAGTAAATTCTTATTTTCTCTGACGTCCTAAGTGGATGCTGGGGACTCCGTCAGGACCATGGGGATTATACCAAAGCTCCCAAACGGGCGGGAGAGTGCGGATGACTCTGCAGCACCGAGTGAGAGAACTCCAGGTCCTCCTCAGCCAGGGTGTGCCCCTGACCAAGTAGCAGCTCGGCAAAGTTGTAAAGCCGAGACCCCTCGGGCAGCCGCCCAAGATGAGCCCACCTTCCTTGTGGAATGGGCATTTACATATTTTGGCTGTGGCAGGCCTGCCACAGAATGTGCAAGCTGAATTGTACTACACATCCAACTAGCAATCGTCTGCTTAGAAGCAAGAGCACCCAGTTTTTTGGGTGCATACAGGATAACAGCAAGTCAGTTTTCCTGACTCCAGCCGTCCTGGAAACCTATATTTTCAGGGCCCTGACAACATCTAGCAACTTGGAGTCCTCCAAGTCCCTAGTAGTCGCAGGTACCACAATAAGTTGGTTCAGGTGAAACGCTGACACCACCCTAGGGAGAAACTGGGGACGAGTCCGCAGCTCTGCCCTGTCCGAATGGACAATCAGATATGGGCTTTTGTGAGACAAAGCCGCCAATTCTGACACTCGCCTGGCCGAGGCCAGGGCCAACATCATGGTCACTTTCCATGTGAGATATTTCAAATCCACAGATTTGAGCGGTTTAAACCAATGTGATTTGAGGAATCCCAGAACTACGTTGAGATCCCACAGTGCCACTGGAGGCACAAAAGGGGTTGTATATGCAGTACTCCCTTGACAAACTTCTGGACTTCAGGAACTGAAGCCAATTCTTTCTGGAAGAAAATCGACAGGGCCGAAATTTGAACCTTAATGGACCCCAATTTGAGGCCCATAGACACTCCTGTTTGCAGGAAATGCAGGAATCGACCGAGTTGAAATTTCTTCGTGGGGCCTTCCTGGCGTCACACCACGCAACATATTTTCGCCACATGTGGTGATAATGTTGTGCGGTCACCTCCTTCCTGGCTTTGACCAGGGTAGGAATGACCTCTTCCGGAATGCCTTTTTCCCTTAGGATCCGGCGTTCAACCGCCATGCCGTCAAACGCAGCCATGGTAAGTCTTGGAACAGACATGGTACTTGCTGAAGCAAGTCCCTTCTTAGCGGCAGAGGCCATGAGTCCTCTGTGAGCATCTCTTGAAGTTCCGGGTACCAAGTCCTTCTTGGCCAATCCGGAGCCACGAGTATAGTTCTTACTCCTCTACGTCTTATAATTCTCAGTACCTTAGGTATGAGAAGCAGAGGAGGGAACACATACACCGACTGGTACACCCACGGTGTTACCAGAACGTCCACAGCTATTGCCTGAGGGTCTCTTGACCTGGCGCAATACCTGTCCAGTTTTTTGTTCAGGCGGGACGCCATCATGTCCACCTTTGGTCTTTCCCAACGGTTCACAATCATGTGGAAGACTTCCCGATGAAGTCCCCACTCTCCCGGGTGGAGGTCGTGCTGAGGAAGTCTGCTTCCCAGTTGTCCACTCCCGGAATGAACACTGCTGACAGTGCTATCACATGATTTTCCGCCCAGCGAAGAATCCTTGCAGTTTCTGCCATTGCCCTCCTGCTTCTTGTGCTGCCCTGTCTGTTTACGTGGGCGACTGCCGTGATGTTGTCCCACTGGATCAATACCGGCTGACCTTGAAGCAGAGGTCTTGCTAAGCTTAGAGCATTGTAAATTGCTCTTAGCTCCAGTATATTTATGTGGAGAGAAGTCTCCAGACTTGATCACACTCCCTGGAAATTTTTTCCTTGTGTGACTGCTCCCCAGCCTTTCAGGCTGGCATCCGTGGTCACCAGGACCCAGTCCTGAATGCCGAATCTGAGGCCCTTTAGTAGATGAGCACTCTGCAGCCACCACAGAAGAGACACCCTTGTCCTTGGAGACAGGGTTATCCGCTGATGCATCTGAAGATGCGATCCGGACCATTTTTCCAGCAGATCCCACTGAAAAGTTCTTGCGTGAAATCTGCCGAATGGAATCGCTTCGTAAGAAGCCACCATTTTTCCCAGGACCCTTGTGCAATGATGCACTGACACTTTTCCTGGTTTTAGGAGGTTCCTGACTAGCTCGGATAACTCCCTGGCTTTCTCCTCCGGGAGAAACACCTTTTTCTGGACTGTGTCCAGAATCATCCCTAGGAACAGCAGACGTGTCGTCGGAGACAGCTGCGATTTTGGAATATTTAGAATCCACCCGTGCTGTCGTAGAACTACTTGAGATAATGCTACTCCGACCTCCAACTGTTCTCTGGACCTTGCCCTTATCAGGAGATCGTCCAAGTAAGGGATAATTAAGACGCCTTTTCTTTGAAGAAGAATCATCATTTCGGCCATTACCTTGGTAAAGACCCGGGGTGCCGTGGACAATCCAAACGGCAGCGTCTGAAACTGATAGTGACAGTTTTGTACCACGAACCTGAGGTACCCTTGGTGAGAAGGGCAAATTGGGACATGGAGGTAAGCATCCTTGATGTCCAGGGACACCATATAGTCCCCTTCTTCCTGGTTCGCTATCACTGCTCTGAGTGACTCCATCTTGATTTGAACCTTTGTATGTAAGTGTTCAAATATTTTAGATTTAGAATAGGTCTCACCGAGCCGTCTGGCTTCAGTACCACAATATAGTGTGGAATAATACCCCTTTCCTTGTTGTAGGAGGGGTACTTTGATTATCACCTGCTGGGAATACAGCTTGTGAATTGTTTCCAATACTGCCTCCCTGTCGGAGGGAGACGTTGGTAAAGCAGACTTCAGGAACCTGCGAGGGGGAGACGTCTCGAATTTCCAATCTGTACCCCTGGGATACTACTTGTAGGATCCAGGGGTCCACTTGCGAGTGAGCCCACTGCGCGCTGAAACTCTTGAGACGACCCCCCACCGCACCTGAGTCCGCTTGTACGGCCCCAGCGTCATGCTGAGGACCTGGCAAAAGCGGTGGAGGGCTTCTGTTCCTGGGAATGGGCTGCCTGCTGCAGTCTTCTTCCCTTTCCTCTATCCCTGGGCAGATATGACTGGCCTTTTGCCTGCTTGCCCTTATGGGAACGAAAGGACTGAGGCTGAAAAGACGGTGTCTTTTTCTGCTGAGATGTGACTTGGGGTAAAAAAGGTGGATTTTCCAGCTGTGCCGTGGCCACCAGGTCCGATGGACCGACCCCAAATAACTCCTCCCCTTTATACGGCAATACTTCCATGTGCCGTTTGGAATCTGCATCACCTGACCACTGTCGTGTCCATAAACATCTTCTGGCAGATATGGACATCGCACTTACTCTTGATGCCAGAGTGCAAATATCCCTCTATGCATCTCGCCAGTGCCGTTTCTAGCGGCGGGCGAGCCGTGCAACCGCACGGGGCGCCCGCCGCGGCACTTTGTGACCACTGCTCTCCTCCCTCTCTCTCCCCCCGAGCGCTCCTGCTCGGGGGGCGGGGCTTCGCGGAATGACGCGTTTGCGTCGTGACGTCACGACGCAAACGCGTCATTCCGCGAAGCCCCGCCCCCCGAGCAGGAGCGCTCGGGGGGAGGAGAGGAGGACTGGAGATAACCATCTACAGAGGAGGCGGCCGGCGCGCGGGACCCGAAGAGCGGCAAGTTGTAAGTATTCTTTTTCTCTCTCTCTCTCTCTCTCCCCCTCCCTCCCCCCACTTGACACCTGCCGCACTGTGTAAAATGGGGATACCTGCTGCACTCTGCAAAATGGGGATACCTGCCGCACTGTGTAAAATGGGGATACCTGCCGCACTGTGTAAAATGGGGATACCTGCCGCACTGTGTAAAATGGGGGCACCTGCCGCACTGTGTAAAATGGGGGCACCTGCCGCACTGTGTAAAATGGGGGCACCTGCCGCACTGTGTAAAATGGGGGCACCTGCCGCACTGTGTAAATGGGGATACCTGCCGCACTGTGTAAAATGGGGGCACCTGCCGCACTGTGTAAAATGGGGGCACCTGCCGCACTGTGTAAAATGGGGATACCTGCTGCACTCTGTAAAATGGGGATACCTGCCGCACTGTGTAAAATGGGGATACCTGCCGCACTGTGTAAAATGGGGGCACCTGCCGCACTGTGTAAAATGGGGATACCTGCCGCACTGTGTAAAATGGGGACACCTGCCTGCGTACTGTGTAAAATGGGGGCACGTGCCTGCGTACTGTGTAAAATGGGGACACCTGCCAGCGTACTGTGTAAAATGGGGACACCTGCCTGCGTACTGTGTAAAATGGGGACACCTGCCTGCGTACTGTGTAAAATGGGGACACCTGCCTGCGTACTGTGTAAAATGGGGACACCTGCCTGCCGCACTTTGTAAAATGGGGACACCTGCCTGCCGCACTTTGTAAAATGGGGACACCTGCCTGCCGCACTTTGTAAAATGGGGACACCTGCCTGCCGCACTTTGTAAAATGGGGACACCTGCCTGCCGCACTTTGTAAAATGGGGACACCTGCCTGCCGCGCTTTGTAAAATGGGGACACCTGCCTGCCGCGCTGTGTAATATAAGGGAAACTTGCCTGGTGTAATGTGTAAAAAGGGGACTTTTTTATTTTTATTTTTTCCCCCTGTGGTGGGCGTGACATCAGACGAGGCCACGCCCACTGTAATGAGACCACGCCCATTTCAATCAGGCCACACAGCCTTGTCGGGAGCGCGCGCGCCTCCGGCGCGCGCATGCTTTTTTTCTGGCTATATGGGGGGGGGGGCACGCAATTTTTTTTTTATAGCAATGGGGGGGGGGGGGCGCATTTTGAAATCTCGCACTGGGAGCCAAATTGTCTAGAAACGGCCCTGCATCTCGCATATATAGAAATGCATCCTTTAAATGCTCTATAGTCAATAAAATACTGTCCCTGTCAAGGGTATCAATATTTTCAGTCAGGGAATCCGACCAAGCCACCCCAGCGCTGCACATCCAGGCTGAGGCGATCGCTGGTCGCAGTATAACACCAGTATGTGTGTATATACTTTTTAGGATATTTTCCAGCCTCCTATCAGCTGGCTCCTTGAGGGCGGCCGTATCTGGAGACGGTAACGCCACTTGTTTTGATAAGCGTGTGAGCGCCTTATCCACCCTAAGGGGTGTTTCCCAACGCGCCCTAACTTCTGGCGGGAAAGGGTATAACGCCAATAATTTTTATCGGGGGAAACCCACGCATCATCACACACTTCATTTAATTTATCTGATTCAGGAAAAACTACAGGTAGTTTTTTCACACCCCACATAATACCCTCTTTTGTGGTACTTGTAGTATCAGAAATATGTAACACCTCCTTCATTGCCCTTAACATGTAACGTGTGGCCCAAATGGAAAATACGTTTGTTTCTTCACCGTCGACACTGGAGTCAGTGTCCGTGTCTGTGTCTGTGTCGACCGACTGAGGTAAATGGGCGTTTTAAAGCCCCTGACGGTGTTTGAGAAGCCTGGACAGGTACTAATTGGTTTGCCGGCCGTCTCATGTCGTCAACCGACCTTGCAGCGTGTTGACATTATTACGTAATTCCCTAAATAAGCCATCCATTCCGGTGTCGACTCCCTAGAGAGTGACATCACCATTACAGGCAATTGCTCCGCCTCCTCACCAACATCGTCCTCATACATGTCGACACACACGTACCGACACACAGCACACACACAGGGAATGCTCTGATAGAGGACAGGACCCCACTAGCCCTTTGGGGAGACAGAGGGAGAGTTTGCCAGCACACACCAAAACGCTATAATTATACAGGGACAACCTTTATATAAGTGTTTTTCCCTTATAGCATCTTAATATATATAATCATATCGCCAAATAAGTGCCCCCCCTCTCTGTTTTAACCCTGTTTCTGTAGTGCAGTGCAGGGGAGAGCCTGGGAGCCTTCCCACCAGCATTTCTGTGAGGGAAAATGGCGCTGTGTGCTGAGGAGAATAGGCCCCGCCCCCTTTTCGGCGGGCTTCTTCTCCCGTTTTTCTGAGACCTGGCAGGGGTTAAATACATCCATATAGCCCCAGGGGCTATATGTGATGTATCTTTTAGCCAGTATAGGTATTTCATTGCTGCCCAGGGAGCCCCCCCCCAGCGCCCTGCACTCTAAGTGACCGCTGGTGTGAAGTGTGCTGACAACAATGGCGCACAGCTGCAGTGCCGTGCGCTACCTCATGAAGACTGAAAAGTCTTCTGCCGCCGGTTTCTGGACCTCTTCACTCTTCGGCATCTGCAAGGGGGTCGGCGGCGCGGCTCTGGGACCGGACTCCATGGCTGGGCCTGTGTTCGATCCCTCTGGAGCTAATGGTGTCCAGTAGCCTAAGAAGCCAATCCATCCTGCACGCAGGTGAGTTCACTTCTTCTCCCCTAAGTCCCTCGTAGCAGTGAGCCTGTTGCCAGCAGGACTCACTGAAAATAAAAAACCTAACAAAACTTTTACTCTAAGCAGCTCTTTAGGAGAGCCACCTAGATTGCACCCTTCTCGGCCGGGCACAAAAATCTAACTGAGGCTTGGAGGAGGGTCATAGGGGGAGGAGCCAGTGCACACCACCTGATCCTAAAGCTTTTACTTTTGTGCCCTGTCTCCTGCGGAGCCGCTAATCCCCATGGTCCTGACGGAGTCCCCAGCATCCACTTAGGACGTCAGAGAAATTTCTTATGTTTCTTAATTAATTACAGATGAATGTGTGCAACAAAGTTTATTTTTTTCTCTTTTCAAAAAAGTTTCTAATGATTGCTTAATGCTTTGTTTTGGGATAAACCCAACACAGTATACTGAAACTTACCTTTCCTTTACATCCCTCATCAAAATATTGTCACCAAAATATGGGTCTATAATGGTAAGTATCTAGTAGATATATAGATAACTGTATACACATTTTTTACTGGTCTGATATATAAAAATGGATATACAGTATGAGAGAAAAGGCAAAAAAATATTTTTTCTTCAAAAGATGTATCTAATCATGTTCCCCCAGTTATGTATGGAATACATCCATTAATTGGGGTGAATTTTGATTATAAAAAGTCTTGACAAGATGGTCATCACTAAGTGCCATATAATTCTCACGCATCTTCCTGATCTCCCATTCATTTTACTACTAATTTCTATAATCATATATTTATTCTCAGAGGATTAATTCAAAGTATTTGTTAAATCAACATTGAACCTATTGTATAAAGGTTGTGTACATGTATCCTGCTTCAATATCTTATGTGCATCTTTTACTATCCTCTCAATAGCTATTTTCATTTAGTCTTTGGAAGAAATATGCACAAATTTACAGATACTCCTAAAAGTCAGATTGCTCTAGAATAGTTTATTAGATCCTGACTAGTACTCATTCCAAAAAGGAAGAAAATTGATTGTGTTCATTTAAGTCTTCTAGATCCAAACTGTTCATCAAGAATATGCATTTGGTTTCTTTTTTCAGAAGTTCCCTTATAATATCTCCTCCACAAATTCCTAGTACTACGTATTGGCTGAAGAGCCCTGTTTGGGGAGGAGCTTTCCCCCAATCAGGCTAAATACTAAAATTCTATATAGAATCTGTCCAGTGTACCCACAAACAAATAATAATAACACTGAAAGGTGGTAATACATGTGTTTACAGAGTGGGATAAAGTGGCTTACAAAGGCTGCAGGACTAGGCTTAGTACTATTGCCTGACACAGTGTCCATGTAAAGGGGTGGTATTCATGTGACCGCCGGTCAGCTGACCGACAGTCACATGACCTCCTCCACCAGCCCGACGGGTCACTATCCCGATGGTCGGCATGCCGACCAACAGGGACTATTTCCACTCGTGGGTGTTCACGACACCCATAGAGTGGGAATAGAACCCGTAGCGACCGCAGGTCGCCACCGAGCCCGCAAGGGGCTTGCTGCACTCGCCCCTCCCCGCCGGGATCCCGGCGTCGGTATGCTGCCGGGATCCCGGCGTCGGTAAGCGTCGGTAAGCTGACCGGCGGTCAGGAGACCGCCGGTCAGCCGTACTACACCCATGTAAAGGACACAGTTACAATTTGTGGATTGAAAATGAATTATATAACATATTGTGGTAACACCGCTAGTGGGTATATTGTATACCTAGGAAAAAGGTTATTGTATCAACTAATGCCAGTGTCACATATATAATTTGTCTATTATAACAAAGGGGTGTGTATAATAAACACCAAACATATATATTACACTAAATGCTGGATATATAATTAGTAGAAAAACGACTCCTTTCCTACCTACTCCTAGTATCACATATGTAGGAATAGAACTACATGACAATATATTGTCATTGTATTTAGATGGCAAATATAGACGGATGAACAGGAGATAAGAAATTCCATGAAGCAAAGGTTATAAATCAAATCATCCACTGATAGCAAATCCACAGACGGAGCCGCTGGACATTGGCACAGGGAAATAGACAATAATAAAGATGGTCTAGGAACTTTGCTAATTTCATTACACCCCTCAGTACTAGAACTCATATATCTAATATTTATGACCACCAGATAATGGGGGTCATTCCGAGTTGTTCGCTCGGTAAAAATCTTCGCATCGCAGCGATTTTCCGCTTAATGCGCATGCGCAATGTCCGCACTGCGACTGCGCCAAGTAAATTTGCTATGCAGTTAGGAATTTTACGCACGGCTTTTTCATCGTTCTGGCGATCGTAATGTGATTGACAGGAAATGGGTGTTACTGGGCGGAAACAGGCCGTTTTATGGGCGAGTGGGAAAAAACGCTACCGTTTCCGGAAAAAACGTAGGAGTGGCTGGAGAAACGGGGGAGTGTCTGGGCGAACGCTGGGTGTGTTTGTGACGTCAAACCAGGAACGACAAGCAGTGAAATGATCGCAGATGCCGAGTAAGTCTGAAGCTACTCAGAAACTGCTACGAGGTGTGTAATCGCAATATTGCGAATACATCGTTCGCAATTTTAAGATGCTAAGATTCACTCCCAGTAGGCGGCGGCTTAGCATGAGCAAATCTGCTAAAATCCGCTTGCGAGCGAACAACTCGGAATGACCTCCAATGAGCACAGCAAAATAACACAGAAAAAAAAGGACATTGTTCATTATAACTATGAAATTGTTTATTATAACTAAGAAATAGTAAAGGGAGTTATAATGATACAAGGATACTGTTCAATGTATCAGAAGTAAAGAACTCTCCACTTTAATGTGATATGGTTTATTGTAACAGTTAAAGTGTATCAGTATTTAACCACATAAGATCCCATTTATGTGAACTTAATTCCCTGGGGAGATAGAGTAGAATTAAAATGAGATATTAGCAGGAATATACTGGTACAATCTATTACATTTCTGCGGGGGGCTATAAAGCCTTTATCGGGAGAATTATCTTTAGATATAATCATAACCGCATCAGTACAAAAGCTTTAATACATTTTTAATACACTTTCTATACTTTTCATTCACACTATTTATTTTAATATTTTATAATGGCTGAACTCAAAATGTTGCATTTTAAAATAATGCTAATAAAAGTTATATTTTTAAGATTAATTGTGAGGTTCTCAGGGCACCGAGATGACAGCTACTGTTTCTGTGTTTGTGTTGTAATATTTAACATATGTGCAGCACTCCCGACTAGCAAAATTAAAAGGTATTATATATATATATATATACTGTACTATAGAATATATGTAAGATAAAGGGAAAGAGAACAACCTGCTAATTCATCTACTGGTGCTGGAGTATTATTTGTTGTGTGTATTTCTTAAAACTAACTTAGAGTGATTGCTATCCTCGGCACCCACTGCCCAGTGGTGTCGGGGATAGCCATGGGCTTCAACCCAGGCCTGATGTATGCACAGGAGTGGAACCCATATATTGGGTTGGTTACCACTTTGGCTGGGAGGACACAATATTACCCAGGTACTGGTAACATTGACTTCCTGCTGTGACTGATTATGCATCAGTGGAGAGATTCTGGGGGTCATTCCGACCCATCCACACGCAGCGGTTCTTCGCTGCGGTGCAAACGGGTCTGGAATGTGCATGCACGGCGTGCGCATTGCGCACGCGCTGCATTGCCTGGTGACAGAGGTTGCCGGGCAATGCTGCTGACAGAGAACAAAGCGGACGCAGAGGCGTCCGCAAGAAGATGGACAGCAAGAGGGCGTTCCGGGGCGTCAACTTACCGTTTGCTGCCGTTTTCGGAGAAGGGTAAGTAAAACGCAGGCATGTCCAGGCGAACGGAGGGCGGAGGTGTGACGTCAAAGCCGGCCCCATCGTTGCTGGATCCGTCGCACAGGGTAAGTATGTCCTGTCAAAGTCAAAAATATTACATAGAGAGAACATACAAACTCCACACATTATAAGTCGCTATGCTTGCAAATACGCGCAGCGAGCACAGCAATATATGGTAACACACGCATTTACATGGACATGCCACAGAGATGGATTCGACACATATTTCATACAGCACATAATTATAATTATATCAAGCACCAGACATCATAATGATTTAAAATTATAAAATGGAGTAACGTCATGTATGTGTATTATTGGAGCAGAGCAAGATAGACATGTCGTATTTGGTATTAAAGCAACCAGATTAATGTGTAGATTCATTTGATAATTGTTATTAAGTTGTAGGACATTGCTATGAGTAGTTATGATTAAATGTATGAAAGCTAAAATCACTCTTATTAGGACAATAGACATTTCCAAGCAGTTGACGGACAGGAAACTCTGGCCAGCCCTTTTGATGTCTTCAAGGCTGAACTTTGTTAGCATACGAACAGACCAGTGACTCATCATGAATGAGAAAGTTCCCTCCCTTAGACTAGATGTGTGCACTCCCCCAAACTAGATAGCACATGGCTGATCAGACACACAGGAGTTAGTTGCTGTTTTGTCCCAGACGATGGTGGAGATGTTGCCAGACCAGTTCCTGTATTTATTTGCTGAGAGAGAGAGAGATATTAAGAGGAGGATGCATTGAGGGAATGGTATTGTATGCTGGCCTGTAACTGTATGTATTATCTGCTTACTGTATAAATTGTAACCATGTAACTATATGTATACTGTACATTGTGATATATTGAATACATATCCTTTTAATAACAAATATATACATCAATGAGCTTTGGAACTCAAATAATGTGTGGGTGTATTATTTTCTCTTAAAGGGATGTAGTGTTTTGCGATGTACAGCGGACTTTTATCGTATATGTTAATAAGATGCGCCTGGCGTCTACAGTATATATTAGAGCGGGCATTTTAAATATTTATTAGAAAGCAGTTTGGTATTTACAGTCCAGGGCTGGTCTTGTTTTTAGTGAAACTTTTTTAGCATAGCAGGGCTGCACAAGCGATCGCAGCCCTGCTGTGCTAAAATACACTCCCCCATAGGTGGAATATAGTTGAAAGCACCAGCAGCAAAAAGTTGCTTGGTGCGATCAACTCGAAATGACCCCCATTATTCACAAGAACACCTGGGTGTTGCAGGGTTTTATTAGTTCATTTTCACGGTAGTACACAAAAGGGAATACTTTAACTGGCATTTGCATGTTTTGTACATGAGAATCCATGAGAAATTGCAGCTGTGCATGACTTGCGTCTACTTCTGAGTGTAATTTCGTCCAACTTGTATTCAACTCTACTTTGGCCCTCCCCCAGTCCCATTTAGAAACAAAGTCATTTTCAGGTACATATGGCAGGAAGTAATGGAGTCCAAGATCACCGGTAGTGTGGGATGCCAGCCGATCTCTTATGTCTTTTTAAAGGGGCAATCACGTACAAGGCATATTTTGGTGATTGACCCGAACTCAGGTGGCATTACATCTGGCCCTAGGAGTTAGTCTCTCCAGATGGAATATGTTACCAGATCTGATGTGGGGTCATTCCTTGATGACCATTTGTTTGTGGGAGGTGGAAGTCATAATGGAGAACTGGAGAGCCTTTATGATGCCACACAGTAGAGCTCCCTATACACATGACACCAGGTAGAGCCCCTTGTACACATGATGTCAGGTAAAACCTCTTATACACATGAGGCCAGGTAGAGCCCCTCATACACATGATGCCAGGTAGCGACCCTTATACACATAATGCCAGGTAAAGCTGCTTATACACATGGTGCTTCTTGGCCCTTTTACATATAGGGGGTCATTCAGTCCCAATCGCACGCTGCAGTTTTTTGCAGCTGTGCGATCGGGTCTGAACAGCACATGCGTGCGGGCCGCGATGCACAAGCACGTCGCTGGCTGGCGATGAAAGGAACAAAGAAAGCGATTGCACCGGCGATCGCAAGAAGATGGACAGACAGAAGGCGTTTGTGGGCGGCAACTCACCATTTTCTGGGAGTGGTCGGAAAAATGCAGGCGTGCCTGGCCATTTCCAGGGAGGGATCCTGACGTCAGCTCCTTCCTGGATCATCGCAGCGGGTGAGGAAGTCCTGGGCTGTGCAGAAACTGCTCAAACTTTTGTTTGTGCAGCTCACTACACAGCTGAACGCATCCCTGCAAAGCCCTAACCCCCTCCCCTGTAGGCGGCGATAACCTGGTCGCAGCATGGCAAAATATAACCTGCGTGCGACCGGGTCTGAATTAGGCCCCTAACGCCAAGTGGAGCCTCTTATACACAATCTCGGACTCTATTACACCCCACCCATACAGTGAGATGTTAATTTTCACAATACTTTAAAATTGAAGTTAAATATTTAAATAGTATAATCGTACTAAATAGACTAGATTTCCCTGTGAGAAATAATGTACTGAGCATTTTACTACACGATGAGGTGAATGTGTTGAGCTTCAGCTCATCTAAATGACAGATTTCTCTATTGTCAGTTTTGACAGACTTTTTTTTTTTTAAACTGCAATGTCACAGGCAAAACGGGGAGTTTGGGCTGTAATAAGATTTTTCCCCATGTGCAATGTACTTGCAACTCAGAATAAAGCCATTAATGTCATCTCATGTTCACGGTGAAACTGGATTCTTTGGATACATGGCATTAAAGAAAGTGGACAAGACAGTTTATGTATTTAAATATGCTTTATAGAAGTAACATGGAGTTATACAAAAGAGATGATGATCAATCAGGTAGATATGTTCAAATACCGCAATCACATCAGCCATACAATTCAGGAGCCTTTCATCTATCACTTAGAAGCTGGACAGGTCATTCATTCCGGAACTCCTGCAGTTGGTGTTTCATCCAGAATAGGCTGGTTTACACTTTCTGCTTAAAGCTTATGCACAGTAGCAAAAGCTAGACAAAAGCACGGATGTCAGTTGCCAATTAAGGTTATAAACGTAAATGAAACCTTGATTGGTCTTCTATATATGGTATAGCCAGAGCCGGCCCTAACCAATATTATGCCCTAGGCAAGATTTTGGCTGGTGCCCCTTGCACAGACACTAGTTCCGCCTCTGACCCTGCACCCCTTTCCCAGCACCATCACCCCTCATCCATAGCAGTCCTCATTTTGGTGCTCCTACCCCCTATATTTTAAATAGGAACAGTGTGCACATTCGGTGCGCATCCCAAAACAGTGCGTGTTATTGCTGGGAAGGGGCATGGTCACACAGTAATACCCCCAGTTGAAATTACGCCACACAGTACTGCAACTTTATTCACATTATACTGTATCATGCAATAGTGTCTCTTATTCACGTTACATCACACAGTTGTACCACTTTACTTTATATACGTTACTCCTCACAGTAGTGCATCTTATTCACATTACACCACACCATATTGCTCTTTATTCACATTACACCACACAGCAGTGCCCTTTCTATACGTTACACCACAAAGTACTGTAGTACACCTTATACACATAATGCCGCACATTAGTAATGCATTTCGTATGCAGATAGAGCCGCAGTCACACACAGAATATAGGCATGCTGCATATCATTATAAGCAGCAGTAGCTGCTTGTGCCCCTAGGCATTACAAATGCCCTAAGCATTTGCCTAAATTGCCTACGCCTAGGTCCGGCTCTGGGTATAGCAGAATCGGGTCCAGTAGCAGTTAAACCGTTACCCCAGGATGTGGTGACATGTCTTAAACGTTCTGGTACTTTACAGAGATGAGAAAGACAGTAAGGAACAGAAATGGATGACAGCTGCCATCTTGATACTTGATTCCTCCTATTACATATCAGCACATTATTATATTATATTATGTACTGTGATGTCATGGGCTGTGAGGGAAGCAAAAGCAGGGAGAGAGTCTTGCTCATGAGAGCATATAATCTAAGTACAGCATGGCTGTCAATATGCAGTTTATGTTTAATAAGCCATATTTATGTTTATATCAATGTGCAATTTTCCTTTAGGCTTGCTTGTGTAATAGACCTGTATCTGTCATTTAAATATTTGTTCGTGAACCTTGGCTTTTATCTCTCTTATATTAAATTCTCTCCAGTTACTGATTAATTATTTTGACAGGGCTCCAGCTCTTCACAAGTGCTCATCTATAAATCCCCCAAATTACAGAGGCAATGCATAAACCAGACAGCATCATAGGGTGCGGAGCTCTCTGCCTCATCCTGCTATGTGGGCTTATCTGCTCTTATGCTTTCTGCTGCTTTTGTGTTTGTGTTAGACTGATCTAACAAATATATGTATCAATTTAATTGCTATACTGTATGTCAATTAGGGAGGCCAATCCCGGGATCGGCGGGATCCCGGGATTTGGGCCCAAAAATGCCGGGATTTGAATCCCGGGATTGGAGCATCCAATCCCGGGATTCACGGGATTGCACTGCGCATGTGCAGGAGGGAGTGTGTGTAAGTAATACTACTTACACTTAGGCGGGCGGCAGCCATAGACGAACGCTGAACGCGGCGACACTTCAAATGTGGCGCCGGCCGCCAGCCAATCAGAGCTGGCGGGCCGGCAGCCAATCAGGGAAGCTGCCGCGGCAGCCAATCAGGAGCGACTGCTGCGGCCGCTTCCCTGATTGGCTGCTGGTCTGCCAGCTCTAGTTGGCTGGCGGCCGGCGCTTCATTTGAAATGCCGCCGCGTTCAGTGTGTCCATGGCTGGCGCCCACCTAATAGTGTTTATTACTTACACCCAGCCTCCCTCCCGCGCCGCTACCAACCCTCCCCGCTACCTACTGTACACCCTCCCGCCGAGCTACCAACACCCTCCCGCCCAGCTACCTACAACCTCCGCACCGCTACCTACACCCTCCTGCACTGCTACCTACACCCTCCCTCCCTTCCCCGCCACTACCTACACCCTCCCGCACCGCTACCTACCCTCCAGCGCTGCTCCCTACACCCTTCTTCACTGATCCCTACTGCAATCCCGGGATTGATCGTTTTTCAATCCCGAATACCGGGATTGAAAAAACGGCCCGGAATTGGCCTCCCTAATGTCAATGAACTAAACTGGGTAAAAAATTAGCTTTGTTGATTTTATCTTATAACTCTTCTTCTTATTCTCTGTTATGTTGATCTGGATTTAAGGTAGGAGTGTCATCCAATCTAGGTCCTGAATCAGAGTATACACAAGCATTGTGTGCTTGGAAAAACATGTAGATCTCCACTTGTATTCAGAGTTTGCTACATCTGTGCCATCACACCATCCCTACCCATAGTCTTGTGAAAGTTGCTTTCCAAACTATAATTCCACCTACACACTTACAACATGTACTCAGTCTACAGTTGCCGCCCAGTTACAGCCATTCAGCTGCAAGTGGAGATGCACACATCCAGATGAGTTCCCATCATCGAAGGTATTAATGCACCCAATGTTTTTTTTTTTCCATTTCTAAAAGGTGCCGGGACATTGAGAATAGCTCCACCCCCTGACACCTGTGCATTTTGCAATTACACATGCAGTGGCAGAACTATTGACTGGTGAGTCCAGTTGCAACAATATGGTTTGGGCCCCCAGCCCTAAAACAGGGCCTCTTTGCACACCTACGGTGCATGCCACAAAAAGGGGCGAGTCCTCATCTTCATATACTACACAGCGTTAGTTACCCCCATATACTACAGAGAGCATCAGTGATCCTATATACTACTGACAGTATTAATGACACCCATATACTACAGACATTATCAGTGACACCCATATACTACAAACATCATTGACCCCATATACTACAGACAGCATCAGTGTCCCTTGTATACTACAAACATCATTGACCCTATACTACAGACAGCATCAGTGTCCCTTGTATACTAAAAACATCATTGACCCCATATACTACAGACAGCATCAGTGACCCTCCATATACTACAGACAGCTTCAGTGACCCCAATATAGTACAGACAGCATCGGTGACTGCCATATAATACAAGCATCATTAATGACCTCCCATATACTATAGACAGCATGAGTGACTCCTGTATACTACATACAGCATCGGTAACCCCAGTATACTATAGACAGCATCAGTGACCTCTGTATACTACAGACAGCATCAGTAACCCCCATATACTTCAGAGATCATTAGTGACTCCCATATACAACAGACAGCATCAGTGACCCCTATATACTACAGACAGCATCAGTGATCCCCGTATACTACAGAGGTCATCAGTGACAGCCAAATACTACAAGGAGCATCAGTGACCCTTGTATAGTACAGACAGCATCAGTGACCCCCATATACTATAGACAGCATCAGTGACCTCCATATACTACAGACAGCATCAGTGACCCCATGTAGTATAGACAGCATCAGGGACCTCCATATACTACAGACAGCATCAGTGACCACTATATACTACAGACAGCATCAGTGACCCCATATAGTATAGACAGCATTGGTGACCGCCATATACTACAGACAGCATTGGTAACTGCCATATACTACAGACAGCATCGTTGAATGCCATATACTACAGACAACATTGGTGACTGCCATATACTACAGGCAGCATTAGTAACCCTGTAAACTACAGACAGCATCAGTGACCACCATATACTAGACAGCATCAGTGACCGCCATATACTACAGACAGCATTGGTAACTGCCATATACTACAGACAGCATCAGTGAATGCCATATACTACAGATAGCATCAGTGACCGCCATATACTATATTATGATTGGTATTAGTGTCATCAGTGTCCCTTGTATATTACAAACATCATTGACCCCATATACTACAGACAGCATCAGTGACCCTCCATATACTACAGACAGCTTCAGTGACCCCAATATAGTACAGACAGCATCGGTGACTGCCATATACTACAAGCATCATTTATGACCTCCCATATACTATAGACAGCATGAGTGACTCCTGTATACTACAGACAGCATTGGTGACCCCAGTATACTACAGACAGCATCAGTGACCTCCGTATACTACAGACAGCATCAGTAACCACCATATACTTCAGAGATCATTAGTGACTCCCATATACAACAGACAGCATCAGTGACCCCTATATACTAGACAGCATCAGTGACCCCCATATACTACAGAGATCATCAGTGACAGCCAAATACTACAAGGAGCATCAGTGACCCTTGTATAGTACAGACAGCATCAGTGACCCCCATATACTATAGACGGGTGTAGTACGGGTGACCGGCGGTCTCCTGACCGCCGGTCACCTTACCGACGCCGGGATCCCGGCGGGGAGGGGCGAGTGCAGCAAGCCCCTTGCGGGCTCGGTGGTGGGTGTCATGGACATCCACGAGTGGAAATAGTCCCTGTTGGTCGGCATGCCGACCATCGGGATAGTGAGCCGTCGGGCTCTAGGAGGAGGTCATGTGACTGTCGGACAGCCGACCGGCGGTCACATGACTACCACCCCTATAGACAGCATCAGTGACCTCCATATACTACAGACAGCATCAGTGACCACTATATACTACAGACAGCATCAGTGACCCCATATAGTATAGACAGCATGAGTGACTCCTGTATACTACATACAGCATCGGTGACCCCAGTATACTATAGACAGCATCAGTGACCTCTGTATACTACAGACAGCATCAGTAACCCCCATATACTTCAGAGATCATTAGTGACTCCCATATACAACAGACAGCATCAGTGACCCCTATATACTACAGACAGCATCAGTGATCCCCGTATACTACAGAGGTCATCAGTGACAGCCAAATACTACAAGGAGCATCAGTGACCCTTGTATAGTACAGACAGCATCAGTGACCCCCATATACTATAGACAGCATCAGTGACCTCCATATACTACAGACAGCATCAGTGACCACTATATACTACAGACAGCATCAGTGACCCCATGTAGTATAGACAGCATCAGGGACCTCCATGTACTACAGACAGCATCAGTGACCACTATATACTACAGACAGCATCAGTGACCCCATATAGTATAGACAGCATTGGTGACCGCCATATACTACAGACAGCATTGGTAACTGCCATATACTACAGACAGCATCGTTGAATGCCATATACTACAGACAACATTGGTGACTGCCATATACTACAGGCAGCATTAGTAACCCTGTAAACTACAGACAGCATCAGTGACCACCATATACTAGACAGCATCAGTGACCGCCATATACTACAGACAGCATTGGTAACTGCCATATACTACAGACAGCATCAGTGAATGCCATATACTACAGATAGCATCAGTGACCGCCATATACTATATTATGATTGGTATTAGTGTCATCAGTGTCCCTTGTATATTACAAACATCATTGACCCCATATACTACAGACAGCATCAGTGATCCTCCATATACTACAGACAGCTTCAGTGACCCCAATATAGTACAGACAGCATCGGTAACTGCCATATACTACAAGCATCATTAATGACCTCCCATATACTATAGACAGCATGAGTGACTCCTGTATACTACAGACAGCATTGGTGACCCCAGTATACTACAGACAGCATCAGTGACCTCCGTATACTACAGACAGCATCAGTAACCACCATATACTTCAGAGATCATTAGTGACTCCCATATACAACAGACAGCATCAGTGACCCCTATATACTAGACAGCATCAGTGACCCCCATATACTACAGAGATCATCAGTGACAGCCAAATACTACAAGGAGCATCAGTGACCCTTGTATAGTACAGACAGCATCAGTGACCCCCATATACTATAGACGGGTGTAGTACGGGTGACCAGCGGTCTCCTGACCGCCGGTCACCTTACCGACGTCGGGATCCCGGCAGCATACCGACGCCGGGAACCCGGCGGGGAGGGGCGAGTGCAGCAAGCCCCTTGCGGGCTCGCTGCGCTCGCCGCGCTGCGGGCTCGGTGGTGGGTGTCGTGGACATCCACGAGTGGAAATAGTCCCTGTTGGTCGGCATGCCGACCATCGGGATAGTGAGCCGTCGGGATCTAGGAGGAGGTCATGTGACTGTCGGACAGCCGACCGGCGGTCACATAACTACCACCCCTATAGACAGCATCAGTGACCTCCATATACTACAGACAGCATCAGTGACCACTATATACTACAGACAGCATCAGTGACCCCATATAGTATAGACAGCATCGGTGACCGCCATATACTACAGACAGCATCGTGAATGCCATATACTACAGACAACATTGGTGACTGCCATATACTACAGGCAGCATTAGTAACCCTGTATACTACAGACAGCATCAGTGACCACCATATACTACAGACAGCATCAGTGACAGCCATATACTACAAACAGCATTGGTAACTGCCATATACTACAAACAGCATCGGTGACTGCCATATACTACAGACAGCATCAGTGAATGCCATATACTACAGACAACGTTGGTGACTGCCTTATACTACAGGCAGCATTAGTAATCCTGTATACTACAGACAGCGTCAGTGACACCATATACTTTAGGCAGCATAAGTGACCATCATATACTACAGTCAGCATCAGTGACTGCCATATACTATACAGCATCAGTGACTGCCATATACTATATTATGATTGGTATTATAATTGGTATACTGTAATTGGTATTATAGCATGCATGGGCTCTAAATGTGGGCATCTCAGACCTTACATTGGGTTGCACATGGGTGACTGCCAATGGACATTGCCCAATGGATACAACAGAGATGCTTACAAATCTATTCACCTGTAGATGTTCAAAATTGTATATGCTTGCCTCAGACACATGCACAGTGTGAAACTTCATAAGGCTTGTTCTACAAATGGTTTTGTATAGTGATGAGCGGGTTCGGTTCCTTGGAATCCGAACCCCCCCAAACTTCACCCATTTTACACGAGTCCGAGGCAGACTCGGATCTTCCCGCCTTGCTCGGTTAACCCGAGCGCGCCCGAACGCCATCATCCTGCTGTCGTATTCTCGCGAGATTCGTATTCTATATAAGGAGCCGTGCGTCGACGCCATTTTCACTCGTGCATTGGAGATGATAGGGAGAGGACGTGTGCAGCGTTCTCTCAGTTGCGTTCAGTGTGCTGCAAATATCTGTGCTCAGTGTGCTGCAAATATCTGTGCTCAGTGTGCTTGCAAATATCTGTGCTCAGTGTGCTGAAAATATCTACGTTCTGCCTGAAAAACGGTCCATATCTGTGCTCAGTGTGCTGCATATATCTGTGCTCAGTGTGCTTTATTGTGGGGACTGGGGACCACCAGTATTATATAGTAGGAGAACAGTGCAGAGTTTTGCTAACCAGTGACCACCAGTATTATACGTTCTCTGCCTGAAAAACGCTCCATATCTGTGCTGCGGGTGGTCTTCTGTATGCCGGCGGTCGGGCTCCCGGCGCTCAGTATACCGGCGCCGGGAGCCCGACCGCCGGCATACCGACACTTATTTTCCCTCGTGGGGGTCCACGACCCCCATAGAGGGAGAATAAAATAGTGTGGCGCGCGTAGCGCGCCACCGTGCCCGTAGCGTGGCGAGCGCAGCGAGCCCGCAAGGGGCTCATTTGCGCTCGCCACACTGTCGGTCAGCCGGCGGTCGGGCTCCCGGCGCCGGTATGCTGGTCGCCGGGAGCCCGACCGCCGGCCAGCCATAGTGAACCCTGTGCTGCATTGTAGTATATAGTAGGAGGACAGTGCAGAATTTTGCTGACCAGTGACCACCAGTATTATATCAGTACGGTACAGTAGCCCACTGCTCTACCTACCTCTGTGTCATCAAGTATACTATCCATCCATATCTGTGGTGCATTTAGGTTTTGCGCAGTATATATAGTAGGAAGACAGTGCATAATTTTGCTGACCACCAGTATATAATATATAGCAGTACGGTAGCCACTGCTCTACCTACTTCTGTGTCGTCAAGTATACTATCCATCCATACCTGTGGTGCATTTTAGTTGTTGTGCGCAGTAGTAGGAGGAAAGTGCATAATTTTGCTGACCACCAGTATATAATATATAGCAGTACAGTACAGTAGTCCACTGCTCTACCTACTTCTGTGTCGTCAAGTATACTATCCATCAATACCTGTGGTGCATTTTTGTTGTTGTGCGCAGTAGTAGGAGGAAAGTGCATAATTTTGATGACCACCAGTATATAATATATAGCAGTACGGTACAGTAGTCCACTGCTCTACCTACCTCTGTGTCATCAAGTTTACTATCCATCCATACCTGTGGTGCATTTTAGTTGTTGTGCGCAGTAGTAGGACAGTGCATAATTTTGCTGACCACCAGTATATAATATATAGCAGTATGGTACAGTAGTCCACTGCTCTACCTGCCTCTGTGTCGTCAAGTATACTATCCATCAATACCTGTGGTGCATTTTAGTTGTTGTGCGCAGTAGTAGGACAGTGCATAATTTTGCTGACCACCAGTATATAATATATAGCAGTACAGTACAGTAGGCCACTGCTCTACCTACCTCTGTGTCGTCAAGTATACTATCCATCCATACCTGTGGTGCATTTTAGTTGTTGTGAGCAGTAGTAGGAGGACAGTGCATAATTTTGCTGACCACCAGTATATAATATATAGCAGTACAGTACAGTAGTCCACTGCTCTACCTACCTCTGTGTCGTCAAGTATACTATCCATCCATACCTGTGGTGCATTTTTGTTGTTGTGCGCAGTAGTAGGAGTACAGTGCATAATTTTGATGACCACCAGTATATAATATATAGCAGTTCGGTACAGTAGTCCACTGCTCTACCTACCTGTGTCATCAAGTATACTATCCATCCATACCTGTGGTGCATTTTAGTTGTTGTGCGCAGTAGTAGGACAGTGCATAATTTTGCTGACCACCAGTATATAATATATAGCAGTACGGTACAGTAGGCCACTGCTCTACCTACCTGTGTCGTCAAGTATACTATCCATCCATACCTGTGGTGCATTTTAGTTGTTGTGCGCAGTAGTAGGAGGACAGTGCATAATTTTGCTGACCACCAGTATATAATATATAGCAGTACGGTACAGTAGGCCATTGCTATTGATATATTACTGGCATATAATTCCACACATTAAAAAATGGAGAACAAAAATGTGGAGGGTAAAATAGGGAAAGATCAAGATCCACTTCCATCTCGTGCTGAAGCTGCTGCCACTAGTCATGGCCGAGACGATGAAATACCATCAACGTCGTCTGCCAAGGCCGATGCCCAATGTGATAGTAGAGAGCATGTAAAATCCAAAAAACAAAAGTTCAGTAAAATGACCCAAAAATCAAAATTAAAAGCGTCTGAGGAGAAGCGTAAACTTGCCAATATGCCACTTACGACACGGAGTGGCAAGGAACGGCTGAGGCCCTGGCCTATGTTCATGGCTAGTGGTTTAGATTCACGTGAGGATGGAAGCACTCATCCTCTCGCTAGAAAACTGCAGTGCCACTCCTAGATGGGCCAGGTGTTTGTGTCGGCCACTTGGGTCGCTTAGCTTAGTCACACAGCTACCTCATTGCACCTCTTTTTTTTCTTTGCATCATGTGCTGTTTGGGGACTATTTTTTAAATCTGCCATCCTGTCTGACACTGCAGTGCCACTCCTAGATGGGCCAGGTGTTTGTGTCGGCCACTTGGGTCGCTTAGCTTAGTCACACAGCGACCTTGGTGCACCTCTTTTTTTTTTCTTTGCATCATGTGCTGTTTGGGGACTATTTTTTGAAGTGCCATCCTGTCTGACACTGCAGTGCCACTCCTTGATGGGCCAGGTGTTTGTGTCGGCCACTTAGGTCGCTTTGCTTAGTCACACAGCTACCTCATTGCACCTCTTTTTTTCTTTGCATCATGTGCTGTTTGGGGACTATTTTTTTTAAATCTGCCGTCCTGTCTGACACTGCAGTGCCACTCCTAGATGGGCCAGGTGTTTGTGTCGGCCACTTGGGTCGCTTAGCTTAGTCACACAGCCACCTTGGTGCACCTCTTTTTTTTCTTTTCATCATGTGCCGTTTGTGGACAATTTTTTAAAGTGCCATCCTGTCTGACACTGTAGTGCCACTCCTAGATGGGCCAGGTGTTTGTGCCGGCCACTTGGGTCACTTAGCTTAGTCATCCAGCGACCTCAATGCAAATTTTAGGACTAAAAATAATATTGTGAGGTGTGATGTGTTCAGAATAGACTGGAAATGAGTGGAAATTATGGTTATTGAGGTTAATAATACTATGGGATCAAAATGGCCCCCAAATTCTATGATTTAAGCTGTTTTTGAGGGTTTTTTGTAAAAAAACACCCGAATCCAAAACACATCCGAATCCGACAAAACATTTTCAGGGAGGTTTTGCCAAAACGCGTCCGAATCCAAAACACGGCCGCGGAACCGAAACCAAAACACAAAACCCGAAAAATGTCCGGTGCACATCACTAGTTTTGTATAGTATCATAATCAGGGCCAAAGTGTAAGTAAAGCCTGTGCACTCTGCAACTGCAATTGTGTTTTGGAACTCTGGGTTTTCCAGGTTGCCCAGAGTCCGCTGTGAATCATCACCAGAGGGTGCTCTCTGCACTGGTGCTGAATAGCGGCCAGTGAGTAGGATAGTGTGTTATTAGTGCCAGGGACTGGCAGAATAGACATCAGGAAAGCATGGCAGGAGACGGCTGCACTCCACGGCAGCAAAATGATCTTGAGAGATTTTGGTGCTGGGTTATTTGAGTGTACCTGTTTATTTTATTACAAGGTCTGTTTTCCAGGCTACTGTCTGTATTTGCTGAACCGCTGTGTCTGCCTCCAGTAAAAGATGCTGTTACATCGGGAATGTGCCTGTGCCTGTTGTGTGTTCTTATTGCCCCAACCCTGTTACAGTTTGTTAATAAATTTCAACAGCTTCGATCAATGTCCAACTTTTTGAAATACTTGACTTTATTTTGCCATTTAAACTT
The DNA here is from genome assembly GCF_028390025.1 of Pseudophryne corroboree. Lineage (NCBI taxonomy): Eukaryota > Metazoa > Chordata > Amphibia > Anura > Myobatrachidae > Pseudophryne > Pseudophryne corroboree. The sequence continues at coordinate 57,921,392 of NC_086449.1, forward strand.
TAAATTCAGCTCAAGTTGCATCATTGGACCCCCCCACTGGACCGCCACAACTATGGGAAACTGTGGGTGGGGGACATCCAGCCAGGAGACTTGCCCACTCTTCTGAGAGGACGGGGGTGTCAATCAATTTTCAGGAGCCTCCCGGCCATTCCGGGAGAGTAGGCAAGTATGCAATGAATTGATTTAGATTTCTCTTCTTCACTTTGCATTTTGTTCATTGATAAATTTAAACTATTAACACTTCATTTTTTTAAAGCATACTTACTTTGCAGCAATTTTGCACACCTACCTAAAACTTTTGCACAGTACTGCATGTATATATATATATATATATATATATATACACACACACACACACACAGGTTGAGTGTCCCTTATCCAAAATGCTTGGGACCGGAGGTATTTTGGATATCGGATTTTTCCGTATTTTGGAATAATTGCATACCATAATGAGATCTTATGATGATGGGACCTAAATCTAAGCACAGAATGCATTTATGTTACATATACACCCTAAACACACAGCCTGAAGGTAATTTTAGCCAATATATTTTTTGTAACTTTGTGCATTAAACAAAGTGTGTCTACATTCACACAATTCATTTATGTTTCATATACACCTTATACACACAGCCTGAAGGTCATTTAATACAATATTTTTAATAACTGTGTGTATTAAACAAAGTTTGTGTACATTGAGCCATCAGAAAACAAAGGTTTCACTATCTCACTGTCACGCAAAAAAGTCCGTATTTCGGAATATTCCGTATTTCGGAATATTTGGATAAGGGATACTCAACCTGTATTAACACTTCATTTTTTTAAAGCATACTTACTTTGCAGCAATTTTGCACACCTACCTAAAACTTTTGCACAGTACTCTCTCTCTCTCTATATATATATATATATATATATATATATATTTTTTTTTTTTTTTAATACACACAGTATATATACTATTTATTCAAAGGTTAAAGCATAAAATAATTGCAATTAACACATAAGTATTAAATTAATGACAAAATACTAAAAGCAAAAAATAAAATGAATATAATATAGAAAATAAGAAATGAAGGGATGACTGGGAAACAATAGCCTCAATATAGCTGCAACGCATATTGCAGATCTCTGCATCCTTTCACACATTTTAGGACTAAAGGTTGGATAGGTGCTGGAACAACAACCATTTGAACGTGCTGTCATCTAAGATGAATAACTAAGTTCCACAAAGCTTGAGCTGCATACAGTACTTTTAGGGGTATATGCAATAGCGGGCGAATCGCGTCATTTAATCCGCCCCTGTAAAATTCGCCCGCACTCGCCAGCCGCAGCCCTGTCGCCGGGACCCTGAATTCACCATATGCAATGTAAAACAGATTCGACCCAGCCCCAGGCGGATAACGGCCAATCGGCGAGTAGTGGGCGTCCCGAATTCGCCTTCCCGCCGAAAGCAGCCCTTTATTAGGGCTTGTTTGCTGCGTGCTCTGCAGCCATTTTGTGAACCTGCAGAGAGGTGTGAGGAAGTGCAGAGCTAGCAATTTGGTTGTTTGCTGTGGATATCGTTTGGACACCCCAGCAGGCTTTATTCCAGGACAGTCAGGAGGATTCCTGTTACCCCGGAGGAGAGCCATTTTAGGAGCTTTTACAACATTTGTAGGTAAGTACCACATGTGTGTCTGGTGTTGCATGTATGTGTTTGTGTAGTGGGGGTTGCCATGAGGTGTACATGGGGTGTTTGTGTATGTGTGCATGTGTGCAGGTATGTGTATAGCCCCTTGCTTGTGTTGCTGCATTTTTGGGGGGAGACTTGTGTTTTGGGGTAGTTTTTCACGTTTTTTTTTTATTCTTTAAATGACTTTTTGGGTCTTCTATTAGCATTGGTGTACCTCCTGAGTGTGCTGGGATGCTTTCTGGCCATTTTGGAGTGATTTGGAGCAAGTTTAGTCGACAGTCTGGTCGACATGTGCTGTGGACTGTTTGGCAAACATGTGTTTTCCCTCCTAATTTAGCTGTGGTGTACCTCCTGAGTGTGCTGGGATGCTTTCTGGCCATTTTGGGGTGATTTGGAGCAAGTTTGGTCGACAGTCTGGTCGACATGTGCTGTGGACTGTTTGGCAAACATGTGTTTTCCCTCCTCATTTAGCATTGGTGTACCTCCTGAGTGTGCTGGGATGCTTTCTGGCCATTTTGGGGTGATTTGGAGCAAGTTTGGTCGACAGCCTGGTCGACATGTGCTGTGGACTGTTTGGCAAACATGTGTTTTCCCTCCTAATTTAGCTGTGGTGTACCTCCTGAGTGTGCTGGGATGCTTTCTGGCCATTTTGGGGTGATTTGGAGCAAGTTTGGTCGACAGTCTGGTCGACATGTGCTGTGGACTGTTTGGCAAACATGTGTTTTCCCTCCTCATTTAGCATTGGTGTACCTCCTGAGTGTGCTGGGATGCTTTCTGGCCATTTTGGGGTGATTTGGAGCAAGTTTGGTCGACAGCCTGGTCGACATGTGCTGTGGACTGTTTGGCAAACATGTGTTTTCCCTCCTCATTTAGCATTGGTGTACCTCCTGAGTGTGCTGGGATGCTTTCTGGCCATTTTGGGGTGATTTGGAGCAAGTTTGGTCGACAGCCTGGTCGACATGTGCTGTGGACTGTTTGGCAAACATGTGTTTTCCCTCCTAATTTAGCTGTGGTGTACCTCCTGAGTGTGCTGGGATGCTTTCTGGCCATTTTGGGGTGATTTGGAGCAAGTTTGGTCGACAGTCTGGTCGACATGTGCTGTCGGCTGTTTGGCAAACATGTGTTTTCCCTCCTAATTTAGCTGTGGTGTACCTCCTGAGTGTGCTGGGATGCTTTCTGGCCATTTTGGGGTGATTTGGAGCAAGTTTGGTCGACAGCCTGGTCGACATGTGCTGTGGACTGTTTGGCAAACATGTGTTTTCCCTCCTAATTTTGCTGTGGTGTACCTCCTGAGTGTGCTGGGATGCTTTCTGGCCATTTTGGGGTGATTTGGAGCAAGTTTGGTCGACAGTCTGGTCGACATGTGCTGTCGGCTGTTTGGCAAACATGTGTTTTCCCTCCTAATTTTGCTGTGGTGTACCTCCTGAGTGTGCTGGGCTGCTTTCTGGCCATTTTGGGGTGATTTGGAGCAAGTTTGGTCGACAGCCTGGTCGACATGTGCTGTGGACTGTTTGGCAAACATGTGTTTTCCCTCCTAATTTAGCTGTGGTGTACCTCCTGAGTGTGCTGGGATGCTTTCTGGCCATTTTGGGGTGATTTGGGGCAAGTTTGGTCGACAGTCTGGTCGACATGTGCTGTCGGCTGTTTGGCAAACATGTGTTTTCCCTCCTAATTTAGCTGTGGTGTACCTCCTGAGTGTGCTGGGATCCTTTCTGGCCATTTTGGGGTGATTTGGAGCAAGTTTGGTCGACAGCCTGGTCGACATGTGCTGTGGACTGTTTGGCAAACATGTGTTTTCCCTCCTAATTTAGCTGTGGTGTACCTCCTGAGTGTGCTGGGATGCTTTCTGGCCATTTTGGGGTGATTTGGAGCAAGTTTGGTCGACAGTCTGGTCGACATGTGCTGTCGGCTGTTTGGCAAACATGTGTTTTCCCTCCTAATTTAGCTGTGGTGTACCTCCTGAGTGTGCTGGGATGCTTTCTGGCCATTTTGGGGTGATTTGGAGCAAGTTTGGTCGACAGTCTGGTCGACATGTGCTGTCGGCTGTTTGGCAAACATGTGTTTTCCCTCCTAATTTAGCTGTGGTGTACCTCCTGAGTGTGCTGGGATGCTTTCTGGCCATTTTGGGGTGATTTGGAGCAAGTTTGGTCGACAGTCGGGTCAGCCATTTTGTGTGGGTCAGCCATTTTGTGTGGGTCAGCCATTTTGTGTGGGTCAGCCATTTATACATGTATGTATGTATGTATGTTTATTTTATTTTTATTTTATTTTATAACAGAGATGTCAAAGGACAAGCAGGCCCGATCCGCCCCTTCCCCCACCCCCTCGGATCTATCCCTGCATAGCAACGAGGAGTGGGAGCCAACCCAGGAGGCGGATACGACCGACCAGGCATGTAGTGACCAGCCGCGGTCGTCAAGGGCCCATGAGAAGTCCAAGAAAAAGCCTAGTAGAAAGGTACTAACCACACCTGCAGACACAAATAGCATCAAACTTTACCCACTGTAGTTTGCGCAATGCCATGCACACCTACTGGAATATGTGCGTAATGCCAGGGATACTGACACTCACAGGTACATACCGATCTTATTATTATTATTTTTTTTTTTTAATCCCTAAAGGCAAGAAGCCAGCCAGAGGAGCAGTCGGAGGAGGAAGCCTCTGGTGAAGATGCAGGACAGAAAAAGGCGCGTGGACCCAGATACACTGAGGCGGAAAACTGTACCCTAGTGGATTGCGTCGACAGGTCCTACGACGTTTTGTATGGACCAAGGGCACATACCACCGCAGCTAAGATAAAGCGGAACATCTGGGAATCCATCGCGAGTCATGTCACTGCAATATCTGGAAACCGCCGGAGCACCAGAAATTGCTTGAAGCGGTACAGTGATTGCCGCAGACAGACCAAGAAGAAGATGGGGATTCAGCGCCGACATGAGACAGCTACGGGAGGTGGCCCGGCTCTCAATCTGAAGTGGCTACCCTGGGAGAACGTTATTAGAAGGCGCATGAACCCTGCCATGGTCGAAAGAGTTCGCGGAGGTGTGGACTCCAGCCGTCCTGCTGGCTTTCCCCAGGAGGAAGAACCGCCCAGAAGACGGAAGAAGGCGGGAGACCAGCCGTCCAAAAGGAGGTCTGATGGTAAGAATACATTCACATGAGCTGTACTTCCCTTTAAAATTTTTGTATGTGCTTATTTTTTTTTTCAGACAGGCCTGCCCAGAGGACATCACCTGCGCACAGGACATCGCCAGCGCACGGACCGTCACCTGTGCAGCAGGCATCGGCAGCAGCGTGCGGACCATCAACTGCGCCGCAAGCATCGCGAGCACACAGATCGTCACCTGTGCGCCACAGTTCAGTCATCGCGCAGTTTGTCACCTGTGCACCAGACGACGTCAGCGCACAGACTATCACCTGTGCGCCAGACACCGTCGGCGACCACACCACAAGATGGGCGCCAAACTACAGCTCCTGCGCGCAGGCCATCACCAGATCGTCGTCTCTCCAGGAGCTCTGGGACTGTGACTGAAGAGCCTCAAGACACAACCCTTGTGGACCCATCACCCGATCTGTTTGAGTCTACAGGGTTAACAGACGAAACTTTTCTTGGGTTTGAGGACAGCCGTGCAGACGTATCCAGCCAGACCCTTGAAAAGTCTTCCGAAACGAGGACAAGTGGAGCTCCTGGAGCAGCGGCATCACAGGATGGAGAAGGTTTGTATTTATTTTGTGTGGGAGGGTGGAGGGGGGGGGGGGGGCAGCAGTTGTGTAAAGTTTATTAACTTTCCCCAAAAAATTGTTTTGCAAACAGTGGTGCCACGGACCAGCAGCGGACTAGCTTCGGGGATTGGTTCCTACTTCAGGCCGGATCTCCTCCTACAGGAGTCGTCAGAGGATGACGAGGTGGAAGTGCAGGAGGCTCCAGTTGCTACATCCCTGTGTGAGTAAATTGAATTGTGAGCCTTTAAAAAAATGTATGATGAATGTGTATAATATTGTCTAATTTTCTTTTCAGCTGCCCAAATCCAAGTGGTGGCAGACATCCAGGAAGGGCAGAATCCCTCAACTGTTCAGAGGGTTCACACCCTGGCATCGGAGATTGGGACCCGCCAGGATACGTACACAAATGTCGTGGGAAGCAGACTGGACAACATTGAGAGGACAATGGAGAAGATGTCAAACAGTCTGCTTGAACTGCAGAAGACTCTTTCCGACAGCACGGCCACAATACTACAGGTCAGAATGCAAGATCATAGGGAGAATATGAACGTACTTCACATTCTGGCCGAATCCATGACCCGGCTCGTGGACAACAGCTCATGTCTGGCAGAAAGCAATAAAAACATGTCGGAGAGTCATCGACACTCCTCATCCAGCCAACAGGTCATCGCAACCACACTGCAGATGATCTATGATAAGCTCCCAGGACCAGCTCATCAACACGCTGGTGATCCACCATATCCGCCGTCGCAAGCCACAAGGACGCCTCGTACCCTTCCTCAAGTCCCATCCCAGTACAGACAGTCACAGATGTACCAGGGATATACAGGGATGTACCCCACCCCCCAGATGCCTCCACCACCGGCCACACAATCTTCAGCCGCATGGGCACAGAGGCCCAGTCAACATACTCCCCAGCCTCCCAGGACATCCACGCCCTATCAGGGGGAAGAAGATAATCCGGACAGACTTCCACCATAAACCCGGTCGTATTGTTTTATTTACTTATAAATGTTTTTCATGTATCCCTTTCTTCCCCTCCCATTAGTTTGTTTTTTTTCTTACTATTGTTTTCTGTGTTGGGCTTCCCCACCCGTGACCGGGTACTACCAAGGAGCTTTGTGTAGGCATACATGCGCGGGCATGTATGCGGGCGCGTGTGGTAACGGATGAAAGCTCCTTGTGGCTACATGTATGATGGGCCAAAGAGCTATTCTGATACCACTTTTTTCTTCCAAAAATCCTTTTTGTAATAGTGTACAGTAGGCTTTCATTGTGTGAATTTACTATTCACTAGTCTGTGTTTTTGACTTATTCATAGGATTGGTGGGGAAAAATGAAGTGGACGGCATAAGTTCGTGTTGTGCGTACCAAGGTGAGTAGAACCATGTTTCAATGTATCTATTCATTTCACTTTGAACCGCATGCCTTTGTAGAACCACACAGTCCAGCAATGGGTCATGCTGGGCTGTGTTGTTCCACAAATGTTAGCGTTTCAAAGTGCTGACCACTGACGCCACTATTTCACTTTGAACCGCATGCCTTTGTAGAACCACACAGTCCAGCAATGGGTCATGCTGGGCTGTGTTGTTCCACAAATGTTAGCGTTTCAAAGTGCTGACCACTGACGCCACTATTTCACTTTGAACCGCATGCCTTTGTAGAACCACACAGTCCAGCAATGGGTCATGCTGGGCTGTGTTGTTCCACAAATGTTAGCGTTTCAAAGTGCTGACCACTGACGCCACTATTTCACTTTGAACCGCATGCCTTTGTAGAACCACACAGTCCAGCAATGGGTCATGCTGGGCTGTGTTGTTCCACAAATGTTAGCGTTTCAAAGTGCTGACCACTGACGCCACTATTTCACTTTGAACCGCATGCCTTTGTAGAACCACACAGTCCAGCAATGGGTCATGCTGGGCTGTGTTGTTCCACAAATGTTAGCGTTTCAAAGTGCTGACCACTGACGCCACTATTTCACTTTGAACCGCATGCCTTTGTAGAACCACACAGTCCAGCAATGGGTCATGCTGGGCTGTGTTGTTCCACAAATGTTAGCGTTTCAAAGTGCTGACCACTGACGCCACTATTTCACTTTGAACCGCATGCCTTTGTAGAACCACACAGTCCAGCAATGGGTCATGCTGGGCTGTGTTGTTCCACAAATGTTAGCGTTTCAAAGTGCTGACCACTGACGCCACTATTTCACTTTGAACCGCATGCCTTTGTAGAACCACACAGTCCAGCAATGGGTCATGCTGGGCTGTGTTGTTCCACAAATGTTAGCGTTTCAAAGTGCTGACCACTGACGCCACTATTTCACTTTGAACCGCATGCCTTTGTAGAACCACACAGTCCAGCAATGGGTCATGCTGGGCTGTGTTGTTCCACAAATTTTCATTGAAAAGAAATGAACATGAATTTGGTGTGTCTTTACTTTAATATACTTTTTTTTTCTTTTCCCCACAGATATCTATATACCCAAGAAAAGAATGTAAAGAAGAACAAACTACTTTTTTGTTTTAATTAACTTTCAAACTTTATTTAAAAAATAACATTTTTCTTCAATAAACTTTTAAAAATAGAAGTTTCCTGTGGTTTTTATTAAAATTTGTAATGCAGTTGAATTGTACGTAAGTAGATTGCCCAGGGAACATCAGGGGAACTGTGCCTCTTCACATCCACGCCACTTAGGAAGATACATCGCAGGACCTATGGAAGAGAACAGTTTGAGCTTCCAGATATGGGTGATAGTGTCACCCTGGGACTGGAAAAAAGAGGTACATACAACAGTCCACACAACACAAGCGGGTTGCAGCGGCCCAAATGCAACCCTCCTGCACTTGCATCACTACACATCCAAACATTCCCTGACTAGCATTGCTGTTTCAGGGAATGTTTGGATGTGCAGTCTTGCAAATGCCGGAGGGCTGCACTTTGGACATGTCGGGGTGATTTTGGACAAGGGAGTTTTGGGCAATACATCTCACCTGAGGGGGGGTTGTCTGCTACATGGCGGAGGGTCAGGTCCACATCACCAGTAGGGTCACCCATGGTAGAGTTGGATAAAAGGATCAAATATTTGCGGTAACCCAACAACAGGATAAAACGGGGTAACGAACTGTACAAACATGGCCTGGGGATATACATCAACAGGATGTAAAACTCTGAAATACATAAATGAAGAGGTTTTTTTAAAAATATTCCAATGTCAGTTTACACGATAATACAAATGTTGTCAGTATACTCACAGGCAACTGCAAAATAATTTTGGATCAATGTCCGCCGGGAATCCTCTCCTTCGTCCATACCCACCGGTAGAGCAGAAGACCGGTTCCCGCGTCGGAAAGCACTGCGACGAAGAGTCACCGGCAAACGGTTTGCGACACATATGTTGTGTAAAATACAACATGCATTTACCATGCCGCAAACCTTCGCCGGTGAGTACAAAAGAGCACCGCCGGAAGTGTCTAAACATCGAAACCGGCTTTTAAGTACACCGAAGGCACGTTCAATTATTTGCCTCGATGCAATGTGTGTCTCTTGGTAACGTTTTTCTGCTCTACCGACAGGATTGGGGTCAAGAGCCATGGTTTGTTTGGATAACCCGCATCGCCTATAGAAAATATAAAAAAAATGTTAGGTACTTGTAAAAAATAATAAAAAAATAAAATAATAAAAATCAAAAAAATTGAAATACATACCTAACAGCCAGCCACCAGGCATGTTTCCTGTTTCGAACTTGTCAAACAGCGATGACTGGCTTAGGATGAAGGAGTCGTGAGATGATCCAGGAAATCCCACAAAAATGTTTAAAAATCTCATGTTTACATCACAGACCGCCTGCACGTTCAGGGAATGAAACTGTTTTCGGTTCCGAAAACATTCCTCTGAATTCCGTGGCGGTCTGATCTGCACGTGGGTACAGTCAATCGCGCCCAGCACATTGGGAAATTTGTATTTGTTGAAAAAGCCTAATTTGATCTCACGACATTCGCTGTCCGTCTCTGGAAATGTGATGTACTGGATCGTCAATTTGCGGAAAGCCCTAATGACCTGGGTTATACAGCGCGACAGTGTCGACTGTGAAAAACCGCATGTTTGAGACAGTGTAGGCTGGAATGTGCCTGACGCCAAAAAATGTAACGTCCCCAGCAGTTTCTGAAAACCGCTGATTGCACGATTTGTCCGTGCCCGAGGTTCCAAGTCGGCCTCCAACAGAGCGTACAGCGAATATATGTCGCGAGTCGATAAGCGATAATTTTGTATCACCTCGAACTCGCTGAGATCCTCCAGTTCACGCCTAGTGCGATACTGGCGTGGACGTGGAAATGAAACCCGCAATACTGGCTCACCCAATGCAGACATTTGCTGACCTGGATCCTGATGTTCATCAGCACTTTCTTCCTCCATCATGCTTGCAGCCAGCATGAACATCACAATCTGGTCAGAAAAAGGCTCCATCATTGTAGTCAGTACAAAAATAGGAATGTGTTTTAAAACGCAGGAATTTTCCTAAAAAAACGATTCCACAGAGCTGACTGTAAAATGGCTCCTTCTCCCTGTAGTCTCAAACCTGGGAGTGAGGAGATAGGAGGGGCTTTGCAGAAGTGTATCCTGGGTAAAACTGTGGAATCATGGGTAAATTTCCCTCAGGAGATTGAAGAAAAAAATATTCCTTTAAAAAATCAATTAAATAATACTTGTGAAGCAAAAAAAGACAAACCAAGTAGATAATCCTTTCAAATATAAATAGATATGCTACTAGCAATCCTCAAATATCAAAAAAAATCATGTACTAAAATTTTTTTTTTAGATCCCGCCAGTCAACTGAGGCGGACTGAAATAGTCGAATTTGCGGTCGAAAAGCACTGCAGGCGAATTTCCAAACTTGAATTGAATATGCTTTGGGCGAATTGCAGCATCTGTACCATTGCAGAAAAGTCGAATGCGAAAAAAGTCGAATTGCCAAAAGTCGAATTTTGAATGTCCGTTTTTTTGCGATAAAGTACTGTACTGCATAGGCGAATTTATTTTTGGGGCGAAAAAGTTCCGGAATTCGACTATTTCTGAAATTCGACCGCAATTCGACTGCAATTGCATATACCCCTTAATCTCTGTTGGACCTTTTTCATTGCTGCAAGTTATCTTCACTTCTCATTGCTTTATGCAGTTCTCCGGCTATTACACTGTACTTACACAGTATGGTAAATTGAAAACTGTTTTCATGGAAAATTTAGAACATTTCTGGGACTGTGCACAAGAGAAACTATCTAGATACCTCAATGCCAAATTATATTGAGAAAGCAGTTAATATTCTATAGTGTGCTAAGTAAATAATTCCAGATCCCAAGTTCACAGCCTCAAATGACTCCTAGTTTTAAAAGCAGTTGTCTATTTTGTTGCATCATAGATGTCGCTAAGCTGTATCTGACGGTATGGCCTGATAATAGAGAACAATGGCTTTTTACAAAGTAGAATAGAAAATTACTATATAATTTCAAACATCTTTCTTTTATTGTATTTTTATTCAGTCAGGTATTTTTAATTTAGCAATTTTGTTATATAGCAATTACAAAAACATAAAAAAAGAGAGACAATAGAATAAATGAGGTGGGCAACAGGGAATGATGAATGAAGTATCACAGGGCAAATTTACACATATATTTTCAGTAGAGATGTGCAGCTGGCACTTTCCGTGTTTTGTGTTTTGGTTCTAATTCCACTTTCGTGTTTTGGTTTTGGCTTGGTTTTGCCCAAACCACCCTTTTTCGTGTTTTGGTTTTGGATCTGGATGATTTTTGAAAAAAACAAAAACAGCTAACATCAGAGAATTTGGGGGTCATTTTGCTCCTACAGTATTATTAACCTTAATAACATTCTTTTCCACTCATTTCCAGTCTATTCTGAACACCTTACAAAATTGTTTTTATGCCAAAAGGTTGCACCGAGGTGGTTGTATGACTAAGCTAAACGACACAAGTGTGCGGCACAAGCACCTGGCCCATCTGGGAGTGACACTGCAGTGTCAGGCAGGAGGGCAGATATAAAAAAAGGCCCCAAACAGCACATGATGCAAAGAAGAAAAAGAGGTGCACCGAGGCTGCTGTATGTCTGAGCCAAGCGACACAAGTGTGCGCAACAAACACCTGGCCCATCTAGGAGTGGCACTGCAGTGTCAGACAGGATGGCACTTTTCAAAAACTGGGCCCCAACCAGCACCTCATCCAAAGATGTAGAAGAGGTGCAATAAGGTAGCTGTATGACAAAGCCAAGCAGCAAAAACAAATGGCCCATCTAGGAGTGGCAGTGCAGTGGCAGACAGGAGGGCAGATATAAAAAAAAAGGCCCCAAATAGCACATGATGCAAAGAAGAAAAAAAAGGTGCACCAAGGTTGCTATATGACTAAGCTAAGCGACACAACCACATGGCCCAACTAGTAGTGTCACGCAGTGGCTGAATGTCGAGAGTGGGCCGCAATTGTTCGGTCCACTGACAGCATCTCCAGCACGCCCCTGTCATTTAAAAAAATGTTCGCAATTGGTGGACTTATACGGCAGTACCCCAGGACTAATACAGCAGTACCCCTGGACTCATACGGCAGTGTCACACAGGATGGCACTTTTCAAAAAATAGGCCCCAAACAGCACCTCATGCAAAGATGTCAAGGAGGTGCAATGAGGTAGCTGTATGAATAAGCCAAGTGACACAAACAATTCCCACTGGAATTATACGTCCAAATCACTGGAATTAAATGTCAAAATCACTGAAATTAAATGGCAATATCACTGGAATTATATGTCCAAATCACTGGAATTAAATGGCAAAATCACTGGAATTAAACCGCAAAATCACTAATTATACGTCCAAATCACTGTAATTATACAGCAAAATCACTGTAATTATACATCCAAATCACTGGAATTATACGTCCAAATCACTGAAATTAAATGGCAAAATCACTAGAATTAAATGGCAAAATCACTGAAATTATACTCCAAAATCACTGGAATTATACTGCAAAATCACTGGAATTAGACGTCCAAATCACTGGAATTAAATTGCAAAATCACAGGAATTGAATGACAAAATCACTGGAATTATACGTCCAAATCACTGGAATTTAATGGCAATACCACTGGACATATACGGAAGTGTCAGACAGGATGGCAGTTTAAAAAAAATAGTCCCCAAACAGCACATGATGATAAGAAGAAAAAAAGGTGCAAGATGGAAATGTCCTTGGGCCCTCCCACCCACCCTTATGTTGTATAAACAGGACATGTACACTTTTACAACCAATCATTTCAGCGACAGGGTCTGCCACACTGTGGCTGAAATGACTGGTTTGTTTGGGCCCCCACCAAAAAAAGAAGCAATCAATCTCTCCTTGCACAAACTGGCTCTACAGAGGCAAGATGTCGACCTCATCCTCTGAATCCTCACCCCTCTCACTGTGTACATCCTCCTCCTCACAGAGTATTAATTTGTCCCCTCTGGAATCCACCATCACAGGTCCCTGTGTACTTTCTGGAGGCAATTGCTGGTAAAGGTCTTCCCGAAGGAATTTCTAAATCATTTTGATGAACATCATCTTCTCCACATTTTGTGAAAGTAACCTCCTACACCGATCGCCGACAAGGTTACAGGCTGCACTAAACACTCTTTCGGAGTACACACTGGAGAGGGGGCAACTTAGGCAGGGACGGTGCTAGGGTGTTCGGCGCCCCCCTGCAAACTATAAATTTGCACCCTCCCATATTCCTTTGGCGCGCGCCGGGAAATGGGGTGTGGTCTCACAAGTAAGGGGCATAGCCACACAATAATACCCCCATTCAAAATTACGCCACAATGTAGCACAATCTTATTCATCTTATACGTAATGCCCCACCCGTAGTAGTAGCTAGTAGCGTCCTTATATGTAATGCCCCCCAGTAGTAGTAGCATCCCTATGCATAATGCCCCCCAGTAGTAGTAGCATCCTTATACATAATGCCCCCCCAGTAGTAGTAGCATCCTTATACATAATGCCCCCCCAGTAGTAGTAGCGTCCTTATACATAATGCCCCACCCGTAGTAGTAGCTAGTAGCGTCCTTATATGTAATGCCCCCCAGTAGTAGTAGCATCCTTATACATAATGCCCCACCCGTAGTAGTAGCTAGTAGCGTCCTTATATGTAATGCCCCCCAGTAGTAGTAGCATCCTTATACATAATGCCCCCCCAGTAGTAGTAGCATCCTTATACATAATGCCCCCCCAGTAGTAGTAGCTTCCTTATACGTAATTCCCCCTAGTAGTAGTAGCGTCCTTATACGTAATGTCCCCCCCAGTAGTAGTAGCGTCCTTATACGTAGTGCACCCCCAGTAGTAGAAGCGTCCTTATACGTAATTCCCCCTAGTAGTAGTAGCGTCCTTATACGTAATGTCCCCCCCAGTAGTAGTAGCGTCCTTATACGTAGTGCACCCCCAGTAGTAGAAGCGTCCTTATACGTAATTCCCCCTAGTAGTAGTAGCGTCCTTATACGTAATATCCCCTCCAGTTGTAGTAGCGTCCTTATACGTAGTGCTCCCCCAGTTGTAGTAGCGTCCTTATACGTAATGCCCCCCCAGTTGTAGTAGCGTCCTTATACGTAATGCCCCCCCAGTTGTGGTAGCGTCCTTATACGTAGTGCACCCCCAGTAGTAGAAGCGTCCTTATACGTAATGCGCACCCAGTAGTAGTACCGTCCATATACATAATGCATAATGCCCCCCCAGTAGTAGCGTCCTTATATGTAGTGCACCCCCAGTAGTAGTAGCGTCCTTATACGTAATGCGCCCCCAGTAGTAGTACCGTCCTTATACATAATGCCCCCCCCAGTAGTAGCGTCCTTATACGTAATGCCCTCCCCTAGTAGTAGTATTGTTATACGTAATGCCCCCCCCCTAGTAATAGTAGCGTCCTATACATAATGCCCCCAAGTAGTAGTATCGTCCTTATACGTAACGACCCCCCAGTAGTAGCGTTGTTACACGCAATAGCCCCCCTGTAGTAGTAGCGTCCTTAAAGCACACATAAACACACACAGACATACCACACACACACAGACACAATACACACAGACACAATATACACACACACACACACACACACACACATTTCCCTCTCACACTTCACTTACCTAAGCCAGTCTCCCTACACTACAGCAGCCTAGTCCATGTAGCTCCGCCTACTTCTGGCCCATTTGGCCCTGCCCCTTACGCTCTGCCCCCTTCTGTCCCGTACTCAGTGCTGTCCTGTCACACAGGTGAGGGGAGGGAGGAGGATTTTCATGCTGCAGGCACCGCAGCCAGTGCCTGTCATACAGTGACAGGCACAGCAGCAGCAGCAGCAGAGGGGACAGGACGGCGCAGCAGGGAAGGAATGCAGAGCAGGGGGAGCGCCTCTCCATCCCAGCGCCTCCCTGCACTGCATCCCTTCGCTGAGCGGGTAGCGCCGGGCCTGAACTTAGGTAAAATAAAGCCAGTTTGTGCAAGGGCATCCAAATTGCCTCTTTTTCCTGCCAGTATACATACGGACTGTCTGACATGCCTACTTGGATGCTGTCATTCATATAATCCTCCACCATTCTTTCAATGGTGACAGAATCATATGCAGTGACAGTAAACATGTCAGTAATCGTTGGCAGGTCCTCCAGTCCAGACCAGATGTCAGCACTCGTTCCTGACTGCCCTGCATCACCGCCAGCTGGTGGGCTAGGAAATCTTATCCTTTTCCTTGCAGCCCCAGTGGCGGGAGAAATTGAAGGAGGAGCTGTAGATGGGTTACGTTCCGCTTGACATGACAATTTACTCACCAGCAGGTCTTTGCACCTCTGCAGACTTGTGTCTGCCAGAAAGAGAGATACAACATAGGCTTAAAACATGGGATCGAGCACGGTGGCCAAAATGTAGTGCTCTGATTTCAACAGATTGACCACCATTGAATCCTGGCAAAGTGAATTAAGGGCTCCATCCACAAGTACCACATACTTTGCGGAATCGCTCCGCAAGTTCAAAGTGTTGGAGAACCTTGCACAAGACGGAAATCATTCTCCACTGCGCTTGAGTGAGGTGCATTCCCTCTCCTTTGCCTATATCGTATGTGGATGTATAGGCTTTAATGGCCTTTTGGGAAAAAATGATAGTTTTCTGTGCTTATGATGAGCTGCTCAGTTTATGGATCGAGAGATCAATGTTTGGAAGTGTGACTGAGTGCTGTGTTAATGTGTATGCAGCGATGGAAGAGAGAAGAAAAATATGATGAAAAAGGAAGAAAGAAAAAGGAAGCAAGAAAGTGCAGTGGGTGCAGCAAAAAATGAATGAATGAAAAAGGGAGGGGGGGGTTGAGAAAGGACACTAAGAATAATTACTTTTTAAAAACATGTGTAAAAACATATAAAACGATGGTCTGGTGACCCAATGTTTACAGCCCTTTCTGGGTGTTTGGTGTGGAGCTGGTTGTAGAAAAATGATAGTCCCGCTTTGAACACTGGGGCAGATGTATTATCCTGTAGAAGGCATAAGGAAGTGATAAACCAGTGATATGTGCAAGGTGATAAAGGCACCAGCCAATCAGCTCCAATATGTAAATTAACAGTTAGGATGTGATTGGCTGGTGCCTTTATCACCTTCCACATATCACTGGTTTATCACTTCCTTATGCCTTCTCCAGGTTAATACATCTGCCCCACTGTCCCTGGCTTACCCTAAATCAGGTCCCACTGTGTGCGCTATGCGCTCTGACCAGAAGTTCGGGACTTTGGCTTCCAGTGATGTCAGACGCTTGCGGCGGCGGTGGTGGTGCTTTCTCCTTCTCTTGTGTCTGCTCCCACCACCAGGAAGACCAACTGTGTCAGGAATTGGGTCCACCCCCTCCAGCCTGTACTGATATTAACAGCGCTGTGTATGTAACTGCTCCAAGCTGGAGCCTTATGTGTGACCTCCACAGGCAGTCAGTGTGGCGAGGAGAAATCCTAATAGCGTGAGAGGTAGGCTCTGGCTGCGGGATACGGCCCTCTGCTGGCGACTGTAGCTTAAGTTTCTCCCATCCTAAGTGCTCTGTGAGTCCCGTCCTCTGTTCATGTGCTGCATGCACCGGTATACGGTCTCCTCGCGGCTTCTAATGGCCTTTTGCTGCTCCTCCATCCTCTGAAGCATATAGAGTGTTGAATTCCACCTCGTTATGATCTCTTCCTTCAGTTGATGGCAGGGCAAGTTCAGGCGTGTTTGCTGGCACTCCAGTCTTCGGCACGCGGTGGCAGAATGTCGAAAGTGGCCCGCAATTTTTCGGGCCTCCAACAGCATCTTCTGCACACTCCTGTAATTTAAAAAAAAATTCTGCACCACCAAATTAATTATATGTGCAAAACATGGGACGTGCTGGAATTTGCCCAGATGTAATGCACGCACAATATTGGTGGCGTTGTCCGATATCACAAATCCCCAGGAGAGTCCAATTGGGGTAAGCCATTCTGCGATGATGTCCCTCAGTTTCCGTAAGAGGTTGTCAGCTGTGTGCCTCTTACAGAAAGCGGTGATACATAGCGTAGCCTGCCTAGGAACGAGTTGGCGTTTGCGAGATGCTGCTACTGTTGCCGCTGCTGTTGTTGCTGCAGGAGGCAATACATCTACCCAGTGGGCTGTCACAGTCATATAGTCCTTAGTCTGCCCTGTTCCACTTGACAACATGTCCGTGGTTAAGTGGACACTAGATACAACTGCATTTTGTAGGACACTGGTGAATCTTTTTCTGACATCTGTGTACATTCTCGGTATCGCCTGCCTAGTGAAGTGGAACCTAGATGGGATTTGGTACCGGGGACACAATACCTTCATCAATTGTTTAAATCCCACTGCAATTATCGCTGACACCGGAAGCACATCTAACACCAACATAGCTGTCAAGACCTCAGTTATCCGCTTTGCAAAAGGATGACCGCTGTCATATTTCATCTTCCTCACAAAGGACTGTTGGACAGTCAATTGCTTAGCTGAAGCAGTACAAGTGGTCTTCCGACTTTCCCTCCAGGATTACGATTGACTCCCAGCAGCAACAACAGTAGTGGCGGCAACAGCAGGCATACCACTCAAGGATCCTATGGAGGAATCCCGCTTAGGAGAGGACTCTTCAGTCTTGACAGTGACATGGCCTGCAGGACTACTGATGTTCCTGACTGACGAAGTTGACGTTGTGGGAGTTGGTGGTGTGGCTTGCAGGAGCAAGAATGGATTTAGATGTCAGTGGACTGCTTACGCTCTTACCCAGTTTCACAACTTGACACTGACTTATGATGAATGCGCTGCAGGTGACATATAAGGGAGGATGTTCCTAGGTGGTTTGCCCAGGCATCACAATGGGCTTCTTCATCCCACGGACAACAGGTGTCTCCCCTGGTGCCTGACTTAAACAAACCACATCACCATCAGAATCATCATCGTCAACTTCCTCCTCAGCGCCAGCAACACCTATATCCTCATCCTGGTGTACTTCAACAGTGACATTTTCAATTTGAATATCAGGAACTGGACTGTGGGTGCTCCTTCCAGCACTTGCAGGGGGCGTGCAAATGGTGGAAGGAGCCACCTCTTCCCGTCCAGTGGTGGGAAGGTCAGGCATCGCACCCTCCAACACACTTGGACTCTCTTCGGGGATTTGTGATACCATCTCAGAACGCACAGTTCTTTTCTGTGCTTTTTCTAGCTTAACTTTTAATTTTTCTAGCAGGAGGATGAGGGTTTCCATCGTCATGTGAAGCTGAACCACTATTCATGAACATAGGCCAGGGCCTCAGCCGTTTCTTGCCACTCTGTGGGGTATATTTACTAAGAATCGTATTTGTAGGGATTTGGTGGGAGTTTGAACTCGAATGACATCGGTTGTGTTATTTTACAACTTTTTGAATAAAGTGCATGTAATTTACTAAGCTGCCGAGTTGTCTTCTTTTGTATTTTCTGATGTCGATGTAAATCGTATTGTCAGGCAGTGGTTTAAGGGAGTGATTAGTAAAACACTGCCCGACTTAACACAATGAATCCCGGCCGGATCAGTGAGATCCGTGCAGGGCTTCATTGTGTACATTATATGAAGTCTGTAAAGTGTTAAAAATCGGAAAAAAAAATTGCGTGGGGCCCCCCCTCCTAAGCATAACCAGCCTCAGGCTTTTTGAGCCGGTCCTGGTTGAAAAAATACCGGAGAAAATATGACTGGGGTCTCCCCATATTTAAACAACCAGCACCGGGCACTGCGTCCAGTCCTGGTTAAAAAAATATGGGGGACAAAACACGTAGGGGTCCCTTGTATTTTTTTAAACCAGCACCAGGCTCTACTAGCCAGAGAGATAATGCCACAGCTGGGGGACACTTTTATATAGGTCCCTGCGGCCGTGGCATTACCCCTCCCAACTAGTCACCCTTGGCCCGGGGTACCCTGGAGGAGTGGGGACCCCTTAAATCAAGGGGTCAACCCCCTCCAGCCACCCAAGGGCCAGGGGTGAAGCCCGAGGCTGCTTCCCCATTCGGTTGATGGGAAGGTGATAGCCATTGTGTAAAATAAAATATTGTTTTTTTGTAGATCTACAAGTCCCAGCAAGCCTCTCCCGCAAGCTGGTACTTGGAGAACCACAAGTACCAGCATGCAGGAAAATATCGGGCCCGCTGGTACCTGTAGTTCTACTACAAAAAAATACCCCCCAAAATACACAAGACACACACCATGACAGTATAACTTTAATTGACATACATGTACACTCACACACACATACTTACCTATGTTGACACGGAGCCCCTCAGTCCTCTTGTCCAGTAGAATCCATGGGGTACCTGAAAATAAAAATTATACTCACAAACAATCCAGTGTAGATTGGTTCTCTTCTTTAACTTTGTAATCCGGGGACTTGTTTAAAATAATAAAATTAATAACCCGAACCACGCACTTAAACATGGAACCCCTTTACACATGGAACCCCTTTCCCCGACTGGCGGGACCTCCCGTGACTCCTGTCAGTGAAGGTTCTACCAGCCAATCAGGGAGCGCCACATCACTCTCCTGATTGGCTGTGCACTCCTGCCCTGTCAATCAGGAGGAGCGCACTGGTTACAATGTAGCGTAGCGGCGCTCCGTTGTAACCAATGATGGGAACTTTGCGAAGTTAATTGGGGTCACCCACAAGACTAACAACTTGGGCTACACCCAGTAAAAATATAGCATTCCCAAAAAATGGGATTCCAATTATCCTTTTTCATCTGGGGACTGTTTAAAATGGGAAATGGCTCCCAAAGTAGATACGCATGTCATTCGATTAGTGTGAAAATCTATATTGCCTTTGCCATCAACGTCATTGGATGATGTCACGGACAGGAGAGTGGATGGTTTTTGGAAAACCATATTTTCTCTGTCTGGGGCAGTCATAAGGCCAGCCATGGCTCCAGCTTGGATGGTAAAAGCAGTTGCTGCCTGGATAGAGGTACTGGAAGACCGTCTTTCAGCGCCGTCCAGGGAGCAAGAGTCCTATATAGCTCCTATAAAACAGGCTGCAATGTTCTTGGAAGAAGCAGCAATAAATATGGGCACTATCGCCTCCAGGGCATCAGCTTCAACAATAGCTGCTCGCAGAGCACTTTGGTTACGTACATGGAAAGCTGATTCAGAATCTAAGAAGGTTCTGGAATCTTTGCCTTTTACTGGAAGCATTCTGTTTGGTAAAGAATTGACAGATATTCTAGAGTCAGAAGCAGGCTCCAAAAAGGTAAAATTTTCTTCCACACATAAGCCCAAACGTAGGGGTCCCGCTTTTCGGCCCTTTGGGTCACAAGGAAAAGAAAAAAGTGATCTTAAGCAGCCCCAATATAATAAATTTGGTAAGGTGAAAAAGCAATGGGCTACCAGAACGCCAGCCTCAAAACCAGAGAATAAGCCATCAGTTTGATGGTCCGGGCCTCCTCCTGGGGGACCCCATGGTAGGAGGCCGACTTCTTCAGTTTGCACAGATATGGCAGCAGTCTACAACAGATGCCTGGGTGCAAGAAGTGGTATCTCTGGGTTGTCTTTCCCTTCAAGAAGCATCCTCCTCGAAGGTTCTTCTGCACCAGCCCATCTCGGGTAGAGACAAAGGACAGGGCTTTGCAAGAAGCAGTTCAGAAATTGCTTCAGTCAGGATTAATCATTCCAATACCCTCTGCACAACGGGGACAGGGGTTTTACTCCAACCTGTTTTTGGTTCAGAAGCCAAATGGGTCATTCCGGCCTATTCTCAATCTCAAAATGTAGATTTGGGTCCCACGGTTTCACATGGAGACACTACGCTCCATAGTTTTGGTCATGGAACCAGGGGATTATATGGTATCCCTGGATATTCAGGATGCTTACCTACATGTTCCTATAGCACTGTCCCATCAGTGCTATCTCAGGTTCGCTATCCTCATACAGCATTTTCAGTTCCAGGCATTACCTTTTGGGTTAGCCACAGCATCCAGAGTGTGTACCAAAATCATGGTGGTTATGGCAGCTTATCTCCACAAACAGGGGATAAGAATTTTTCTATACCTCAACGACATGTTAATTCTAGCACAACCACAGGAAATGCTCCTGGACCATCTCCAATAGACCACAACATGTCTGCAGAGGCACTGATGGCTCATAAATTGGGCAAAATCGTCTCTAGTTCCGTCACTACGGATGACTCTTTTAGGGGCTGTACTGGATTCAAGTCTGCCGAAAATATTTTTACCTCGGGACAAGATATCCAAGGTACAGTCAAGGACTCAGGAGTTGTTACACAGTCAAACAATATCAATCCACACAGCGATGCGACTGATGGGTTTGATGGTGTCAACATTCGACATGGTGGAGTATACAAAATTCCACTCAAGACCTCTGCAGCATCTGATTCTGGCCTGATGGAATGGAATACATCAGACAATAAAAAACAGACTATGGTACTTTCACACAAGGTAAGAAAGTCATTAGTCTGGTGGCTACACACATCCCATCTAAACAAAGGGAGACCCTGTTGGATATCAGATTGGGAGATCCTGACAACAGATGCCAGTCTTCAGGGCAGTGTCTGGAAGATTATGGTTCCAGGGACTACGGACCGCAGAAGTTGCCTGCCAATAAATCTGTTAGAACTTTGGGCCATATACATGGCACTGATTCAGGCAAAGGACATTATTTAAGGAAGACCAGTCCAGATCCGCTCGGACAATGTAACGGCGGTAGCGTACCTTAACCATCAGGGAGGAATGCGCAGTCAAACAGCAATGAAGGAGGTAAGTCACATACTAAATTGGGCAGAACTCCCATCTTCCAGCATTGTCTGCAGTATTCGTTCCGGGAGTCCTAATCTGGGAAGCAGACTTTCTCAGTCGACACGCGATTCAAGCAAGCGAATGGGCTCTACATCCGGAAGTCTTTCAGACTCTAATAGACAAGTGGGGTTTGCCAGAGATAGATCTCATGGCGTCACGTCTGAACAACAAAGTACCCGTGTACAGGTCAAGAACAAAGGATACCGGAGTGATCTTTGTGGACGCCCTGTGAGTGAAATGGTATTTTCATCTAGCGTATCTGTTTCCTCCACTCATCCTGCTACCCAGGGTGGTGAGGAAGATAAAAGAAGCAAAGGGTGCCGTGATTCTAATAGCTCCGGCTTGGCCCAGAAAGCATTGGTACACAGATCTGCAGAGAATGTCGATGGATGCTCCACTTCTGCTCCCTCAACGTCCAGATCTACTAATGCAGGGTCCTTGTTACCACAGGCATCTGGATCGACTATCGTTGACAGTGTGGCTCTTGAAACCTCTATCCTGAAGTCAAGAGGATTCTCACAACAGGTAGTTCAAACAATGCTCAGAGCAAGGAAACCCTCCTCAGCTTGCATTTATCACCGAATATGGCAGGCCTATATTCATTGGTGAAGTGAAAGAAATATGGACCCAAAATCTTTCCAAGTTTCCAGGGTCTTAGATTTCCTTCAGGCAGGAATGGATAAAGGTTTGAAGGTGGCTTCCTTGAGAGTACAAGTACCAGCATTGACTGTATGGTTCCAAAAGAAAATTGCCAATCTACAGGATGTGCGTACTTTCTTCCAAGGAAAGCTGGAAAGCTTTGTTTCTCCTACAGTGCCTTGGGACTTAAATTTAGTCCTGAAAGCCCTTCAAGTTGCTCCATTTGAACCACTTAATAAAGTGGATCTTAAATGGTTGACAGCTAAAGTTCTCTTTCTACTGACTATGGCATCAGCTAGAAGAGTACCAGATTTAGGAGCGCTGTGTTGTCGTTCTCCTTTTCTGACTTTTTATCCAGATAAAGCAGTTCTAAGAACTAGATCTGGGTATCTTCCGAAGGTGGTGTCTAAATTCCACCTTAATGAAGAAATTGTAGTTCCGGCTTTCAGGTATCGGGACTTTCTGCGGGAGATGCGTAGCTGGACGTAGTCTGGGCATTAAGGATCTACGTGGATCGCACCAGTACCATCAGAAAGACAGATTCTCTCTTCATTCTCTACGGATTTCACAAGAGAGGATGGCCTGCTACTAAACAGACGCTGGCAAGATGGCTTCGAATGACTATTTCAGAAGCATATTCTCTAGCTGATCTCCCTGTTCCAGATAATGTCTCTGCTCACTCTACTCGTAAGGTAGGTCCTTCATGGGCAGCACAAAATGGTGCTTCAGCAGAACAGATATGTAAGGCAGCCACATGGTCTTCCATTAACACATTCATTAGACATTATTCCTTGGATACTTTTGCCTCTCATGATGCAGAATTTGGTCGAAAGGTTCTCCTGTCGAATCAGGAGCGTCCCCACCACTAAATTCCTTTGGGAAATCCCATTGTTATCCTGTGGATAATCTGTGGACCCTGCCGGAGAAATATACGTTATGGTAAGAATTTACCGTTGATAATGGTATTTCTCCTAAGTCCACAGGTTCCACAAGGATCCCACCCTGACGCACCTGATTTGACAATTTTTCTACTCACTAAACCTCTTCCTTCTTGTACGGAAGGGTTTGCATGTGAGTTCTTCTCACCTGATTAGGGGTTTACATGATGCTCCTGCTTATATGCTTTGGAATACAACTGATTTGCTTGAGCCAGTGGGCGGGGATATATGGACGAGCCCGTTGCATCCTGGGAGGACTGAAAGCTTGTGATTGTTTGGTGCCAATCCGCTGTCGCTCCATCATATCCCATTGTTATCCTGTGGACTTAACGTTATTAACATGTCGAAGTCAAAAATATTATACCCACATGCATCAAGTGGCCTCCGTGCGTGTGCTTGTTCTGCCGTGCGTGCACATGCCTGCACGCTGCATACATTGGCTCACGAAGTCCTACGTATTAGCACGTGGTATGAGTAAATACGGTAGCATACGCATTTGCATGGAAAAGCCACAAAGCCATAACTGACATTTCATCCACGTAGTACATAATTTACACATAGCCCACACACACCACACCAGCAAGTTACATTTACTTTAGACATGGAACAATAGAGATATTCAACTTTACAGGATATGAGGGGCCAGAATTAGGTTAGGAGGTGGTGTTTGGTATCCAGTTGTACAGTATTTCAAGGGCAATATTCCGATGGCAGTTTGCAGAAAATAGTACGCTCCTATGCATAGATATGCGCAGGAGTACAATATTAATATTACACTGTATTTACTGTAGTCTTGATATTCGGCGGGAACCCAGTGGAGGACGGGTGTAGTACGACACCGGGATCCCGGCGGGGAGGAGCGAGTGCAGCAAGCCCCTTGCGGGCTCGCTGCGCTCGCCACGGGTTCTATTCCCACTCTATGGGTGTCGTGGACACCCACGAGTGGAAATAGTCCCTGTTGGTCGGCATGCCGGCCATCGGGACAGTGACCCGTCGGGCTGGTGGAGGAGGTCATGTGACTGTCGGTCAGCTGACCGGCAGTCACATGAATACCACCCGTGGAGGATATCTGCAAGTGCACCTGGACCAGGCATCGCCCACCTATTCAAACCAACCTATGACCCCTCATGTACTGTAAATGACCAGCCCTTTAACCTATGGATGTAGAGATTAGTTTCCTTTGTTTCATGCTTTGGACCAGGGGTGGCCAACCTGCGGCTCTTTCATCCTACTCATGCGGCTCGATCCGCTCCCGGCACCGCTGCCCGACACTCACAGCCCGGCGCACAGGTCTCTAGTGGCGGTGTCTATCTTCAATTCGCCGCCGGCCCGTGAGCCAATCAGAGCTCGCGGACCGGCAGCTGACGCTGATTGACTGCCGGACCACGAGCGCTGATTGGCTCATGGGCCGGCGGCGAATTGAAGATAGACGGTACTGTCAGAGACTGAGGGGTAAGAGAGGCGCACGCTGCGCTCTCCTTCCCCTCACAGCAGCAGCGGAGAAGCACGGTGAGCAGCACTTTTTTGTGGAGGGAGATGAGGCACTGTGGGGGCATGTGTATCAGCAATGGGGGCATATCTGGCTTGTGGGGGCATGTGTATCTGGCACTGTGGGGACATATCTGGCACTGTGGGGACATATCTGGCACAGTGGGGACGTGTGTCTGCACTGGGGGCATATCTGACACTGTGGGAACGTGTATCTGGCACTGGGGGCATGTTTGGCACCGTTGGGGCATGTGTATCTGGAACTGGGGGCATATATATATCTGGTACTGTGGGGCAGAGCCGGCCTTAGGCATAGGCAAACTAGGCAAATGCCTAGGGCATTTGGTATGCTTAGGGGCACCAGCAGCTTCTGCTGATTAAAATGATATGCGGCATGCCTATATTCTGTGTGTGACTGCGGCTGTATCTGCATACGAAATGCTACGTTGCAGTGTATTCCTGGAAATCACTGTAATGTAGCATTTCATATGTAGATACAGCCGCAGTCGCACACAGAATATAGGCATGCTGCATATCATTTTAATCAGCAGAAGCTGCTTGTGCGTCCTAGCCACATAGTAATGCAAATAAAATGCATTTTCCTAAACAAAAGGCGCCCGACGTTAGCAGAGCTGCCAGCTGACTCATGCTAGACATCTCCTGCAGAACTAGCGGCGGTGCTATGGGGCACCAGCCAAAATCTTGCCTAGGGCATCATATTGGTTAGGGCCGGCTCTGCTGTGGGGACATGTGTATCTGGCACTGTGGGGGCACATGTATTTGGCACTGTGGGGGCATACATGTATTTGGCACTGTGGGGACATACATGTATTTGGCACAGTGGGGGCATACATGTATTTGGCACTATGGGGCATATATGTATCTTGCACTGTGGGGACATGTGTATCTGGTACTGGGGCATATATGTATCTGGCACTGGGGGCATATATTTATCTGGCACTGTGGGAACATGTGTATCTGGCACTGTGGGGGCATATATGTATCTGGCACTGTGGGGGCACCCATTTTTTTGGCATTTTTATATGTATGTGGAACTTTACAACATGACTGAACGGGGTTATGACACAAGGTCACACTCCTACAAACGTCATACCGAAAGGTGTGCGCTAAAAAATGGGTCGTGGCTTTGTGACAGCTAGGCCACGCCCCCATTTTTGGGCGCCCGCATGATAGTGGCTCTTGCCCTTGCCTATGGATCTTTTCTGGCTCTTTGCCTCTGACCGGTTGGCCACCCCTGCTTTGGACCATTGTATAAAAACCAAGCCTCCTGGCCAGGCTCAGTCTATTCTCTGAAGGTCATCTATTGTTAGGATCTCCTGCTCTGTGCTGCCACGTCGCCATGGCAACCGGGAGGCAAGTGTTAGCGAAGTAACCTGAGCGCAGCTGATACTCCAGTCCGGGTTTTTACTGTGCAGTGGTTACAGGCTCTGTGCACGGCAGGGAATCCGGCGCTGGTTTTGTGCTCACAGTCTGTGAGGTCTGAGTGGGGCGTGGACAGCACCAGCTATATAAACCATCCTCTCAGGCTAGGCAGGTGCTGCTGAATCTTTGTTTGTTAGTCAGTTCCAGAGAGTTAGCTAGTACTGTGTTATTTTGTATTTACTTGTTGCTTACTGCAAATAGGCCTTGGGATTCGGTACTTCATTCTGCCAATCCGGACCTAGCAGTAAGACTGGAGTCAGTTGTTTAACCTGCTGGGGTTCTTTTGCTATTCTGTGAACCCAGCAGGTTTGTGGCTGTACTCTCAGACCTGCTTGCTTAATCCTCCCTCACTGTGCAGGGTGTCCAGGTGTCAGTTTAGTGGCAGTAAGCTGAACCTGTGCCCTGCAAGTGGGGGTTAGGATTGTGGATACTCTCCTTGTGTCTATATTTCTATCTCTGACCAAGGAGTTTATTTCCACACCCGTTGGTAACCCTTTAGGGTTCCTTCTTTTGCTCTTAGCAACATCATTTCGGGTGCTCCACATGTTAAATCACTACATCTCGCCTCATTGTCCGCTCTATTCCATCTGAGCATTCCTGACACTAGGGAGACACCCAATTCCTGAGCCTTCGGGCTTCTTTGTTCACTTTGTGTTTATTAGTTATTCCATCACCTTCTGTGTATGTTATGTTATACTCCCAAGTCTGTCTGTGAGTTTGTTTGCTTTGCATCCCTCTCTGTTCATACACCGGTATACTCCTGTCAGCACTGGTGTGCGTAACATATTCAGCAGCCCTACTCCTGTTGAAATTTTGTGGGAATATGGGGCATACCCCCTCAAAATACTTTGCAACAGGTGGTTGATCAGGTGCAGGTCCTGACTCGACAATTTAATGAGATGTCCATTAAAATGAACACCCCGCAGGCCGCTAGCGGAGCTCCCGCAGCAGCAGCGGCAAGTTCAGGGGTCAAGGAGCCGAAAGTAAATCTCCCGGATCGTTTTTCTGGAGATCGCTCGCAGTTCTTTTGTTTCAAGGAGAGCTGTAAGCTATATTTCAGGCTTAGGCCCCAGTCTTCTGGGTCGGAGATTCAGCGGGTGGGCATAGTGATTTCCTTGCTACAAGGAGACCCACAGGTCTGGGCATATGGGTTGCAGCCTGACTGTCCGTCGCTTAAAAGTGTTGATGCTTTTTTTACTGCACTGGGCATTTTGTATGATGACCCTGACAAGATGGCTTCAGCCGAGGCTCAGATTACGGTCCTTAAGCAAGGGCGACGGCCAGCTGAGGTTTATAGTACGGAGTTTTGGAGGTTGGCTCATGATACCCAGTGGAATGACCCAGCCCTGAGAAACCAGTACCGAAGGGGCCTTTCTGACCAGATAAAGGACCAACTGGTACAATATCCCTCGCCTGATAGCTTAGATCAGCTCATGCAGTTATCCATCCGGGTGGATAGACGGCTGAGAGAGCGTAGGCTTGAAAGGGAGACCGCAGTTTCTTTTTTTTCCCAAGGGAACCTCAGACTCTGAGGAATATTCCGAGGAGCCTATGCAGATTGGGGCTACCCGCCTCTCCTCGCGTGAGAAGACGCGGAGGAGACAGCAGGGTTTGTGTTTGTACTGTGGGAATAAAGGTCATGTTGTAGTATCATGCCCAGAAAAGCCGGAAAACTTCAGGGCCTGAGGGTGATGGGAAATATCCTGTCAGGCCAGAAGTCAGAATTTCCCAAAAAGACTTTTCTCATTCCGGTGACTTTGGAGATCCTCGGCCAAACTGTCAAGACTGTGGCCTTTGTTGACAGTGGGGCCGATGGGGTTTTCATGGACCGTCAATTCGCCCTGGAACACTCTGTTCCCTCAGTACCTTTGGCATCAGAGATTGAGATCTGTGGGTTAAACGGGGAACCATTGTCCCAGGGTAAAATTACCTCCCGCACCAGCCAAATTCCTTTGTTTATTGGAGCCACACACTCTGAAAAATTGTCTTTCTTTGTGACTGTCTGTTCTTTTGCCCCATTGGTTTTGGGGTTACCCTGGTTAAGGGCCCATAACCCTCAATTTGACTGGGTCTCTGGGGAGATTCTTAGTTGGGGTAGTGATTGTTTCAGGAGTTGCTTGAGCCTTCCAGTCAGGCTCTCGCAGCTAAATTTGCCAGGATTGCCAGGATGTTATGCAGATTTTGCGTATGTGTTCTCCAAAAAAGTTGCGGAGGTACTACCTCCCCATCGCCCCTATGACTGTGCCATTGATTTGTTGCCGGATGCTAAGCTTCCCAAGAGCAGGTTGTACTCCCTGTCACGTCCTGAGACTCAGGCTATGGCAGAGTACATTCAGGAGAACTTGGCTAAGGGATTTATCAGACCCTCACAGTCCCCAGTTGGGTCGGGGTTCTTCTTCGTGGGTAAAACGGACGGTTCGTTGCGACCCTGCATCGACTTCAGGGAATTGAACCGTATCACGATTAAAAACTCGTACCCACTACCTCTCATTTCGGTTTTGTTTGACCAGCTTCGTACTGCCACCATTTTTTCTAAGATTGACCTACGCGGTGCCTACAATCTAATCCAAATAAGAGAGGGGGATGAATGGAAGACTGCCTTTAATACCCACTCAGGGCATTATGAATATTTGGTGATGCCTTTTGGGCTCTCTAATGCCCCGGCAGTCTTCCAGGAATTCATGAACGATGTGCTCAGGGAATATTTGGATATATTCTTAGTATTTTATCTTGATGACATCCTAATCTTCTCCCATTCCCTGGAGGAACATCGGAAGCATGTACGCTTAGTCCTCCAGAAACTCAGAGACCACCAGCTTGGGGCGAAGCTGGAGAAGTGCGAATTTAAAGTCCAGCAAATCGCATTTCTAGGATATATTATCTCCTCAGAAGGTTTCCAAATGGAGGGTTCTAAGGTACAGGCAGTCCTGGATTGGGTGCAGCCCACTAGTTTGAAGGCGCTTCAGCGTTTTCTGGGCTTTGTGAATTTTTATAGACGATTTATCGCTGGATTTTCGTCTATAGTGGCCCCCTTGGTGGCACTCACTCAGAAAGGGGCGGATGTTGCTCACTGGTCTTGTGAGGCCAAAGCGGCCTTTGCCCGTCTCAAAAGGGCATTTGTCTCGGCCAAGGTGCTGCGACACCCAGATCCAGAGCGTCCTTTTGTGGTGGAGGTGGATGCCTCTGAGATAGGTATTGGGGCAGTGCTCTCTCAGATGGGGGTGTCTGATAATCGCCTTCATCCTTCTACTTACTTTTCCCGTAAATTTTCGTCTGCCGAGATGAATTATGATGTGGGTAACCGGGAATTGTTGGCCATAAAGGATGCACTCGGGGAGTGGAGAAACTGGCTTGAGGGGGCTAAGTTTGTGGTCTCAATTCTCACCGACCATAAGAATCTGGCATATTTAAAGTCAGCGAAGCGGCTCAATGCCAGGCAGGCATGATGGGCTTTGTTTTTTGCTCGCTTTAATTTTTTGATAACATATCGCCCTGGGTCAAAAAACATCAAGGCTGATGCGCTCTCGCGGAGTTTTGCTCCAGTCTAAGAGACCACCGAGGAGCCATTGCCCATTGTGTCCCCATCATGTATTTAAGTGGGCATTACCCAGGACCTCTTGTCATTAGTCCTTAGAGCACAGGAGCAGGCTCCTCCAGACCTTCCGGTAGGTCTCTTGTTTGTGCCTCCTAGGTTAAGACAGCGAGTGTTCCTGGAATTCCATGCCAAGAGGTCGGCAGGGCATCCAGGTATTGCCAGAACTCGGGAGTTGCTGTCTAGGGCGGTATGGTGGCCCTCGGTGGCTAGGGATGTGGATCAGTGGGTTCGGGCATGTGACGTTTGTGTCCGAAATAAAACTCCTAGAGGGGTTCCTGTCGGCCCATTACATCCACTCTCTATTCCATTTAAGCCATGGACCCACATTTCCATGGATTTTGTGGTGGACTTGCCCAAATCCTCGGGGATGACAGCCATTTGGGTTGTCGTTGACAGGTTTTTCGAAGATGGCGCATTTCGTTCCACTGGTTGGGTTGCCATCGGCCAGACGCCTGTCTGAGTTATTTATGCAGCATGTTGTGCGCCTCCACGGGTTGCCACTTGATGTGGTCTCCGACCGTGGATCCCAGTTTGTGGCCAAATTCTGGAGGGCATTTTGTTCTGATCTCCAGATTTCTGTGAGCTTGTCGTCAGGCTACCATCCACAGTCTAATGGGCAGACTGAGAGGGTGAACCAGTCCTTGGAGCAGTTCCTCAGGTGTTATGTCTCCAAGTGTCATACTGACTGGGTTGCTCATCTGTCCATGGCGGAGTTTGCCTATAACAACGTGGCTCACTCTGCTACAGGGATCTCTCCCTTCCTTTGTGTGTATGGGCATCATCCTATTGGCCAATTCTTTTGACCCCCTGGATTCCACGCCTGGTGGTTCCTCTGTGGTTTCGGCCCTTAGGGGTATTTGGAGGAAAGTGAAGAAAGCCCTTGTGTCTGTGTCATTAGTGACCAAAAGGGGTTTTGATAAGCGGAGAAGACCCTGCAGCTTCAAATTAGGAGACTTCGTCTGGTTGTCCTCCAAGAATTTGAAGTTGTGACAGCCATCTCATAAGTTAGGCCCCCGGTTCATCGGCCCTTATAAGATCACCAGGGTTATCAATCCGGTGGCATTTCAGTTAGATCTGCCCCGTTCATTGGGTATCAATAAAACATTTCATTGTTCCCTTTTAAAACTGGCGGTTAGTAATCCTTCTTCCAGTGGAAGACCTTCTCCTCTTCTGATACGGGGTCAGAGGGAGTTTGTTGTTGAAAGGGTTCTTGACTCCAAGATGGTTCGGGGTCGGCTGTCATTTTTGGTGCACTGGAAGGGGTATGGCCCGGAGGAGCGGTCGTGGGTGCGCAGTTGTGATCTTCATGCCCCCAGACTGATACGCTTTCTTCTTGCAGTTCCCCGATAAACCCTGTGGTAGGGGTTCTTTGACCCCTCGTCAGAGGGGGGGTACTGTTAGGATCTCCTGCTCTGTGCTGCCACGTCACCATGGCAACCGGGAGGCAAGTGTTAGTGAAGTAACCTGAGCGCAGCTGATACTCCGGTCCGGGTTTTTACTGTGCAGTGGTTACAGGCTCTGTGCACGGCAGGGAATCCGGCGCTGGTTTTGTGCTCACAGTCTGTGAGGTCTGAGTGGGGCGTGGACAGCACCTGCTATATAAACCATCCTCTCAGGCTAGGCAGGTGCTGCTGAATCTTTGTTTGTTAGTCAGTTCCAGAGAGTTAGCTAGTACTGTGTTACTTTGTATTTACTTGTTGCTTACTGCAAATAGGCCTTGGGATTCGGTACTTCATTCTGCCAATCCGGACCTAGCAGTAAGACTGGAGTCAGTTGTTTAACCTGCTGGGGTTCTTTTGCTATTCTGTGAACCCAGCAGGTTTGTGGCTGTACTCTCAGACCTGCTTGCTTAATCCTCCCTCACTGTGCAGGGCGTCCAGGTGTCAGTTTAGTGGCAGTAAGCTGAACCTGTGCCCTGCAAGTGGGGGTTAGGATTGTGGATACTCTCCTTGTGTCTATATTTCTATCTCTGACCGAGGAGTTTATTTCCACACCCGTTGGTAACCCTTTAGGGTTCCTTCTGTTGCTCTTATCAACATCATTTCGGGTGCTCCACATGTTAAATCACTACATCTCGCCTCATTGTCCGCTCTATTCCATCTGAGCATTCCTGACACTAGGGAGACACCCAATTCCTGAGCCTTCGGGCTTCTTTGTTCACTTTGTGTTTATTAGTTATTCCATCACCTTCTGTGTATGTTATACTCCCAAGTCTGTCTGTGAGTTCGTTTGCTTTGCAACCCTCTCTGTTCATACACCGGTATACTCCTGTCAGCACTGGTGTGCGTAACATCTATCCAGATTGACTGAGGACCGGAACCGGGTGGCGCAGGCAAACAAATGTATGTATCCATTGATTGTAGCCTTTTTCTCTTGTATTGT
The DNA here is from genome assembly GCF_028390025.1 of Pseudophryne corroboree. Lineage (NCBI taxonomy): Eukaryota > Metazoa > Chordata > Amphibia > Anura > Myobatrachidae > Pseudophryne > Pseudophryne corroboree. The sequence goes on from NC_086449.1 coordinate 57,953,603, forward strand.
TGTATTTCTCTGTGAACCCCCTTTTAAGTAAATATTTGTTGCTGCGTTGGACCACAACATAACATATACAATTGGTGAATCATTCCTTTCCTGTTAGGGGTTAAAGTGTATAGGCCGCACGTGTAGCTATTTTGTGCTTACGCAACGTGTACGCATTTTATAGAGGTTTAACACACACACGATTAGAGGTTGCAGCAGCCTGAACATTTCTGTATTTAAGGTATTGCTTTTTCTTCCTGTAAGTTATAAACGAACCATAGCGTATATATTGTCTGCATACATTGTAGACCACCACGGATGGTGAGACCCCGACCATACACCCCGTTCAAATTTTTATGGTGTTTTTTTGTGATGTGGTAATAAAAGCGGTGTTACACTATCACTTGCTTTCTGTCTCTCCGCTAAACCGTCACTGGGAGTAGAGGACATCTATTAAAAGTTGTTCCATTGATCGTCCCTCGGGGATGGTACCAGCTCCCAATAAAAACATATTAAGTCTAACCTAACAAGTAGACCAACAATTTTGGTACGAGACTTGAATGGTTTCATATTTAGACAAAAACGAAATATGATATTATGATTACATTATGATTTTGTTTATTTATTTTTTCCTTTTCCATGTTAATTGAGTACAACACGAGCGCCTAAGGACCCTTTGGTACTGTACATAGTCATTTCTGTTTAAGTGTGTGGTGATACTTTTTTCCCATAGGGATCACGGGCTGCCGTGGTTGGCGCACTTTATTCTATCCATTCGTTTTCTTGACATATTATAAACACACCACATACTCAGAAATGGGTGGTTATAGAAGTTGGTGGTAGGAGCCTTGGAGAAGTGGTTCCAGGTGGCACTGTAGGAGCCTGGTGCGGTGGGGAGTAATAATGCTAGCCATACATCAGACCAACTTTTCTCCAGCTCTCCAAACTTCCAACCGTCCAACTTGTCTGTCCAACTAAAACAGTGCTCCACACATCTAACCAACTTTTCATCAGTGCTCCACACATCTAACCAACTTTTCATCAGACCAGTCAACCTACCAACTTCTCTCCAACTTGTGATGTCACCGAAGTAGGCGGACAGTGTCTCTGTGAACATTGGTATGCTGCATACCCCAATGTTCCACCCCCTGTACACATACCCCTATGCACCTGCCTTATCACCTGTACACAGGGCACAGGGTGTTGTAGCATGGCTTGCGGGTGCTGTAGATTTGGGGTGCCAGGATGTAGGAGCATTTGAGTGGGGGCTTACTGCCCACATATTAAGTGTGTTAGGGGCAATAGCTGACCACCTAACCTCTGTCTCTTTCCCACACACCCACGTCTCTCGTTGTCCCACATCTCGCTCTCCCACAACCCTCACTTCTCTCACTCTGCCACACCCCAACTTCTCTCATTCTCCCACATCTCGCTCTTCATCATGTCTCTTGTTCCCTCACACCCAGGCCCAGGGGCAAACGCAGGATTTTTAGGGAGGGGTTTCCAGATGTGATTTTGTATATATATATATATATATATATATATCCCAGGGAGACATGAAGAGGCAGAGAGAAAGAGGGAGAGACATAAAGGTGGTGGTGGGAATGGAAAGGGAGAGAGAGGTGGGGGCATGAGGACCGGGAGAGAGAGAGGGGGAGGGCATTGGGAGGGTATCCGTTCAGATGGTCGACCATGTTATAATCGACAGTCATTAGGTCGACCACTACTGGTCGACATTGACATGGTCGACATGGACACATGGTTGACACAAGAAAATGGTTGACACATGAAAGGTCGACACATGAAAAGGTCGACATGAGTTTTTTAACTTTTTTTTCTTTTGGGGAACTTTTCCATACTTAACGATCCACGTGGACTACGATTGGAACGGTAATCTGTGCCGAGCAAAGCGAAGGCACCATGCCCGACGCATGGCGAGCGAAGCGAGCCATGCGAGGTTCCTGGTTCCCGGTCACTTTACGCAAAAAAACGACACCAAAAAAGTTAAAAAACTCATGTCGACCTTTTCATGTGTCAACCTTTTTCATGTGTCGACCATATGTCTATGTTGTCCATGTCAATGTCGACTAATAGTGGTCGACCTAATGACTGTCGACCATAACATGATCGACCATTCATACCGGAACCCATTGGGAGTCGGGGGGGGGGGGGCATGGAGAGACAGGGTGACATAGGGAGAGAGAGGGGAGGGGCGTGGGGTGGCATCGGGGAGAGAGAAAGAGGGCACAGAGAGGAGGGCATGGGAGGGAGAGAGCAAAATAGAGAAGCAGTTAGCAGCAGCACAATACTTCAGGAGAGGTGTCCAGCAGCGCAGTTACCTGGAGGTCAGGAGGAGGCCCCGTTGTCCCTCCAGCCAGGCGCCCCGGCATGTATAGTGGCTCTGGCAGGCTCACCTCACCGCAACCGACAATACTTTGGTGGCTGGGGGCAATGGCAGAGGCATGGGAGGAGTGGGCAGGCAGAGACGCTGGAGGCGGTCGAGGGAAGGGGATAGTAGAAGCTGCGACGGCAGCTGATGCAGGACGGCGTGTGAGCGAGAAAGGATCCTGCTATCCTGTTTTGTACAGCTGGGTGTCCTAAAAAGGAGGCTGGATTTATACGCTACTCCTACTGAAACAAAAAAAGATCTTTCAGCTGCCCTGAAATTGGAAATATTAACACTGATGATTATTGTGTTTAAATGTTACATTTACATTTATTGTACCAGACACCATTATATATATATATATAACTATATATAACTATATATATATATATATATATATATATATATATATATGTAGCTCTGGATCAACAGCCTCATATATAGATATGTCACACACAGCTGTATATAGAGATATATCACCCATAGCCTCATTTATGGATATATATCAGCCACAGCCTCCTACACAGATATATATCAGCCACAGCCTCGTATAGATATATATATCTATAGATGAGGTTGTGGCTGATATATTCTATATATGAGGCTAATGGCTGATATATCTCTATATACAGCTGTGGGTGACATATATCTATATATGAGGCTGTGGCTGATATATTCTATATATTATATATGAGGCTGTGGCTGATATAAATCCGCCACAGCCTCATATATAGAATATATCAGCTACAGCCTCGTATACATATATACAGTATCAGACAGCTCATACATAGCTATATATCAGCATCAGCCGGCAGCTGCAATAAGGGGTTGCCAGGATCGCGGGTGGGGGGGGGGGAAGGGGCGCCACAATCGCAGGTGGCGGGGATGCCGTGATAGCGGTGATTAAAGGGGTAGTATGCGGGATCGCCGGCGGGGATGTACGGGCTGCCGCGATCCTTCAGTCTGGCAGCAGCTTTGAGAGGGGTGTTTGCTATAGGACCCTCACCCACCCTACTGACCAGCTACCCGCCCCACAGTACCTCCGCTGCCAGGTTGACAGGGGCAGCCCGGCAGCAGTGAAGTACCGCCGCCGCTGCCCCTGCACTTCCTCCCGTTCTGCCGCGTTCGCTACTGGAGGTGTCCATGTGACAGGGGCAGCCCGGCAACAATGATAAACTGCCGCTGCTGCCCCTGAACCTCCTCCCGGCTCCCACACTACTTCTGCTGCTGCCAGGGCGACAGGGGCAGCCCGGCAGCAGTGATAGACTGCCGCAGCTGCCCCTGCACTTCCTCCCGGCTCCTGCTCCACACAGTGCTGCCCGCAGGCAGTGATGGTGAATGAAGTAGGCGGAGACTGCTGGCCAGTGTCCGCCTACTTATCGTTCAGTTGGGGGGAATGTTCCCCTACATCTGAACGATTAGTTGGGAAAATCAAACAAGTTTGATTTTCCCAACTAGTTGGACAGACCGTTTCTGGCCGTTTTACAGCGTGTGGGAGCAAACGGCTGATAATCGTTTCCTCCCACACACTGCCAGATTATCTTTCTAACCAGCCAACTAGTTGGCTGTTGGAAAGATATCGTGCTGATGTATGGCCAGCTTAAGTCCACTCAGGTTCCTTAGAGACAAGTAGCCACACTCTATTCTATCAGTGAAAAAAAAATAAGAATTTACTCACCGGTAATTCTATTTCTCGTAGTCCGTAGTGGATGCTGGGGACTCCGTAAGGACCATGGGGAATAGCAGCTCCGCAGGAGACTGGGCACAAAAGTAAAGCTTTAGGACTACCTGGTGTGCACTGGCTCCTCCCCCTATGACCCTCCTCCAAGCCTCAGTTAGGATACTGTGCCCGGACGAGCGTACACAATAAGGAAGGATTTTGAATCCCGGGTAAGACTCATAACAGCCACACCAATCACACCGTACAACCTGTGATCTGAACCCAGTTAACAGCATGATAACAGAGGAGCCTCTGGATAGATGGCTCACAACAACAACAACCCGATTAGTTAACAATAACTATGTACAAGTATTGCAGACAATCCGCACTTGGGATGGGCGCCCAGCATCCACTACGGACTACGAGAAATAGAATTACCGGTGAGTAAATTCTTATTTTCTCTGACGTCCTAGTGGATGCTGGGGACTCCATAAGGACCATGGGGATTATACCAAAGCTCCCAAACGGGCGGGAGAGTGCGGATGACTCTGCAACACCGAATGAGAGAACTCCAGGTCCTCCTCAGCCAGGGTATCAAATTTGTAGAATTTAGCAAACGTGTTTGCCCCTGACCAAGTAGCTGCTCGGCAAAGTTGTAAAGCCGAGACCCCTCGGGCAGCCGCCCAAGATGAGCCCACCTTCCTTGTGGAATGGGCGTTGACAGATTTTGGCTGTGGCAGGCCTGCCACAGAATGTGCAAGCTGAATTGTACTACAAATCCAACGAGCAATAGTCTGCTTTGAAGCAGGAGCACCCAGCTTGTTGGGTGCATATAGGATAAACAGCGAGTCAGATTTTCTGACTCCAGCCGTCCTGGAAACATATATTTTCAGGGCCCTAACAACGTCTAGCAACTTGGAGTCCTCCAAGTCCCTAGTAGCCGCAGGCACCACAATAGGTTGGTTCAGGTGAAACGCTGACACCACCTTAGGGAGAAACTGAGGACGAGTCCTCAATTCCGCCCTGTCCGAATGGAAAATCAGATAGGGGCTTTTGCAGGATAAAGCCGCCAATTCTGACACGCGCCTGGCCGAAGCCAGGGCCAACAGCATGACCACTTTCCATGTGAGATATTTTAAATCCACAGACTTAAGTGGTTCAAACCAATGCGATTTGAGGAAACCCAAAACTACATTGAGATCCCAAGGTGCCACTGGAGGCACAAAAGGAGGCTGTATATGCAGCACCCCCTTGACAAACGTCTGAACTTCAGGAACTGAAGCCAGTTCTTTCTGGAAGAAAATCGACAGGGCCGAGATCTGAACCTTAATGGATCCCAATTTGAGGCCCATAGACACTCCTGTTTGCAGGAAATGCAGGAAACGACCCAGTTGAAATTCCTCCGTTGGGGCCTTCCTGGCATCGCACCACGCAACATATTTTCGCCAAATGCGGTGATAATGCTTTGCGGTTACATCCTTCCTGGCTTTTATCAGGGTAGGGATGACTTCATCCGGAATGCCTTTTTCCTTCAGGATCCGGCGTTCAACCGCCATGCCGTCAAACGCAGCCGTGGTAAGTCTTGGAACAGACAGGGTCCTTGCTGGAGCAGGTCCCTTCTTAGAGGCAGAGGCCATGGGTCCTCTGTGAGCATCTCTTGAAGTTCCGGGTACCAAGTCCTTCTTGGCCAATCCGGAGCCACGAGTATAGTTCTTACTCCTCTCCGTCTTATAATTCTCAGTACCTTGGGTATGAGAGGCAGAGGAGGGAACACATAAACTGACTGGTACACCCACGGTGTTACCAGAGCATCCACAGCTATTGCCTGAGGGTCCCTTGACCTGGCGCAATACCTGTCCAGTTTTTTGTTGAGGCGGGACGCCATCATGTCCACCTTTGGTTTTTCCCAACGGTTTACAATCATGTGGAAGACTTCTGGATGAAGTCCCCACTCTCCCGGGTAGAGGTCGTGCCTGCTGAGGAAGTCTGCTTCCCAGTTGTCCACTCCCGGAATGAACACTGCTGACAGTGCTATCACATGATTTTCCGCCCAGCGAAGAATCCTTGCAGCTTCTGCCATTGCCCTCCTGCTTCTTGTGCCGCCCTGTCTGTTTACGTGGGCGACTGCCGTGATGTTGTCCGACTGGATCAACACCGGCTGACCTTGAAGCAGAGGTCTTGCTTGGCTTAGAGCATTGTAAATGGCCCTTAGCTCCAGGATATTTATGTGAAGTGATGTCTCCAGGCTTGACCACAAGCCCTGGAAATTTCTTCCCTGTGTGACTGCTCCCCAGCCTCTCAGGCTGGCATCCGTGGTCACCAGGACCCAGTCCTGAATGCCGAATCTGCGGCCCTCTAGAAGATGACCACTCTGCAACCACCACAGGAGAGACACCCTTGTCCTTGGGGACAGGGTTATCCGCTGATGCATCTGAAGATGCGATCCGGACCATTTGTCCAGCAGATCCCACTGGAATGTTCTTGCGTGGAATCTGCCGAATGGAATCGCTTCGTAGGAAGCCACCATTTTCCCCAGGACCCTTGTGCATTGATGCACTGAGACTCGGCCTGGTTTCAGGAGGGTTCTGACTAGCTCGGATTACTCCCTGGCTTTCTCTTCCGGGAGAAACACCTTTTTCTGAACTGTGTCCAGAATCATCCCTAGGAACAGCAGACGTGTCGTCGGAATCAGCTGCGATTTTGGGATATTTAGAATCCACCCGTGCTGCCGCAGCACTGCTTGAGATAGTGCTACTCCGACTACTAACTGTTCCCTGGATCTTGCCCTTATCAGGAGATCGTCCAAGTAAGGGATAATTAAGACGCCTTTTCTTCGAAGAAGTATCATCATTTCGGCAATTACCTTGGTAAAGACCCGGGGTGCCGTGGACAATCCAAACGGCAGCGTCTGAAACTGATAGTGACAGTTCTGTACCACAAACCTGAGGTACCCTTGATGAGAAGGGTAAATTGGGACATGGAGGTAAGCATCATTGATGTCCAAAGACACCATATAGTCCCCTTCTTCCAGATTCGCTATCACTGCCCTGAGTGATTCCATTTTGAATTTGAACCTCCGTATGTAAGTGTACAAAGATTTTAGATTTAAAATAGGTCTCACCGAGCCATCCGGCTTCGGTACCACAAACAGCGTTGCCCTGTTGTAGGAGGGGTACCTTGATTATCACCTGCTGAGAATACAGCTTGTGAATGGCCTCCAATACCGCCTCCCTGTCGGAGGGAGACGTTGGTAAAGCAGACTTTAGGAACCGGCGAGGGGGAGATGTCTCGAATTCCAATTTGTACCCCTGAGATACCACCTGAAAGATCCAGGGGTCTACTTGCGAGTGAGCCCACTGCACGCTGAAATTCTTGAGACGTGCCTCCACCGTGCCTGAGTCCGCTTGTAAAGCCCCAGCGTCATGCTGAGGACTTGGCAGAAGCGGGAGAGGGCTTCTGTTCCTGGGAACTGGCTGTCTGCTGCAGCCTTTTTCCCCTTCCTCTGCCACGGGGCAGAAATGAGGAGCCTTTCGTCCGCTTGCCCTTATGGGGACGAAAGGACTGCGCCTGGTAATACGGCGTCTTCTTATGTTGAGAGGCGAACTGGGGTAAAAATGTGGATTTCCCAGCCGTTGCCGTGGCCACCAGGTCTGATAGACCGACCCCAAATAACTCCTCCCCTTTATAAGGCAATACTTCCATATGCCGTTTGGAATCCGCATCACCTGACCACTGTCGCGTCCATAACCCTCTTCTGGCAGAAATGGACAGCGCACTTACTCTTGATGCCAGTCGGCAAATATCCCGCTGTGCATCACGCATATATAGAAATGCATCTTTTAAATGCTCTATAGTCAGTAATATACTGTCCCTATCTAGGGTATCAATATTGTCAGTCAGGGAATCCGACCAAGCCACCCCAGCACTGCACATCCAGGCTGAGGCGATTGCTGGTCGCAGTATAACACCAGTATGTGTGTAAATACATTTTAGGATACTCTCCTGCTTTCTATCAGCAGGATCCTTAAGGGCGGCCGTCTCAGGAGAGGGTAGAGCCACCTGTTTTGATAAGCGTGTGAGTGCTTTATCCACCCTAGGGGGTGTTTCCCAACGCGCCCTAACCTCTGGCGGGAAAGGATATAATGCCAATAATTTTTTAGAAATTATCAGTTTTTTATCGGGGGAAACCCACGCTTCATCACACACCTCATTTAATTCCTCAGATTCAGGAAAAACTACAGGTAGTTTTTTCTCACCGAACATAATACCCCTTTTCGTGGTACTCGTATTATCAGAAATGTGTAAAACATCTTTCATTGCCGCAATCATGTAACGTGTGGCCCTACTGGAAGTCACGTTTGTCTCTTCACCGTCGACACTGGAGTCCGTATCCGTGTCGGCGTCTGTATCTGCCATCTGAGGTAACGGGCGCTTTAGAGCCCCTGACGGCCTATGAGACACCTGGACAGGCACAAGCTGAGTAGCCGGCTGTCTCATGTCATCAACTGTCTTTTTTAAAGAGCTGACATTGTCACGTAATTCCTTCCATAAGCTCATCCACTCAGGTGTCGACTCCCTAGGGGGTGACATCTCTATTATAGGCAATTGCTCCGCCTCCACATCATTATCCTCCTCATACATGTCGACACAACGTACCGACACACAGCACACACACAGGGAATGCTCTGATAGAGGACAGGACCCCACTAGCCCATTGGGGAGACAGAGGGAGAGTATGCCAGCACACACCAGAGCGCTATATATATACAGGGATAACCTTATATAAGTGTTTTTCCCCTTATAGCTGCTGTATTGTTAATACTGCGCCTAATTAGTGCCCCCCTCTCTTTTTTTATCCTTTTCTGTAGTGCAGGACTGCAGGGGAGAGTCAGGGAGACGTCCTTCCAGCGGAGCTGTGAGGGAAAATGGCGCCAGTGTGCTGAGGAGATAGGCTCCGCCCCCTTCTCGGCGGCCTTTTCTCCCGCTTTTCTGTGGAATCTGGCAGGGGTTAAAATTCATTCATATAGCCCTGGGGGCTATATGTGATGTATTTTTGCCAGCCAAGGTGTTTTTATTGCTGCTCAGGGCGCCCCCCCCCTAGCGCCCTGCACCCTCAGTGACCAAAGTGTGCTGAGGAGCAATGGCGCACAGCTGCAGTGCTGTGCGCTACCTTGGTGAAGACAGGATGTCTTCTGCCGCCGATTTTCCGGACCACTTCTTGCTTCTGGCTCTGTAAGGGGGCCGGCGGCGCGGCTCTGGGACCGGACTCCGAGGCTGGGCCTGTGTTCGGTCCCTCTGGAGCTAATGGTGTCCAGTAGCCTAAGAAGCCCAATCCGCTCTGCAAGCAGGCGAGTTCGCTTCTTCTCCCCTTAGTCCCTCGATGCAGTGAGCCTGTTGCCAGCAGGTCTCACTGAAAATAAAAAACCTAAAACTAAACTTTCACTAAGAAGCTCAGGAGAGCCCCTAGTGTGCACCCTTCTCGGTCAGGCACAAAAATCTAACTGAGGCTTGGAGGAGGGTCATAGGGGGAGGAGCCAGTGCACACCAGGTAGTCCTAAAGCTTTACTTTTGTGCCCAGTCTCCTGCGGAGCCGCTATTCCCCATGGTCCTTACGGAGTCCCCAGCATCCACTAGGACGTCAGAGAAAAAAACATTTGATCGCCGGTTGGAGCAAGGTCATCCGGTCACACATCTGTATATAAAAAAATAAACTGGTAGAAACCCTTATGCTAGCCATACATCAGACCAACTTTTCTCCAACACTCCAAACTTCCAACCATCCAACTTGTCTGTTCAACTAAAACAGTGCCCCACACATCTCACCAACTTTTTACCAGTGCTCCACACATCTAACCAACTTTTCATCAGACCAACCAACCTTCCAACTTCTGTCCAACTTGTGATGTCACCGAAGTAGGCGGACAGTGCCTGCCTACAGTTCTTCAGTTTTGTTTTGTTTTTTTAATTTCAAAACATGCAGAAGTGTCTTTTTTTCAGTGAAACTGGGCTTTTCTTTCACCACCATACATTTATTAGATTTACTTATTTTTATACTGAACTATGGATACCAGCATGGTTGGGCTGCCAAGGCAAATAAAATAAGAATTTACTTACCGATAATTCTATTTCTCGTAGTCCGTAGTGGATGCTGGGAACTCCGTAAGGACCATGGGGAATAGCGGCTCCGCAGGAGACTGGGCACAAAAGTAAAGCTTTAGGACTACCTGGTGTGCACTGGCTCCTCCCCCTATGACCCACCTCCAAGCCTCAGTTAGGATACTGTGCCCGGACGAGCGTACACAATAAGGAAGGATTTATGAATCCCGGGTAAGACTCATACCAGCCACACCAATCACACCGTACAACCTGTGATCTGAACCCAGTTAACAGCATGATAACAGAGGAGCCTCTGGATAGATGGCTCACAACAACAATAACCCGATTTAGTTAACAATAACTATGTACAAGTATTGCAGACAATCCGCACTTGGGATGGGCGCCCAGCATCCACTACGGACTACGAGAAATAGAATTATCGGTAAGTAAATTCTTATTTTCTCTGACGTCCTAGTGGATGCTGGGAACTCCGTAAGGACCATGGGGATTATACCAAAGCTCCCAAACGGGCGGGAGAGTGCGGATGACTCTGCAGCACCGAATGAGAGAACTCCAGGTCCTCCTCAGCCAGGGTATCAAATTTGTAGAATTTAGCAAACGTGTTTGCCCCTGACCAAGTAGCTGCTCGGCAAAGTTGTAAAGCCGAGACCCCTCGGGCAGCCGCCCAAGATGAGCCCACCTTCCTTGTGGAATGGGCTTTTACAGATTTTGGCTGTGGCAGGCCTGCCACAGAATGTGCAAGCTGAATTGTATTACAAATCCCACGAGCAATAGTCTGCTTAGAAGCAGGAGCACCCAGCTTGTTGGGTGCATACAGGATAAACAGCGAGTCAGATTTTCTGACTCCAGCCGTCCTGGAAACATATATTTTCAGGGCCCTGACTATGTCCAACAACTTGGAGTCCTCCAAGTCCCTAGTAGCCGCAGGTACCACAATAGGTTGGTTCAGATGAAACGCTGAAACCACCTTAGGGAGAGAATGAGGACGAGTCCTCAATTCTGCCCTGTCTGAATGGAAGATCAGATAAGGGCTTTTACAGGATAAAGCCGCCAATTCTGACACGCGCCTGGCCGACGCCAGGGCCAACAGCATGACCACTTTCCATGTGAGATATTTTAACTCCACAGATTCAAGTGGTTCAAACCATTGTGACTTTAGGAACCCCAAAACTACATTGAGATCCCAAGGTGCCACTGGAGGCACAAAAGGAGGCTGTATATGCAGTACCCCTTTTACAAACGTCTGAACTTCAGGAACTGAAGCTAGTTCTTTCTGGAAGAAAATTGACAGGGCCGAAATTTGAACCTTAATGGACCCCAATTTTAGGCCCATAGACACTCCTGTTTGCAGGAAATGCAGGAATTGACCTAGTTGAAATTCCTCCATCGGGGCCTTACTGGCCTCGCACCACGCAACATATTTTCGCCAAATGCGGTGATAATGCTTTGCGGTTACATCCTTCCTGGCTTTGATCAGGGTAGGGATGACTTAATCCGGAATGCCTTTTTCCTTCAGGATCCGGCGTTCAACCGCCCTGCCGTCAAACGCAGCCGCGGTAAGTCTTGGAATAGACAGGGTCCTTGATGGAGCAGGTCCCTTCTTAGAGGTAGAGGCCACGGGTCCTCCGTGAGCATCTCTTGAAGTTCCGGGTACCAAGTCCTTCTTGGCCAATCCAGAGCCACGAGTATAGTTCTTACTCCCCTCCGTCTTATAATTCTCAGTACTTATGGTAAGAGAGGAAGAGGAGGGAACACATACACTGACTGGTACACCCACGGTGTTACCAGAGCGTCCACAGCTATTGCCTGAGGGTCCCTTGACCTGGCGCAATACCTGTCCAATTTTTTGTTTAGGCGGGACGCCATCATGTCCAACTTTGGTTTTTCCCAACGGTTTACAATCATGTGGAAGACTTCTGCTGAGGAAGTCTGTTTCCCAGTTGTCCACTCCCGGAATGAACACTGCTGACAATGCTATCACATGATTTTCCGCCCAGCGAAAAATCCTTGCAGCTTCTGCCATTGCCCTCCTGCTTCTTGTGCCGCCCTGCCTGTCTACGTGGGCGACTGCCGTGATGTTGTCCGACTGGATCAGCATCGGCTGACCTTGAAGCAGAGGTCTTGCTTGGCTTAGGGCATTGTAAATGGCCCTTAGCTCCAAGATATTTATGTGAAGTGATGTCTCCAGGCTTGACCACAAGCCCTGGAAATTTCTTCCCTGTGTGACTGCTCCCCAGCCTCGCAGGCTGGCATCCGTGGTCACCAGGACCCAGTCCTGAATGCCGAATCTGCGCCCTCTAGAAGATGAGCACTCTGCAACCACCACAGGAGAGACACCCTTGTCTTTGGTGACAGGGTTATCCGCTGATGCATCTGAAGATGCGATCCTACCATTTTTCCAGTAGGTCCCACTGGAAAGTTCTTGCGTGGAATCTGCCGAATGGAATTGCTTCGTAGGAAGCCACCATTTTTCCCAGGACCCTTGTGCACTGACACTTGGCCTGGTTTTAGGAGGTTTCTGACTAGTTCGGATAACTCCCTGGCTTTCTCCTCATGGAGAAACACCTTTTTCTGGACTGTGTCCAGGATCATCCTTAGGAATAGAAGACGTGTCGTCGGGATCAGCTGCGATTTTGGAATATTAAGAATCCAACCGTGCTGCCGCAACACTACTTGAGATAGTGCTACCCCGACTACCAACTGTTCCCTGGATCTTGCCCTTATCCGGAGATCGTCCAAGTAAGGGATAATTAAAACTCCCTTCCTTCGAAGGAGTATCATCATTTCGGCCATTACTTTGGTAAAGACCCGGGGTGCCGTGGACAAACCAAACGGCAGCGTCCGAAACTGATAGTGACAGTTCTGTACCACAAACCTGAGGTACCCTTGGTGAGAAGGGTAAATTGGGACATGGAGATAAGCATCCTTGATGTCCAGAGACACCATATAATCCCCTTCTTCCAGGTTTGCAATCACCGCTCTGAGTGACTCCATCTTGAATTTGAACCTTTGTATGTAAGTGTTCAAGGATTTCAGATTTAAATTAGGTCTCACCGAGCCGTCCGGCTTCGGTACCACAAACAGCGTGGAATAATACCCCTTTCCCTGTTGTAGGAGGGGTACCTTGATTATCACCTGCTGGGCATACAGCTTGTGAATGGCTTCCCATACCGCCTCCCTGTCGGAGGGAGACGTCGGTAAAGCAGACTTTAGGAAACGGCGAAGGGGAGACGTCTCGAATTCCAATTTGTACCCCTGAGATACCACCTGAAGGATCCAGGGGTCAACCTGTGAGTGAGCCCACTGCACTCTGAAATTTTTGAGACGGGCCCCCACCGTGCTTGTAAAGCCCCAGCGTCATGCTGAGGACTTGGCAGAAAACGGGAGAGGGCTTTTGTTCCTGGGAACTGGCTGTTTGCTGCAGCCTTTTTCCTCTCCCTCTGCCACGGGCAGAAATGAGGAGCCTTTTGCCCGCTTGCCCTTATGAGGCCGAAAGGACTGCGCCTGATAATACGGCGTCTTCTTATGTTGAGAGACTACCTGGGGTAAAAATGTGGATTTCCCAGCCGTTGCCGTGGCCACCAGGTCTGTTAGACCTACCCCAAATAACTCCTCCCTTTTATAAGGCGATACTTCCATATGCCTTTTGGAATCAGCATCACCTGACCACTGTCTTGTCCATAACCCTCTTCTGGCAGAAATGGACAACGCACTTACTCTTGATGCCAGTCGGCAAATATCCCTCTGTGCATCACGCATATATAGAAATGCATCTTTTAAATGCTCTATAGTCAGTAATATACTGTCCCTATCTAGGGTATCAATATTGTCAGTCAGGGAATCTGACCAAGCCACCCCAGCACTGCACATCCAGGCTGAGGCGATTGCTGGTCGCAGTATCACACCTGTGTGAGTGTATATACATTTTAGGATATATTCCTGCTTTCTGTCAGCAGGTTCCTTAAGGGCGGCCGTATCCGGGGACGGTAGTGCCACCTGTTTAGACAAGCGTGTGAGCGCTTTATCCACCCTAGGGGGTGTTTCCCAACGTGCCCTATCCTCTGGCGGGAAGGGGTATGATGCTAATAACTTTTTAGGAATTAACAGTTTTTATCTGGGGAAACCCACGCATCATCACACACTTCATTTAATTCCTCAGATGCAGGAAAAACTACAGGCAGTGTTTTCTCACCCAACATAATACCCTTTTTAGTGGTACTGGTATTATCAGAAATGTGTAAAAACATTTTCCATAGCCTCAATCATGTAACGTGTGGCCCTACTGGAAGTCACATTCGTCTCTTACTCGTCGACACTGGAGTCAGTATCCGTGTCGGCGTCTGTATCTGCCATCTGCGGTAACGGGCGTTTTAGAGCCCCTGATGGCTTTTGAGACACCTGGACAGGCACAGGCTGAGTCGCCGGCTGTCTCATGTCATCAATCTTTTGTAAAGAGCTGACACTGTCACGTAATTCCTTCCATAAGCTCAGCCACTCAGGTGTCGACTCCCTAGGGGGTGACATCTCTGTTACAGGCAATTGCTCCGCCTCCACATCATTTTCCTCCTCATACATGTCGACACAACATACCGACACACAGCACACACACAGGGAATGCTCTGATAGAGGACAGGACCCCACTAGCCCTTTGGGGAGACAGAGGGAGAGTATGCCAGCACACACCAGAGCGCTATATATATATACAGGGATAACCTTATATAAGTGTTTTTCCCCTTATAGCTGCTGTATTGTTAATACTGCGCCTAATTAGTGCCCCCCTCTCTTTGTTAACCCCTTTCTGTAGTGTAGTAACTGCAGGGGAGAGCCAGGGAGCTTCCTTCCAACGGAGCTGTGTGAGAAAATGGCGCCAGTGTGCTGAGGGGATAGGCTCCGCCCCCTTCTCGGCGGCCTTTTCTCCCGTTTTTCTGTGGAATCTGGCAGGGGTTAAATTCATCCATATAGCCCTGGGGGCTATATGTGATGTATTTTCGCCAGCCAAGGTGTTTTTATTGCTGCTCAGGGCGCCCCCCCCTAGCGCCCTGCACCCTCAGTGACCGAAGTGTGAAGTGTGCTGAGGAGCAATGGCGCACAGCTGCAGTGCTGTGCGCTACCTTGGTGAAGACAGGATGTCTTCTGCCGCCGATTTTCCGGACCTCTTCTTGCTTCTGGCTCTGTAAGGGGGCCGGCGGCGCGGCTCTGGGACCGGACTCCGAGGCTGGGCCTGTGTTCGGTCCCTCTGGAGCTAATGGTGTCCAGTAGCCTAAGAAGCCCAATCCACTCTGCAAGCAGGTGAGTTCGCTTCTTCTCCCCTTAGTCCCTCGATGCAGTGAGCCTGTTGCCAGCAGGTCTCACTGAAAATAAAAAACCTAAAACTAAACTTTCACTAAGAAGCTCAGGAGAGCCCCTAGTGTGCACCCTACTCGGCCGGGCACAAAAATCTAACTGAGGCTTGGAGGAGGGTCATAGGGGGAGGAGCCAGTGCACACCAGGTAGTCCTAAAGCTTTACTTTTGTGCCCAGTCTCCTGCGGAGCCGCTATTCCCCATGGTCCTTACGGAGTTCCCAGCATCCACTAGGACGTCAGAGAAATATATATATATATAAGATGTAGATATTCGGCACTCCCAATGTAGTAAAATGTACAGCTTGCCTGGTGCCCTCTTTTTTGGAGGCACAAGTATTATTTATATATTTTTAAAAAGATTATTATTATATATATATATTTTTTTTTTAAATGGAATGGGAAAAACCCGAAAAAAAATTGCGTGGGGTCCCCCCTCCAAAGCTAACCAGCCTCGGGCTCTTCGAGCCGGTCCTGGTTCTAAAAATCCGGGGGGGGAAACGGACAGGGGATCCCCCGTATTTTTAAAACCAGCACCGGGCTCTGCGCCTGGTGCTGGTGCAAAAAATACGGGGGACAAAATGAGTAGGGGTCCCCCATATTTTTTACACCAGCATCAGGCTCCACTAGCTGGACAGATAATGCCACAGCCGGGGGTCACTTTTATACAGTGCCCTGCGGCCATGGCATTAAATATCCAACTAGTCACCCCTGGCCGGGGTACCCTGGGGGAGTGGGGACCCCTTCAATCAAGGGGTCCCCCCCCAGCCACCCAAGGGCCTGGGGTGAGGCCCGAGGCTGTCCCCCCCATCCAAAGGCTGCGGATGGGGGGCTGATAGCCTTGAGAAAATTGAAAGAATATTGTTTTTTCCAGTAGTACTACAAGTCCCAGCAAGCCTCCCCCGCAAGCTGGTACTTAGAGAACCACAAGTACCAGCATGCGGGAGAAAAACGGGCCCGCTGGTACCTGTAGTTCTAATGGGAAAAAAAATACCCAAATAAAAACAGGAGACACACACCGTGACAGTAAAACTTTATTTCACACATGTCGACACACACATACTTACCTATGTTGACACGAAGCAGTCGGTCCTCTTCTCCAAGTAGAATCCACGGGTACCTGAAAATTAAAGATAATTATACTCATCTGATCCAGCGTCCTTATACGTAATGCCACCCCTGTAGTAGAAGCATCCTTATACGTAATGTGCCCCCAGTAGTAGTACCGTCCTTATACATAATGCCCCCCCAGTAGTAGTAGCATCCTTACATGTAATGCCCTCCCAGTAGTAGTAGCACCGTCCTTATACATAATGCCCCCCAGTAGTAAGAGTCCTTATACATAATGCCCCCCCAGTAGTAGCGTCCTTATATGTAATGCACCCCCAGTATTAGTAGCCTCCTTATACATATTGCCCCCCAGTAGTAGTAGCATCGTTATATGTAATGCCCCCATGTAGTAGTTGCGTTCTTATACATAATGCCCCCCAGTAGTAGTAGCATTGTTATAGGTAATGCCCCCCCAGTAATAGTAGCGTCCTTATACATAATGCCCCCCCAGCAGTAGTATCGTTATATGTAATGTCCCCCCCCAGCAATAGTAGCGTCCTTATACGTAATGCCCCCCCTATAGTAGTAGCGTCCTTGCATGTAATGGCCCCCCCAGCAGTGGCGTCCATAAAGCGCGCACACACAGACATACCTCACACACACACACACACACACACACACACACACACACACAATTCACACATATATACAAACACACACACACATATATACACACACACACACACCTCCACCATACACACACACACACACACACACTTCACACATATATACAAACACACACACACACACACACACACACACACACACGCACATATATACAAACACACACACACACATATATACAAACACACACACACACACACACACACACACACACTCACTTCTCTCTCACCCTCCACTTACCAAGTCTGGCTGGCCGTCACTGCAAAGCTGTCTGGTCCCGTGTAGCTCCGTCCCTCTATTCCGCATAGCTCCGCCCCCTCGTGCCACCAATGCTCCGCCCCCTTTTCCGGCCCCGCGCTGCACAGCCCGCTGTCACAGGTGATTGGGGGGGGGGGGGCTTTTCATGCTGCTGGCGCAGTAGGCGGACACTGGCAGGCAGTGTCCGCCTACTTATCGTTCAGTTGGGGGGAAAGTTTCCCCTACACCTGAACGATTGGTTGGGAAAATCAAACAGGTTTGATTTTCCCAACTAGTTGGACAGACCGTTTCTGTCCGTTTTTCAGCGTGTGGGAGCAAACGGCTGATAATCGTTTGCTCCCACACACTGCCACATTATCTTTCCAACCAGCCAACTAGTTGGCTGGTTTGAAAGATATCGTCCTGATGTATGGCCAGCTTTAGTATACATTTCTGGATATAAAGATACCTAATGTAATTGGTGCCTGAGATCTATTGGCTAATCAGCTGTGAGAGAAGAGTATTCCACCAAACAAACCAATCTAATATTAACAACTTTTCATTAATCAGTATGGGACATTTTCTGATAAAATACCATTGGGGAGTGATTTACTCATTTGTAGAAAGATGTTGAGCTCTTTAGTCATCAAATTGCAAACATACATAATTAGAAAAAGAAGGCAGTACATAAACACACAGTTGAACATTAATTATTTTTATATTGACACAGTTTTTCTAACTATTGTATAAACACTGGTGGTCATTCCGAGTCGTTCGCTCTGTAAATTTCTTTGCATCGCAGCGTTTTTCTGCTTAGTACGCATGCGCAATGTTCGCACTGCGACTGCGCCAAGTAATTTTGCTATGAAGATAGTATTTTTACTCACGGCTTTTTCATCGCTCCGGCGATCGTAGTGTGATTGACAGGAAATGGGTGTTACTGGGCGGAAACACGGCGTTTTATGGGCGTGTGGATAAAAACGCTACCGTTTCCGGAAAAAACGCAGGAGTGGCTGGAGAAACGGGGGAGTGTCTGGGCGAACGCTGGGTGTGTTTATGACGTCAAACCAGGAACGACAAGCACTGAACTGATCGCAGATGCCGAGTAAGTCTGGAGCTACTCTGAAACTGCTAAGAAGTTTGTAATCGCAATATTGCGAATACATCGTTCGCAATTTTAAGCTGCTAAGATACACTCCCAGTAGGCGGCGGCTTAGCGTGTGCAACTCTGCTAAAATCGCCTTGCGAGGGAACAACTCGGAATGAGGGCCACTGTTCTTTCTAACAGGAAAAGAAAAATGGGCACCCCAAAGGGATTTGATATGGGATCCCGGCGGAATACCGGCAGCGAATCCAGACTTCAGGCCTGGTGACTTCCCCCTCGGGTGGTGGTGTGGACCACCACCCGAGGGAGAATACCAGGATTCTGTGCGTCGGCATTCACACATCCGTCGGGATTCCGGCATTGGGATCCTGAATGCCGGGATCCGACAGGCGGTATATTGACCGCATTCCCCACAAAGAACTAGAAATCAAGTTTATCTTATATAAACATCTTCTGCCATTAGCACAAAAGGTAAAATGCCAGTAAGTCACTTTAAAATAAACAAAAGCAAAGAGCATAGCTAGGCGCTTTAAAGTGTGAATACAGGTTGAGTATCCCATATCCAAATATTCAGAAATACAGAATATTCCGAAATGCAGAATTTCTTGAGTGAGATAGTGAAAACTTTGTTTTCTGATGGTTCAATGTACACAAACTTTGTTTAATACACAAATTATGAAAAATATTGTTTAAGAAGACCTTCAGTCTGAGTGTATAAGGTGTATATGAAACAAATGAATTGTGTGAATGTACACACACTGTTAAATGCAAAAAGTTATTAAAAAATAGGATTTTAATTACCTACTGGTAGATCCTTTTCTCATAGTCCGTAGAGGATACTGGGGTCCATATTAGTATAATAGGGTATAGACGGGTCCACTAGGAGCCATGGGCACTTTAAGAATTTGATAGTGTGGGCTGGCTCCTCCCTCTATGCCCCTCCTACCAGACTCCGTCTAGGAAACTGTGCCCGAGGAGACAGATATACTTTGAGAGAAGGTTATAAAGGATAGTGGTGAGATTCCGAACCAGCACACACAAACAAGAGGAAAGCCAAGCTAACCAAACTTTAAACCAGGTACAGCAACGGCTGAACCAACAAAACTTAACCAATTAACAGTGCAGGCAAAAAACAAAGCACCGGGAGGGCGCCAAGTATTCTCTACGGACTACGAGAAAAGGATTTACCGGTAGGTAATTAAAATCCTATTTTCTCTTATATCCTAGAGGATACTGGGGTCCATATTAGTACCATGGGAATGTACCAAAGCTCTCAAACCAGGTGGGAGAGTGCCGAGATTCCTGCAGAACTGATTGACCAAACTGAAGGTCCTCAGAGGTCAAATTATCAAACTTGTAGAACTCATCAAATGTGTACGAACCTGACCAAGTAGCTGCTTGGCAGAGCTGTAAAGCCGAGACTCCCCGGGCAGCCACACAGGAAGAACCCAATGACCTAGTAGAGTGAGCCTGTACAGATTTTGGACACGGCAAACTTGCCGTGGAATAAGCATGCTGGATAGTAAGTCTGATCCAGCGTGCAATTGTCTGCTTTGAAGCAGGACACCCAATTTTATTGAGATCTTAGAGAACAAACAGCGAGTCAGATTTTCTGTGACGAGCTGTCCGCTTCACATAGATCTTCAAAGCCCTCACAAACATCCAAGGACTCTGAAGTAGCAGAGGTGTCGGCAACCACAATAGGTTGGTTGATATGAAACGCAGACACAACCCTTGGAAGAAATTGCTGACGAGTTCAGCCCTATCTTCATGAAAAATCAAATAGGGGCTCTTGTGAGAGAACACCCCCAGCTCCGAAACACACCTCGCAGAAGTCAATGCCAACAGTGTGACGGCCTTCCAAGTAAGAAACTTGACGTCTACGTCCTGTAAAGGCTCAAACCATTCTGACTGCAGGAACTGCAACACCACGTTGAGATCCCAAGGTGCCGTAGGAGGCACAAAGGGCGGTTGGATGTGCAGAACCCCCATCAAAAATGTCTAAACCTCAGGGAAAGAAGCCGATTGTTTATGGAAAAAAATGGATAGGGTCAAAATCTGGACTTTTATGGAGCCCAAACGTAGGCCCACATCCACACCTGACTGCAGAAAAAGGAGAAAACGTCCCAGTTGAAATTCCACCACAGGAAATTTCCTGTTCTCAAACAGCAGACATATTTTTACCAAATACACTGGTAATGTTTAGACGTTACCCCCTTTCTGGCTTGGATCAGGGTTTAAATAAGCCGGGGTAGAATTTGACGCTCAACCTCCATGCCGTCAAACGTGGCAGTGGTAAGTCTTGATAAACGAACGGCCCCTGTTGGAGAAGGTTCTCGCGAAGAGGTAGAGGCCACGGGTCCTCTAGGAGCATCTCCAGTAGATCCACATACCAGGCCCTTCTTGGTCAGTCCGGAGAAATTAGAATTACTTGAAGCTTTTCCCTTTTTATTCTTTTGAGAATCTTTGGGATCAATGGGAGTGGTGGAAACACGTACACCATCTGGTAGACCCATGGAGTCACCAGAGCGTCAACCATCACCGCCTGTGGGTCCCTCAACCTGGAACAATACAGTTGAAACTTCTTGTTGAGACAAGAGTCCGACATACCGATTTGTGGAAATCCGCACAGACATGTCACGCACCCGAACACCTCCCGGTGAAGGCCCCACTCTCCTGAGTGGAAGTGGTGTCTGCTGAGGAAGTCTGCTTCCCAGTTGTCTACTCCTGGAATGAACATCGCGGACAGCCAAGTGGAGAATCCTTGTTACCTATGACATTGCTGCTCTGCTCTTTGTTCCGCCTTGTTGGTTTATGTACGTTACTGCCGTCACATTGTCCGACTGAACTTGAATGGCTAGATCTTGAAGAAGATGCAATGCCTGTAGAAGGGCATTATATATGGCCCTTAGTTCCAGAATGTTGATCGGAAGAATGGCTTCCTGACTTGACCATTTTCCTTGGAACTGTTCCCCTCTGAGGCTTGTGTCTGTGGTTAGCAGAATCCAATTTTGAATCCCGAACCTTCGGCCCTCGGTCAGGTGAGAAGTCTGAAGCCACCACAGAAGAGAAATCCTGGCTTTTGAGGACAGATGGAACCTCTGGTGCATGTGTAGATGCGATCTGGACCACTTGTCCAACAGATCCAGTTTGAAAGGCCTTGCATGGAACCTTTCGTACTGGAGCGCCTCGTAGGTGGCTATCATCTTTCCCAGAAGGCGAATGCATAGATGCACCGATATCCGGGTTAGTTTCATCTCGCACCATCGACTGGATCTCCAATGCTTTTTCCAACGGAAGGAATACCTTCTGTGCCGCCAGTATCATCCCCAGGAACGGAAGCCTCCGTGTTGGTTCCAGATGATATTTTTGTAGGTTCAGAATCCACCCGTGACCCTGGAGTAGTCGGGTTGAGATGGCAATGTTGTCTAACAACCTCTCCCTGCATGGTGCTTTTATCAGCAGATAGTCCAGGTACAGAATTTATGTTCTGCAATGCAAACCTTAGATAAGCCTGATGAGGCGGCCAAATCGGAATATGAAGGTAGGCATCCTTGATATCCAGAGACACCAAGAATTCCCCCTCCTCCAGACCTGAGATCACCGCTCTCAGAGATTCCATCTTGAACTTGAACACCCGTATGAACGGGTTCAACAACTTTAGATTTAAAATGGGCCTTACCAAACTGTCCGGTTTCGGTACTACAAACAGGTTGGAATAACCTTTGTTTTGCAGTTGAAGTGGAATTGGAACAACGACCTGAGTCTGTACCAGTTTTTGAATCGCTTCCTGTAAAGTCATATTTGCTTCATGAGAAGCTGGTAAGCCTGATTTGAAGAATCTGTGAGGTGGGAGTTCCTGAAACTCCGGTGTGTAGCCCTGGGCTATAAGATTTTTGACCCAGGGATCCTGGCATGACGTTTTCCACAAATGTGACTGAAAAATCTTAACAGGCACCCACATGCCCGTCTTCCAGGCAGTACCGTCCACAGTCATGCTGAAGGCTTAGAGGTAGCAGAACCAGGGTTCTGATCCTGTGGGTTTACCTCTATTGCATTTGAAGGCCGTAGAAGAACCTTTGGTTTTGTTTTTAAACTTCGCTGTCCGAAAGGACTGCAGAGTTGAGGCAGTGTAGGATTTTCTAGCTGGGGGGGGGGGAGCTGCAGAAGGAAGGTATGTAGACTTTCCCGCCGTAGCCTTGTATATCCACGTATCCAGTTAATCTCCAAAAAGGGCTTCACCTGTGAAAGGTAGGCTTTCCACGCTTTTCCTGGAATCTGCGTCCGCAGTCCACTGGCGTAGCCACAAGCCCCTGCGTGCGGACACTGCCATGGCAGTGGTGCGTGCATTGAGTAAACCAATTTCCTTTATGGCCTCCACCATAAAGTTAGCAGAATCCTGTATATGCTGTAGGAGTAAAATTATCTCCCCCTGGATAAGAAATCTAACCCGTCAATTAGATTACCTGACCATTTTGCAATGGCCATGCACAAGCTATAGTGGGTCTCTGGGCCACCCCTGCAGCTGTGTACAGAGATTTGAGTGTAGTTTCAATCTTGCGGTCTGCAGCATCCTTCAAGGAAGCTGCCCCAGGAACAGGTAAAACTATCTCACGTGGCAGCCTAGAAACCGATTCATCAACTATCGGTGGGTTTTCCCATTTTTTCCTATCATACTGAGGAAACGGGAAGGATGTGAGTAACCGTTTTGGGACATGAAACTTCTTGTCAGGATTTACCCAAGTTGCTTCAAATAGGGAATTTAATTCCTTAGATACAGGGAAAGTAGTTGAGGATTTATTTTTCACATTAAAATAAGATTCCTCCTCATCCTTGGACATCTTATCAGGAATGTGCAGGACATCTCTAATAGCTTCTATCAGGGCCTGTATACCCTGTGACAAAGTCGAGTCCACCTCACCCTCCTCTGGGTCTGATACATCATCATCATCATCGGTATCCGCCTGCATGATTTGGGCCAGAGTACGCTTCTATGGACAAATGGCAGGGGTCAGAGACGCTGGAATGACCACTGAATCTCTATTCATGAGGTCATCAACAGATTGCCTAAAGTATTGCGTCTCCTTCTCATTTTGGGATAATTTATTCTAAATATTTGAAATTATCCCTTTTAGTGAATCTAACCATACTGGTTCAGATCCACTAGCCTGAGAATGTGTACTATCCTGAGTACACTGCAGTGATCTCTCAGATTGAGAAAAACACTCTGCTGTGCATGATACACTCCTTTGACATAGTAAATGTGAAAGAACACACACACACACACGAATATAGGTTAAAAGCACAGTTAGCCCACACAGAGCCCTCCCAGGGAGAGACAGAGTATAATGGAGCCAGCCACACAGCGCCCCTGTAGCTAAAGAACAAATATCCTTAATAGGGCTTAGTACACCAAATCTTGCTCCCCCCCTGCTACGACCCCCTGGTACTGTTAAGGTGTTCTGGAGTCCTTGTGGAGGAGCTGCACTTCCCTGCCAATCTGCCTGTGTATAGCTGCAGAGGGAAAATGGCACTGGTGAGCTACTGGATCCGCTCATAGTGAAGCCCCGCCCCCCTTAATGGCGTGCGGTCCTCCCGGGTTTTTAATACTGGCCGAGGTAAATATTCTATTCTACAGTGGGTTAAAACCCCTGCAGTGTACTGCCAGTGTGGGTATCATTCGTGGCTTCAGCTCGCCCCTCACAGCGGTCACACAGTGTCTCTGAAGCCTGGAGCACAGCCTACATGTCAGCGCTGTGCTCCTACCCTTGTGCCGCCATTACAGCCGGTGACCCGCTAACCGGGACACCGGCCACCTACTCACCACTCCTGGCTCTGTTAGGGGAGATGGCATGCTGTGGATCTGTACACTTGCCGTAGTGGGTCTTGCGAATAGGACCCTCAGGAGTCCAGTGTCCGGTCTGCAGGGAACGGAACCATTAACCCTAGGGAGATTGGGTCCCCCCCCCCCACCCCCTAAGTCCCATGAAGCAGGCAGTCTGGTGCCAACCAGACCTGTCTGAAAATAAAAAAATAAATGCAGAAAACTCTTCAGGAGCTTCCCAAGCGTGACCGGCTACTCCGGACACATTTTCTAAATGGCGTGTCTGGTAGGAGGGGCATAGATGGATGAGCCAGCCCACACTATCAAATTCTTAAAGTGCCCATGGCTCCTAGTGGACCCATCTATACCCTATGGTACTAATATGGATCCCAGTATCCTCTAGGACGCAAGAGAAATATTGGCTAAAATGACCTTCAGGCTGTGTGTATAAGGTGTATATGAAACATAAATGCATTTTGTGCTTAGACTTAGGTCCCATCATTATGATATCTCATTATGGTATGCAATTATTCCAAAATACGGAAAAATACGATATCCAAAATACTTCTGGTCCCAAGCATTTTGGATAAGGGATACTCAACCTGTATATACATTTTAAAGAAAAACAGTATTAAAAATAAATAAATAAATAACAAAACATGAAAATATAAACACAATAGCATAAAATAAAATGAACTTCCAAGAGTAATGATCAGTTAAAGCTACCAGTGAGACCTTGAAATCTTTATTAGTTTCCAGCATGTGGGATAACATAGCGTAACACAGTTACAATCATAAATATTGCAACAGACTAAGGGGGAGATGTACTAAGAAGTGAAAAGAGTGGAGAAGTGAGCCAGTGGAGAAGTTGTCCAATCAACCAATTAGCTGCTCTGTATAATTTTACAGTATGCAAATTGTAAATGTTACTGCAATGCTGATTGGTTGCCATGGGCAACTTCTCCACTCTTTTCACTGCTTAGTACATCTCCCCCTAAATGTATGCATACTACATGCAGAAAATGACAGTCACAGGTAAATTGAGTGTTATACCTTAAAATGTTAAGTCACAGTTCAGCAGGAGAATGAATGAGTGGAAAGAGCTCCTGGAGCATAATATTGATGCAAGCAGCGAGCTACTCGCCAGGTGCAAATGCATAACCGCCGTGCAATGCTTTTGCACCCGTGCATGGAAGGGGGGGGGGGATAGGGCCTGACATGCGGGACGGACTAGTCTTGTGTTGGCGTTCCCCCGCATGTCAGAGTAACTGATCGTAGATGTGCTAAATTTAGAACATCTACGATCAGATCTGAATGACCCCCACTATACAGCATTACAGACCACAGCCAGATCAGACCACAAGCATAGGGAACGGTGAGCCATTAATTACTGGTCCACTATTCTGTAAAGATCTCTCTCCACTCAGTTATTCTCTTGCTGAACTCTGACTTAACATTTTAAGATATAACACTCAACTGTTCTGTTATTTTTAACTTAAATTTTGCTGTTTCTTTGTACTCTGTTTTATAATTAACATTGCTATAAACTATGAATAGATCAACAAAGAGGATATTTTAACAATTGCACCTATAACAGATACTTCTTCTTTCAATAACCATAATAGTTATGGAACTCCCAGTGGGCGGAGCCTTACAGAGGCAACACCCTCTTCATGCACGACAGTCAGTAGGAGCTTCAACCAGAGGATCATTTTAGTGGCTAAGTCAGAGGTTCTTCAAAGCAGTCCTCAAGGCACCTCAACGGTCCAGGTTTTAAGTATATCCATACTTAGCCACAGGTGACTTAATTAGCACCTCAGTCAATTTGATTTAACCACCTGTGCTGAGCCACCGATATACCTAAATCCTGGACCATTGGGTTGCCTTGAGGGCCGCATTAGAGAGCCTCTGGGCTATGTGTTTCATCAATCCACTTCCACTCCCTGTGATGTCAACAGTCTCTAGGCAGATATCTCATAGATCTGGATTCACTCCAGATATAGTTATACACCCCCTCCCTACCCAAAATGCAGCATGAAGGGGCTCAGTGAAGGTTGCGGTATAGGTGTATAAGTGTCTGATTCTGTCACACAGAGAATAAAAGGACATCTGCCCTGCCTCATAATCCAGATATATCCTCACTCTATCACAGTGAATATTATCAGGTAAATCTATCTGTGCGCTGTCGTGTTTCACAGAGTACTGATTATTATACCGATCTAAACACCAGGACTTCTTATTACCTCCAATGTACGAGTCCCCACCTCTCCTGTCTATACTGGGATAACACATCCCTACCCGACACCACACTGAGTTACCGACTTCCACATCCCAGTAATGTCGCCCTGACAAGAATCCTCGGGTGCTTATTACCGGAGGATAAATGTGAAATCTCTCTGGTGTTACTGGATGATTCAGGTTTGTATCTGACTTGGATGCAGTTTTCCCGTCACCAGAGATATGTATATAATTACTAGCTGTGGTTACATCCAGTAATATGTCTGCTGTTTTCTGCACATAGAGCCCTGTATTTACACCTCTTACTATATCAGATTGTGCATTACCAGCTGTGGTTTCATTCATTAATGTGCCTGCTGCTGCCTGCACATAGATCCCTGTATTTATACCCGTTATTATATCAGATATTGTGCGTAATGTCCCCGGGATTAAACCCACATCCAGATCTCCTCCATCATGGACCTGTGTATGACGTCTCTTTCTGTCCTCAGTATCACACAAGTCACCTGTGTCTGGTTCCTGTAAGACAGTCACTGGATCAGACACATCACACAGCTGCTCCATGTGATGCATCTTCTTGGACAGCTCGTCCTTCTTTATTTCCAGCTGCCGGATCAGGTCCGAGTACGAGAGTGAAATGCGCTCTTCCTGTCTAGAAATCTCACTCAGGACTCTCATCTGCAAGTCTTCCAGCTGTCTCAAGATATTTCTAAACAGGACAGTGACTGTCTCTCTTACACCAGCTGCTTTTCCTTGATCTTCTCTCCTGCGCGCCTGCAGACTCTGCACTCTTTTCTCTGTCTCCACTCTTTTTGTGATTAGTTTCTGCAGACGCTCTCTCAGCTTCTCCTTCTTCTTCTCAGAGGCCTCATCCAGTAACTCCACCTGATGCCCTCTGTGTTCCCCATCCAGCCTACATGACACACAGATACAGGTTTCATCCTCAGTGCAGTAATACTCCAGGATCCTCTTATGGACGGAGCATTTCCTGTTCCCCAGGGAAGTGGTGGGATCACATAAGACATGTTCCGCTGAGTTGTTGTGTACTCTCAGGTGATTATCACACAGATGAGCCTCACAATGTAGGCAGGATTTTACAGCAGGTACAGGAGAGTGAATACAGTAAGAGCAGAAGATCCCAGTTTCCTCCCGATCTGGCTGAGTAGATGGGAACCTCTCCACTATGTTGCACAGAGCTATGCTCCGTATAAGTGCAGGACGTTTCTTGAACTGTGCTCTGCATTCAGGACAGGTATAAGCTCCAGACCCCCTCTGTGTATCCAGCACACGATCAATACAAACACGGCAGAAATTGTGTCCACATGTCAGGGTTACAGGATCTGTATAAATGCTCAGGCAGATGGAACAGTTCAGCTCCTGTCTCAGATCAGCAGACGCCATCCCTGGTAGCAGAAGAGAGGAATGAACGTGTTAGTCTCTGATAGTCAGACACCAGTGAGGTCACATTCTGCAGAGGTTATGGAAGAGCTGTCACTTAGGTTATACATATTACATATAGGCTCAGACACACATAAATGGACACCATGTGCATGGGCTGCTAAGAGTTCAAGCAGGCCCCAATACTGGGGTGTCGTAGTCACAGCATATTTGGGTTACTTGGAAGATACAATGTGCTGCCACAATGCAGCATAACACAGGGTGGGTGCATGACCATGCCCAGTGCCATAACTAAAGGCGTGCAAGCAGTGCTGCCTCCCAAGATGCGAGGCCAAAGAGGTGCCACCAAAGGCGCTTCAAGAGAGAAGGGGGCCCGTAAGCAGGCTCTGATCTGGCACCGCAGTAAACTCTGGCACTGTGCCTACTGCGCTTGCGCATGTCTCCAGGAACATGGCACCCGTTCCGCATTCCCGTGTACATCTCTATTTCGTATGCGTGATTGTGTGTGGCCATTTTCCCAGTGACATTTGCAGCCCTGCAGCCAACACCAGCCGACGGAGTGGTAAGTATAATTAAATCAGTGCAGGGTGTGCGGTGTGTGGCCCCCCCCCCCCTGGACCCAGGGGCCTGTGTGCACCACACACCTTGCACCCTTTATAGATACGCCAGTGGATGCCTCCTTCCCCGACAGTGGCACATGGAACAGTAACCTGGAGCCTGTAGAGTGGCCTGGCACATCCTTCGGACACACCTGGCATTCAGGGTCCATTTCCCAGCACCCTCCACTGTGGCTTCATCACATGTGCAGCAGGACCGGCCTATGAGAGAGAAGTGCCCTATTACACCCCTGTCCGTGCCATATTAGGGGGTTTGGAATATACCTCAGCAAGTCCAGGCCCCTTTTCAATAGGTCAGATCATTCAGAACAATGGGGCTAATTCAGACCTGATTGCTGCTGTGCGTGTTCGCACAGCAGCGGTCAGGTCTGAAGTACGCATGCGCCGGCGCATGGCAGACAGCCAACAGCTGTCTTAGCTCTGCGATCGCCTCTGCCTGATTGACAGGCAGAGGCGGTCGCTGGGCGGGCCGGCAGAGTTTTGCCACAGCTTAGGGGGCGCGGTCCGGGCAACGCAGGCGTGCCCGGACTGTTGGGGGGCGGACTGTGGCGTCTGCAGGAGCTGCACTGGCTGGGAGCTACTAATACAGTACAAAAGCACTGCTGCTGTGCGATGCTTTTGTACTTGTATGACGGGGTAGGTTGCGGTGCGGACTAGCCCAATGCCCGGCGTCCCCCCGCATTTCAGGGAAGCTGATCACAGATGTGCTAAATTTAGCACATCTACGATCAGTTCTGAATCAGCCCCAATGTACTTATTCTAGAAACCATAAAAGTAATTTATTACGTTGAAAATAAATAATTTAGCATACTCTGCAGAATCATACAAAAGAAGAAAAAGAAAAAAATAAGATTTTACTTACCGATAAATCTATTTCTCGTAGTCCGTAGTGGATGCTGGGGACTCCGTCAGGACCATGGGGATTAGCGGCTCCGCAGGAGACAGGGCACAAAACTAAAGCTTTAGGATCAGGTGGTGTGTACTGGCTCCTCCCCCTATGACCCTCCTCCAAGCCTCAGTTAGGATACTGTGCCCGGACGAGCGTACACAATAAGGAAGGATATTGAATCCCGGGTAAGACTCATACCAGCCACACCAATCACACCGTATAACTTGTGATCTGAACCCAGTTAACAGTATGACAAACGTAGGAGCCTCTGAACAGACGGCTCACAACAATAACAACCCGATTTTTTTGTAACAACAACTATGTACAAGTATTGCAGACAATCCGCACTTGGGATGGGCGCCCAGCATCCACTACGGACTACGAGAAATAGATTTATCGGTAAGTAAAATCTTATTTTCTCTGACGTCCTAAGTGGATGCTGGGGACTCCGTCAGGACCATGGGGATTATACCAAAGCTCCCAAACGGGCGGGAGAGTGCGGATGACTCTGCAGCACCGAGTGAGAGAACTCCAGGTCCTCCTCAGCCAGGGTGTGCCCCTGACCAAGTAGCAGCTCGGCAAAGTTGTAAAGCCGAGACCCCTCGGGCAGTCGCCCAAGATGAGCCCACCTTCCTTGTGGAATGGGCATTTATATATTTTGGCTGTGGCAGTCCTGCCACAGAATGTGCAAGCTGAATTGTACTACACATTCAACTAGCAATCGTCTGCTTAGAAGCAAGAGCACCCAGTTTTTTGGGTGCATACAGGATAACAGCAAGTCAGTTTTCCTGACTCCAGCCGTCCTGGAAATCTATATTTTCAGGGCCCTGACAACATCTAGCAACTTGGAGTCCTCCAAGTCTCTAGTAGCCGCAGGTACCACAATAAGCTGGTTCAGATGAAACGCTGACACCAACTTAGGGAGAAACTGGGGACGAGTCCGCAGCTCTGCCCTGTCCGAATGGACAATCAGATATGGGCTTTTGTGAGACAAAGCCGCCAATTCTGACACTCGCCTGGCCGAGGCCAGGGCCAACATCATGGTCACTTTCCATGTGAGATATTTCAAATCCACAGATTTGAGCGTTTTAAACCAACGTGATTTGAGGAATCCCAGGACTACGTTGAGATCCCACAGTGCCACTGGAGGCACAAAAGGGGGTTGTATATGCAGTACTCCCTTGTCAAATTTCTGGACTTCAGGAACTGAAGCCAATTCTTTCTGGAAGAAAATCGACAGGGCCGAAATTTGAACCTTAATGGACCCCAATTTGAGGCCCATAGACACTCCTGTTTGCAGGAAATGCAGGAATCGACCGAGTTGAAATTTCTTCGTGGGGCCTTCCTGGCCTCACACCACGCAACATATTTTCGCCACATGTGGTGATAATGTTGTGCGGTCACCTCCTTCCTGGCTTTGACCAGGGTAGGAATGACCTCTTCCGGAATGCCTTTTTCCCTTAGGATCCGGCGTTCAATCGCCATGCCGTCAAACGCAGCCGCGGTAAGTCTTGGAACAGACATGGTACTTGCTGAAACAAGTCCCTTCTTATCGGCAGAGGCCCTGAGTCCTCTGTGAGCATCTCTTGAAGTTCCGGGTACCAAGTCCTTCTTGGCCCATCCGGAGCCACGTGTATAGTTCTTACTCCTCTACGTCTTATAATTCTCAGTACCTTTGGTATGAGAAGCAGAGGAGGGAACACATACACCGACTGGTACACCCCTGGTGTTACCAGAACGTCCACAGCTATTGCCTGAGGGTCTCTTGACCTGGCGCAATACCTGTCCAGTTTTTTGTTCAGGCGGGACGCCATCATGTCCACCTTTTGGTCTTTCCCAACGGTGCACAATCATGTGGAAAAAACTTCTCGATGAAGTCCCCACTCTCCCGGTTGGAGGTCGTGCTGAGGAAGTCTGCTTCCCAGTTGTCCACTCCCGGAATGAAAACTGCTGACAGTGCTATCACATGATTTTCCGCCCAGCGAAGAATCCTTGCAGTTTCTGCCATTGTCCTCCTGCTTCTTGTGCCGCCCTGTCTGTTTACGTGGGCGACTGCCGTGATGTTGTCCCACTGGATCAATACCGGCTGACCTTGAAGCAGAGGTCTTGCTAAGCTTAGAGCATTGTAAATTGCTCTTAGCTCCAGTATATTTATGCGGAGAGAAGTCCCCAGACTTGATCACACTCCCTGGAAATTTTTTCCCTGTGTGACTGCTCCCCAGCCTTTCAAGCTGGAATCCGTGGTCACCAGGACCCAGTCCTGAATGCATAACTGTGGCCCTTTAGTAGATGAGCACTCTGCAGCCACCACAGAAGAGACACCCTTGTCCTTGGAGACAGGGTTATCCGCTGATGCATCTGAAGATGCAATCCGGACCATTTGTCCAGCAGATCCCACTGAAAAGTTCTTGCGTGAAATCTGCCGAATGGAATCGCTTCGTAAGAAGCCACCATTTTTCCCAGGACCCTTGTGCAATGATGCACTGACACTTTTCCTGGTTTTTGGAGGTTCCTGACTAGCTCGGATAACTCCCTGGCTTTCTCCTCCGGGAGAAACACCTTTTTCTGGACTGTGTCCAGAATCATCCCTAGGGACAGCAGACGTGTCGTCGGAGACAGCTGCGATTTTGGAATATTTAGAATCCACCCGTGCTGTCGTAGAACTACTTGAGATAGTGCTACTCAGACCTCCAACTGTTCTCTGGACCTTGCCCTTATCAGGAGATCGTCCAAGTAAGGGATAATTAAGACGCCTTTTCTTTGAAGAAGAATCATCATTTCGGCCATTACCTTGGTAAAGACCCGGGGTGCCGTGGACAATCCAAACGGCAGCGTCTGAAACTGATAGTGACAGTTTTGTACCACGAACCTGAGGTACCCTTTGTGAGAAGGGCAAATTTGGACATGGAGGTAAGCATCCTTGATGTCCAGGGACACCATATAGTCCCCTTCTTCCTGGTTCGCTATCACTGCTCTGAGTGACTCCATTTAGAATAGGTCTCACCGAGCCGTCTGGCTTCAGTACCACAATATAGTGTGGAATAATACCCCTTTACTTGTTGTAGGAGGGGTACTTTGATTATCACCTGCTGGGAATACAGCTTGTGAATTGTTTCCAATACTGCCTCCCTTGTCGGAGGTAGACGTTGGTAAAGCAAACTTCAGGAACTTGCGAGGGGGAGACGTCTCGAATTTCCAATCTGTACCCCTGGGATACTACTTGTAGGATCCAGGGGTCCACTTGTGAGTGAGCCCACTGCGTGCTGAAACTCTTGAGACGACCCCCCACCGCACCTGTTTGTACGGCCCCAGCGTCATGCTGAGGACTTGGCAGAAGCGGTGGAAGGCTTCTGTTCCTGGGAATGGGCTGCCTGCTGCAGTCTTCTTCCCTTACCTCTATCCCTGGGCAGATATTATGGGGACGAAAGGACTGAGGCTGAAAAGACTATGTCTTTTTCTGCTGAGATGTGACTTGGGGTAAAAAAAAGGTGGATTTTCTAGCTGTTGCCGTGGCCACCAGGTCCGATGGACCGACCCCAAATAACTCCTCCCCTTTATACGGCAATACTTCCATGTGCCGTTTGGAATCTGCATCACCTGACCACTGTCGTGTCCATAAACATCGTCTGGCAGATATGGACATCGCACTTACTCTTGATGCCAGAGTTTCGCATATATAGAAATGCATCTTTTAAATGCTCTATAGTCAATAAAATACTGTCCCTGTCAAGGGTATCAATATTTCCAGTCAGGGAATCCGACCAAGCCACCCCAGCGCTGCCCATCCAGGCTGAGGCGATCGCTGGTCGCAGTATAACACCAGTATGTGTGTATATACTTTTTAGGATATTTTCCAACCTCCTATCAGTTGGCTCCTTGAGGGCGTCCGTATCTGGAGACGGTAACGCCACTTGTTTTTATAAGCGTGTGAGCGCCTTATCCACCCTAAGGTGTGATTCCCAACGCGCCATAACTTCTGGCGGGAAAGGGTATACCGCCAATAATTTTCTATCGGGGGAAACCCACGCATCATCACACACTTCATTTAATTTATCTGATTCAGGAAAAACCACATGTAGTTTTTTCACACTCCACATAATACCCTTTTTTGTGGTACTTGTAGTATCAGAAATATGTAACATCTCCTTCATTGCCCTTAACAAGTAACGTGTGGCCCTAAAGGAAAATACGTTTGTTTCTTCACCGTCGACACTGGAGTCAGTGTCCGTGTCGACCGACTGAGGTAAAAAGGACGTTTTAACGCCCCTGACGGTGTTTTAGACGCCTGGACAGGTACTAATTGGTTTGCCGGCCGTCTCATGTCGTCAACCGACCTTGCAGCGTGTTGACATTATCACGTAATTCCTTAAATAAGCAATCCATTCCGGTGTCGACTCCCTAGAGAGTGACATCACCATTACCGGCAATTGCTCCGCCTCCTCACCAACATCGTCCTCATACATGTCGACACACAAGTACCGACACACAGCACACACACAGGGAATGCTCTGATAGAGGACAGGACCCCACTAGCCCTTTGGGGAGACAGAGGGAGAGTTTGCCAGCACACACCAAAAACGCTATATTATACAGGGACAACCTTTATATAAGTGTTTTTCCCTTATAGCATTTTAATATATATATACATATCGCCAAATAAGTGCCCCCCCCTCTCTGTTTTAACCCTGTTTCTGTAGTGCAGTGCAGGGGAGAGCCTGGGAGCCTTCCCACCAGCATTTCTGTGAGGGAAAATGGCGCTGTGTGCTGAGAATAGGCCCCGCCCCCTTTTCGGCGGGCTTCTTCTCCCGTTTTTCTGAGACCTGGCAGGGGTTAAATACATCCATATAGCCTCCAGGGGCTATATGTGATGTATTTTTAGCCAGAATAAGGTATTATACATTGCTGCCCAGGGCGCCCCCAGCAACGCCCTGCACCCTCCGTGACCGTTGGTGTGAAGTGTGTGACAACAATGGCGCACAGCTGCAGTGCTGTGCGCTACCTTCATGAAGACTGAAAAGCCTTCTGCCGCCGGTTTCTGGACCTTCAATCTTCAGCATCTGCAAGGGGGGTCGGCGGCGCGGCTCCGGGACGAACCCCAGGGTGAGACCTGTGTTCCGACTCCCTCTGGAGCTAATGGTGTCCAGTAGCCTAAGAAGCCAATCCATCCTGCACGCAGGTGAGTTGAACTTCTCTCCCCTAAGTCCCTCGATGCAGTGAGCCTGTTGCCAGCAGGACTCACTGAAAATAAGAAACCTAAAAACTTTTTCTAAGCAGCTCCTTAAGAGAGCCACCTAGATTGCACCCTGCTCGGACGGGCACAAAAACCTAACTGAGGCTTGGAGGAGGGTCATAGGGGGAGGAGCCAGTACACACCACCTGATCCTAAAGCTTTAGTTTTGTGCCCTGTCTCCTGCGGAGCCGCTAATCCCCATGGCCCTGACGGAGTCCTTAGCATCCACTTAGGACGTCAGAGAAATATATATATAGCCCTGATCCTAAGTGGGCAGGAGGAATCAACCACAGTCACCAGCATGGAGATGCAGCAGCAACTACAGCACAACCCAGGAATGGACGGTTCTAGGTGCCAGACAAGGAGAATGGTGTTGTCAATAGGAAAATAAAGAGAACTCCTTTTTGGGTGACTCGAAACTGTAACTTATTGAATATATTAAGTAAAGAATGTTCTGTTATCTTATGCCAAACACAGAACACATCTAGATAAACAAAGTAGTATGTAAAAAAGTTGACGAGTAACAAGACATCAATATTAAAATGTATAAAGCTGTTTTCAAAGACAGAAGACTACCAAATGTCAATGAAACATGCTTCTCTAGTGATTAGACATAACATAGTAACATAGCATCTAAGGTTGAAAAAAGACAATTGTCCATCGAGTTCAACCCATTTGTGGTCTCCTATGCACGATTATTTTGTATAAAATTTTGACTGAAGTTGATGACTGTCGTTAAATTTTACCCCTCTTATTTATAATAACCATAGTGCGTGACTATGCCCCGTAACCCTGAATATCCTTATCCATTAGGAATTTATCTAACCCATTCTTAAAAGGTGTTGACTGAGTTGGCCATTAGAACTCCCTCAGGCAGGGAATTCCAAACACGTATCGTCCTTACCGTAAAAAAGCCTTTACGCCGTATTGTGAGGAATCTCCTCTCCTCTAACCTGGGCGAGTGTCCACGAGTTCTCTGTGTTGATCTAACCAAAAACAGGTCCTGCGCAAGATCTGTATATTGTCCCCTTATATATTTGTAAATGTTGATCATTTCCCCTCTTAATCTCCTCTTTTCCAGTGTAAACATGCCTAGTCTTGCAAGCCTTTCCTCGTATTCCAGCGTCCCCATACCATTAATTAGTTTGGTCGCCCGCCTTTGAACCTTTTCTAGCTCCAGGATATCCCTTTTGTAGTAAGGTGCCCAGAATTGTACACAGTATTCAAGGTGTGGCCTCACAAGTGATTTATATAACGGGAGTATAATACTCTTGTCCCTAGCATCAATTCCTCGTTTTATGCATGCTAATATCTTATTAGCCTTCTTTGCTGCAGTCCTACTTTGGGTACTACTGCTTAGTTTGCTATCCATGAGGACACCTAACCTTTTGTTCTTTTTACCACAGTGCATTACCTTACACTTGTCTGTATTGAAGCGCATTCTCCATTTCACTGCCCAAGCTTCTAATTTAACTAAATCGTTCTGAAGCGACTCAGTATCCTCCTCCGCATTTATAACTTTATACAATTTGGCATCATCTGCAAAAATTGACACCATGCTCTCTAGACCTTCTGTTAGGTCGTTAATGAAAATATTGAACAATAGTGGTCCTAATACTGAGCCTTGCGGCACACCACTTAGCACTTCAGTCCAAGTTGAAAAAGATCCATTAACCACAACGCGCTGCTCCCTATTATCTAACCAGTTTTTGACCCAAGTGCATATTGTGCTTCCTAGCCCCGATTCTTGTAGCTTGTAGATAAGTCTCATGTGTGGTACAGTGTCGAATGCTTTGGCAAAATCTAAAAAGATTACATCCACCTCTTTACCCTGATCTAGGTTTGCGCTTACGGTTTCATAAAAGCCAAGTAAGTTGGTTTGACAGGATCTGTCCTTCATAAACCCATGTTGATTTCTTTTAATGACCTTATTGACTTCAAGGAACTTCTGAATACTATCTCTTAGAATAGCTTCCCATACTTCCAATATCAGTAACAAACTTGGAGTTTTAAACAACCAGAAAATATGTTTATTTGAGATAGATATAGAATTTATATTTTTATATACACACACACACACACACACACACACACACACACACACACACACACACACACACACACACACACAGGTTGAGTATCCCATATCCAAATATTCCGAAATACGGACTTTTTTGAGTGTGACTGAGATAGTGAAACCTTTGTTTTTGATGGCTCAATGTACACAAGCTTTGTTTAATACACAAAGTTATTAAAAATATTGTATTAACTGACCTTCAGGCTGTGTGTATAAGGTGTATATGAAACATAAATGCATTCTGTGCTTAGATTTAGGTCCCATCACCAAGATATCTCATTATGGTATGTAATTATTCCAAAATACGGAAAAAGCCGATATCCAAAATACCTCTGGTCCCGAGCATTTTGGATAAGGGATATTCAACCTGTATGTATGTATGTATAATCAGTTGCAGAAGATCGCACCCAATGGACTTCACACAGATTAACTGTTACTCAGTTAATCTGTGTGAAGTCCGTTGGGTGCAATCTACGGGAACTGGTAGCTATGATTTTAATTTGCACCATGGCAGATATAAGAGAGGACGGAGGGTGCCAGTCTTTTGGATGTTATGATTATATATTTTATATACATATATATATATATATATATATATATATATATGAGAAATTATTAGATATATCTAATTATACATACATATACAGTATATATACACACATGACTGTGTTGCCTTGGCAACTAAAAAACAAACGAGGAAAAAAATAAGAATTTACTTACCGATAATTCTATTTCTCGTAGTCCGTAGTGGATGCTGGGAACTCCGTAAGGACCATGGGGAATAGTGGCTCCGCAGGAGACTGGGCACAAAAGTAAAGCTTTAGGACTACCTGGTGTGCACTGGCTCCTCCCCTTATGACCCTCTTACAAGTCTCAGTTAGGATACTGTGCCCGGACGAGCGTACACAATAAGGAAGGATTCATGAATCCCGGGTAAGACTCATACCAGCCACACCAATCACACCGTACAACTTGTGATCTGAACCCAGTTAACAGCATGATAGCAGAGGAGCCTCTGGAAAGATGGCTCACAACAACAATAACCCGATTTAGTTAACAATAACTATGTACAAGTATTGCAGACAATCCGCACTTGGGATGGGCGCCCAGCATCCACTACGGACTACGAGAAATAGAATTATCGGTAAGTAAATTCTTATTTTCTCTGACGTCCTAGTGGATGCTGGGAACTCCGTAAGGACCATGGGGATTATACCAAAGCTCCCAAACGGGCGGGAGAGTGCGGATGACTCTGCAGAACCGAATGAGAGAACTCCAGGTCCTCCTCAGCCAGGGTATCAAATTTGTAGAATTTTGCAAACGTGTTTGCCCCTGACCAAGTAGCTGCTCGGCAAAGTTGTAAAGCCGAGACCCCTCGGGCAGCCGCCCAAGATGAGCCCACCTTCCTTGTGGAATGGGCTTTTATAGATTTTGGCTGTGGCAGGCCTGCCACAGAATGTGCAAGCTGAATTGTACTACAAATCCAACGAGCAATAGTCTGCTTAGAAGCAGGAGCACCCAGCTTGTTGGGTGCATACAGGATAAACAGCGAGTCAGATGTTCTGACTCCAGCCGTCCTGGAAACATATTTTCAGGGCCCTGACTACGTCCAGCAACTTGGGAGTCCTCAAAGTCCCTAGTAGCCGCAGGTACCAGAATAGGCTGGTTCAGGTGAAACGCTGAAACCACCTTAGGGAGAAATTGAGGACGAGTCCTCAATTCTGCCCTGTCCGTATGAAAAATCAGGTAAGGGCTTTTATAGGATAAAGCCGCCAATT
This sequence comes from Pseudophryne corroboree, assembly GCF_028390025.1. Classification (NCBI taxonomy): domain Eukaryota; kingdom Metazoa; phylum Chordata; class Amphibia; order Anura; family Myobatrachidae; genus Pseudophryne; species Pseudophryne corroboree. Next base: position 57,992,212 of record NC_086449.1, read on the forward strand.
CTGACACACGCCTGGCCGAAGCAAGGGCCAACAGCATTACCACTTTCCATGTGAGATATTTTAAGTCCACAGTGGTGAGTGGTTCAAACCAACGTGATTTTAGGAACCCCAAAACTACATTGAGATCCCAAGGTGCCACTGGAGGCACATAAGGAGGCTGTATATGCAGCACCCCCTTGACAAACGTCTGAACTTCAGGAACTGAAGACAGTTCTTTCTGGAAGAAAATCGACAGGGCCGAAATTTGAACCTTAATGGACACCAATTTTAGGCCCATAGACACTCCTGTTTGCAGGAAATGCAGGAATCGACCCAGTTGAAATTCCTCTGTAGGGGCCTTCCTGGCCTCGCACCACGCAACATATTTCCGCCAAATGCGGTGATAATGCTTTGCGGTTACATCCTTCCTGGCTTTGATCAGGGTAGGGATGACTTCATCCGGAATGCCTTTTTCCTTCAGGATCCGGCGTTCAACCGCCATGCCGTCAATCGCAGCCGCGGTAAGTCTTGGAACAGACAGGGTCCCTGCTGGAGCAGGTCCCTTCTTAGAGGTAGAGGCCACGGGTCCTCTGTGAGCATCTCTTGAAGTTCCGGGTACCAAGTCCTTCTTGGCCAATCCGGAGCCACGAGTATAGTTCTTACTCCTCTCCGTCTTATAATTCTCAGTACCTTGGGTAAGAGAGGCAGAGGAGGGAACACATACACTGACTGGTACACCCACGGTGTTACCAGAGCGTCCACAGCTATTGCCTGAGGGTCCCTTGACCTGGCGCAATACATGTCCAATTTTTTGTTGAGGCGGGACGCCATCATGTCCACCTTTGGTTTTTCCCAACGGATTACAATCATGTGGAAGACTTCTGGGTGAAGTCCCCACTCTCCCGGGTGGAGGTCGTGTCTGCTGAGGAAGTCTGCTTCCCAGTTGTCCACTCCCGGAATGAACACTGCTGACAGTGCTATCACATGATTTTGCGCCCAGCGAAGAATACTTGCAGCTTCTGCCATTGCCCTCCTGCTTCTTGTGCCGCCCTGTCTGTTTACGTGGGCGACTGCCGTGATGTTGTCTGACTGGATCAGCACCGGCTGACCTTGAAGCAGAGGTCTTGCTAAGCTTAGGGCATTGTAAAATGGCCCTTAGCTCCAGGATATTTATGTGAAGTGACGTCTCCAGGCTTGACCACAAGCCCTGGAAATTTCTTCCCTGTGTGACTGCTCCCCAGCCTCGCAGGCTGGCATCCGTGGTCACCAGGACCCAGTCCTGAATGCCGAATCTGCGGCCCTCTAGAAGATGAGCACTCTGCAACCACCACAGGAGAGACACCCTCGTCTTTGGTGACAGTTATCCGCTGATGCATCTGAAGATGCGATCCGGACCATTTGTCCAGCAGGTCCCACTGGAAAGTTCTTGCGTGGAATCTGCCGAATGGAATTGCTTCGTAGGAAGCCACCATTTTTCCCAGGACCCTTGTGCATTGATGCACTGACACTTGGCCTGGTTTTAGGAGGTTTCTGACTAGCTCGGATAACTCCCTGGCTTTCTCCTCCAGGAGAAACACCTTTTTCTGGACTGTGTCCAGGATCATCCCTAGGAATAGAAGACGTTTCGTCGGGATCAGCTGCGATTTTGGAATATTGAGAATCCAACCGTGCTGCCGCAACACTACTTGAGATAGTGCTACCCCGACTACCAACTGTTCCCTGGATCTTGCCCTTATCAGGAGATCGTCCAAGTAAGGGATAATTAAAACTCCCTTCCTTCGAAGGAGTATCATCATTTCGGCCATTACTTTGGTAAAGACCCGGGGTGCCGTGAACAACCCAAACGGCAGCGTCTGAAACTGATAGTGACAGTTCTGTACCACAAACCCGAGGTACCCTTGGTGAGAAGGGTAAATGGGGACATGGAGGTACGCATCCTTGATGTCGAGACACCATATAATCCCCTTCTTCCAGGTTCGCAATCACCGCTCTGAGTGACTCCATCTTGAATTTGAACCTCTGTATGTAAGTGTTCAAGGATTTCAGATTTAAAATAGGTCTCACCGAGCCGTCCGGCTTCGGTATCACAAACAGCGTGGAATAATACCCCTTTCCCTGTTGCAGGAGGGGTACCTTGATTATCACCTGCTGGGAATACAGCTTGTGAATGGCTTCCAATACCGCCTCCCTGTCGGAGGGAGACGTCGGTAAAGCAGACTTTAGGAAACGGCGAGGGGGAGGCGTCTCGAATTCCAATTTGTACCCCTGAGATACCACCTGAAGGATCCAGGGGTCCACTTGTGAGTGAGCCCACTGCGCGCTGAAATTCTTGAGACGGACCCCCACCGTGCCTGAGTCCGCTTGTAAAGCCCCAGAGTCATGCTGAGGACTTGGTAGAGGCGGGAGAGGGCTTCTGTTCCTGGGAACTGGCTGTTTGCTGCAGCCTTTTCCCTCTCCCTCTGCCACGGGGCAGAAATGAGGAGCCTTTTGCCCGCTTGCCCTTATGGGGCCGAAAGGACTGCGCCTGATAATACGGCGTCTTCTTATGTTGAGAGGCTACCTGGGGTAAAAATGTGGATTTCCCAGCAGTTGCCGTGGCCACCAGGTCTGATAGACCTACCCCAAATAACTCCTCCCCTTTATAAGGCAATACTTCCATATGCCTTTTGGAATCCGCATCACCTGACCACTGCGGCGTCCATAACCCTCTTCTGGCAGAAATGGACAGCGCACTTACTCTTGATGCCAGTCGGCAGATATCCCTCTGTGCATCACGCATATATAAAAATGCATCTTTTAAATGCTCTATAGTCAGTAATATGCTGTCCCTATCTAGGGTATCAATATTGTCTGTCAGGGAATCCGAACAAGCCACCCCAGCACTGCACATCCAGGCTGCGGCGATTGCTGGTCGCAGTATAACTCCCGTGTGAGTGTATATACATTTTAGGATATTCTCCTGCTTTCTGTCAGCAGGTTCCTTAAGGGCGGCCGTATCAGGAGACGGTAGTGCCACCTGTTTAGACAAGCGTGTGAGCGCTTTATCCACCCTAGGGGGTGTTTCCCAACGTGCCCTATCCTCTGGCGGGAAGGGGTATGATGCCAATAACCTTTTAGGAATTATCAGTTTTTTATCGGGGGAAACCCACGCTTCATCACACACTTCATTTAATTCCTCAGATGCAGGAAAAACTACAGGCAGTTTTTTCTCACCAAACATAATACCCTTTTTAGTGGTACTTGTATTATCAGAAATATGTAAAACATTTTTCATTGCCTCAATCATGTAACGTGTGGCCCTACTGGAAGTCACATTCGTCTCTTCATCGTCGACACTGGAGTCAGTATCCGTGTCGGCGTCTGTATCTGCCATCTGAGGTAACGGGCGTTTTAGAGCCCCATATGGCCTTTGAGACGCCTGGACAGGCACAAGCTGAGTAGCCGGCTGTCTCATGTCATCAACCGTCTTTTGTAAAGAGCTGACACTGTCACGTAATTCCTTCCATAAGCCCATCCACTCAGGTGTCGACTCCCTAGGAGGTGACATCTCCATTACAGGCAATTGCTCCGCCTCCACATCATTTTCCTCCTCATACATGTCGACACAATCGTACCGACACACAGCACACACACACAGGGAATGCTCTGATAGAGGACAGGACCCCACTAGCCCTTTGGAGAGACAGAGGGAGAGTATGCCAGCACACACCAGAGCGCTGTATATATACTGGGATGACACTATAAAGAGTGTTTTTCCCTTATAGCTGCTGTTTATATTATTACTGCGCCAAATTAGTGCCCCCCCCCTCTTGTTTTACCCTTTTCTGTAGTGCAGGACTGCAGGGAAGAGTCAGGGAGACGTCCTTCCAGCGGAGCTGTGAGGGAAAATGGCGCCAGTGTGCTGAGGAGATAGGCTCCGCCCCCTTCTCGGCGGACTTTTCTCCCGCTTTTTGCTGTATTCTGGCAGGGGTTAATATACATCCACATAGCCCTGGGGGTTATATGTGATGTATTTTCGCCAGCCAAGGTGTTTTTATTGCTGCTCAGGGCGCCCCCCCCTAGCGCCCTGCACCCTCAGTGACCGGAGTGTGAAGTGTGCCTGAGGAGCAATGGCGCACAGCTGCAGTGCTGTGCGCTACCTTGTTGAAGACTGATGTCTTCTGCCGCCGATTTTCCGGACATCTTCTTGCTTCTGGCTCTGTAAGGGGGGCGGCGGCGCGGCTCTGGGACCGGACTCCGAGGCTGGGCCTGTGTTCGGTCCCTCTGGAGCTAATGGTGTCCAGTAGCCTAAGAAGCCCAAGCTGGCTGCAAGCAGTCAGGTTCGCTTCTTCTCCCCTTAGTCCCTCGATGCAGTGAGCCTGTTGCCAGCAGGTCTCACTGAAAATAAGAAACCTAAAACTAACTTTTTCTAAGAAGCTCAGGAGAGCCCCCTAGATTGCACCCTGCTCGGTCGGGCACCAAAATCTAACTGAGGCTTGGAGGAGGGTCATAGGGGGAGGAGCCAGTGCACACCAGGTAGTCCTAAAGCTTTACTTTTGTGCCCAGTCTCCTGCGGAGCCGCTATTCCCCATGGTCCTTACGGAGTTCACAGCATCCACTAGGACGTCAGAGAAAACGGAATTATGACACATGAATACAAAAAAAAACAAGATTGTACTCACCGGTAAATCTATTTCTCGTAGTCCGTAGTGGATGCTGGGAACTCCGAAAGGACCATGGGGAATAGCGGCTCCGCAGGAGACTGGGCACAACTAAAGAAAGCTTTAGGTCACCTGGTGTGCACTGGCTCCTCCCACTATGACCCTCCTCCAAGCCTCAGTTAGGATACTGTGCCCGGAAGAGCTGACATAATAAGGAAGGATTTTGAATCCCGGGCAAGACTCATACCAGCCACACCAATCACACCGTATAACTCGTGATACTATACCCAGTTTAACAGTATGAAATACAACTGAGCCTCTCAACAGATGGCTCAACAATAACCCTTTAGTTAACAATAACTATGTACAAGTATTTAAGACAATCCGCACTTGGGATGGGCGCCCAGCATCCACTACGGACTACGAGAAATAGATTTACCGGTGAGTAAAATCTTATTTTCTCCGACGTCCTAGTGGATGCTGGGAACTCCGAAAGGACCATGGGGATTATACCAAAGCTCCCAAACGGGCGGGAGAGTGCGGATGACTCTGCAGCACCGAATGAGAGAACTCAAGGTCCTCCTCAGCCAGGGTATCAAATTTGTAGAATTTAGCAAACGTGTTTGCCGCTGACGAAGTAGCAGCTCGGCAAAGTTGTAAAGCCGAGACCCCTCGGGCAGCCGCCCAAGATGAGCCCACTTTCCTCGTGGAGTGGGCTTTTACCGATTTAGGATGCGGCAGTCCAGCCGCAGAATGCGCCAGCTGAATTGTGCTACAGATCCAGCGAGCAATAGTCTGCTTAGAAGCAGGCGCACCCAGCTTGTTGGGTGCATACAGGATAAACAGCGAGTCAGTTTTCCTGACTCCAGCCGTCCTGGAAACATAAATTTTCAGGGCCCTGACTACGTCCAACAACTTGGAATCCTCCAAGTCCCTAGTAGCCGCAGGCACCACAATAGGTTGGTTCAAGTGAAAAGCTGAGACCACCTTCGGGAGAAACTGAGGACGAGTCCTCAACTCTGCCCTATCCATATGGAAAATCAGATAAGGGCTTTTACATGACAAAGCCGCCAATTCTGACACACGCCTGGCCGAGGCCAAGGCCAACAGCATGACCACTTTCCACGTGAGATACTTTAGCTCCACGGTTTTAAGTGGCTCAACCAATGCGACTTTAGGAAATCCAACACCACGTTGAGATCCCAAGGTGCCACAGTAGGCACAAAAGGAGGCTGAATATGTAGCACTCCTTTAACAAAAGACTGAACTTCAGGCAGTGAAGCCAGTTCTTTCTGGAAGAAAAATCGACAGAGCCGAAATCTGGACCTTGATGGACCCCAATTTGAGGCCCAACGTCACCCCTGCTTGCAGGAAGTGCAGGAATCGACCTAGTTGAAATTCCTCCGTCGGGGCCTTCATGGCCTCCCACCAAGCAACATATTTCCGCCAAACGCGGTGATAATGTCTTGCGGTGACATCCTTCCTGGCTTTGATCAGGGTAGGGATGACTTCCTCCGGAATACCCTTTTCCTTTAGGATCCGGTGTTCAACCGCCATGCCGTCAAACGCAGCCGCGGCAAGTCTTGGAACAGACAGGGTCCCTGCTGCAGCAGGTCTTGTCTGAGCGGCAGAGGCCAAGGGTCCTCTGCCAGCATCTCTTGAAGTTCCGGGTACCAAGCTCTTCTTGGCCAATCCGGAACCATGAGTATGGTTTTCACTCCTCGTCTTCTTATTATTCTCAGTACCTTGGGTATGAGAGGTAGAGGAGGAAACACATAAACCGACTGGTACACCCACGGTGTCACTAGAGCGTCCCCAGCGATCGCCTGAGGGTCCCTTGACCTGGCGCAATATCTTTTCAACTTCTTGTTGAGGCGGGACGCCATCATGTCCACCCGTGGTCATTCCCAACGGTTTACCCGCATTTGGAAAACTTCTGGATGAAGTCCCCATTCTCCTGGGTGTAGGTCGCCCATCGGAGAATCCTTGTGGCTTCTGCCATCGCCATCCTGCTTCTTGTGCCGCCCTGTCTGTTTACATGGGCGACCGCCGTGATGTTGTCTGATTGGATCAGTACCGGTTGGTTCTGAAGCAGGGGCCTTGCTTGGCTTAGGGCATTGTAAATGGCCCTTAGCTCCAGAATATTTATGTGAAGCGAAATCTCCTTGGAAATTTCTTTCCTGTGTGACTGCACCCCAGCCCCGAAGGCTGGCATCCGTGGTCACCAGGACCCAGTCCTGTATTCCGAATCTGCGGCCCTCTAGTACATGAGCCCTCTGCAGCCACCACAGCAGCGACACCCTGTTTCTTGCCGACAGGGTTATCCGCTGTTGTATCTGTAGATACTGGAACGTCCTTGCGTGGAACCTTCCGAATGGAATTATGCTTCGTACGAAGCTACCATTTTTCCCAGGACTCGTGTGCATTGATGTACCGACACCTGTCCTGGTTTTAGGATGTCTATGACTAGAGATGACAACTCCTCAGCTTTTTCCACTGGAAGAAACACTCTTTTCTGGTCTGTGTCCAGAATCATTCACAGGAACAGAAGACGTGTCGTCGGGACCAGCTGTGACTTTGGAATATTGAGAATCCAGTCGTGCTGTTGAAGCACTTCCCGAGAGAGTGCTACCCCCACTACCAACTGTTCTTTGGACCTCGCCTTTATCAGGAGATCGTCCAAGTACGGGATAACAAAAACTTCCTTCTTGCGAAGGAGTATCATCATTTCGGCCATTACCTAGGTAAAGACCTTCGGTGCCGTGGACAACTTCAACGGCAGCGTCTAGAACTGATAGTGACAGTCCTGTACCACATATCTGAGGTACTCCTGGTGAGGAGGGTAAATGGGGACATGCAGGTACGCATCCTTGATGTCCAGGGAGACCCTGTAATCCCCCTCGTCCAGGCTCGTAATAACCGCCCTGAGCGATTCCATCTTGAACTTGAATCTTCTGATATAAAAGTTCAAGTATTTTAATTTTAAGATGGGTCTCACCGAACCGTTCTGTTTCGGTACCACAACCACTGTGGAATAGTAACCCCTTCCTTGCTGAAGGAGGGGCACCTTGACAATCACTTGTTGTGATTATAGTGTTGAATAGCCACCAACACCGCCTCCCTGGCAGAGGGAGGTGCCGGTAAGGCAGATTTTAGGAAACGGCGGGGGGAAGAACGTCTCGAACTCCAGCCTGTACCCCTGAGATACTACTTGAAGGACCCAGGGATCCATGTGAGAGAGCCCACTGGGCGCTGAAATTTCTGAGACGGGCCCCCACCGTACCCGGGTCCGCCTGAGCAGCCCCAGCGCCATGCTGTGGACCTACCGGACGCAGGGAGGACTTCTGCTCTTGGGAACTACCTGTGTGCTGCAGCTTTTTCCTCTACCTTTGCCTCTCGGCAGAAAGGATCAGCCTCTAGCCCTCTTGCTTTTCAGGGGCCGAAAGGACTGTACTTGATGATACGGTGCTTTCTTTTGTTGTGGGGTAGCCTGTGGCAAAAAGGTCGATTTCCCAGCAGTAGCTGTGGAAACGAGGTCTGAAAGACCATCCCCAAACAGTTTTACCCCCTTATAGGGCAAACTTCCATGTGCCGATTCGAGTCGGCATCGCCTGACCATTGCCAAGTCCATAACTCCCGTCTGGCGGCAATGAACCTAGCGCTTATTTTTGATGCCAGCCGGCAAATATCCCTCTGTGCATCACGCATGTATAAGACCACGTCTTTTATATGCTCTATTTTCAGCAAAATATTGTCCCTATCCATAGTTATTTTCAGACAGGGAATCTGACCACGCAGCGGGAGCACTGCACATCCATGCCGAAGCAATGGCTGGTCGCAATATAATGCCCGAGTGTGTGACTATATCTTTTAGGGTAACCACCTGCTTTCTATCAGCAGGTTCCTTCAGGGCGGCTGTATCCGGAGACGGTAGTGCCACCTTTTCTGATAAGCGTGTAAGCGCTGTATCTACCCTATGGGGTGTTTAACAACGTGACCTATCCTCTGGCGGGAAAGGGCAAGCTGCCAATAATCGTTTAGAAATTATCAATTTCTTACCGGGGGAAGACCACGCTTCCTCACACACCTCATTTAATTTCTCAGATGCAGGAAAAACTACTGGTAGTTTTCTCTCACCAACATAATACCCTTTTATGTGGTACCTGGGGTATTATCATAAATGTGTAATACATTTTTCATTGCCTCAATCATGTAACGGGTGGACCTATTTGGAGGGTACACTAGTCTCATCGTCGTCGACACTGGAGACGGTATCCGTGTCGACATCTGTGTCTGCCATCTGAGGTAGCGGGCGTTTTTAGAGCCCCCCATGACATTTGAGACGCTGGAACAGGCACAAGCTGAGTAGCCGGCTGTTCTGTGTCGTCGACCTTTTGTGTAAGGAGTTGACACTTTCACATAATCCTTCCATAAGTCCAACCACTCCGGTGTCGACCCCACAGGGGGGTGACATCACATTTTCAGGCATTCGCTCCGCCTCCACATCATTATCCTCCTCATACATGTCGACACAGCCGTACCGACACACAGCACACACACAGGGAATGCTCTGACAGAGGACAGGACCCCACAAAGCCCTTTGGGGAGACAGAGGGAGAGTATGCCAGCACACACCAGGGCGCTATATATCACAGGGATATCACCTATAAAGTGTTTTCCCTTATAGCTGCCTATATATATATATATTGTATACTGCGCCTAAATTGTGCCCCCCCCTCTCTTTTTAACCCTTGTTGTAGTGTATTGACTGCAGGGGAGAGCCAGGGAGCTTCCCTCCAGTGGAGCTGTGAGGGAAAATGGCGCCAGTTTGCTGAGCGAGATAGCTCCGCCCCTTTTTCGCGGACTTTTCTCCCGCATTTTTATTGATTCTGGCAGGGGTTAAAAAGGAGACGTAATGAACACACTACAGAAAAAAGAGTCAGAGTGGATCTTTAAGTTACATTCCTTGATACCGCGAGGCCTAAATGAAAACATAAATTATAGTGTGTTTCTTGAGTAAATTTCCTTGGGTGTAAGACTTCATAAGAATTAAAGAGACGTACTCACATCCCTTTAGGAACAAAATACATAATGCTCAATATAAAACTATGAGATGTTTTAATCAAATGTTACACTCCCTTTCTCCCCCCAACACTTTCACTCACTCACACACACTTTCATTCCTCTCACTCAGTAACTCTATTTTTTGACACACACTCTAGATAATCTAGTCACATTCAAATAATAAATAATATCTACTTTGGTGCCCAAAAGCCCAAAAAATGTTTTACCTTCATCACAATTCATGTTATCACATCCTCCTATATATATTTATAGATAATTTCTATATATTATTATATTTTACACTTCCTCATTTATTATTTTATTCTATTCATTTTCTCATACTTTCACTTATTCTTGCTCTATGTACACCTATCCAGGTGTACACTTTCTTAAGTATACAACTCTTTTTTTAGTACACAGCTTAAACTTTCATAATAATAAATAATAATAAAAATAATGTTCTAAAATTATATTCATAGTTTTCATCATCATTTTCACTGTTTTAACATTAATTATCAATTTTTCTGCTACCCAGTCACCCAGGAAAGAATACTATTCGTTGATGAATCACTCATAAATAATAATGTTTCCTTTCTGAATCATTATTCTCTCTTTGGAATGATACTAATGTGTATGTGCCTTGCCAAGCCACTAACGACAATACACAATTACCTATAGAAATAAAATCCTGATCAAACAATCTCTCATAAAAAAAATAAGAATTTACTTACCGATAATTCTATTTCTCATAGTCCGTAGTGGATGCTGGGGACTCCGTAAGGACCATGGGGAATAGCGGCTCCGCAGGAGACTGGGCACATCTAAAGAAAGCTTTAGGACTAACTGGTGTGCACTGGCTCCTCCCCCTATGACCCTCCTCCAAGCCTCAGTTAGGATACTGTGCCCTGACGAGCGTACACAATAAGGAAGGATTTTGAATCCCGGGTAAGACTCATACCAGCCATACCAATCACACCGTATAACCTGTGATCTGAACCCAGTTAACAGCATGATAACAGAGGAGCCTCTGAAAGATGGCTCACAACAATAATAACCCGATTTTTGTAACAATAACTATGTACAAGTATTGCAGACAATCCGCACTTGGGATGGGCGCCCAGCATCCACTACGGACTATGAGAAATAGAATTATCGGTAAGTAAATTCTTATTTTCTCTAACGTCCTAAGTGGATGCTGGGGACTCCGTAAGGACCATGGGGATTATACCAAAGCTCCCAAACGGGCGGGAGAGTGCGGATGACTCTGCAGCACCAAATGAGAGAACTCCAGGTCCTCCTCAGCCAGGATATCAATTTTGTAGAATTTTACAAACATATTTGCTCCTGACCAAGTAGCTGCTCGGCAAAGTTGTAAAGCCGAGACCCCTCGGGCAGCCGCCCAAGATGAGCCCACCTTCCTTGTGGAGTGGGCATTTACAGATTTTTGGCTGTGGCAGGCCTGCCACAGAATGTGCAAGCTGAATTGTACTACAAATCCAACGAGCAATAGTCTGCTTAGAAGCAGGAGCACCCAGCTTGTTGGGTGCACCCAGGATAAACAGCGAGTCAGATTTCCTGACTCCAGCCGTCCTGGAAACATATTTTCAGGGCACTGACAACGTCTAGCAACTTGGAGGCCTCCAAGTCCCTAGTAGCCGCAGGCACCACCAATAGGTTGGTTCAGGTGAGACGCTGAAACCACCTTGGGGAGAAACTGAGGACGAGTCCTCAATTCCGCCCTGTCCGAATGGAAAATCAGATAAGGGCTTTTTCAGGATAAAGCCGTCAATTCTGACACGCGCCTGGCCCAGGCCAGGGCCAACAGCATGACCACTTTCCATGTGAGATATTTTAACTCCACAGATTTAAGTGGTTCAAACCAATGTGACTTTTGGAACCCAAAACTACATTGAGATCCCAAAGTGCCACTGGAGGCACAAAAGGAGGCTGTATATGCAGTACCCCTTTTACAAACGTCTGAACTTCAGGGATTGAAGCTAGTTCTTTTGGAAGAAAATTGACAGGGCCGCAAATTTGAACCTTAATGGACCCCAATTTCAGGCCCATAGACACTCCTGTTTGCAGGAAATGTAGGAATCGACCCAGTTGAATTTCCTCCGTCGGGCCTTACTGGCCTCGCACCACGTAACATATTTTCGCCAATTGCGGTGATAATGTTTTTGCGGTTACATCCTTCCTGGCTTTGATCAGGATAGGGATGACTTCATCCGGAAAGCCTTTTTTCCTTCAGGATCCGGCGTTCAACCGCCCTGCCGTCAAACGCAGCCGCGGTAAGTCTTGGAACAGACAGGGTCCTTGCTGGAGCAGGTCCCTTCTTAGAGGTAGAGGCCACGGATCCTCCGTGAGCATCTCTTGAAGTTCCGGTTACCAAGTCCTTCTTGGCCAATCCGGAGCCACGAATATAGTGCTTTCTCCTCTCCATCTTATCAATCTCAGTACCTTGGGTATGAGAGGCAGAGGAGGGAACACATACACTGACTGGTACACCCACGGTGTTACCAGAGCGTCTACAACTATTGCCTGAGGGTCTCTTGACCTGGCGCAATACCTGTCGAGTTTTTTAATCATGTGGACGACTTCTGGGTGAAGTCCCCACTCTCCCAGGTGGAGGTCGTGCTGAGGAAGTCTGCTTCCCAGTTGTCCACTCCCGGAATGAATACTGTTGACAGTGCTATCACATGATTTTCCGCCCAGCGAAGAATCCCTGCAGCTTCTGCCATTGCCCTCCTGCTTCTTGTGCCACCCTGTCTGTTTACGTGGGTGACTGCCATGATGTTGTCCGACTGAATCAACACCGGCTGACCCTGAAGCAGAGGTCTTGCTAAGCTTAGAGCATTGTAAATGGCCCTTAGCTTCAGGATATTTATGTGAAGTGATGTATCCAGGCTTGACCCCAAGCCCTGGATATTCCTTCCCTGTGTGACTGCTCCCCAGCCTCGCAGGCTGGCATCCGTGGTCACCAGGACCCAGTCCTGAATGCCGAATCTGCGGCCCTCTAGAAGATGAGCACTCTGCAACCACCACATGATGGATACCCTTGTCCTTGGTGACAGGGTTATCCGCTGATGCATCTGAAAATGCGACCCGGACCATTTGTCCAGTAGGTTCCACTGGAAAGTTCTTGCGTGGAATCTAACGAATGGGATTGCTTCGTAGGAAGCCACCATTTTTACCCAGAACCCTTGTGCATTGATGCACTGAGACTTGGTTCGGTTTTAGGAGGTTCCTGACTAGCTCGGATAACTCCCTGGCTTTCTCTTCCGGGAGAAACACCTTTTTTTTTTTTTTTTTTGGACTGTGTCCAGGAACATCCCTAGGAAACAGAAGACAAGTCGTCGGAACCAGCTGCGATTTTGGAATATTGAGAATCCAATCGTGCTGCCGCAACACTACCTGAGATAGTGCTACACCGACTTCCAACTGTTCCCTGGATCTTACCCTTATCAGGGAATCGTCCAAGTAAGGGATAACTAAAATTCCCTTCCTTCGAAGGGATATCATTTCGGCCATTACCTTGGTAAAGACCCGGGGTGCCGTGGACCATCCCTACGGCAGCGTCTGAACTGATAGTGACAGTTCTGTACCATAACCTGAGGTACCCTTGGTGAGAAGGGTAAATTTTGACATGAAGGTAAGCATCCTTGATGTCCCAAGACATCATGTAGTCCCCTTCTTCCAGGTTCGCAATCACTGCTCTGAGTGACTCAATCTTGAATTTGAACCTCTGTATGTAAGTGTTCAAAGATTTTAGATTTAGAATCGGTCTCACCGGGCCGTCTGGCTTCGGTACCACAATAGTGTGGAATAATACCCCGTTCCCTGTTGCAGGAGGGGTACCTTGATTATCACCTGCTGGGAATACAGCTTGTGAATGGCTTCCAAAACTGCCTCCCTGTCAGAGGGAGACGTCGGTAAAGCCGACTTTTGGAAACGGCGAGGGGGAGACGTCTCGAATTTCAATATGTACCCTTGAGATATTACCTGAAGGATCCAGGGGTCTACTTGCGAGTGAGCCCACTGAAATTCATTGAGAACGGGCCCCCTCCGTGCCTGAGCTTGTAAGGCCCTAGCGTCATACTGAGGGCTTTTGCAGAGGCGGGAAAAGATTTCTGTTCCTGGGAACTGGGTAATCTCTTCAGCCTTTTTCCTCTCCCTCTGTCACGAGCAGAAAAGAGGAACCTTTTGTCCGCTTGCCAACAAAGGACTGCGCCTGATAATACGGCGTCTTATTTTGAGAGGCGACCTGGGGTACAAACGTGGATTTCCCAGTTGTTGCCGTGGCCACCAGGTCTAAAAGACCGACCCCAAATGTCCCCTTTAAAAGGCAATACTTCCAAATGCCGTTTGGAATCCGCATCACCTGACCATTTTACTGGTAGAATTGGACAACGCACTTATACTTGATGCCAGTCGGCAAATATTCCGCTGTGCATCCTGCATATATAGAAATGCATCTTTTAAATGCTCTATAGGCAATAATATACTATCCTTATCTAGGATATCAATATTTCCAGTCAGGGAATCCGACCATGCCAACCCAGCACTGCACCTCCAGGCTGAGGCGATTGCTGGTCGCAGTATAACACCAGTATGTGTGTGAATACATTTTTGGATACCCTCCTGCTTTCTATCAGCAGGATCCTTAAGGGCGGCCATCTCATGAGAGGGTAGAGCCCTTGTTCTTACAAGCGTGTGAGCGCCTTATCCCCCCTAGGGGGTGTTTCCCAACGCACCCTAACCTCTGGCGGGAAAGGGTATACAGCCAATACTTTTTAAGAAATTATCAATTGTTATCGGGGGGAAACCCACGCATCATCACACACCTCATTTTATTTCTCAGATTCAGGAAAACTACAGGTAGTTTTTCCCTCACCGAACATAATACCCCTTTTTGGTGGTACTCGTATTATCAGAAATGTAAAAAACATTTTCCATTGTCTCAATCATGTAACGTGTGGCCCTACTGGAAATCACGGTTGTCTCTTCATCGTCGACACAGGAGTCAGTATCCGTGTCGGCGTCTGTATCTGCCATCTGAGGTAACGGGCGCTTTAGAGCCCCTGACGGCCTATGAGACGTCTGGACAGGCACAAGCTGAGTAGCCGGCTGTCTCATGTCAACCACTGTTTTTTTTATATAGAGCTGACACTGTCACGTAATTTTCAACAGTACATCCACTCAGGTGTCGACCCCCTAGGTGGTGACATCACTGTTACAGACACTCTGCTCCGTCTCCACATCATTTTTCTCCTCATACATGTCGACACAAACGTACCGACACAGCACACACACAGGGAATGCTCTGATAGAGGACAGGACCCCACTAGCCCTTTGGGGAGACAGAGGGAGAGTATGCCAGCACACACCAGAGCGCTATATATATATATATACAGGGATAACCTTATATAAGTGTTTTTCCCCTTATAGCTGCTGTATGTTTTAATACTGCGCCTAATTAGTGCCCCCCTCTCTTTTTTTAACCCTTTCTGTAGTGTAGTGACTGCAGGGAAGAGCCAGGGAGCTTCCCTCCAACTGAGCTGTGAGGGAAAATGGCGCCAGTGTGCTGAGGAGATAGGCTCCGCCCCCTTTTCGACGGCCTTATCACCCATTTTTCTGTATATTCTGGCAGGGGTTAAATGCATCCATATAGCCCAGGAGCTATATGTGATGCATTTTTTGCCATGTAAGGTATTTTTATCATGTTTTATTGCGTCTCAGGGCGCCCCCCCCAGCGCCCTGCACCCTCAGTGACCGGAGTATGAAGTGTGCTGAGAGCAATGGCGCACAGCTGCAGTGCTGTGCGCTACCTTATTGAAGACAGGAACGTCTTCTGCCGCCGATTTTTCCGGACCTCTTCGCTCTTCTGGCTCTGTAAGGGGGCCGGCGGCGCGGCTCCGGGACCCATCCAGGCTGAACCTGTGATCGTCCCTCTGGAGCTAATGTCCAGTAGCCAAGAAGCCCAATCCACTCTGCACGCAGGTGAGTTCGCTTCTTCTCCCCTTAGTCCCTCGATGCAGTGAGCCTGTTGCCAGCAGGTCTCACTGAAAATAACAAACCTAAACTAAAACTTTCACTAAGAAGCTCAGGAGAGCCCCTAGTGTGCACCCTTCTCGTCGGGCACAGAAATCTAACTGAGGCTTGGAGGAGGGTCATAGGGGGAGGAGCCAGTGCACACCAGTTAGTCCTAAAGCTTTCTTTAGATGTGCCCAGTCTCCTGCGGAGCCGCTATTCCCCATGGTCCTTACGGAGTCCCCAGCATCCACTTAGGACGTTAGAGAAAGATAAATAGACAAATACAAACTGGACATATAGAAGTACAGGTTGAGTATCCCTTATCCAAAATGCTTGGGACCAGAGGTATTTTGGATATCGGATTTTTCCGTATTTTGGAATAATTAGATACCATAATGAGATATCATGGTGATGGGACCTAAATCTAAGCACAGAATGCATTTATGTCTCATATACACCTTATACACACAGCCTAAAGGTAATTTTAGCCAATATTTTTTATAACTTTGTGCATTAAACAAAGTGTGTCTACATTCACACAATTCATTCATGTTTCATATACACCTTATATACACAGTCTGAAGGTCATTTAATACAATATTTTTAATAACTGTGTGTATTAAACAAAGTTTGTGTACATTGAGCCATCAGAAAACAAAAGTTTCACTATATCACTCTCGCTCAAAAAAGTCTGTATTTCGGAATATTCCGTATATCGGATATTTGGATATGGGATACTCAACCTGTATATATATGTGCAAATTGACATATTATAGTGATCCTCATGCAAGGACCTATATAGTTCCAATATTCCCCTCATAATTTATTTTGGTAGCTCTATTTTACATGTATCACATATATATACATTACTTATATCCCATTTAAGAAAATTGTTTTGCGTTTCTTGATTTTTATTTATATGTTTCTTTATATTTATTTTATTCAAAAATGTATATGATGTCCTGCACTGCTTGACTTCCAGGTTTTACTAGACCAAGACTCAATTGTCAATATAATTAAAACATCAATTTAGCCATTTAGGAAATCATTCAGGTTTTAGATCAATTAAACAGCTCAAACTTAATGCCGAGTAACTGTATTGCTTTGGCATTAGGAGGGTTACTCACCATCTTAGATTAGATTAAGTATTAACAGCACAATCGTTTAATATACATAACTACTGTTAATTAACACATCGCTACATAAAGATATGGCTGGGCTTGAAGGACTGAGGCTCCCGTGAACAAGCCCGTTAGGTGAAACGTACGTAGGGACTGACGTCATCAAGGACGTCGTACGGCCACACCCCTTTTGGACTTCGGGCGGCCGCAGCACCTTCACAGTGAGGACACACATGTGAGACGAGGGGGAAAGCAGGACTTGTGGAGATGACTGACGAACGCCGGCATCCATAACATTTGGAGCGGCGATTGGTAACATTACGGCAACACCCTGTATAATCCCTTCACGGTCGTGTCACCTCATATCCCCTTCTTCTTATTCCCTCCTCTCTGCCATACATCACACACCGGTATCTGAGGATAACTATTAAGGATATTAAGGATATTTATGCAAACGTATTCCTTATACATGGTGGAAGGCGCATTAGGGGAAGCAGGAACGGGTTGGGCTAGAAAGTGAGGGTGACAGACCGTTACTTAAATTTGGCTGGAGTGGTGACTAATTGAACAATACATTTAAAATATATTTTCCACTCACGGCTACATTCATTACGTTTTCTCTTTCCACTTCCCCCCTCCCCCCACATTGCCTGTTATCAATCGAGGATCATTACTAGGGGTCATAATATTCACACCCCTGTGCATGACTCAATATTTAAATGCACAAAGAGAATATATATTTCTTCTAAACATCCTCATTAGTTTAGATTATTTTATGTTGTCCTCACTTGATGCACAAAAATGAAAGCATCAAAAAGGTGCATTTATTTCATTCAAAAATATACATGTTGCATACTTATGTGATACTCTGTTACACTTTGATACATTTGTTGCACACTATTTTTCCATTTATGTGGTTTATGCATTTCTGAACGGATACTAATGAAATTTCAAAACAGAGCTTTTTGTACTCTGGTGCTAGTAAGGCGACATTATATCAGACAGTCATGCATCTGTTCTCAATCAGTATAAATCATAATTAGTTTGCTGATTAACTGTACTTCTTGTGTTGACAAAAGACCAACACCGATAGGTCTGTCAATTGCTAAATTGTTACAAGCCTAGGAGACAGTGTTTTCTCTGATTGCAGAATTATTAGGAGCCTATACAAGGTTAATTTACCAAGTGACTGATTCTGTAGATCTATTGCTGGAAAAAACTTTTTTTTGCAACATTGTTTCTCTTATATCTTCATTTGATAACCAATTGATCCTGCAGACTTTCTGCTGGAGCATTTCTCTGCAACACTTTTTCTTTATATATTTATACCTTTATGTGAGAGATTAGGACTTTCCTGCCAACAATTATTTATAATTTAAGGTACCCCAGATACTTATGATTTTACATGATTATCACAAGTTGCCACCTCTGCCTAAATGTCTCATCTGCATTACCAGCATATGTTGATTGATAAATGCTTAGGATATAATTCAATCAGAAAAAGTGTGTGAATATTAATTGATTTCCTGTATATGAAAATCACTAATACTCTTCTTATGCACTTTGGCATAGGAGAATAAGAGGAGATTAGCTACAATATTTTGAATGTCCTTTGAATGAATTAGTTCAAACAAATTTTACATTTCGGATTATTTATCAGAGCTTTATCTCTTCTTAGCACTCTCTCATCTGGCTGATAGCTGTGCTGGCTCGGGTTCTGCCCTTCCCAGCGTACATTTGGCTATCACAACAGAAAGCAGAAGTGCTCCTTTCTTCCTTCTGCCTTGATCCTAAGGGGAGTTAGATCAACCAATTCATGATCTTCCCCTATTTAAAACTGGTGAAGGTTCTCTTTTCCAACACTCTCTCATCTGGAAAAGCCTGGGGCCAAGTTATCCATTGACGTATAGCAGGCAGAGTACAGACAGCAGAAGTGGGTTCTCTCTTCCTTCATATGTCATCTTCATTATTCAAGGTCGTACTATCCTGAGAGTAGCCCGATCTTCTCTCTCGGAAGCTGATAGGATAGACCTGGTTAGTACTTTGAAGGGGGACCACTTAGGAATACCAGGCACTGTGGATATCACTAAGATGATCACTTATATCTTCATGTGAAAACACTGGTGGGGCAGTTCTAATCTGCTTACTCTCACTCATCTAATCTATATTTCACCTCTTTTTCTCTTCTATTTTGATTAATAGATATTTAATATGTTTGGACCATATAGGTCGATATTTTAATGGAATAAAATAAAAGTTAAGTTTTAGATTATTCATCATATCACTTCACCATATATTGATTAATTATCATTACTATTTTCAATTAAGAGTGCTCCCGAAAAGGATTTCTTTTGTCTTGTCTCCTTTATATGGGGTTAAAAAGCACCGATATAGCCTCTGGGCCTATATATGGTGCCAGTTTGCCAGCCAAGGTGTCAGTATTGCTGCTCAGGGCGCCCCCCCCCCCTCCAGCGCCCTGCACCCATCAGTGACCGAAGTGTGTGGTGTGCATGAGGAGCAATGGCGCACAGCTGCAGTGCTGTGCGCTACCTTGGAGAAGACAGAAGTCTTCAGCCGACGATTTTCCGGACCACCTTCTTGCTTCTGGCTCTGTAAGGGGGACGGCGGCGCGGCTCCGGGAACGGACGACGAGGTCGGGTCCTGTGTTCGATCCCTCTGGAGCTAATGGTGTCCAGTAGCCTAAGAAGCCCAAGCTACCACCACTTAGGTAGGTTCGCTTCTTCTCCCCTTAGTCCCTCGTTGCAGTGAGCCTGTTGCCAGGAGGTCTCACTGAAAAAAACAAAACCTAAACTATACTTTCTTCTAGGAGCTCAGGAGAGCCCCTAGTGTGCATCCAGCACGGCCGGGCACAGAGATCTAACTGAGGCTTGGAGGAGGGTCATAGGGGGAGGAGCCAGTGCACACCAGATAGTCCTAAATCTTTCTTTAGAGTGCCCAGTCTCCTGCGGAGCCCGTCTATTCCCCATGGTCCTTACGGAGTCCCCAGCATCCACTAGGACGTCAGAGAAAATAAGAATTTACTTACCGATAATTCTATTTCTCATAGTCCGTAGTGGATGCTGGGGACTCCGTAAGGACCATGGGGAATAGCGGCTCCGCAGGAGACTGGGCACATCTAAAGAAAGCTTTAGGACTATCTGGTGTGCACTGGCTCCTCCCCCTATGACCCTCCTCCAAGCCTCAGTTAGGATACTGTGCCCGGACGAGCGTACACAATAAGGAAGGATTTTGAATCCTGGGCAAGACTCATACCAGCCACACCAATCACACCGTATAACCTGTGATCTGAACCCAGTTAACAGCATGATAACAGAGGAGCCTCTGAAAGATGGCTCACAACAATAATAACCCGATTTTTGTAACAATAACTATGTACAAGTATTGCAGACAATCCGCACTTGGGATGGGCGCCCAGCATCCACTACGGACTATGAGAAATAGAATTATCGGTAAGTAAATTCTTATTTTCTCTAACGTCCTAAGTGGATGCTGGGGACTCCGTAAGGACCATGGGGATTATACCAAAGCTCCCAAACAGGCGGGAGAGTGCGGATGACTCTGCAGCACCAAATGAGAGAACTCCAGGTCCTCCTCAGCCAGGATATCAATTTTGTAGAATTTTACAAACGTATTTGCTCCTGACCAAGTAGCTGCTCGGCAAAGTTGTAAAGCCGAGACCCCTCGGGCAGCCGCCCAAGATGAGCCCACCTTCCTTGTGGAGTGGGCATTTACAGATTTTTGGCTGTGGCAGGCCTGCCACAGAATGTGCAAGCTGAATTGTACTACAAATCGAACGAGCAATAATCTGCTTAGAAGCAGGAGCATCCAGCTTGTTGGGTGCACACAGGATAAACAGCGAGTCAGATTTCCTGACTCCAGCCGTCCTGGAAACATATATTTTCAGGGCACTGACAACGTCTAGCAACTTGGAGGCCTCCAAGTCCCTAGTAGCCGCAGGCACCACCAATAGGTTGGTTCAGGTGAGATGCTGAAACCACCTTGGGGAGAAACTGAGGACGAGTCCTCAATTCCGCCCTGTCCGAATGGAAAATCAGATAAGGGCTTTTTCAGGATAAAGCCTGCCAATTCTGACACGCGCCTGGCCCAGGCCACTTTCCATGTGAGATATTTTAACTCCACAGATTTAAGTGGTTCAAACCAATGTGACTTTTGGAACCCAAAACTACATTGAGATCCCAAAGTGCCACTGGAGGCACAAAAGGAGGCTGTATATGCAGTACCCCTTTTACAAACGTCTGAACTTCAGGGACTGAAGCTAGTTCTTTTTGGAAGAAAATTGACAGGGCCGAAATTTGAACCTTAATGGACCCCAATTTCAGGCCCATAAACACTCCTGTTTGCAGGAAATGTAGGAATCGACCCAGTTGAATTTCCTCCGTCGGGCCTTACTGGCCTCGCACCACGCAACATATTTTCGCCAATTGCGGTGATAATGTTTTTTGCGGTTACATCCTTCCTGGCTTTGATCAGGATAGGGATGACTTCATCCGGAATGCCTTTTTTCCTTCAGGATCCGGCGTTCAACCGCCATGCCGTCAAACGCAGCCGCGGTAAGTCTTGGAACAGACAGGGTCCTTGCTGGAGCAGGTCCCTTCTTAGAGGTAGAGGCCACGGATCCTCCGTGAGCATCTCTTGAAGTTCCGGTTACCAAGTCCTTCTTGGCCAATCCGGAACCACGAATATAGTGCTTACTCCTCTCCATCTTATCAATCTCAGTACCTTGGGTATGAGAGGCAGAGGAGGGAACACATACCCTGACTGGTACACCCACGGTGTTACCAGAGCGTCTACAGCTTATTGCCTGAGGGTCCCTGGACCTGGCGCAATACCTGTCGAGTTTTTAATCATGTGGAAGACTTCTGGGTGAAGTCCCCACTCTCCCGGGTGGAGGTCGTGCTGAGGAAGTCTGCTTCCCAGTTGTCCACTCCCGGAATGAATACTGCTGACAGTGCTATCACATGATTTTCCGCCCAGCGAAGAATCCTTGCAGCTTCTGCCATTGCCCTCCTGCTTCTTGTGCCACCCTGTCTGTTTACGTGGGTGACTGCCGTGATGTTGTCCGACTGGATCAACACCGGCTGACCTTGAAGCAGAGGTCTTGCTAAGCTTAGAGCATTGTAAATGTCCCTTAGCTTCAGGATATTTATGTGAAGTGATGTCTCCAGGCTTGACCATAAGCCCTGGATATTCCTTCCCTGTGTGACTGCTCCCCAGCCTCGCAGGCTGGCATCCGTGGTCACCAGGACCCAGTCCTGAATGCCTAATCTGCGGCCCTCTAGAGGATGAGCACTCTGCAACCACCACAGGAGGGACACCCTTGTCCTTGGTGACAGGGTTATCCGCTGATGCATCTGAAGATGCGATCCGGACCATTTGTCCAGCAGGTCCCACTGGAAAGTTCTTGCGTGGAATCTGCCGAATGGGATTGCTTCGTAGGAAGCCACCATTTTACCCAGAACCCTTGTGCATTGATGCACTGAGACTTGGCTCGGTTTTAGGAGGTTCCTGACTAGCTCGGATAACTCCCTGGCTTTCTCCTCCGGGAGAAACACCTTTTTCTGGACTGTGTCCAGGATCATCCCTAGGAACAGAAGACACGTCGTCGGAACCAGGTGCGATTTTGGAATATTGAGAATCCAATCGTGCTGCCGCAACACTACCTGAGATAGTGCTACACCGACCTCCAACTGTTCCCTGGATCTTACCCTTATCAGGGAATTGTCCAAGGAAGGGATAACTAAAATTCACTTCCTTCGAAGGAATATCATCATTTCGGCCATTACCTTGGTAAAGACCCGGGGTGCCGTGTACCATCCATACGGCAGCGTCTGAACTGATAGTGACAGTTCTGTACCATAAACCTGAGGTACCCTTGGTGAGAAGGGTAAATTTTGACATGAAGGTAAGCATCCTTGATGTCCCGAGACATCATGTAGTCCCCTTCTTCCAGGTTCGCAATCACTGCTCTGAGTGACTCAATCTTGAATTTGAACCTCTGTACGTAAGTGTTCAAAGATTTTAGATTTAGAATCGGTCTCACCGAGCCGTCCGGCTTCGGTACCACAACAGTGTGGAATAATACCCCGTTCCCTGTTGCAGGAGGGGTATCTTGATTATCACCTGCTGGGAATACAGCTTGTGAATGGCTTCCAAAACTGTTTCCCTGTCAGAAGGAGACATTGGTAAAGCCGACTTTAGGAAACGGCGAGGGGGAGACGTCTCGAATTCTTATTTGTACCCCTGAGATATCACCTGAAGGATCCAGGGGTCTACTTGCGAGTGAGCCCACTGCGCGCTGAAATTCATTGAGACGGGCCCCCCACCGTGCCTGATTCTGCTTGTAAAGCCCCAGCGTATACTGAGGGCTTGGCAGAGGCGGGAGAGGGTTTCTGTTCCTGGGAACTGGCTGATTTCTGCAGCCTTTTTCCTCTCCCTCTGTCACGGGGCAGAAATGAGGAACCTTTTGCCCGCTTGTCCACGAAAAGACTGCGCCTGATAATACGGCGTCTTCTCATGTTGAGAGGCGACCTGGGGTACAAACGTGGAATTCCCAGCTGTTGCCGTGGCCACCAGGTCTGAAAGACCGACCCCAAATAACTCCTCCCTTAATAAAGCAATACTTCCAAATGCCGTTTGGAATACGCATCACCTGACCACTGACGTGTCCATAACCCTCTACTGGTAGAAATGGACAACGCGCTTAGACTTGATGCCAGTCGGCAAATATTCCGCTGTGCATCACGCATATATAAAAATGCATCTTTTAAATGCTCTATAGGCAAAAATATACTGTCCCTATCTAGGGTATCAATATTTTCAGTCAGGGAATCCGACCACGCCAACCCAGCACTGCACATCCAGGCTGAGGCGATTGCTGGTCGCAGTATAACACCAGTATGTGTGTAAATACCTTTTAGGATACCCTCCTGCTTTCTATCAGCAGGATCCTTAAGGGCGGCCATCTCAGGCGAAGGTAGAGCCCTTACAAGCGTGTGAGCGCTTTATCCCCCCTAGGGGGTGTTTCCCAACGCACCCTAACCTCTGGCGGGAAAGGATATAATGCCAATAACATTTTAGAAATTATCCGTTGTTATCGGGGGAAACCCACGCATCATCACACACCTCATTTAATTTCTCAGATTCAGGAAAACTACAGGTAGTTTTTCCTCACCGAACATAATACCCCTTTTTTTGGTGGTACTCGTATTATCAGAAATGTGTAAAACATTTTTCATTGCCTCAATCATGTAACGTGTGGCCCTACTGGAAGTCACATTCGTCTCTTCACCGTCGACACTGGAGTCAGTATCCGTGTCGGCGTCTATATCTGCCATCTGAGGTAACGGGCGCTTTAGAGCCCCTGACGGCCTATGAGACGTCTGGACAGGCACAAGCTGAGTAGCCGGCTGTCTCATGTCAACCACTGTCTTTTATACAGAGCTGACACTGTCACGTAATTCCTTCCAACAGTTCATCCACTCAGGTGTCGACCCCCTAGGGGGTGACATCACTATTACAGGCAATCTGCTCCGTCTCCACATCATTTTTCTCCTCATACATGTCGACACAAAAGTACCGACATACAGCACACACACAGGGAATGCTCTGATAGAGGACAGGACCCCACTAGCCCTTTGGGGAGACAGAGGGAGAGTTTGCCAGCACACACCAGAGCGCTATATATATACAGGGATAACCTTATATAAGTGTTTTTCCCCTTATAGCTGCTGTATAGTTAATACTGCGCCCAATTAGTGCCCCCCTCTCTTTTTTTAACCCTTTCTGTAGTGTAGTGACCGCAGGGGAGAGACAGGGAGCTTCCCTCCAACGGAGCTGTGAGGGAAAATGGCGCCAGTGTGCTGAGGAGATAGGCTCCGCCCCTTTTTCGCGGACTTTTCTCCTGCTTTTTTATGGATTCTGGCAGGGGTTAAATGCATCCATATAGCCCAGGAGCTATATGTGATGCATTTTTTTGCCATCCAAGGTGTTTTTATTGAGTCTCAGGGCGCCCCCCCCCCAGCGCCCTGCACCCTCAGTGACCGAAGTGTGCTGAGAGCAATGGCGCACAGCTGCAGTGCTGTGCGCTACCTTGTTGAAGACAGGACGTCTTCTGCCGCCGATTTTCCGGACCTCTTCTGCCTTCTGGCTCTGTAAGGGGCCCGGCGGCGCGGCTCTGGGACCCATCCAAGCTGGGCCTGTGATCGTCCCTCTGGAGCTAATGTCCAGTAGCCTAAGAAGCCCAATCCACTCTGCACGCAGGTGAGTTCGCTTCTTCTCCCCTTAGTCCCTCGATGCAGTGAGCCTGTTGCCAGCAGGTCTCACTGAAAATAAAAAACCTAATCTAAAACTTTCACTAAGAAGCTCAGGAGAGCCCCTAGTGTGCACCCTTCTCGTTCGGGCACAGAGATCTAACTGAGGCTTGGAGGAGGGTCATAGGGGGAGGAGCCAGTGCACACCAGATAGTCCTAAAGCTTTCTTTAGATGTGCCCAGTCTCCTGCGGAGCCGCTATTCCCCATGGTCCTTACGGAGTCCCCAGCATCCACTTAGGACGTTAGAGAAATAATAAGTATTTACTTACCGATAATTCTATTTCTCGGAGTCCGTAGTGGATGCTGGGGTTCCTGAAAGGACCATGGGGAATAGCGGCTCCGCAGGAGACAGGGCACAAAAAGTAAAGCTTTAGGATCAGGTGGTGTGCACTGGCTCCTCCCCCTATGACCCTTCTCCAAGCCTCAGTTAGGATACTGTGCCCGGACGAGCGTACACAATAAGGAAGGATTTATGAATCCCGGGTAAGACTCATACCAGCCACACCAATCACACTGTACAACCTGTGATCTGAACCCAGTTAACAGTATGATAACAGCGGAGCCTCTGAAAGATGGCTCACAACAATAATAACCCGATTTTTGTAACTATGTACAAGTATTGCAGATAATCCGCACTTGGGATGGGCGCCCAGCATCCACTACGGACTCCGAGAAATAGAATTATCGGTAAGTAAATTCTTATTTTCTCTATCGTCCTAGTGGATGCTGGGGTTCCTGAAAGGACCATGGGGATTATACCAAAGCTCCCAAACGGGCGGGAGAGTGCGGATGACTCTGCAGCACCGAATGAAAGAACTCCAGGTCCTCCTTAGCCAGGTTATCAAATTTGTAGGATTTTACAAACGTGTTTGCCCCTGACTAAATAGCCGCTCGGCAAAGTTGTAAAGCCGAGACCCCTCGGGCAGCCGCCCAAGATGAGCCCACCTTCCTTGTGGAATGGGCATTTACATATTTTGGCTGTGGCAGGCCTGCCACAGAATGTGCAAGCTGAATTGTATTACACATCCAACTAGCAAAAGTCTGCTTAGAAGCAAGAGCACCCAGTTTGTTGGGTGCATACAGGATAACAGCAAGTCAGTTTTCCTGACTCCAGCCGTCCTGGAACCTATATTTTCAGGGCCCTGACCACATCTAGCAACTTGGAGTCCTCCAAGTCCCTAGTAGGCGCAAGACACCACAATAAGCTGGTTCAGGTGAAACACTGACACCACCTTAGGGAGAGAACTGGGGACGAGTCCGCAGCTCTGCCCTGTCCGAATGGACAAACAGATATGGGCTTTTTTGAGAAAAAAAACCCACCAATTTGACACTCGCCTGGTCCAGGCCAGGTCCAAGAGCATGTTCACTTTTCATGTGAGATGCTTCAAATCCACAGATTTGACTGGTTTTAAACCAATGTGTTTTGAGGAATCCCAGAACTACGTTGAGATCCCACAGTGCCACTGGAGGCACAAAAGGGGGTTGTATATGCAATACTCCCTTGACAAACTTCTGGACTTCAGGAACTGAAGCCAATTCTTTCTGGAAGAAAAATCGACAGGGCCGAAATTTGAACCTTAATGGACCCCAATTTGAGGCCCATAGACACTCCTGTTTGCAGGAAATGCAGGAATCGACCGAGTTGAAATTTCTTCGTGGGGCCTTCCTGGCCTCACACCACGCAACGTATTTTCGCTACATGTGGTGATAATGTTGTGCGGTCACCTCCTTTCTGGCTTTGACCAGGGTAGGAATGACCTCTTCCTGAATGCCTTTTCCCTTAGGATCCGGCGTTCCACCGCCATGCCGTCAAACGCAGCTGCGGTAAGTCTTGGAACAGACATGGTACTTGCTGAAACAAGTCCCTTCTTAGCGGCAGAGGCCATAAGTCCTCTGTGAGCATCTCTTGAAGTTCCGGGTACCAAGTCCTTCTTGGCCAATCCGGAGCCATGAGTATAGTTCTTACTCCTCTACGTCTTATAATTCTCAGTACCTTAGGTATGAAAAGCAGAGGATGGAACACATACACCGACTGGTACACCCACGGTGTTACCAGAACGTCCACAGCTATTGCCTGAGGGTCTCTTAACCTGGCGCAATACCTGTCCCGTTTTTTGTTCAGACGGGACGCCATCATGTCCACCTTTGGTAATTCCCAACGGTTTACAATCATGTGGAAAACTCCCCCATGAAGTTCCCACTCTGCCGGGTGGAGGTCGTGCCTACTGAGGAAGTCTGCTTCCCAGTTTCCATTCCCGGAATGAAACACTGCTGACAGTGCTATCACATGATTTTCCGCCCAGCGAAAAGTCCTTGCAGTTTTTGCCACTGCCCTCCTGCTTCTTGTGCCGCCCTGTCTATTTACGTGGGCGACCGCCGTGATGTTTTATCCCACTGGATCAATACCGGCTGACCTTGAAGCAGAGGTCTTGCTAAGCTTAGAGCATTATAAATTTACCCTTAGCTATATTTATGTGGAGAAAAGTCTCCAGACTTGATCACACTCCCTGGAAATTTTTTCCTTGTGTGACTGCTCCCCAGCCTCTCGGGCTGGCCTCCGTGGTCACCAACATCCAAAACTGAATGCCGAATCTGCGGCCCTCTAGAAGATGAGCACTCTGTAACCACCACAGGAGAGACACCCTTGTCCTTGGATATAGGGTTATCCGCTGATGCATCTGAAGATGCGATCCGGACCATTTGTCCAGCAGATCCCACTGAAAAGTTCTTGCATGAAATCTGCCGACTGGAATTGCTTCGAAGGAAGTCACCATTTTTTTTTTACCATGGCCCTTGTGCAATGATGCACTGATTTTAGGAGGTTCCTGACTAGCTCGGATAACTCCCTGGCTTTCTCTTCCGGGAGAAACACCTTTTTCTGGACTGTGTCCAGAATCATCCCTAAGCACAGGAGACTTGTTGTCGGGATCAGCTGCGATTTTGGAATATTTAGAATCCACCCCTGCTGTTGTAACAGTATCCGAGATAGTGCTACTCCGACCTCCAACTGTTCCCTGGACTTTGCCCTTATCAGGAGATCGTCCAAGTAAGGGATAATTAAGACGCCTTTTCTTCGAAGAAGAACCATCATTTCGGCCATTACCTTGGTAAAGACCCGGGGTGCCGTGGACAATCCAAACGGCAGCGTCTGAAACTGATAGTGACAGTTCTGTACCACGAACCTGAGGTATCCTTAGTGATAAGGGCAAATTTGGGACATGGAGGTAAGCATCCCTGATGTCTCGGGACACCATATAGTCCCCTTCTTCCCGGTTCGTTATCACTGCTCTGAGTGACTCCATCTTGATTTGAACCTTTGTAAGTGTTCAAATTTTTTTAGATTTAGAATAGGTCTCACCTAGCCTTCTGGCTTCAGTACCACAATATAGTGTGGAATAATACCCCTTTTCTTGTTGTAGGAGGGGTAATTTAATTTTCACCTGCTGGGAATACAGCTCGTGAATTTTTTCCCATACTGCCTCCTTGTCGGAGGGAGACCTTGGTAAAGCAGACTTCAGGAGCCTGCGCAGGGGAAACGTCTCGACATTCCAATCTGTACCCCTGGGATACTACTTGTAGGATCCAGGGGTCCTGTACGGTCTCAGCGTCATGCTGAGAGCTTGTCAGAAGCGGTGGAACGCTTCTGTTCCTGGGAATGGGCTGCCTGCTGCAGTCTTCTTCCCTTTCCTCTATCCCTGGGCAGATATGACTCTTATAGGGACGAAAGGACTGAAGCTGAAAAGACGGTGTCTTTTTCTGCAGAGATGTGACTTAGGGTAAAAAACGGTGGATTTTCCAGCAGTTGCCCTGGCCACCAGGTCCGATGGACCGACCCCAAATAACTCCTCTTCCTTTATACGGCAATACACCTTTGTGCCGTTTGGAATCTGCATCACCTGACCACTGTCGTGTCCATAAACATCTTCTGGCAGATATGGACATTGCACTTACTCTTGATGCCAGAGTGCAAATATCCCTCTGTGCATCTCGCATATATAGAAATGCATCCTTTAAATGCTCTATAGTCAATAAAATACTGTCCCTGTCAAGGGTATCAATATTTTTAGTCAGGGAATCCGACCAAGCCACCCCAGCTCTGCACATCCAGGCTGAGGCGATCGCTGGTCGCAGTATAACACCAGTATGTGTGTATATACTTTTTATGATATTTTCCAGCCTCCTGTCAGCTGGCTCCTTGAGGACGGCCCTATCTATAGACGGTACCGCCACTTGTTCTGATAAGCGTGTGAGCGCCTTATCCACCCTAAGGGGTGTTTCCCAACGCGCCCTAACTTCTGGAGGGAAAGGGTATACCGCCCATATTTTCTATCGGGGGGAACCCACGCATCATCACACACTTCATTTAATTTATCTGATTCAGGAAAAACTACGGTAGTTTTTTCACATCCCACATAATACCCTCTTTTGTGGTACTTGTAGTATCAGAAATATGTAACACCTCCTTCATTGCCCTTAACGTGTGGCCCTAATAAGGAATATGTTTGTTTATTCACCGTCGACACTGGATTCAGTGTCCCTGTCTGTGTCTGTGTCGACCGACTAAAGTAAACGGGCGTTTTAAAAACCCCTGACGGTGTTTTTGAGACGTCTGGACCGGTACTAATTGTTTGTCGGCCGTCTCATGTCGTCAACCGACCTTGCCGCGTGTTGACATTATCACGTAATTCCCTAAATAAGCCATCCATTCCGGTGTCGACTCCCTAGAGAGTGACATCACCATTACAGGCAATTGCTCCGCCTCCTCACCAACATCGTCCTCATACATGTCGACACACACGTACCGACACACAGCACACACACAGGGAATGCTCTGATAGAGGACAGGACCTACTAGCCCTTTGGAGAGACAGAGGGAGAGTTTGCCAGCACACACCAAAAACGCTATAATTATATAGGGACAACCTTATATAAGTGTTTTCCCTTATAGCATCTTTTTTATATATTTCTAACGCCAAATTAGTGCCCCCCCTCTCTGTTTTAACCCTGTTTCTGTAGTGCAGTGCAGGGGAGAGCCTGGGAGCCTTCCCTCCAGCCTTTCTGTGAGGGAAAATGGCGCTGTGTGCTGAGGAGATAGGCCCCGCCCCTTTTTCGGCGGCCTCGTCTCCCGCTCTTAACGGATTCTGGCAGGGGTTAAATATCTCCATATAGCCCCCGGAGGCTATATGTGAGGTATTTTTAGCCAAAAATAGGTTTTCATTGCCTCCCAGGGCGCCCCCCTTCCAGCGCCCTGCACCCTCAGTGACTGCCGTGTGAAGTGTGCTGAGAGGAAATGGCGCACAGCTGCAGTGCTGTGCGCTACCTTAAGAAGACTGAGGAGTCTTCATGCCGCCGATTCTGGACCTTCTTCTTGTTTCAGCATCTGCAAGGGGGCCGGCGGCGAGGCTCCGGTGACCATCCAGGCTGTACCTGTGATCGTCCCTCTGGAGCTAATGTCCAGTAGCCAAAGAAGCCAATCCATCCTGCACGCAGGTGAGTTCACTTCTTCTCCCCTAAGTCCCTCGTTGCAGTGATCCTGTTGCCAGCAGGACTCACTGTAAAATAAAAAACCTAAGCTAAACTTTTCTAAGCAGCTCTTTAGGAGAGCCACCTAGATTGCACCCTTCTCGGCCGGGCACAAAAATCTAACTGAGGCTTGGAGGAGGGTCATAGGGGGAGGAGCCAGTGCACACCACCTGATCCTAAAGCTTTACTTTTTGTGCCCTGTCTCCTGCGGAGCCCGCTATTCCCCATGGTCCTTTCAGGAACCCCAGCATCCACTAGGACGATAGAGAAAAAGAATATAAAGCAAGGTGAAAGGCAGTCCAGAAGACAACCTCGCGGCGAGGCTGTCAGCGAAATACATTCCAATTAAGTCGCTCGTTCATTCCATAGGGGGCTACAGTGAATTCTTCCAGCATTCAGACCCCCTTTGACAGGAGACACCCACACAGGTGTTCCTGTCTAAAAGAAGTACATCCACGTTTGATCCAGCATCCGTCAACAGTTCAATTAAGACTTTCACTCGACTTATGGATAATTCAGTACAGAAATTTGTTCAAGCGCAACCCAGAGTTCATCACAACTTGAGTCGTCAGGAGTCCCAGCGTGATCTATCAGGATACCGTGACATCACAGTGCGCCCTGCCGACAAGGGGGGCGCAATTGTGATTCAGAACTTAACCGACTACATGGCCGAGATTGATAGACAACTTGCCGATGGACAAGTATATCAACTATTACCTGGAGATCCAACCATCCAGTATCAAAAAGAACTACAAGACATACTACAACTGGCACATCAGCGGGGTGATGTGGATTCAAAACTCTTGAAAGCTTTACAACAGTCGTTTCCTGTATGTCCGGTTTTGTATACTGTTCCAAAGAGTCACAAAAACCAGACCCAGCCCCCCCGGACGCCCCATTATTTCAGCCCGCAACTCTCTGTATCACCCCATTTCCATGTTTCTTGACTGTATATTACAACCGTATGTGATGAATCAACCCACTCTCATCAAGGACACTACGGACTTTCTCCTACGGCTATCAGTGATCAGTGAAGTGCCACCAAATAGCATATTGTGCACGTTAGACATCAATAGCCTATACACATCCATCCCCCATCAGCAGGGATTGGCGGCAACTAGGTGGTTCTATGAATCTCAAGGCATCCACGACATGGATATAGACCTGTTCATGCAGCTTTTAGAACTCACCCTGACCAGAAAATAAGAATTTACTTACCGATAATTCTATTTCTTGTAGTCCGTAGTGGATGCTGGGAACTCCGTAAGGACCATGGGGAATAGCGGCTCCGCAAGAGACTGTGCACAAAAGTAAAGCTTTAGGACTACCTGGTGTGCACTGGCTCCTCCCCCTATGACCCTCCTCCAAGCCTCAGTTAGGATACTGTGCCCGGACGAGCATACACAATAAGGAAGGATTTATGAATCCCGGGTAAGACTCATACCAGCCACACCAATCACACCGTACAACTTGTGATCTGAACCCAGTTAACAGCATGATAACAGAGGAGCCTCTGGATAGATGGCTCACAACAACAATAACCCGATTTTAGTTAACAATAACTATGTACAAGTATTGCAGACAATCCGCACTTGGGATGGGCGCCCAGCATCCACTACGGACTACGAGAAATAGAATTATCGGTAAGTAAATTCTTATTTTCTCTGACGTCCTAGTGGATGCTGGGAACTCCGTAAGGACCATGGGGATTATACCAAAGCTCCCAAACGGGCGGGAGAGTGCGGATGACTCTGCAGCACCGAATGAGAGAACTCCAGGTCCTCCTCAGCCAGGGTATCAAATTTGTAGAATTTAGCAAACGTGTTTGCCCCTGACCAAGTAGCAGCTCGGCAAAGTTGTAAAGCCGAGACCCCTCGGGCAGCTGCCCAAGATGAGCCCCCTTCCTTGTGGAATGGGCTTTTACAGATTTTGGCTGTGGCAGGCCTGCCACAGAATGTGTAAGCTGAATTGTATTACAAATCCAACGAGCAATAGTCTGCTTAGAAGCAGGAGCACCCAGCTTGTTGGGTGCATACAGGATAAACAGTGAGTCAGATTTTCTGACTCCAGCCGTCCTGGAAATATATATTTTCAGGGCCCTGACTACGTCCAACAACTTGGAGTCCTCCAAGTCACTAGTAGCCGCAGGTACCACAATAGGTTGGTTCAGATGAAACGCTGAAACCACCTTAGGGAGAAAATGAGGACAAGTCCTCAATTCCGCCCTGTCTAAATGGAAGATCAGATAAGGGCTTTTACAGGATAAAGCCGCCAATTCTGACACGCGCCTGGCCGAGGCCCGGGCCAACAGCATGACCACTTTCCATGTGAGACATTTTAACTCCACAGATTCAAGTGGTTCAAACCAATGTGACTTTAGGAACCCCAAAACTACATTGAGATCCCAAGGTGCCACTGGAGGCACAAAAGGAGGCTGTATATGCAGTACCCCTTTTACAAATGTCTGAACTTCAGAAACTGAAGCTAGTTCTTTCTGGAAGAAAATCGACAGGGCCGAAATTTGAACCTTAATGGACCCCAATTTTAGGCCCATAGACACTCCTGTTTGCAGGAAATGCAGGAATCGACCTAGATGAAAATTCCTCCATCGGGCCTTACTGGCCTCGCACCCCGCAACATATTTTCGCCAAATGCGGTGATAATGCTTTGCGGTTACATCCTTCCTGGCTTTGATCAGGGTAGGGATGACTTCTTCCGGAATCCCCTTTTCCTTCAGGATCCGGCGTTCAACCGCCCTGCCGTCAAACGCAGCCGCGGTAAGTCTTGGAATAGACAGGGTCCTTGCTGGAGCAGGTCCCTTCTTAGAGGTAGAGGCCACGGGTCCTCCGTGAGCATCACTTGAAGTTCCGGGTACCAAGTCCTTCTTGGTCAATCCGGAGCCACGAGAATAATTCTTACTCCCCTCCGTCTTATAATTCTCAGTACTTTTGATATGAGAGGAAAAGGAGGGAACACATACACTGACTGGTACACCCACGGTGTTACCAGAGCGTCCACAGCTATTGCCTGAGGGTCCCTTGACCTGGCGCAATA
This sequence comes from Pseudophryne corroboree, assembly GCF_028390025.1. Lineage (NCBI taxonomy): Eukaryota > Metazoa > Chordata > Amphibia > Anura > Myobatrachidae > Pseudophryne > Pseudophryne corroboree. The sequence goes on from NC_086449.1 coordinate 58,025,978, forward strand.
ACTGTCCAATTTTTTGTTTAGGCGGGACACCATCATGTCCACCTTTGGTTTCTCCAACGGTTTACAATCATGTGGAAGACTTCTGTGTGAAGTCCCCACTTTCCCGGGTGGAGGTCGTGCCTGCTGAGGAAGTCTGCTTCCCAGTTGTCCACTCCCGGAATGAATACTGCTGACAATGCTATCACATGATTTTCCCCAGCGAAAAATCCTTGCAGCTTCTGCCATTGCTCTCCTGCTTCTTGTGCCGCCCTGTCTGTTTACGTGGGCGACTGCCGTGATGTTGTCCGACTGGATCAGCACCGGCTGACCTTGAAGCAGAGGTCTTGCTTTGCTTAGGGCATTGTAAATGGCCCTTAGCTCCAGGATATTTAAGCGAAGTGATATCTCCAGGCTTGACCACAAGCCCTGGAAATTTCTTCCCTGTGTGACTGCTCCCCAGCTTCGCAGGCTGGCACCCGTGGTCACCAGGACCCAGTCCTGAATGCCGAATCTGCGGCCCTCTAGAAGATGAGCACTCTGCAACCACCACAGGAGAGACACCCTTGTCTTTGGTGACAGGGTTATCCGCTGATGCATCTGAAGATGCGACCCGGACCCTTTGTCCAGCAGGTCCCACTGGAAAGTTCTTGCGTGGAATCTGCCGAATGGAATTGCTTCGTAGGAAGCCACCATTTTTCCCAGGACCCTTGTGCACTGATGCACTGACACTTGGCCTGGTTTTAGGAGGTTTCTGACTAGTTCGGATAACCCCCTGGCTTTCTCCTCCGGGAGAAACACCTTTTTCTGGACTGTGTCCAGGATCATCCCTAGGAATAGAAGACGTGTCGTCGGGATCAGCTGCGATTTTTGAATATTGAGAATCCAACCATGCTGCCGCAACACTACCTGAGATAGTGCTACCCCGACTTCCAACTGTTCCCTGGATCTTGCCCTTATAAGGAGATCGTCCAAGTAAGGGATAACTAAAACTCCCTTCCTTTCGAAGGAGTATCATCATTTCGGCCATTACCTTGGTAAAGACCCGGGGTGCCGTGGACAATCCAAACGGCAGCGTCTGAAACTGATAGTGACAGTTCTGTACCACAAACCTGAGGTACCCTTGGTGAGAAGGGTAAATTGGGACATGGAGGTAAGCCTCCTTGATGTCCAGAGACACCATATAATCCCCTTCTTCCAGGTTCACAATCACCGCTCTGAGTGACTCCATCTTAAATTTGAACCTTTGTATGTAAGTGTTCAAGGATTTCAGATTTAAAATAGGTCTCACCGAGCCGTCCGGCTTCGGTACCACAAACAGCGTGGAATAATACCCCTTTCCTTGTTGTAGGAGGGGTACCTTGATTATCACCTGCTGGGTGAAGGATCCAGGGGTCCACCTGTGAGTGAGCCCACTGCACGCTGAAATTTTTGAGACGGGCCCCCACCGTGCCCGAGTCCGCTTGTAAAGCCCCAGCGTCATGCTGAGGACTTGGCAGAAAACGGGAGAGGCTTCTGTTCCTGGGAACTGGCTGTTTGCTGCAGCCTTTTTCCTCACCCTCTGCCACGGGGCAGAAATGAGGAGCCTTTTGCCCGCTTGCCCTTATGGGGCCGAAAGGACTGCGCCTGATAATACGGCGTCTTCTTATGCTGAGAGGCTACCTGGGGTAAAATGTGGATTTCCCAGCCGTTGCCGTGGCCACCAGGTCTGTTAGACCTACCCCAAATAACTCCTCCCTTTTATAAGGCGATACTTCCATATGCCTTTTGGAATCAGCATCACCTGACCACTGTCTTGTCCATAACCCTCTTCTGGCAGAAAAGGACAGCGCACTTACTCTTGATGCCAGTCGGCAAATATCCCTCTGTGCATCACGCATATATAGAAATGCATCTTTTAAATGCTCTATAGTCAGTAATATACTGTCCCTATCTAGGGTATCAATATTGTCAGTCAGGGAATCCGACCAAGCCACCCCAGCACTGCACATCCAGGCTGAGGCGATTGCTGGTCGCAGTATCACACCCGTGTGAGTGTATATACATTTTAGGATAATAACAACAAATGTGGACTACCTTGCGCACCCTCTTGATAACCGGGTAAAAAACGGGGTTAACAGATATAAAAATAACCTCAATGTTCCACTCTCCCCTTTATTTACTGGGATATTATAGTAGTATAGTCCAAATATAATTTCACCGAGCGGACTTCAACCTCAGATGTCCAATTTCTTGTTCTCTTAGTCTCTCCTTTCTCCAAATGGGAAACCAATTTCATGTGGACCCCAAAAACGGAAAAGAAAGGAGAATATAGAGTAATATTGTTTTTATTCAAGGAATTTTTTAAAATTAATATGTAAAATCGATATTCCCCACAAAGGAAAAAATGAACAAAATTAAATACATATACAGCAATCCACCAAGGATTGGGCTAGAATGCGTACCGGATTTCGTGGGGTGTCATGAAATGTCCACCCTAAACAGCATGTTAATATACCAAGGATTCCCCTCGTTCCTTCCAGGTGCTGTGTCGGTCTCAGGATCTGCAGTACCCAAGAGATCAAATACCGGCTCAGTGCAGTCTCCCCAATCAGATCACCAACGCGTTTCTGCTCTCAAGGGAGCCTTTTTCAAGGTGTATGGTGGACTTAACTGCTCTGGGTTTTTATGCTCCCCAGAGTGATCTGATTGGTTGATACTGCCCACAGCCTAATCGGTGTCTTCCCTGTCTAATTTTCTATCTAACTCCTTCCCTTTTTTACTTTAGAATGTACAGGGGGTTTGTACAAAGGTCCCAAATCCAATTTTAGAAACTGAGATGAACAGTATACCGAGTTTTTAAACCCGATTTGCGGCGTGCGTTCCAAGCCGTGGAACGCACGCCACTTCAGCTTTCGGACTTTTTCCCCGGCGTGCGTTCCACACCCGACTACAGGAAGCGGCGTGCGTTCCACGGGTGTGGAACGCACGCCGGAAGGAGTGGAGATAGAATAGGAAGTGGCGTGCGTCTCAAGGTATGGAGCGCACGCCGGGGAAAAAGTCCGAAAGCGGAAGTGGCGTGCGTTCCACGGCTTGGAACGCACGCCGCAAATCGGGTTTAAAAACTCGGTATACTGTTCATCTCAGTTTCTAAAATTGGATTTGGGACCTTTGTACAAACCCCCTGTACATTCTAAAGTAAAAAAGGGAAGGAGTTAGATAGAAAATTAGACAGGGAAGACACCGATTAGGCTGTGGGCAGTATCAACCAATCAGATCACTCTGGGGAGCATAAAAACCCAGAGCAGTTAAGTCCACCATACACCTTGAAAAAGGCTCCCTTGAGAGCAGAAACGCGTTGGTGATCTGATTGGGGAGACTGCACTGAGCCGGTATTTGATCTCTTGGGTACTGCAGATCCTGAGACCGACACAGCACCTGGAAGGAACGAGGGGAATCCTTGGTATATTAACATGCTGTTTAGGGTGGACATTTCATGACACCCCACGAAATCCGGTACGCATTCTAGCCCAATCCTTGGTGGATTGCTGTATATGTATTTAATTTTGTTCATTTTTTCCTTTGTGGGGAATATCGATTTTACATATTAATTTTAAAAAATTCCTTGAATAAAAACAATATTACTCTATATTCTCCTTTCTTTTCCGTTTTTGGGGTCCACATGAAATTGGTTTCCCATTTGGAGAAAGGAGAGACTAAGAGAACAAGAAATTGGACATCTGAGGTTGAAGTCCGCTCGGTGAAATTATATTTGGACTATACTACTATAATATCCCAGTAAATAAAGGGGAGAGTGGAACATTGAGGTTATTTTTATTTTTATATCTGTTAACCCCGTTTTTTACCCGGTTATCAAGAGGGTGCGCAAGGTAGTCCACATTTGTTGTTATTGTCTTGAACGTTTCTGGTGAGTGGGATCACCTGGACCACTATTGCTGCACTTTTGAGTTGGGGCGCTGTTTTTTTCAAACTTGTATACATTTTAGGATATTTTCCTGCTTTCTGTCAGCAGGTTCCTTAAGGGCGGCCGTATCCGGGGACGGTAGTGCCACCTGTTTAGACAAGCGTGTGAGCGCTTTATCCACCCTAAAGGGTGTTTCCCAACGTGCCCTATCCTCTGGCGGGAAGGGGTATGATGCTAATAACTTTTTAGGAATTAACAGTTTTTATCGGGGGAAACCCACGCATCATCACACACTTCATTTAATTCCTCAGATGCAGGAAAAACTACAGGCAGTTTTTTCTCACCCAACATAATACCCTTTTTAGTGGTACTTGTATTATCAGAAATATGTAAAACATTTTTCATAGCCTCAATCATGTAACGTGTGGCCCTACTGGAAGTCACATTCGTCTCTTAATCGTCGACACTGGAGTCAGTATCCGTGTCGGCGTCTGTATCTGCCATCTGAGGTAACGGGCGTTTTAGAGCCCCTGATGGCTTTTGAGACACCTGGACAGGCACAGGCTAAGTAGCCGCCTGTCTCATGTCAATGTTTTGTAAAGAGCTGACACTGTCACGTAATTCCTTCCATAAGCTCAGCCACTCAGGTGTCGACTCCCTAGGGGGTGACATCTCCATTACAGGCAATTGCTCCGCCTCCACACAATTTTCCTCCTCATATATATCGACACAATCGTACCGACACACAGCACACACACAGGGAATGCTCTGATAGAGGACAGGACCCCACTAGCCCTTTGGGGAGACAGAGGGAGAGTATGCCAGCACACACCAGAGCGCTATATATATATATATATATACAGGGATAACCTTATAGAAGTGTTTTTCCCCTTATAGCTGCTGTTTTATTAATACTGCGCCTAATTAGTGCCCCCCTCTCTTTTTTAACCCCTTTCTGTAGTGTAGTAACTGCAGGGGAGAGCCAGGGAGCTTCCCTCCAACGGAGCTGTGAGGGAAAATGGCGCCAGTGTGCTGAGGAGATAGGCTCCGCCCCTTTTTCGCAGACTTTTCTCCTGATTTTTTATGGATTCTGGCAGGGGTTAAAATTCATCCATATAGCCCTGGGGGCTATATGTGATGTATTTTCGCCAGCCAAGGTGTTTTTATTGCTGCTCAGGGCGCCCCCCCCTAGCGCCCTGCACCCTCAGTGACCGAAGTGTGAAGTGTGCTGAGGAGCAATGGCGCACAGCTACAGTGCTGTGCGCTACCTTGGTGAAGACAGGATGTCTTCTGCCGCCGATTTTCCGGACCTCTTCTTGCTTCTGGCTCTGTAAGGGGGCCGGCGGCGCGGCTCTGGGACCGGACTCCGAGGCTGGGCCTGTGTTCGGTCCCTCTGGAGCTAATGGTGTCCAGTAGCCTAAGAAGCCCAATCCGCTCTGCAAGCAGGCGAGTTCGCTTCTTCTCCCCTTAGTCCCTCGATGCAGTGAGCCTGTTGCCAGCAGGTCTCACTGAAAATAAAAAACCTAAAACTAAACTTTCACTAAGAAGCTCAGGAGAGCCCCTAGTGTGCACCCTTCTCGGCCGGGCACAAAAATCTAACTGAGGCTTGGAGGAGGGTCATGGGGGGAGGAGCCAGTGCACACCAGGTAGTCCTAAAGCTTTACTTTTGTGGCCAGTCTCCTGCGGAGCCGCTATCCCCCATGGTCCTTACGGAGTTCCCAGCATCCACTAGGACGTCAGAGAAATTCTATTCTACAGTGGGTTAAAACCCCTGCAGTGTACTGCCAGTGTGGGTATCATTCGTGGCTTCAGCTCGCCCCTCACAGCGGTCACACAGTGTCTCTGAAGCCTGGAGCACAGCCTACATGTCAGCGCTGTGCTCCTACTCTTGTGAAGCCATTACAGCCGGTGACCCGCTAACCGGGACACCGGCCACCTACTTACCACTCCTCTGACTTCTGGCTCTGTTAGGGGAGACGGCATGCTGCGGATCTGTACGCTCGCCGTAGTGGGTCTTGCGAATAGGACCCTCAGGAGTCCAGTGTCCTGTCTGCAGGGAACGGGACCATTAACCCTAGGGAGATTGGGTTCCCCCACCCTAAGTCCCATGAAGCAGGCAGTCTGTTGCCAACCAGACCTGTCTGAAAATAAAAAAATAAATGCAGAAAACTCTTCAGGAGCTTCCCAAGCGTGACCGGCTACTCCGGACACATTTTCTAAATGGCGTGTCTGGTAGGAGGGGCATAGATGGAGGAGCCAGCCCACACTATCAAATTCTTAGAGTGCCCATGGCTCCTAGTGGACCCATCTATACCCTATGGTACTAATATGGATCCCAGTATCCTCTAGGACGTAAGAGAAATATTGGCTAAAATTACCTTCAGGCTGTGTGTATAAGGGAGGTCATTCCGAGTTGTTCGCTCGCAAGGCGATTTTAGCAGAGTTGCTCACGCTAAGCCGCCGCCTACTGGGAGTGAATCTTAGCATCTTAAAATTGCGAACGAAGTATTCGCAATATTGCGATTACAAACTTCTTAGCAGTTTCTGAGTAGCTTCAGACTTACTCGGCATCTGCGATCAGTTCAGTGCTTGTCGTTCCTGGTTTGACGTCACAAACACACCCAGCGTTCGCCCAGACACTCCCCCGTTTCTCCGGCCACTCCTGCGTTTTTTCCGGAAACGGTAGCGTTTTTTCCCACACGCCCATAAAACGGCCTGTTTCCGCCCAGAAACACCCATTTCCTGTCAATCACACTACGATCGCCTGAGCGATTAAAAAGCCGTGAGTAAAAATCCTAACTTCATAGCAAAATTACTTGGCGCAGTCGCAGTGCGGACATTGCGCATGCGCACTAAGCGGAAAATCGCTGCGATGCGATGAAATTTACAGAGCGAACAACTCGGAATGACCACCAAGGTGTATATGAAACATAAATGCATTTTGTGCTTAGACTTAGGTCCCATCATTATGATATCTCATTATGGTATGCAATTATTCCAAAATACGGAAAAATACGATATCCAAAATACCTCTGGTCCCAAGCATTTTGGATAAGGGATACTCAACCTGTATATACATTTTAAAGAAAAACAGTATTAAAAATAAATAAATAAATAACAAAACATCAAAATATAAACACAATAGCATAAAATAAAATGAACTTCCAAGAGTAATGATCAGTTAAAGCTACCAGTAAGACCTTGAAATCTTTATTAGTTTCCAGCATGTGGGATAACATAGCGTAACACAGTTACAATCATAAATATTGCAACAGACTAAGGGGGATATGTACTAAGAAGTGAAAAGAGTGGAGAAGTGAGCCAGTGGAGAAGTTGTCCAATCAACCAATTAGCTGCTCTGTATAATTTTACAGTATGCAAATTGTAAATGTTACTGCAATGCTGATTGGTTGCCATGGGCAACTTCTCCACTCTTTTCACTGCTTAGTACATCTCCCCCTAAATGTATGCATACTACATGCAGAAAATGATAGTCACAGGTAAATTGAGTGTTATACCTTAAAATGTTAAGTCACAGTTCAGCAGGAGAATGAATGAGTGGAAAGAGCTCCTGGAGCATAATATTGATGCAAGCAGCGAGCTACTCGCCAGGTGCAAATGCATAACCGCCGTGCAATGCTTTTGCACCCGTGCATGGAGGGGGGGGGGGGGGGGATAGGGCCTGACATGCGGGACGGACTAGTCTTGTGTTGGCGTCCTCCCGCATGTCAGAGTAACTGATCGTAGATGTGCTAAATTTAGAACATCTACGATCAGATCTGAATGACCCCCACTATACAGCATTACAGACCACAGCCAGATCAGACCACAAGCATAGGGAACGGTGAGCCATTAATTACTGGTCCACTATTCTGTAAAGATCTCTCTCCACTCAGTTATTCTCTTGCTGAACTCTGACTTAACATTTTAAGATATAACACTCAACTGTTCTGTTATTTTTAACTTAAATTTTGCTGTTTCTTTGTACTCTGTTTTATAATTAACATTGCTATAAACTATGAATAGATCAACAAAGAGGATATTTTAACAATTGCACCTATAACAGATACTTCTTCTTTCAATAACCATAATAGTTATGGAACTCCCAGTGGGCGGAGCCTTACAGAGGCAACACCCTCTTCATGCACGACAGTCAGTAGGAGCTTCAACCAGAGGATCATTTTAGTGGCTAAGTCAGAGGTTCTTCAAAGCTGTCCTCAAGGCACCTCAACGGTCCAGGTTTTAAGTATATCCATACTTAGCCACAGGTGACTTAATTAGCACCTCAGTCAATTTGATTTAACCACCTGTGCTGAGCCACCGATATACCTAAATCCTGGACCATTGGGTTGCCTTGAGGGCCGCATTAGAGAGCCTCTGGGCTATGTGTTTCATCAATCCACTTCCACTCCCTGTGATGTCAACAGTCTCTAGGCAGATATCTCATAGATCTGGATTCACTCCAGATATAGTTATACACCCCCTCCCTACCCAAAATGCAGCATGAAGGGGCTCAGTGAAGGTGGCGGTATAGGTGTATAAGTGTCTGATTCTGTCACACAGAGAATAAAAGGACATCTGCCCTGCCTCATAATCCAGATATATCCTCACTCTATCACAGTGAATATTATCAGGTAAATCTATCTGTGCGCTGTCGTGTTTCACAGAGTACTGATTATTATACTGATCTAAACACCAGGACTTCTTATTACCTCCAATGTACGAGTCCCCACCTCTCCTGTCTATACTGGGATAACACATCCCTACCCGACACCACACTGAGTTACCGACTTCCACATCCCAGTAATGTCGCCCTGACAAGAATCCTCGGGTGCTTATTACCTGAGGATAAATGTGAAATCTCTCTGGTGTTACTGGATGATTCAGGTTTGTATCTGACTTGGATGCAGTTTTCCCGTCACCAGAGATATGTATATAATTACTAGCTGTGGTTACATCCAGTAATATGTCTGCTGTTTTCTGCACATAGAGCCCTGTATTTACACCTCTTACTATATCAGATTGTGCATTACCAGCTGTGGTTTCATTCATTAATGTGCCTGCTGCTGCCTGCACATAGATCCCTGTATTTATACCCGTTATTATATCAGATATTGTGCGTAATGTCCCCAGGATTAAACCCACATCCAGATCTCCTCCATCATGGACCTGTGTATGACGTCTCTTTCTGTCCTCAGTATCACACAAGTCACCTGTGTCTGGTTCCTGTAAGACAGTCACTGGATCAGACACATCACACAGCTGCTCCATGTGATGCATCTTCTTGGACAGCTCGTCCTTCTTTATTTCCAGCTGCCGGATCAGGTCCGAGTACGAGAGTGAAATGCGCTCTTCCTGTCTAGAAATCTCACTCAGGACTCTCATCTGCAAGTCTTCCAGCTGTCTCAAGATATTTCTAAACAGGACAGTGACTGTCTCTCTTACACCAGCTGCTTTTCCTTGATCTTCTCTCCTGCGCGCCTGCAGACTCTGCACTCTTTTCTCTGTCTCCACTCTTTTTGTGATTAGTTTCTGCAGACGCTCTCTCAGCTTCTCCTTCTTCTTCTCAGAGGCCTCATCCAGTAACTCCACCTGATGCCCTCTGTGTTTCCCATCCAGCCTACATGACACACAGATACAGGTTTCATCCTCAGTGCAGTAATACTCCAGGATCCTCTTATGGACGGAGCATTTCCTGTTCCCCAGGGAAGTGGTGGGATCACATAAGACATGTTCCGCTGAGTTGTTGTGTACTCTCAGGTGATTATCACACAGATGAGCCTCACAATGTAGGCAGGATTTTACAGCAGGTACAGGAGAGTGAATACAGTAAGAGCAGAAGATCCCAGTTTCCTCCCGATCTGGCTGAGTAGATGGGAACCTCTCCACTATGTTGCACAGAGCTATGCTCCGTATAAGTGCAGGACGTTTCTTGAACTGTGCTCTGCATTCAGGACAGGTATAAGCTCCAGACCCCCTCTGTGTATCCAGCACACGATCAATACAAACACGGCAGAAATTGTGTCCACATGTCAGGGTTACAGGATCTGTATAAATACTCAGGCAGATGGAACAGTTCAGCTCCTGTCTCAGATCAGCAGACGCCATCCTTGGTAGCAGAAGAGAGGAATGAACGTGTTAGTCTCTGATAGTCAGACACCAGTGAGGTCACATTCTGCAGAGGTTATGGAAGAGCTGTCACTTAGGTTATACATATTACATATAGGCTCAGACACACATAAATGGACACCATGTGCATGGGCTGCTAAGAGTTCAAGCAGGCCCCAATACTGGGGTGTCGTAGTCACAGCATATTTGGGTCACTTGGAAGATACAATGTGCTGCCACAATGCAGCATAACACAGGGTGGGTGCATGACCATGCCCAGTGCCATAACTAAAGGCGTGCAAGCAGTGCTGCCTCCCAAGATGCGAGGCCAAAGAGGTGCCACCTGATAAAGCTAAATATTTATCTTATTTAACCCCTCTAAAAGGTTAAAGAACACAGTACGCTATTGGCGTAAGGTATACCGTAAGGGTACGCACGTTGCGTAACAATCGCTTTGCCGTAGTCGAGACGCTCAAGCGTCACGTTCGCTCACGACCAAGAGATCACAGGCAGGCACGCTATTGGCTGCCGACTACCGTTATGATACGCTATTAGCGTAGCGGACGCTCGGGACCACGAGGAGATCACAAGCGGCGCTGACGCTCACAGTGTAAACCCTTTGTAACTATACCATAAAACAATGTATTATGCAGTAAAACCTTGGTGTAGTGATAGGGTGTAAATGTAACACAGTGTAACCTTATTAACTTAAAAGCTGTTCGAGCGTCTCCGACGCTTTGAAAATACTTAGAAATATAAGAAATACACAGATACCGACCTTAGGTTCTAACACCATATATGAACGTTCTATTTGCAAAAGAATAATACAATACAAGTCATACACTATCAATGTAACATAGACTAACTAACCAGATAACTACACATGAAATACAATACAATACAATACAATTACGTTTAAGGGAAAATGAGAGAGAAAGAGGAGAAGAGAGAGAGAGAGAGAGAGAGAGAGATATGGCTCACAATAACAATAAAGACAATATGATTGCGGAGAAACTTACGCACAAGGGAAACGATCGCATGCGCCTCTGGATATCCAGCTCCCGATTATCAGTGGTGAGAACCGTTGAAGAGAATAGAGAGCTGGATCAGGTCGGCTTGTCCTTTTATACCCTACACACAATACAATACAATGGTCCCTACAATCTCATTGTTCATTGGACACAGGAATTCGTCTTCGCATTATAACAAAAGGTCATAGGTTGATTCATACAGGTGGGCTGTGACTATTTCCAACTGCTCAGGTGGGTGGGAAACTAGGTTTCCCGCCGCATGGATAAGTGAGTGCAAATAATAGTAAAAGTACATAACTTCTTATGTCCATAACTATTCGCACGAGCAATTAATCCGCTTCAAACCAACACCGGAATATTGCTAATTAAATACTCTTCCGATGGATACTAAACACCACTGTATAACCCTTGTCTGACCCTTCGTATCAAACAAAGAGGGATCTCTTTGTTTATGAACATGCTACTGTTATGATTCCAGCACTCCTGACCGGAGGAGATTTTATGACAAGGACCAGAGCGCTGGAATGGAATGCAGGTAACGGGAGCAGGGAAGACTAGTTGCCCCTGGCGCCCTAACTCTATTGTCTCACCCGTGCTATCGGAAATCCCCTGCGAGACTATGGTTTCTTGAGCCCCTGGCAGCCACGTTTGAAGGGCGGATTATGTCTGCCCAACTCCGGTGCCCCCCGGTCTTAGTGAGAGACAAAGGGAAATCCGAGGCAGGATGATAACAAGAGGACCTCTGACTGACAACAGGCCAGGGGCAACAAGCTAACTAACAAAAACAGAAGTATGTGCGGAAACTTGCCAGGGAAAAGGACAACCAAAATCCACTTGTCCAATACTCCTACCCAGCACCGCCGGATACCAGAGTGGACCTGTGGAAGCGGAACCCTCCGCAAAATGCTCCAAAACACAAATAATAAATAATAAAGCGGACAAGCCGCAACACACGGCAAGGCCACGACTCACGAACACCACTGGATGTTATATGGTGATTAGTCAGGACTCCAGGAATAAGATGACAAACTTCCGAGTTCAGGACTTCCGAATACTGGAATGACCGGATACAGCAAGACTGGAACAGACTCTCAGCAAACAGAAACAGCATGCAGGAAGCTATTACCGGCGTCTGTGAGAAGCCCTGGGAGTGTATTTAACAAGGAGTCCTCCAATCAGCTGCCAAAAGGCTGATTAGAATAAATGCCGTGCAGCTGCCTTGCTGCACGGCCAGAGAGCAGGAGAATACATTAACTCTTAAAGCCTAGCAACGGGGAACACGGTCCGCCAGTGGCGTCCCCGTTGCTAGGGTCCGTGCGGCTCAGCGCGCCCGGCGTCCAGCGTTGCCAGGGAGCCGGCGGCTGTCCGCGTACGGCGTCCCTGGTTGCTAGGCGCCGGGCCGCACCGACGAGCGGACCCCGGCGCCTAACAGTACCCCCCCCTTGAGGAGGGGTCAAGGAACCATAACAACTTGGAATCGAGAACCTTCTCCACCAGGAACTCCTGTTGTCCCTGTACATCCACTGGAGATCTTCCCTGAGAGATCTTCCGAGGAAATTTATTGGAAGAAATGTATGGCTTCAACAGGGAGCAATGAAACGTATTACCAATCAGAAGAGATTTTGGTAAACGTAACCGGAAAGCAACTGGGTAAACTTTTTTAATGATATGAAATGGTCCAAAAATTTGGGTCCCAACCTAGCTGAAGATTGTCGAAGTCTAATGTTACGAGTCGACAACCATACCCTATCTCCCACCTTAAAATTGCAAGGACGTCGGAGCCGGTCAGAAAATGTTTTCTCACGAAAGGCCGCTTTTCTGAGAGCAAGGTGCACTTTTTTCCAAATGGCTCTGAGATGGGAGGTTAAGGTTAGCGAGGAAACTGAGGAATGTTGAAAAAAAGAATTAGCTCTGGGGTGAAAACCAAAAACTGAAAAGAATGGAGACACGTTGGTGGAGGAATGACAAGAATTATTGTAAGCAAACTCCGCCAATGGAAGAAACTCGGACCAATCATTCTGGAGTTTGGCTGATTACAAACGCAAATACTGTTTCAATGATTGGTTAACTCGCTCGGTTTGCCCGTTGGACTGTGGGTGGTAACCAGATGTTAATGACAATCTCATCTTTAATGAAGCACAAAAACACTTCCAGAATTGTGCAACGAATTGTGGACCCCGATCAGAAACAATATCAGTGGGCAACCCATGAAGTCTGAAAAAATGGCGGAGAAACAACACTGCCAATCCTTGGGCAGATGGCAGTCGGGGAAGGGCAATGAAATGAGCCATCTTGCTAAAACGGTCTACTACCACCCAAATGACTCTGCATCCAGCTGAAAGGGGAAGGTCCACCACAAAATCCATGGAAATATGAGACCATGGCCTGAGAGGGACATTCAAGGGCATAAGTTGCCCGATAGGCAAGGAACGGGGAACCTTATGCTGTGCACAAACCTGACATGAAGAAACAAACTCCTTAACGTCTTTAGAAAGACCAGGCCACCATACTGAGCGGGAGACTAACTCCAATGTCTTAGAGATCCCTGGATGCCCAGAAACTTTGTTATCATGGAACTCAGTCAAAACATTAGCTCTCAGGAACTCATGGACGTAAAGACGACCAGCAGGAGAATTTCCAGGAGCTTGGTGTTGAAGCTGTTTTAACTGGGTAAATAAATCTTGTGTGAGGCCTGCCCAAATGACTGAAGATGGAAGTATGGGAGTAACAGGACTGTTATCATGAACCGGAAGAAAACTGCGTGACAGAGCATCTGCCTTGGTATTCTTGGAACCTGGCCTGAAAGTTAAAATAAACTTGAAACGAGTAAAGAACAAAGCCCAACGAGCCTGCCGGGCATTCAGCCGCTTAGCTGATTCGATGTATTGCAGATTCTTATGGTCAGTCAATACTGAAATGGTATGTGTTGCTCCCTCCAACCAATGCCTCCACTCCTCGAAAGCCCATTTTATTGCCAGTAGTTCCCGGTTACCAACGTCATAGTTGGATTCAGCGGAGGAGAATTTCCTAGACATAAAGGCACAAGGATGTAGTTCCTGAGACTCTGGATCCTTTTGAGATAGTATAGCCCCTACTCCAACCTCCGAGGCATCAACCTCCACAACGAAGGGCAAGCCTGGATTGGGATGTCTAAGGACTGGAGCCGAGACAAAAGCTTGTTTCAAGGCCCGAAAGGACAACTCCGCTTCACGCGACCAGTTGGTAGGATCCGCTCCTTTCTTTGTCAGGGGAGCAACCAGGTCGGAGAAAGAATGAATGAACCTCCTGTAATAATTCGCAGACCCTAAAAAGCGCTGAATTGCTTTTAAATTGGTGGGTTGCGCCCAACTAAGGATGGCCTGAAGCTTCTTTGGTTCCATGAAAAATCCCCGAGGGGAAATAATGTATCCTAAAAAAGATACCTCCGTGACATGAAACTCGCATTTCTCCAGTTTGGCATATAGATGATTCTCACGTAACTTTTGAAGAACCTGACGCACCTGGGTAACATGTTGTTCAATAGAGTCAGAATAAATCAGGATGTCGTCTAAGTAAACGACCACGAATTTCCCTAGGAAGTCACGGAGCACATCGTTAATGAGGTCCTGGAAAACTGCTGGAGCGTTAGACAAGCCGAACGGCATCACTAGGTACTCGTAGTGACCCGACTGAGTACTGAAGGCTGTCTTCCACTCATCTCCGGACCTGATTCGGATGAGGTTATACGCTCCTCTCAGATCGATTTTGGAGAAAATCACAGCCGAACGCAGCTGATCAAAGAGGACAGAAATCAGCGGCAGAGGATAAGTATTTTTAACTGAGATTTTATTTAGGGCTCTATAGTCAATGCAAGGTCTGAGCGAGCCATCCTTTTTCTCCACAAAGAAGAAGCCTGCACTTAAAGGAGATTTAGATGACCTAATAAATCCTTTCCCTAGGCTCTCTTTAACATAGTCATTCATGGCCGCAGTTTCTGGCCCGGATAAAGCATATAACCTTCCCTTTGGCAATGCGGCACCAGGAATTAGCTCAATGGCGCAATCACAAGGCCGATGGGGAGGCAGAATGTCTGCATTGCCCTTGGAGAACACATCAGCAAACTCCTGGTACTCCACGGGAATGAGTTCAGGAATTGCAGCAGCTATTCTGACTGGAAACGAAATACATTCCTTATCACAGAAGGCACCCCATTGAGAAATCTCCCCTGACCGCCAATCAATGGTGGGATTGTGAAAGGCCAGCCAAGGGTGACCCAGAACCACTGGAACTGCTGGGCAATGGGTAAGGAAGAACTCAATCTTTTCAGAATGAAGAGCTCCTACCGTAAGTAGTACAGGGGGAGTACAGAGGGAAATAACCCCATTGGACAGTGGACTCCCATCTAAACCATGCATGGTGACACTCCTACCCAAAGATAATTGAGGAATGCCTAAGGCCTTGGCCCAAGTTAAATCCATAAAGTTTCCTGCGGCTCCACTGTCGACAAAAGCCGACACCGAGGAACTGAGGCTGCCAAAGGAAACCTTAGCTGGGACTAAAAGGGAGTTATGCGAGGAGATAAGCTGCAGACCTAGGTGAACCCCCTCACAATTCACCTGGTCAAGGCGTTTCCCGACTTATTCGGACAATTACGAGCAAAATGTCCCTTACCCCCACAGTACAAACAAAGACCAGAGTTTTGCCTTCTGGCTCTCTCTTCAGGAGACAACCGGGAGAGACCCATCTGCATGGGCTCCTCTATGTCCTCAGGGATGGAATATACACACGGAGATGACCTGACCGATGCTCCTTTTTCAGCCTTCCGCTCTCTGAGACGACGATCAATCTTAATAGAAAGCTCCATGAGTTTATCGAGAGTCTCAGGAGCGGGATACTGGAGGAGACTGTCTTTAATAGATTCTGATAAGCCGAGGCGAAACTGACTGCGCAGGGCTGGGTCATTCCAGCCACAGTCGTTCGACCACCGGCGAAACTCCGTACAATAAACCTCTGCGGGATTCCTACCCTGTCTGAGAGCGCGCAACTGACCTTCAGCGGATGCCTCTCTATCAGGGTCATCATATAACAGTCCTAAAGACCCAAAAAAAGAGTCTACTGACAACAACACCGGATCATCTGCTTTTAAACCAAATGCCCAAGTCTGGGGATCCCCCTGGAGCAAAGAAATAATAATCCCGACCCGCTGAGATTCAGTACCCGAGGAGATCGGTCTTAAACGAAAATAAAGTTTACAGGATTCTTTAAAATTAAAAAACTCTCTTATATCCCCAGAAAAACGGTCAGGCAAATGCATTTTTGGTTCAGGAACTACCCTCGGGGAAGTTCGTAAAAGATCTTCCTGCGACTTCACCCGAAGGGAAAGATCCTGAACCATCTGAGTAAGTTCTTGAATCTGACTAAGAGCTGACCAGGATTTGGTCCTAACCCTGTTGGATTCATGAGGCCGACAATTTCTTACAAAAACTGAATAAGAAAAAATTAAACTCCGTTTAATTTTAAGTTTTGGTATGGCCGGTAATAATGTTATGATTCCAGCACTCCTGACCGGAGGAGATTTTATGACAAGGACCAGAGCGCTGGAATGGAATGCAGGTAACGGGAGCAGGGAAGACTAGTTGCCCCTGGCGCCCTAACTCTATTGTCTCACCCGTGCTATCGGAAATCCCCTGCGAGACTATGGTTTCTTGATCCCCTGGCAGCCACGTTTGAAGGGCGTATTATGTCAGCCCAACTCCGGTGCCCCCCGGTCTTAGTGAGAGACAAAGGGAAATCCGAGGCAGGATGATAACAAGAGGACCTCTGACTGACAACAGGCCAGGGGCAACAAGCTAACTAACAAAAACAGAAGTATGTGCGGAAACCCGCCAGGGAAAAGGACAACCAAAATCCACATGTCCAATACTCCTACCCAGCACCGCCGGATACCAGAGTGGACCTGTGGAAGCGGAACCCTCCGCAAAATGCTCCAAAACACAAATAATAAAGCAGACAAGCCGCAACACACGGCAAGGCCGCGACTCACGAACACCACTGGATGTTATAATAAGAATTTACTTACCGATAATTCTATTTCTCGGAGTCCGTAGTGGATGCTGGGGTTCCTGAAAGGACCATGGGGAATAGCGGCTCCGCAGGAGACAGGGCACAAAAAGTAAAGCTTTCCGATCAGGTGGTGTGCACTGGCTCCTCCCCCTATGACCCTCCTCCAAGCCTCAGTTAGGTACTGTGCCCGGACGAGCGTACACAATAAGGGAGGAATTTTGAATCCCGGGTAAGACTCATACCAGCCACACCAATCACACCGTACAACTTGTGATCTAAACCCAGTTAACAGTATGATAACAGAGGAGCCTCTGAAAGATGGCTCCCTACAACAATAACCCGAATTAGTTAACAATAACTATGTACAATTATTGCAGATAATCCGCACTTGGGATGGGCGCCCAGCATCCACTACGGACTCCGAGAAATAGAATTATCGGTAAGTAAATTCTTATTTTCTCTATCGTCCTAGTGGATGCTGGGGTTCCTGAAAGGACCATGGGGATTATACCAAAGCTCCCAAACGGGCGGGAGAGTGCGGATGACTCTGCAGCACCGAATGAGAGAACTCCAGGTCCTCCTTAGCCAGAGTATCAAATTTGTAAAATTTTACAAATGTGTTCTCCCCTGACCACGTAGCTGCTCGGCAAAGTTGTAATGCCGAGACCCCTCGGGCAGCCGCCCAAGATGAGCCCACCTTCCTTGTGGAGTGGGCCTTTACAGATTTAGGCTGTGGCAGGCCTGCCACAGAATGTGCAAGTTGGATTGTGCTACAGATCCAACGAGCAATCGTCTGCTTAGACGCAGGAGCACCCATCTTGTTGGGTGCATACAATATAAACAACGAGTCAGATTTTCTGACTCCAGCTGTCCTTGCAATATATATTTTCAATGCTCTGACAACGTCCAGTAACTTGGAGTCCTCCAAGTCACTTGTAGCCGCAGGCACTACAATAGGCTGGTTCAGATGAAATGCTGACACCACCTTAGGGAGAAAATGCGGACGAGTCCGCAGTTCCGCCCTGTCCGAATGGAAAATCAGATATGGGCTTTTGTAAGATAAAGCTGCCAGTTCTGACACTCTCCTGGCCGAAGCCAGGGCTAGTAGCATGGTCACTTTCCATGTGAGATATTTCAAATCCACATTTTTTAGTGGTTCAAACCAATGAGATTTTAGAAAGTCCAAGACCACATTGAGATCCCACGGTGCCACTGGAGGCACCACAGGAGGCAGTATATGCAGCACTCCCTTAACAAAAGTCTGGACTTCAGGGACTGAAGCCAATTCTTTCTGGAAGAAAATCGACAGGGCCGAAATTTGAACCTTAATAGATCCCAATTTGAGACCCATAGACAATCCTGATTGCAGGAAATGTAGGAATCGACCCAGTTGAAATTCCTCCGTCGGAGCACTCCGATCCTCGCACCACGCAACATATTTTCGCCAAATGCGGTGATAATGTTGCACGGTTACTTCCTTCCTTGCTTTAACCAAAGTAGGAATGACTTCTTCCGGCATGCCTTTTTCCTTTAGGATCCGGCGTTCAACCGCCATGCCGTCAAACGCAGCCGCGGTAAGTCTTGAAACAGACAGGGACCCTGCTGAAGCAAGTCCCTCCTTAGAGGTAGAGGCCACGGATCTTCCGTGATCATCTCTTGAAGTTCCGGGTACCAAGTCCTTCTTGGCCAATCCGGAACCACTAGTATCGTTCTTACGCCTCTTTGCCGTATAATTCTCAATACTTTTGGTATGAGAGGCAGAGGAGGAAACACATACACCGACTGGTACACCCAAGGCGTTACCAGCGCGTCCACAGCTATTGCCTGCGGATCTCTTGACCTGGCGCAATACCTGTCCAGTTTTTTGTTGAGGCGAGACGCCATCATGTCCACCATTGGTCTTTCCCAACGGGTTACCAGCATGTGGAAGACTTCTGGATGAAGTCCCCACTCTCCCGGGTGAAGGTCGTGTCTGCTGAGGAAGTCTGCTTCCCAGTTGTCCACTCCCGGGATGAACACTGCTGACAGTGCTATCACATGATTCTCTGCCCAGCGAAGAATCCTTGCAGCTTCTGCCATTGCACTCCTGCTTCTTGTGCCGCCCTGTCTGTTCACATGGGCGACTGCCGTGATGTTGTCCGACTGGATCAACACCGGATTTCCCTGAAGCAGAGGTTCTGCCTGGCTTAGAGCATTGTAGATTGCTCTTAGTTCCAGAATGTTTATGTGAAGAGACGTTTCCAGGCTCGTCCACACTCCCTGGAAGTTTCTTCCTTGTGTGACTGCTCCCCAGCCTCTCAGGCTGGCGTCCGTGGTCACCAGGATCCAATCCTGTATGCCAAATCTGCGGCCCTCCAATAGATGAGCACTCTGCAACCACCACAGAAGAGATACCCTTGTCCTTGGAGACAGGGTTATCCGCTGGTGCATCTGAAGATGCGACCCTGACCATTTGTCCAACAGATCCCTCTGGAAAATTCTTGCGTGGAATCTGCCGAATGGAATTGCTTCGTAAGAAGCCACCATTTTTCCCAGGACTCTTGTGCATTGATGTACAGACACCTTTCCTGGTTTTAGGAGGTTCCTGACAAGCTCGGATAACTCCTTGGCTTTTTCCTCCGGGAGAAAAACCTTTTTCTGAACCGTGTCCAGAATCATCCCTAGGAACAGCAGACGAGTTGTTGGCATTAACTGGGATTTTGGAATATTCAGAATCCACCCGTGCTGTTTTAGCACTTCTTGAGACAGTGCTAATCCCATCTCTAGCTGTTCTCTGGACCTTGCCCTTATCAGGAGATCGTCCAAGTATGGGATAATTAATACGCCTTTTCTTCGAAGAAGAATCATCATCTCGGCCATTACCTTTGTAAAGACCCGAGGTGCCGTGGACAATCCGAACGGCAGCGTCTGAAACTGATAGTGACAGTTTTGTACGACGAACCTGAGGTACGCCTGGTGTGAGGGGTAAATTGGAACGTGGAGGTACGCATCCTTGATGTCCAAGGATACCATAAAGTCCCCTTCTTCCAGGTTCGCTATCACTGCTCTGAGTGACTCCATCTTGAACTTGAACTTCTTTATGTACAGGTTCAAGGACTTCAGATTTAGAATAGGTCTTACCGAGCCATCCGGCTTCGGTACCACAAATAGAGTGGAATAATACCCCTTTCCTTGTTGTAGAAGAGGTACCTTGACTATCACCTGCTGAGAGTACAAGTTGTGAATGGCTTCCAAGACCGTCTCCCTTTCGGAGGGGGACGTTGGTAAAGCAGACTTCAGGAAACGGCGAGGTGGATCTGTCTCTAGTTCCAACCTGTATCCCTGAGATATTATCTGCAGGATCCAGGGATCTACCTGCGAGTGAGCCCACTGCGCGCTGAAATTCTTGAGACGACCGCCCACCGCCCCCGAGTCCGCTTGAGAAGCCCCAGCGTCATGCTGAGGCTTTTGTAGAAGCGGGGGAGGGCTTCTGTTCCTGGGAAGGAGCTGCTGTTGCTGTCTCTTCCCCCTTCCTCTGCCTCGTGGCAGATATGAATATCCCTTTGCTCTCTTGTTTTTAAAGGAACGAAAGGGCTGCGGTTGAAAAGTCGGTGTCTTTTTCTGTTGGGGAGTAACTTGAGGTAAAAAGGTGGATTTCCCGGCTGTAGCCGTGGCCACCAAATCTGATAGACCGACTCCAAATAACTCCTCCCCTTTATACGGCAAAACTTCCATATGCCGTTTTGAGTCCGCATCGCCTGACCACTGTCGCGTCCATAAACTTCTTCTGGCCGAAATGGACATAGCACTTACCCGTGATGCCAGTGTGCAGATATCCCTCTGTGCATCACGCATATAAAGAAATGCATCCTTTATTTGCTCTAAAGACAGTAAAACATTGTCCCTATCCAGGGTATCAATATTTTCAATCAGGGACTCTGACCAAGCTACTCCAGCACTGCACATCCAGGCTGTCGCTATAGCTGGTCGTAGTATAACACCTGTATGTGTGTATATACTTTTTTGGATATTTTCCATCCTCCTATCTGCTGGATCTTTAAGTGCGGCCGTCTCAGGAGAGGGTAACGCCACTTGTTTAGATAAGCGTGTGAGCGCCTTGTCCACCCTAGGAGGTGTTTCCCAGCGCGCCCTAACCTCTGGCGGGAAAGGGTATAAAGCCAATAACTTCTTTGAAATTAGCATCTTTTTATCGGGGGCAACCCACGCTTCATCACACACCTCATTTAGTTCTTCTGATTCAGGAAAAACTATAGGTAGTTTTTTCACACCCCACATAATACCCTGTTTAGTGGTACCTGTAGTATCAGCTAAATGTAACGCCTCCTTCATTGCCACCATTTTTCCCAGGACTCTTGTGCATTGATGCACTGACACTTGGCCTGGTTCAAGGAGGTTCCTAACTAGCTCGGATAACTCCCTGGCTTTCTCCTCCGGGAGAAACACCTTTTTCTGGACTGTGTCCAGAATCATCCCTAGGAACAGCAGACGTGTCGTCGGAATCAGCTGCGATTTTGGAATATTTAGAATCCACCCGTGCTGTCGTAGAACTACTTGAGATAGTGCTACTCCGACCTCCAACTGTTCTCTGGACCTTGCCCTTATCAGGAGATCGTCCAAGTAAGGGATAATTAAGACGCCTTTTCTTTGAAGAAGAATCATCATTTCGGCCATTACCTTGGTAAAGACCCGGGGTGCCGTGGACAATCCAAACGGCAGCGTCTGAAACTGATAGTGACAGTTCTGTACCACGAACCTGAGGTACCCTTGGTGAGAAGGGCAAATTGGGACATGGAGGTAAGCATCCTTGATGTCCAGGGACACCATATAGTCCCCTTCTTCCTGGTTCGCTATCACTGCTCTGAGTGACTCCATCTTGATTTGAACCTTTGTATGTAAGTGTTCAAAGATTTCAGATTTAGAATAGGTCTCACCGAGCCGTCTGGCTTCAGTACCACAAATAGTGTGGAATAATACCCCTTTCCTTGTTGTAGGAGGGGTACTTTGATTATCACCTGCTGGGAATACAGCTTGTGAATTGTTTCCAATACTGCCTCCCTGTCGGAGGGAGACGTTGGTAAAGCAGATTTCAGGAACCTGCGAGGGGGAGACGTCTCGAATTTCCAATCTGTACCCCTGGGATACTACTTGTAGGATCCAGGGGTCCACTTGCGAGTGAGCCCACTGCGCGCTGAAACTCTTGAGACGACCCCCCACCGCACCTGAGTCCGCTTGTACGGCCCCAGCGTCATGCTGAGGACTTGGCAGAAGCGGTGGAGGGCTTCTGTTCCTGGGAAGGGGCTGCCTGCTGCAGTCTTCTTCCCTTTCCTCTACCCCTGGGCAGATATGACTGGCCTTTTGCCCGCTTGCCCTTATGGGGACGAAAGGACTGAGGCTGAAAAGACGGTGTCTTTTTCTGCTGAGATGTGACTTGGGGTAAAAAAGGTGGATTTTCCAGCTGTTGCCGTGGCCACCAGGTCCGATGGACCGACCCCAAATAACTCCTCCCCTTTATACGGCAATACTTCCATGTGCCGTTTGGAATCCGCATCAGCTGACCACTGTCGTGTCCATAAACATCTTCTGGCAGACATGGACATCGCACTTACTCTTGATGCCTCTGGGGCTATATATTGTGATATATTTGCCAGCCAAGGTGTTTTTATTGCTGCTCAGGGCGCCCCCCCCTAGCGCCCTGCACTCTCAGTGACCGGAGTGTGAAGTGTGTATGAGGAGCAATGGCGCACAGCAGCAGTGCTGTGCGCTACCTTGGTGAAGACTGGTGTCTTCTGCCGACGATTTTCCGGACCTCTTCTTGCTTCTGTCTCTGTAAGGGGGACGGCGGCGCGGCTCCGGGACCGAACACCAAGGCCAGTTCCATGCGGTCGATCCCTCTGGAGCTAATGGTGTCCAGTAGCCTAAGAAGCCCAAGCTAGCTGCAAGCAGGTAGGTTCACTTCTTCTCCCCTTAGTCCCTCGGTGCAGTGAGCCTGTTGCCAGCAGGTCTCACTGTAAAATAAAAAACCTAACATATACTTTCTTTCTAGACGCTCAGGAGAGCCCCTAGTGTGCATCCAGCTCGGCCGGGCACAAAAATCTAACTGAGGCTTGGAGGAGGGTCTTAGTGGGAGGAGCCAGTGCACACCAGGTGACCTAAAGCTTTCTTTAGTTGTGCCCAGTCTCCTGCGGAGCCGCTATTCCCCATGGTCCTTTCGGAGTTCCCAGCATCCACTAGGACGTCAGAGAAATAAGAATTTACTCACCGGTAATTCTATTTCTCGTAGTCCGTAGTGGATGCTGGGGACTCCGTAAGGACCATGGGGAAAAGACGGGCTCAGCAGGAGACTGGGCACTCTAAAGAAAGATTAGGTACTATCTGGTGTGCACTGGCTCCTCCCACTATGCCTCTCCTCCAGACCTCAGTTAGGGATACTGTGCCCGGAAGAGCTGACATTACAAGGAAAGGATTTTGGAATCCAGGGTAAGACTCATACCAGCAACACCAATCACACCGTACAACTTGTGATAACCATACCCAGTTAACAGTATGAACAACAACTGAGCATCACTCAACGGATGGCTCATAACAATAACCCTTATTAAGCAATAACTATATACACGTATTGCAGAAAGTCCGCACTTGGGACGGGCGCCCAGCATCCACTACGGACTACGAGAAATAGAATTACCGGTGAGTAAAATCTCATTTTCTCTAACGTCCTAGTGGATGCTGGGGACTCCGTAAGGACCATGGGGATTATACCAAAGCTCCCAAACGGGCGGGAGAGTGCAGATGACTCTGCAGCACCAAATGAGCAAACACAAGGTCCTCCTCAGCCAGGGTATCAAACTTGTAGAATTTTGCAAAAGTGTTTGAACCCGACCAAGTAGCCGCTCGGCAAAGCTGTAAAGCCGAGACCCCTCGGGCAGCCGCCCAAGAAGAGCCCACCTTCCTTGTGGAATGGGCTTTCCCTGATTTTGGATGCGGCAATCCAGCAGCAGAATGAGCCAGCTGAATTGTGCTACAGATCCAGCGAGCAATAGTTTGCTTTGAAGCAGGAGCACCCAGCTTATTGGGTGCATACAGAATAAACAGCTAGTCAGTCTTCCGGACTTTAGCCGTTCTGGAAACATATATTTTCAAAGCCCGGATCACGTCCAGCAACTTGGAGTCCTCCAAGTCCCGAGTAGCCGCAGGCACCACAATAGGTTGGTTCAAATGAAACGATGATACCACCTTTGGTAGAAATTTGGGATGAGTCCACAATTCTGCCCTGTCCATATGGAATATCAGATAAGGGCTTTTACATGACAAAGCCGCCAATTCTGATACACGCCTCGCCGATGCTAAAGCCAACAGCATGACCACTTTTCAAGTGAGATATTTTAGTTCCACGGTCTTAAGTGGCTCAAACCAGTGGGATTTCAGGAAATCCAACACAACGTTAAGATCCCAAGGTGCCACTGGTGGCACAAAAGGGGGCTGAATATGCAGCATTCCCTTTACAAACGTCTGAACCTCAGGCAGTGAAACCAGTTCTTTTTGAAAGAAAATGGATAGGGCCGAAATCTGGACCTTTATGGACCCTAATTTTAGGCCCATAGTCACACCTGACTGTAGGAAGTGCAGAAATCGACCCAGCTGGAACTCCTCTGTAGGGGCCATCCTGGCCTCACACCAAGCAACATATCTTCGCCATATACGGTGATAATGCTTAGCTGTTACATCCTTCCTAGCTCTTAGCGTAGGAATCACTTCATCCGGGATGCCCTTTTCCGTTAGGATCCGGCGTTCAACCGCCATGCCGTCAAACGCAGCCGCGGTAAGTCTTGGAACAGACAGGGCCCCTGTTGCAACAGGTCCTGTCAGAGGCAGAGGCCATGGGTCCTCTGTGATCATCTCTTGTAGTTCTGGGTACCAAGTCCTTCTTGGCCAATCCGGAACGATGAGTATAGTTCTCACTCCTCTTTTTCTTACTATTCTCAGTACCTTGGGTATGAGAGGAAGAGGAGAAAACACATATATACCGACTGGAACACCCACGGTGTCACTAGCGCGTCCACAGCTATCGCCTGAGGGTCCCTTGACCTGGCGCAATATCTTTTTAGCTTTTTGTTGAGGCGGGACGCCATCATGTCCACCTGTGGCAGTTCCCATCGATTTGCAATCTGTGTGAAGACTTCTTGATGAAGTCCCCACTCTCCCGGGTGGAGGTCGTGTCTGCTGAGGAAGTCTGCTTCCCAGTTGTCCACTCCCGGAATGAACACTGCTGACAGTGCTTGCACGTGATTCTCCGCCCAACGAAGAATCTTTGTGGCTTCCGCCATTGCCACCCTGCTTCTTGTGCCGCTTTGGCGGTTTACATGGGCGACCGCCGTGATGTTGTCTGACTGAATCAGCACTGGTTGGTCTCGAAGCAGGGGCTCCGCTTGACTCAGGGCGTTGTATATGGCCCTTAGTTCCAGTATATTTATGTGCAGACAAGTCTCCTGACTTGACCACAGCCCTTGGAAGTTTCTTCCCTGAGTGACTGCCCCCCATCCGCAGAGGCTTGCATCCGTGGTCACCAGGACCCAGTCCTGTATGCCGAACCTGCGGCCCTTGAGAAGATGAGCACTCTGCAGCCACCACAGAAGAGACACCCTGGCCCTCGGGGACAGGGTGATCATCCGATGCATCTGAAGATGCGATCCGGACCACTTGTCCAACAGATCCCATTGAACGATCCTCGCATGTAACCTGCCAAAGGGAATGGCTTCGTATGAGGCCACCATCTTTCCCAGGACTCACGTGCAGTGATGCACTGACACCTGTTTTGGTTTTAGGAGGTCCCTGACCAGAGTCACGAGCTCCTGAGCCTTCTCCTCCGGGAAAAACACCTTCTTCTGTTCTGTGTCCAGAATCATACCCAGGAAGGGCAGACGCGTCGTAGGAATCAGCTGCAACTTTGGAATATTCAGAATCCAGCCGTGCTGTTGCAACACTTCCTGAGAGTGTGCTACGCTGATCAACAACTGCTCCCTGGACCTCACCTTTATGAGGAGATCGTCCAAGTACGGGATAACTAACTCCTTGCTTCCGAAGGAGTACCATCATTTCCGCCGTTACCTTGGTAAATATTCTCGGTGCCGTGGACAGACCAAACGGCAACGTCTGGAATTGGTAATGACAGTCCTGTACCACAAACCTGAGGTACTCCTGGTGAGGTGGATAAATGGGGACATGCAAGTACGCATCCTTGATGTCCAGAGATACCATAAAATCGCCCTCTTCCAGGCTTGCAATGACCGCTCTGAGCGATTCCATTTTGAACTTGAAATTTTTCATATAAATGTTCAAGGATTTTAAATTCAGAATGGGTCTCACCGAACCGTCCGGTTTCGGTACCACAAACAGTGTGGAATAGTAACCCCTTCCCTGTTAAAGGAGGGGGACCATTATTATCACTTGCTGGAGGTACAGCTTGTGAATTGCCGCCAGCACTACCTCCCTTTCCGTGGGGGAAGCTGGCAAGGCTGATTTAAGGTAACGGTGAGGGGGAGTCACTTCGAATTCCAGCTTGTATCCGTGAGATACAATTTGAACAGCCCAAGGATCCACTTGCGAGCGAACCCACTGGTTGCTGAATTTTCGGGGACGCGCCCCCACCGCACCTAGCTCCGCCTGTGGAGCCCCAGCGTCATGCGGTGGACTTAGTGGAAGCCGGGGAGGACTTTTGTTCCTGGGAGCTAGCTGCATGGTGCAGCTTCTTTACTCTACCCCTGCCTCTGGAAAGAAAGGATGCACCTATGACCTTCTTGCTTCTCTGAGAACGAAAGGACTGCATTTGATAATACGGTGCTTTCTTAGGCTGTGAGGAAACCTGAGGCAAGAAAGTCGACTTTCCAGCTGTCGCTGTGGACACGAGGTCCGAGAGACCGTCCCCAAACAATTCATCACCCTTATAAGGCAAAATCTCCATGTGTTTTTTAGAATCGGCATCCCCTGTCCATTGCCGAGTCCATAAGACCCTCCTGGCAGAAATGGACATTGCATTAATTCTAGAGCCCTGCAGGCAAATGTCCCTCTGGGCATCCCGCATATATAAGACGGCGTCTTTTATATGGCCCAGGGTTAGCAAGACAGTATCCCTGTCCAGGGCATCTATGTCCTCTGACAGAGTATCTGTCCATGCTGCTACAACACTACACATCCAGGCTGAAGCAATAGCTGGTCTCAGTAGAGTACCAGAGTGTGTATACACTGACTTCAGGATAGCTTCCTGCTTCCTATCCGCAGGATCCTTTAGGGCGGCCGTATCCTGAGACGGCAGGGCCACCTTCTTAGATAAGCGTGTCAACGCCTTGTCTACCCTAGGGGAGGATTCCCAACGTAACCAGTCCGTTGGCGGGAAAGGGTACGCCAGCAGTAATTTTTTGGAAATCACTACTTTCTTATCAGGGGAACTCCACGCTTCTTCGCATAACTCATTTAATTTATGTGACGGGGGAAAAGTCACTGCCTGCTTTTTCTCCCCAAACATATACACCCTCTTGTCAGGGACAGGGTTAACCTCTGAAATGTGCAATACATCTTTCATTGCAATAATCATGTAGCGGATGGCCTTGGTCATCTTAGGCTGTAAATGTGCCTCACCATCGTCGACACTGGAGTCGGACTCCGCGTCGGCATCTGTGTCAACCATCTGAGATAGTGGCCGTTTATCAGACCCTGACGGCCTCTGAGTCGCCTGGGCAGGCCCGGGTTGAGACCCCGGCTGTCCCAAGGCTGCAGCGTCAAACCTTTTATGCAAGGAGCTTACATTATCATTTAAGACCTTCCACATATCCATCCAATCAGGTGTCGGCGGCGATACCACATTTATCTGCACTTGCTCCGCCTCCCCGTAACCCTCCTCATCAAACATGTCGACACAGCCGTACCGACACACAGCACACACACAGGGAATGCTCTGACTGAGGACAGGACCCAACAAAGGCCCTTGGGGAGACAGAGAGAGAGTATGCCAGCACACACCACAGCACTATATAACCCAGGGATTTTCACTAGAATAAGTGATTACCCAATAGCTGCCGTTTTTATGTCTTTTTGCGCCTAAATTTATGTGCCCCCCCCCTCTCTCTCTCTTTTTTACCCTTCTTGTACCTGGATACTGCAGGGGAGAGCTTGGGGAGCTGCTTCCAGCGGAGCTGTGAAGAGAAAATGGCGCTGGTGTGCTGAGGAAGAAGGCCCCGCCCCCTCAGCGGCGGGCTTCTGTCCCGCTTACTGTGTGAAAAAATGGCGGGTGTTTTTACATATATACAGTGCCTGACTGTATATATGTATTTTATGCCAAAAAGGTACTTCAATTGCAGTGAGTCTGTTGCCAGCAGAAGCTCACTGAAAATAAAAAAACCTAACAAATACTTTCTTTACTAGCAAGCTCAGGAGAGCCCACTAGGAGCACCCAGCTCTGGCCAAGCACAGATTCTAACTGAGGTCTGGAGGAGGGGCATAGAGGGAGGAGCCAGTGCACACCAGATAGTACCTAATCTTTCTTTAGAGTGCCCAGTCTCCTGCGGAGCCCGTCTATTCCCCATGGTCCTTACGGAGTCCCCAGCATCCACTAGGACGTTAGAGAAAATAAGAATTTACTTACCGATAATTCTATTTCT
The DNA here is from genome assembly GCF_028390025.1 of Pseudophryne corroboree. Lineage (NCBI taxonomy): Eukaryota > Metazoa > Chordata > Amphibia > Anura > Myobatrachidae > Pseudophryne > Pseudophryne corroboree. Next base: position 58,054,690 of record NC_086449.1, read on the forward strand.
CGGAGTCCGTAGTGGATGCTGGGGTTCCTGAAAGGACCATGGGGGATAGCGGCTCCGCAGGAGACAGGGCACAAAAAAGTAAAGCTTTACTAGGTCAGGTGGTGTGCACTGGCTCCTCCCCCTATGACCCTCCTCCAGACTCCAGTTAGGTACTGTGCCCGGACGAGCATACACAATAAGGGAGGCATTTTGAATCCCGGGTAAGACTCATACCAGCCACACCAATCACACCGTACAACTTGTGATCTAAACCCAGTTAACAGTATGACAACAGAAAGGGCCTCTTAGAGATGGCTCCTTAACAATAACCCGAATTAGTTAACAATAACTATGTACAAGTATTGCAGATAATCCGCACTTGGGATGGGCGCCCAGCATCCACTACGGACTCCGAGAAATAGAATTATCGGTAAGTAAATTCTTATTTTCTCTATCGTCCTAAGTGGATGCTGGGGTTCCTGAAAGGACCATGGGGATTATACCAAAGCTCCCAAACGGGCGGGAGAGTGCGGATGACTCTGCAGCACCGAATGAGAGAACTCCAGGTCCTCCTTTGCCAGGGTATCAAATTTGTAAAATTTTACAAACGTGTTCTCCCCCGACCACGTAGCTGCTCGGCAGAGTTGTAATGCCGAGACCCCTCGGGCAGCCGCCCAAGATGAGCCCACCTTCCTTGTGGAGTGGGCTTTTACAGTTTTAGGCTGTGGCAGGCCTGCCACAGAATGTGCAAGTTGAATTGTGTTACAAATCCAACGAGCAATCGACTGCTTAGAAGCAGGTGCGCCCAACTTGTTGGGTGCATACAATATAAACAGCGAGTCAGATTTTCTGACTCCAGCCGTCCTTGCAATGTATATTTTTAAGGCTCTGACAACGTCCAACAACTTGGAGTCCTCCAAGTCGCTAGTGGCCGCAGGCACCACAATAGGTTGGTTCAGATGAAATGCTGATACCACTTTAGGGAGAAAATGCGGACGAGTCCGCAGTTCTGCCCTATCCGAATGGAAGATTAGATAAGGACTTTTATAAGATAAAGCCGCCAATTCAGATACTCTCCTGGCAGAGGCCAGGGCTAGTAACATAGTCACTTTCAATGTGAGATATTTCAAATCCACCTTTTTCAATGGTTCAAACCAATGGGATTTGAGGAAATCTAAAACTACATTTAGATCCCACGGTGCCACCGGAGGCACCACAGGAGGCTGTATATGCAGTACTCCCTTGACAAAAGTCTGGACCTCAGGGACAGAGGCCAATTCTTTTTGGAAGAATATTGACAGGGCCGAAATTTGAACCTTAATGGATCCCAATTTGAGACCCATAGATAATCCTGATTGCAGGAAATGTAGGAAACGACCCAGTTGGAATTCCTCCGTCGGAACCCTCCGATCCTCGCACCACGCTACATATTTTCGCCAAATGCGGTGATAATGTTTCACGGTGACTTCCTTCCGTGCCTTAATCAAGGTAGGAATGACTTCTTCTGGAATGCCTTTCCCTTTTAGGATCTGGCGTTCAACCGCCATGCCGTCAAACGCAGCCGCGGTAAGTCTTGAAAAAGACAGGGACCCTGCTGTAGCAGGTCCCTTCTCAGAGGTAGAGGCCACGGTTCGTCCGTGAGCATCTCTTGAAGTTCCGGATACCAAGTCCTTCTCGGCCAATCCGGAACCACTAGTATTGTTCTTACTCTTCTTTGCCGTATGATCTTCAATACCTTTGGTATGAGCGGCAGAGGAGGAAACACATACACTGACTGGTACACCCAAGGAGTTACCAGTGCGTCCACAGCTATTGCCTGTGGATCTCTTGACCTGGCGCAATATTTGTCCAGTTTCTTGTTGAGGCGAGACGCCATCATGTCTACAATTGGTCTTTCCCAACGGTCTATTAACATGTTGAAGACTTCTGGATGTAGACCCCACTCTCCCGGATGAAGATCGTGTCTGCTGAGGAAGTCTGCTTCCCAGTTGTCCACGCCCGGGATGAACACTGCTGACAGTGCTATCACGTGATTCTCCGCCCAGCGAAGAATCTTGGCAGCTTCTGCCATTGCACTCCTGCTTCTTGTGCCGCCCTGCCTGTTTACATGGGCGACCGCCGTGATGTTGTCCGACTGAATCAACACCGGCTTTCCTTGCAGGAGAAGTTCCGCCTGGCTTAGAGCATTGTAGATTGCTCTTAGTTCCAGAATGTTTATGTGAAGAGACTTTTCCAGACTCGTCCATACTCCCTGGAAGTTTCTTCCTTGTGTGACTGCTCCCCAGCCTCTCAGGCTGGCGTCCGTGGTCACCAGGATCCAATCCTGAATGCCGAATCTGCGGCCTTCTAATAGGTGAGCCTTCTGCAACCACCACAGAAGTGACACCCTTGTCTTTGGTGACAGGGTTATTCGCAGGTGCATCTGCAGATGCGACCCTGACCATTTGTCCAACAGATCCCTTTGGAATATTCTTGCATGGAATCTGCCGAATGGAATTGCTTCGTAAGAAGCCACCATTTTTCCCAGGACTCTTGTGCATTGATGTACTGACACTTTTCCTGGTTTTAGGAGGTTCCTGACCAGATCGGATAACTCCTTGGCTTTTTCCTCTGGAAGGAAAACCTTTTTCTGAACCGTGTCCAGAATCATTCCTAGGAACAGCAGACGAGTTGTCGGGATTAAATGGGATTTTGGAATATTCAGAATCCACCCGTGTTGTCTTAGCACCTCTTGAGATAGTGCTAAAGCTGTCTCCAGCTGTTCTCTGGACCTTGCCCTTATTAGGAGATCGTCCAAGTATGGGATAACTAATACGCCTTTTCTTCGAAGAAGAATCATCATCTCGGCCATTACCTTGGTAAAGACCCGAGGCGCCGTGGACAATCCGAACGGCAGCGTCTGAAACTGATAGTGACAGTTTTGAACAATGAACCTGAGGTACCCCTGGTGTGCGGGGTAAATCGGAACGTGTAGATACGCATCCTTGATGTCCAAGGATACCATAAAGTCCCCTTCTTCCAGGTTCGCTATCACTGCTCTGAGTGACTCCATCTTGAACTTGAACTTTTTTATGTAGAGGTTCAAGGACTTCAGATTTAGAATAGGCCTTACCGAGCCATCCGGCTTCGGTACCACAAATAGAGTGGAATAATACCCCTTTCCTTGTTGTAATAGGGGTACTTTGACTATCACCTGCTGAGCGTACAGCTTGTGAATGGCTTCCAACACCCTCTCCCTTTCGGAATAGACGGTTGGTAAGGCAGACTTCAGGAAACGATGAGGAGGATCCGTCTCTAATTCCAACCTGTACCCCTGAGATATTATCTGCAGGATCCAGGGGTCTACCTGCGAGTGAGCCCACTGCGCGCTGTAATTTTTGAGACGGCCCCCCACTGTCCCCGAGTCCGCTTGAGAGGCCCCAGCGTCATGCTGAGGTTTTTGCAGGAGCCGGGGAGGGCTTCTGTTCCTGGGAAGGAGCTGCCTGTTGGTGTCTCTTCCCTCTTCCTCTGCCTCGTGGCAGGTACGACAAGCCCTTTGCTCTCTTATTTTTGTAGGAGCGAAAAGGCTGCGGTTGAAAGGTCGGTGCCTTTCTCTGTTGGGGAGTGACTTGAGGTAAAAAAGTGGATTTCCCGGCAGTAGCCGTGGCCACCAAGTCTGATAGACCAACTCCAAATAACTCCTCCCCTTTATACGGCAAAACCTCCATGTGACGTTTTGAATCCGCATCGCCTGTCCACTGTCGTGTCCATAAGGCTCTTCTGGCTGAAATGGACATAGCACTCATCCGAGATGCCAGTGTGCAAATATCCCTCTGTGCATCACGCATATAGATAAATGCATCCTTTATTTGTTCTAACGACAGTAAAACATTGTCCCTATCTAGGGTATCAATATTTTCAATCAGGGATTCTGACCAAACTACTCCAGCACTGCACATCCAGGCAGTTGCTATAGCTGGTCGTAGTATAACACCTGCATGTGTGTATATATTCTTTTGAATAACTTCCATCTTTCTATCTGATGGATCCTTAAGTGCGGCCGTCTCAGGAGAGGGTAACGCCACTTGTTTGGATAAGCGTGTGAGCGCCTTGTCCACCTTAGGGGGTGTTTCCCAGCGCGCCCTAACCTCTGGCGGGAAAGGGTATAATGCCAATAACTTTTTTGAAATTATCAACTTTTTATCAGGAGCAACCCACGCTTCATCACACACGTCATTTAATTCTTCTGATTCAGGAAAAACTGTTTGTAGTTTTTTCACACCATACATAATACCCTGTTTTACGGTATCTGTAGTATCAGCTAAATGTAACGTCTCCTTCATTGCCAAAATCATATAACGTGTGGCCCTACTGGAAAATACGTTTGAATTTCTACCGTCGTCACTGGAATCAGTGCCCGTGTCTGGGTCTGTGTCGACCGACTGAGGCAAAGGGCGTTTTACAGCCCCTGACGGTGTTTGAGGCGCCTGGACAGGCATTAATTGATTGTCCGGCCGCCTCATGTCCTCAACTGACTGTTTAAGGGAAGATAAACCATCACGTAATTCCACAAATAAAGGCATCCATTCTGGTGTCGACCCCCTGGGGGGTGACATCTGCATATTTGGCAATTGCTCCGCCTCCACACCAATATCGTCCTCATACATGTCGACACCACGTACCGACACACACCGCAAACTCACAGGGAATGCTCTAATGAAGACAGGACCCACTAGCCCTTTTGGGGAGACAGAGGGAGAGTCTGCCAGCACACACCACAAAGCGCTATATATACAAGGGATATCCTTATATTAAGTGCTCCCTTATAGCTGCTTTAATATATATATATATAGCCATTAATGTGCCCCCCCTCTCTGTTTTACCCTGTTTCTGTAGTGCAGTGCAGGGGAGAGACCTGGGAGCCGTTCTGACCAGCGGAGCTGTGACAGAAAATGGCGCCGTGTGCTGAGGAGATAGGCCCCGCCCCTTTTTCGGCGGGTTCTTCTCCCGCTATTTTTCCAGTCAGGCAGGGGTTAAATATCTCCATATAGCCCCTATGGGCTATATGTGAGGTATTTTTAGCCTTGTATAAGGTTTATATTTGCCTCTCAGAGCGCCCCCCCCCAGCGCTCTGCACCCTCAGTGACTGCCCAGTGAAGTGTGCTGAGAGGAAAATGGCGCACAGCTGCAGTGCTGTGCGCTACCTTATGAAGACTGAGGAGTCTTCAGCCGCCGGTTTCCGGACCTCTTCACGCTTCAGCATCTGCAAGGGGGTCGGCGGCGCGGCTCCGGGACCGGACTCCACGGCTGGGCCTGTGTTCGATCCCTCTGGAGCTAATGGTGTCCAGTAGCCAAGCAGCAAATCCACTCTGCATGCAGGTGAGTTTACTACTTTCCCCCTAAGTCCCACGTTGCAGTGATCCTGTTGCCAGCAGGACTCACTGTAAAGAAAAAAACCTAAACTAAACTTTCTCTAAGCAGCTCTTTAGGAGAGCCACCTAGATTGCACCCTTCTCGTTCGGGCACAAAATCTAACTGGAGTCTGGAGGAGGGTCATAGGGGGAGGAGCCAGTGCACACCACCTGACCTAGTAAAGCTTTACTTTTTTGTGCCCTGTCTCCTGCGGAGCCGCTATCCCCCATGGTCCTTTCAGGAACCCCAGCATCCACTTAGGACGATAGAGAAAGTAGCAATATATCCATGCTCAACTCTATCAAATGTATACATAAACACAAACAGTACTGACTGTGCACTATGAATCAACCGCAGGTGTATATTACAAAAAGCAAGCATAGTTAATGGCGTCATTCAGCCCTTTAGGTGTAATGACACCTAAGCGTATGATCCAGCGTGTTTCGCATTGTAATAATTTACGTGCCCAGTCGCCTCCTCTTTTAGACCATGGCACATGGTCTATCATGCGGTAACGGAGGCTGTTAAAGGGATGTTTATGCTCAAAAAAGTGACGTGCCACAGGTTGATCACTGTTCCCTGATTCCAGGGCATGCCGTATAGCGGAGCGATGAGCCGCCATACATTTTTTACATTTCTGCTCCGTTTTACCTACAGAACTTAATCCACAGGGGCATACCAGTTGGTATACCACATGTGTAGAGTTGCATGAAAGTAAATTATGGATCTTAAATTTTTTTTGCCAGTATGGGGATGACAAAAATAATTGCCAGGGATGAGGAACTGGCAGGTCACACAGGTACAGCGGACACATCCATTTTTTGAGGGAATAAGAGATGACTTCATTAAGGGTGCAATGTCGGTCTTAACTAAAAAATCCCTCAAATTACGTCCTCTAGTATAGCAAGGCAACAGGCTATGGTTTCGTAAAGGTAACGATTTATCTGATTCAATGATCGGCCATAATTTCTTAGATATATGATTTATGGTTGGGGATGCTGTATTAAATTTATTGACCCAAGGGAGTTTGATATTGTTTTTATTACTACTATTGCGTTGAGCATTCAACAAAGTGTCCCGATCCATCCTAAGTACTTTGTCCTTAGTGGACAACAACTCACTGTGGGAATATCCTCTGATTGAGAAATTTATCATTAGATCATACGCTGGATCGTACGCTTAGATGTCATTACACCTAAAGGGCTGAATGATGCCATTAACTATGCTTGCTTTTTGTAATATACACCTGCGGTTGATTCATAGTGTACAGTCAATACTGTTACTGTTTGTGTTTATGTATACATTGGATAGAGTTGAGCATGGATATATTGCTACTTTTTTGTATTCATGTGTCATAATCCCGTTTTTTTCCTAGTTTGTTTTTCAGTTGCCAAGGCGACAATCATGTGGTGGTGGTGGTGGGGGGGTGTACACAATGTCTATTACTGATGATGTCGTCAGACACACGGCCGCCATGCGGGTGCTTGGTCCCGCATCCAGAGCTGGCGTCCTTCACTGGGGTGATTTAACGGTATAAAGGTATGTTTGTATTTTCATCCTGAATAAACCTGACGACAGTGCGGAGGCACTGAAACGTTGTTAAGATAACATTTGACTGTGTCATATTTATATGGAGCTGAGTGCCGCACTTTCTTCTATTTATGTCATTGCATTTGTGAGGGCACCGGCCAAAGTTACCAATAGCAACCGGGAGTGCCAGACCTGCTTGTGCGTGTGTGTATGATTAATATATATATATATATATATATATATATATATATATATATATATCTATATCGCAAGCGTTGAGACTGCGGCACTCGTGGTAAATGAAGAAGTGCTGTTTATTAAATCAAGCCCATGATAAATATGCCATGCAAGGCCGACATTTCGGTGCCATGCACCGTTTTCAAGGCAGGCATGAAAAGTGGACAAACAAACATAACACATAAATTGCACTCACCTAAATAGGAGACATGTCACTGCCCCGCGGGAGAGCCGGGTCCGGCGTGAGCTTCCGCCAGCCGCAGCCGCGGGGTGCGTCACGTTCGGTGACGTCAGACGGCATCCGCTGTGGTAACCTTGGCAACGCATCCCGTTTCCCTGGCGACGCGTCTGTTTGCCGGGCCAGCTGCAGGATACCTCCGACTCATCTCCCCGGCCCTCACCGCAGGCACCTACAAACAAACAGAAGTGCATAATCCCGGAATGAGAGTTAAACACACAAATACATGTATTAAGTATATACACTAAAATATAACTCATTACTGTGGAAAATGCATGTAATGGACAGCAAATGATCACCCGGCCCGTAGCAGCAACAGGCAAGGCACCTATAAATGGACTAGAGTTCCATATACTGCCATAGCAAAGGTGCAAATCAAACAAATTGCAGGAACATGGGTGTTGCTAAAGTCTGAGTCCCTGCAAGAAAAAATAAGATTTTACTCACCGGTAAATCTATTTCTCGTAGTCCGTAGTGGATGCTGGGGACTCCGTAAGGACCATGGGGAATAGACGGGCTCCGCAGGAGACTGGGCACTATAAAGAAAGATTTAGGACTATCTAGTGTGCACTGGCTCCTCCCCCTATGACCCTCCTCCAAGCCTCAGTTAGGAACTGTGCCCGGAAGAGCTGACACAATAAGGAAGGATTTTGAATCCCGGGTAAGACTCATACCAGCCACACCAATCACACCATATAACACGTGATAGGAACCCTGGTTAACAGTATGATAACAATTGGAGCCTCTGAAGAGATGGCTCACAACAAAACCCGATTTTTGTAACAATAACTATGTACAAGTATTGCAGACAATCCGCACTTGGGATGGGCGCCCAGCATCCACTACGGACTACGAGAAATAGATTTACCGGTGAGTAAAATCTTATTTTCTCTGACGTCCTAGTGGATGCAGGGGACTCCGTAAGGACCATGGGGATTATACCAAAGCTCCCAAACGGGCGGGAGAGTGCGGATGACTCTGCAGCACCAAATGAGAGAACTCCAGGTCCTCCTCAGTCAGGGTATCAAATTTGTAGAATTTAGCAAACGTGTTTGCCCCTGACCAAGTAGCTGCTCGGCAAAGTTGTAAAGCAGAGACCCCTCGGGCAGCCGCCCAAGATGAGCCCACCTTCCGTGTGGAATGGGCTTTTATCGATTTAGGCTGCGGTAATCCTACCGCAGAATGTGCCAGCTGAATAGTGCTACAAATCCAGCGCGCAATAGACTGCTTAGAAGCAGGAGCACCCAGCTTGTTGGGTGCATACAGGATAAACAGCGAGTCAGTTTTCCTGACTCCAGCCGTCCTGGAAACATAAATTTTCAGGGCCCTGACTACGTCCAACAACTTGGAATCCTCCAAGTCCCTAGTAGCCGCAGGCACCACAATAGGTTGGTTCAAGTGAAAAGCTGAGACCACCTTCGGGAGAAACTGAGGACGAGTCCTCAACTCTGCCCTATCCATATGGAAAATCAGATAAGGGCTTTTACATGACAAAGCCGCCAATTCTGACACACGCCTGGCCGAGGCCAACAGCATGACCACTTTCCACGTGAGATACTTTAGCTCCACGGTTTTAAGTGGCTCAACCAATGCGACTTTAGGAAATCCAACACCACGTTGAGATCCCAAGGTGCCACAGTAGGCACAAAAGGAGGCTGAATATGTAGCACTCCTTTAACAAAAGTCTGAACTTCAGGCAGTGAAGCCAGTTCTTTCTGGAAGAAAATCGACAGAGCCGAAATCTGGACCTTGATGGACCCCAATTTGAGGCCCAACGTCACCCCTGCTTGCAGGAAGTGCAGGAATCGACCTAGTTGAAATTCCTCCGTCGGGGCCTTCATGGCCTCCCACCAAGCAACATATTTCCGCCAAACGCGGTGATAATGTCTTGCGGTGACATCCTTCCTGGCTTTGATCAGGGTAGGGATGACTTCCTCCGGAATACCCTTTACCTTTAGGATCCGGTGTTCAACCGCCATGCCGTCAAACGCAGCCGCGGTAAGTCTTGGAACAGACAGGGTCCCTGCTGCAGCAGGTCTTGTCTGAGCGGCAGAGGCCAAGGGTCCTCTGCCAGCATCTCTTGAAGTTCCGGGTACCAAGCTCTTCTTGGCCAATCCGGAACCACGAGTATGGTTTTCACTCCTCGCCTTCTTATTATTCTCAGTACCTTGGGTATGAGAGGTAGAGGAGGAAACACATAAACCGACTGGTACACCCACGGTGTCACTAGAGCGTCCCCAGCGATCGCCTGAGGGTCCCTTGACCTGGCGCAATATCTTTTCAACTTCTTGTTGAGGCGGGACGCCATCATGTCCACCCGTGGTCATTCCCAACGGTTTACCCGCATTTGGAAAACTTCTGGATGAAGTCCCCATTCTCCTGGGTGTAGGTCGCCCATCGGAGAATCCTTGTGGCTTCTGCCATCGCCATCCTGCTTCTTGTGTCTGTTTACATGGGCGACCGCCGTGATGTTGTCTGATTGGATCAGTACCGGCTGGTTCTGAAGCAGGGGCCTTGCTTGGCTTAGGGCATTGTAAATGGCCCTTAGCTCCAGAATATTTATGTGAAGCGAAATCTCCTTGGAAATTTCTTTCCTGTGTGACTGCACCCCAGCCCCGAAGGCTGGCATCCGTGGTCACCAGGACCCAGTCCTGTATTCCGAATCTGCTGCCCTCTAGTAGATGAGCCCTCTGCAGCCACCACAGCAGCGACACCCTGTTTCTTGCCGACAGGGTTATCCGCTGTTGTATCTGTAGATACTGGAACGTCTTTGCGTGGAACCTTCCGAATGGAATTATGCTTCGTACGAAGCTACCATTTTTCCCAGGACTCGTGTGCATTGATGTACCGACACCTGTCCTGGTTTTAGGATGTCTATGACTAGAGATGACAACTCCTCAGCTTTTTCCACTGGAAGAAACACTCTTTTCTGGTCTGTGTCCAGAATCATTCACAGGAACAGAAGACGTGTCGTCGGGACCAGCTGTGACTTTGGAATATTGAGAATCCAGTCGTGCTGTTGAAGCACTTCCAGAGAGAGTGCTACCCCCACTACCAACTGTTCTTTGGACCTCGCCTTTATCAGGAGATCGTCCAAGTACAGGATAACAAAAACTTCCTTCTTGCGAAGGAGTATCATCATTTCGGCCATTACCTAGGTAAAGACCTTCGGTGCCGTGGACAACTCCAACGGCAGCGTCTAGAACTGATAGTGACAGTCCTGTACCACATATCTGAGGTACTCCTGGTGAGGAGGGTAAATGGGGACATGCAGGTACGCATCCTTGATGTCCAGGGAGACCCTGTAATCCCCCTCGTCCAGGCTCGTAATAACCGCCCTGAGCGATTCCATCTTGAACTTGAATCTTCTGATATAAAAGTTCAAGTATTTTAATTTTAAGATGGGTCTCACCGAACCGTTCTGTTTCGGTACCACAACCACTGTGGAATAGTAACCCCTTCCTTGCTGAAGGAGGGGCACCTTGACAATCACTTGTTGTGATTATAGTGTTGAATAGCCACCAACACCGCCTCCCTGGCAGAGGGAGGTGCCGGTAAGGCAGATTTTAGGAAACGGCGGGGGGGGAAGAACGTCTCGAACTCCAGCCTGTACCCCTGAGATACTACTTGAAGGACCCAGGGATCCGTGTGAGAGAGCCCACTGGGCGCTGAAATTTCTGAGACGGGCCCCCACCGTACCCGGGTCCGCCTGAGCAGCCCCAGCGCCATGCTGTGGACCTACCGGACGCAGGGAGGACTTCTGCTCTTGGGAACTAGCTGTGTGCTGCAGCTTTTTCCTCTACCTTTGCCTCTCGGCAGAAAGGATCAGCCTCTAGCCCTCTTGCTTTTCTGGGGCCGAAAGGACTGTACTTGATACGGTGCTTTCTTTTGTTGTGGGGTAGCCTGTGGCAAAAAGGTCGATTTCCCAGCAGTAGCTGTGGAAACGAGGTCTGAAAGACCATCCCCAAACAGTTTTACCCCCTTATAGGGCAAACTTCCATGTGCCGATTCGAGTCGGCATCGCCTGACCATTGCCAAGTCCATAACTCCCGTCTGGCGGCAATGAACCTAGCGCTTATTTTTGATGCCAGCCGGCAAATATCCCTCTGTGCATCACGCATGTATAAGACCACGTCTTTTATATGCTCTATTTTCAGCAAAATATTGTCCCTATCCATAGTTATTTTCCGACAGGGAATCTGACCACGCAGCGGGAGCACTGCACATCCATGCCGAAGCAATGGCTGGTCGCAATATAATGCCCGAGTGTGTGACTATATCTTTTAGGGTAACCACCTGCTTTCTATCAGCAGGTTCCTTCAGGGCGGCCGTATCCGGAGACGGTAGTGCCACCTTTTCTGATAAGCGTGTAAGCGCTGTATCTACCCTATGGGGTGTTTAACAACGTGACCTATCCTCTGGCGGGAAAGGGTACGCTGCCAATAACCGTTTAGAAATTATCAATTTCTTACCGGGGGAAGACCACGCTTCCTCACACACCTCATTTAATTTCTCAGATGCAGGAAAAACTACTGGTAGTTTTCTCTCACCAACATAATACCCTTTTATGTGGTACCTGGGGTATTATCATAAATGTGTAATACATTTTTTATTGCCTCAATCATGTAACGGGTGGACCTATTTGGAGGGTACACTAGTCTCATCGTCGTCGACACTGGAGACGGTATCCGTGTCGACATCTGTGTCTGCCATCTGAGGTAGCGGGCGTTTTTAGAGCCCCCCGTGACATTTGAGACGCTGGAACAGGCACAAGCTGAGTAGCCGGCTGTTCTGTGTCGTCGACCTTTTGTGTAAGGAGTTGACACTTTCACGTAATCCTTCCATAAGTCCAACCACTCCGGTGTCGACCCCACAGGGTGACATCACATTTTCAGGCATTCGCTCCGCCTCCACATCATTATCCTCATCATACATGTCGACACAGCCGTACCGACACACAGCACACACACAGGGAATGCTCTGACAGAGGACAGGACCCCACAAAGCCCTTTGGGGAGACAGAGAGAGAGTATGCCAGCACACACCAGGGCGCTATATATCACAGGGATATCACCTATACGGAGTGTTTTCCCTTATAGCTGCCTATATATACAGGTCGAGTATCCCTTATCCAAAATGCTTGGGACCAGAGGTATTTTGGATATCGGATTTTTCCGTATTTTGGAATAATTAGATACCATAATGAGATATCATGGTGATGGGACCTAAATCTAAGCACAGAATGCATTTATGTATCATATACACCTTATACAAACAGCCTGAAGGTAATTTTAGCCAATATTTTTTATAACTTTGTGCATTAAACAAAGTGTGTGTACATACACACAATTCATTTATGTTTCATATACACCTTATATACACAGCATGAAGGTCATTTAATACAATATTATTAATAACTTTGTGTATTAAACAAAGTTTGTGTACATTGAGCCATCAAAAAACAAAGGTTTCACTATCTCACTCTCACTCAAAAAAGTCCGTATTTCGGAATATTCCGTATTTCGGAATATATGGATATGGGATACTCAACCTGTATATATATATATATTGTATACTGCGCCTAAATTGTGCCCCCCCTCTCTTTTTAACCCTTGTTGTAGTGTATTGACTGCAGGAGAGAGCCAGGGAGCTTCCCTCCAGCGGAGCTGTGAGGGAAAATGGCGCCAGTGTGCTGAGGGAGATAGCTCCGCCCCTTTTTCACAGACTTTTCTCCCGCATTTTTATTGATTCTGGCAGGGGTTAAAAAGCACCTATATAGCCTCTGGGCCTATATATGGTGCCAGTTTGCCAGCCAAGGTGTCAGTATTGCTGCTCAGGGCGCCCCCCCCCCCCCCCCAGCGCCCTGCACCCATCAGTGACCGAAGTGTGTGGTGTGCATGAGGAGCAATGGCGCACAGCTCCAGTGCTGTGCGCTACCTTGGAGAAGACAGAAGTCTTCAGCCGCCGATTTTCCGGCCCACCTTCTTGCTTCTGGCTCTGTAAGGGGGACGGCGGCGCGGCTCCGGGAACGGACGACGAGGTCGGGTCCTGTGTTCGATCCCTCTGGAGCTAATGGTGTCCAGTAGCCTAAGAAGCCCAAGCTACCACCACTTAGGTAGGTTCGCTTCTTCTCCCCTTAGTCCCTCGTTGCAGTGAGCCTGTTGCCAGCAGGTCTCACTGGAAAAAAAAAAAAACCTAAACTATACTTTCTTCTAGGAGCTCAGGAGAGCCCCTAGTGTGCATCCAGCTCGGCCGGGCACAGAGATCTAACTGAGGCTTGGAGGAGGGTCATAGGGGGAGGAGCCAGTGCACACCAGATAGTCCTAAATCTTTCTTTAGAGTGCCCAGTCTCCTGCGGAGCCCGTCTATTCCCCATGGTCCTGACGGAGTCCCCAGCATCCACTAGGACGTCAGAGAAAATAAGAATTTACTCACCGGTAATTCTATTTCTCGTAGTCCGTAGTGGATGCTGGGAACTCCGTAAGGACCATGGGGAATAGCGGGCTCCGAAGGAGGCTGGGCACTCTAGAAAGATCTTAGACTACCTGGTGTGCACTGGCTCCTCCCACTATGACCCTCCTCCAAGCCTCAGTTAGGTACTGTGCCCGGACGAGCGTACACAATAAGGAAGGATATTGAATCCCGGGTAAGACTCATACCAGCCACACCAATCACACCGTACAACTCGTGATATGAAACACAGTTAACAGTATGAAACAATAGAGCCTCTCAACAGATGGCTCAACAATAACCCGATTTAGTTAACAATAACTATGTACAAGTAATGCAGATAAACCGCACTTGGGATGGGCGCCCAGCATCCACTACGGACTACGAGAAATAGAATTACCGGTGAGTAAATTCTTATTTTCTCTAACGTCCTAGTGGATGCTGGGAACTCCGTAAGGACCATGGGGATTATACCAAAGCTCCCAAACGGGCGGGAGAGTGCGGATGACTCTGCAGCACCGAATGAGAGAACTCCAGGTCCTCCTCAGCCAGGGTATCAAATTTGTAGAATTATGCAAACGTGTTTGCCCCTGACCAAGTAGCTGCTCGGCAAAGTTGTAAAGCCGAGACCCCTCGGGCAGCCGCCCAAGATGAGCCCACCTTCCTTGTGGAATGGGCATTGACAGATTTTGGCTGTGGCAGGCCTGCCACAGTATGTGCAAGCTGAATTGTACTACAAATCCAACGAGCAATAGTCTGCTTAGAAGCAGGAGCACCCAGCTTGTTGGGTGCATATAGGATAAACAGCGAGTCAGATTTTCTGACTCCAGCCGTCCTGGAAACATATATTTTCAGGGCCCTGACAACGTCTAGCAACTTGGAGTCCTCCAAATCCTTAGTAGCCGCAGGCACCACAATAGGCTGGTTCAGGTGAAACGCTGACACCACCTTAGGGAGAAACTGGGGACGAGTCCTCAATTCTGCCCTATCCATATGGAAAATCAAATAAGGGCTTTTACAAGACAAAGCCGCCAATTCTGATACTCGCCTGGCAGAAGCCAAGGCAAATAACATAACCACCTTCCATGTGAGATATTTCAGATCCACGGTTTTTAGTGGTTCAAACCAAAGTGATTTTAAGAAAACTCAACACCACGTTGAGATCCCAAGGTGCCACAGGAGGCACAAACGGGGGCTGACTATGCAGCACTCCTTTTATAAATGTCTGAACTTCAGGTACTGAAGCTAGTTCTTTTTTGAAAGAAAATCGACAGAGCCGAGATCTGTACCTTAATGGAACCCAATTTAAGGCCCATAGTCACTCCTGCTTGCAGGAAATGCAGAAATCGACCTAGTTGAAATTCCTCTGTTGGGGCCCTTTCGGCCTCACACCATGCAACATATTTTCGCCATATGCGGTGATAATGAGTTGCTGTAACCTCTTTCCTGGCTTTAGTAAGCGTAGGAATTACTTCCTCCGGAATACCCTTTTCCTTCAGGATCCGGCGTTCAACCGCCATGCCGTCAAACGCAGCCGCGGTAAGTCTTGGAACAGACAGGGCCCCTGCTGCCGCAGGTCCTGACTGAGTGGCAGAGGCCATTGGTCCTCTGATATAAATTCTTGAAGTTCTGGGTACCAAGCTCCTCTTGGCCATCCACGAGTATCGTTCTTACTCCTCGCCTTCTTATTATTCTCAGTACCTTTGGTATGAGAGGCAGAGGGGAAAACACCTAAACCGACTGGTACACCCACGGTGTTACCAGAGCGTCCATAGCTATCGCCTGAGGGTCCCTTGACCTGGAGCAATATCTTTTATAGCTTTTTGTTAAGGCGGGACGCCATCATGTCCACCTGTGGCCTTTCCCAATGGTGTACAATCCTATTGGAAGACTTCTGGAGGAAGTCCCCATTCTCCCGGGTGGAGGTCGTGTCTGTTGAGAAGATCTGCTTCCCAGTTGTCCACTCCGGGAATGAACACTGCTGACAGTGCTAACACATGATTTTCCGCCTATCGGAGAATCCTTGTGGCTTCTGCCATCGCCATCCTGCTTTTTGTGCCGCCCTGTTGATTACATGGGCGACTGCCGTGATGTTGTCTGATTGGATCAGTACCGGCTGGTTTTGAAGCAGAGGCCTTGCTGGCCTCAGGGCATTGTAAATGGCCCTCAGATCCAGAATATTTATGTGTAGGGAAATAACCTGACTTGACCAAAGTCCCTGGAAGTTTCTTCCCTATGTGACTGCCCCCCAGCCTCAAAGGCTGGAATCCATGGTCACTAGGACCTAGTCCTGTATGCCGAACCTGCGGCCCTCTTGAAGATGGGCACTCTGCAGCCACCACAGTAGAGATACCCTGGTCCTTGGAGACAGGGTTATCAGCCTATGCATCGGAAGATGCGATCCGGACCACTTGTCCAACAGGTCCCTCTGAAAAGTTCTTGTATGGAACCTGCCTAATGGGATTGCTTCGTAAGAAGCTACCATTTTTCCCAGGACTCGCGTGCAATGATGCACCGCTACCTATTTTGGTTTCAGGAGGTCTCTGACTAGAGATGACAACTCCTTGGCTTTCTCCTCCGGGAGAAACACTATTTCTGGTTTATGTCCAGAACCATCCCCAGGAACAGTAGACGTGTCATAGGAACCAGCTGTGACTTTGGACTGTTTAGAATCCACCTATGCTGTTGTAGCACTTTCCAAAATAGTGCTACTCCGACTACCAACTGCTCCTTGGACCTCGCCCTTATAACGAGATTGTCCAATTACGGGATAATTACAACTCCCTTTTTTTTTTGAAGGAGTATCATCATTTCGGCCATTACCTTGATAAAACACCCTCGGTGCCATGTACAGTCCAAACGGCAGTGTCTGGACTTGGTAATGGTAATCCTGTACCACAAATGTGAGGTACTCCTGGCGAGGATGGTAAATGGGGACATGCAGGTAAGCATCCTTGATGTCCCGGGATACCATGTAATCCCCCTCGTCCAGGCTTGCAATAACCGCCCTGAGCGATTCCATCTTGAACTTGAATTTTTTTTATGTTCAAGGATTTTAAATATAAAATGGGTCACACCGAACCATGCGGTTTCGGTACCCCAACCCGTGTGGAATAGTAACCCCGTCCTTGTTGAAGTAGGGGCACCTTGAGTATTACCTGCTGGGAATACCGCTTATTAATTGCCTCTAGCACAGCCTCCCTGCTTGAGGGAGTTGTCAGCAAGGCATATTTTAGGAAACGGCTGGGGGGAGACATCTCTAATTCCAGCTTGTACCCCTGAAATACTACTTGGAAGAAACAGGGATCCACCTGTGAGCGAGCCCACTAATTGCTGAAATTTTTGAGGCGGCCCCCCACCGTACCTGGCTACACCTGTGGAGCACCCGCGTCATGGTGTGTACTCACAGGAGGCGGGGGAAGAATCTTGATTCTGGGAACAGGCTGACTGGTGCAGCTTTTTCCCTCTACCCTTGTCTCTGTACAGAAAGGAAGCGCCATTTGACCCGCTTGCTTTTCTGAAGCCGAAAGGACTGTACCTTTTTCTGTGAGGAAACCTGAGGTAAAATTATTTCTTCCCAGCAGTTGCTGTGGATACGAGGTCCCAGAGACCATCCCGAAATAATTCCTCACTCTTATAAGGCTCTCTATGCGCTTTTTAAGTCAGCATCACCTGTCCAGTGACCGGTCTCTAATACCCTCCTGACAGAATGGACATTACATTTATTTTGGATGCCAGCCGGCAAAATATCCCTCTGTGCATCCCCCATATATAAGACAACGTCTTTAATATGTTTTTATGTTTGCCAACTATTATCCCTGTTTGACAGGGTCACCAACCACGCTGCAGCAGCACTATCTGCAGGTCTCAGTCTAGTACCTGAGTGTGTAAATACAGACTTCAGGATAGCCTCCTGTTTTTTTTATCAACAGGTACCTATTAAAGTGGCCGTATCCTAAGACGGCAGTGCCACCTTTTTTGACAAACGTGTGAGCGCCTTATCCACCCTAGGGGATATCTCCCAGCGTAACTTATCCTCCTGGCGGGAAAGGGTACGCCATCAGTAACTTTTTATAAATTACCAGTTTCTTAACGGGGGAACCCACGCTTTTCACACACTTCATTTATTCATCTGATGGGGGAACAAAACACTGCCTGTTTTTTCTCCCCAAACCTAAAACCCATTTATAGAGGTTAAAGTCAGAAATGTATAACACATTTTTTATTGCCGGGATCAAGTCACGGATTGGATTGTGTATATGTCTCCACCTTGTCGACACTGGAGTCAGACTCCGTGTCGACATCTGTGTCTGCCATCTGAGAGAGCGGGCGTTTTTGAGCCCCTGATGGCCTTTGAGACGCCTGGGCAGGCGCGGGCTGCGAAGCCGGCTGTCCCACAGGTGTTACGTCATCCACCCTTTTATGTAAGGAGTTGACACTGTCGGTTAATACCTTTTACCTCTCTATCCACTCTGGTGTCGGCCCCACAGGGGGCGACATCACATATATCGGCCTCTGTTCCGTCACCATATAAGCCTCCTCATTCAACATGTCGACACAGCCGTACCGACACACCGCAGACACACAGGGAATGCTCTAAACGAGGACAGGACCCACAAAAGCCCTTTGGGGGGACAGAGTGAGAGTATGCCAGCACACACCAGAGCGCTATATACTGCAGGGACTAACTGAGTTATGTCCCCTATAGCTTTATATCTATATATATAATGTATACTGCGCCTAAATTTAGTGCCCCCTCTCTCTTTTTTTAACCCTTGTAGACTGCAGGGGAGAGCCAGGGAGCTTCCCTCCAACGGAGCTGTGAGGGAAAATGGCGCCAGTGTGCTGAGGAGATAGGCTCCGCCCCTTTTTCGCGGCCTATTCTCCCGTTTTTTATGGACTTCTGGCAGGGGTATTTACCTCATATATAGCCCCTGGGGCTATATATTGAGGTATTTTTGCCAGCCAAGGTGTTTTTATTGCTGCCTCAGGGCGCCCCCCCCCCAGCGCCCTGCACCCTCAGTGACCGGAGTATGAAGTGTGTGAGAGGAGCAATGGCGCACAGCTGCAGTGCTGTGCGCTACCTTGGTGAAGACTGAGTCTTCATGCCGCCGATTTTCCGGACCATCTTCTTGCTTCTGGCTCTGTAAGGGGGACAATGAAGAGAGAGGGGTCGCACAGACATTTATTTCAGAAGATTATATCCATATAATATTTTGTGTCCTTTCCCTTTAAATTCAATAATGCATATATATGCCTTTTATTGGGAGGTGCTCCAGGGAAATTATAACTATAGGAAGTCAAAAAAAGGAGAAAGAAAGAATTCCCTATATTGGGCACACACGGACTGTATTATTTACATAAAGTCAACTATCTGTCACGATAGATGACCACTAATCTAAAATTTAACTTTTATTGAAGTCTTTTAAAACATGAGCGAAATATAGTGCACGTGAATAAATTGTGAAAACATAATAAAGTGAATTTAAAAAGCTTAGCCACTGTAGTTGTTGTATTTCTTCACTGTCTCCAGTATCTAAACAATGTTGCAATATTTGTAGCAATGCTCGTTACTTTGTGTCTGCTATTGATACCTTTGTATCTAGGAGTAAAAGTGCTGCAATTTCAATATGCCACCATTGTTTTGATTTCTACAGTGTACACATCACTGACTAATTGTACTTATGGTGGATCATAACTTGAAGTGCCTCCTGTTATAAGGAAATTTGCTTATCCTAGAAAAATTCCATGTGCTGCTATATATGAAACCTGAATTTATGATTTATTCAGGATGTCATTATTCATGATTTATGTATCACCCCCAAATATACATACGCGTGGCATGTGGGGATGTTTCACACGCCGTTTTTCATATGCTGCTGACCTTAGGGCATTTGTGTTTCTATGTTGTATGGTTTTAGTTAGCTAAACGCTCTTTTACTATGTGGTTATAATCCACACTTGTTATTTCGTCAGCTCCTCTTGCACACACGTGTATAATATATTGCAGGCTCTATGATACTTTCATATATATTTTAACAATTTTTTATATATTTGCTGCACACAGTGGGAAAATAATTCTATGTGCACACACTGGGAGATTTATTCAAGGCAATATATGTGTTGCCCCTCCTCTTACATACGGTGCAGCAACCCCTTATGGTATGTTCCTCCAATTAGGCACTTATCACAAATCCCACACTGGGATGTATGTAGATATATACCCAGTTGTCGGGGCCCCACATACAGTGACTGCACAATGCAGCTCTGTTGTCCTGCAGCGTGTTATATAATAACGCCGCACGTGTCAGCTGGAAGCCGCTGACCGCGGCTCTCCTGTGTGGAAGCCCCGACTGACCCTCTGGAGCTAATGGTGTCCAGTAGCCTAAGAAGCCCAATCCGGCTGCAAGCAGGCGAGTTCGCTTCTTCTCCCCTTAGTCCCTCGCTGCAGTGAGCCTGTTGCCAGCAGGTCTCACTGAAAAGAACAAATTCTAAGACTATAACTTTCTAAGAGCTCAGGAGAGCCCCTAGTGTGCATCCAACCTCGGCCGGGCACGAAATCTAACTGAGGCTTGGAGGAGGGTCATAGTGGGAGGAGCCAGTGCACACCAGGTAGTCTAAGATCTTTCTAGAGTGCCCAGCCTCCTTCGGAGCCCGCTATTCCCCATGGTCCTTACGGAGTTCCCAGCATCCACTAGGACGTTAGAGAAATAAAGAATATAAAGCAAGGTGAAAGGCAGTCCAGAAGACAACCTCGCGGCGAGGCTGTCAGCGAAATACATTCCAATTAAGTCGCTCGTTCATTCCATAGGGGGCTACAGTGAATTCTTCCAGCATTCAGACCCCCTTTGACAGGAGACACCCACACAGGTGTTCCTGTCTAAAAGAAGTACATCCACGTTTGATCCAGCATCCGTCAACAGTTCAATTAAGACTTTCACTCGACTTATGGATAATTCAGTACAGAAATTTGTTCAAGCGCAACCCAGAGTTCATCACAACTTGAGTCGTCAGGAGTCCAAGGCCCTGCGTGATCTATCAGGATACCGTGACATCACAGTGCGCCCTGCCGACAAGGGGGGCGCAATTGTGATTCAGAACTTAACCGACTACATGGCCGAGATTGATAGACAACTTGCCGATGGACAAGTACATCAACTATTACCTGGAGATCCAACCATCCAGTATCAAAAAGAACTACAAGACATACTACAACTGGCACATCAGCGGGGTGATGTGGATTCAAAACTCTTGAAAGCTTTACAACAGTCGTTTCCTGTATGTCCGGTTTTGTATACTGTTCCAAAGAGTCACAAAAACCAGACCCAGCCCCCCCGGACGCCCCATTATTTCAGCCCGCAACTCTCTGTATCACCCCATTTCCATGTTTCTTGACTGTATATTACAACCGTATGTGATGAATCAACCCACTCTCATCAAGGACACTACGGACTTTCTCCTACGGCTACCAGTGATCAGTGAAGTGCCACCAAATAGCATATTGTGCACGTTAGACATCAATAGCCTATACACATCCATCCCCCATCAGCAGGGATTGGCGGCAACTAGGTGGTTCTATGAATCTCAAGGCATCCACGACATGGATATAGACCTGTTCATGCAGCTTTTAGAACTCACCCTGACCAGAAATTATTTTATTTATAATGGCCAATTCTAACGCCAACTGTCAGGCTGTGCCATGGGTAGCCATGTGGCACCCAGCTATGCAAACATTTTCATGTTTCAGGAAGAGGTATCCATGTGCTTTCATAGAGAAGATTACCGACGGCACATTAAAATTTATATGCGCTACATCGATGATTTGTTCATCTTGTGGACCGGAAATGAGGAATTGCTCCATCAGATGGTTGAAGAAATTAACAGCAGAGAGTCCACCATCAAGGTTACCTTCCAACAGAGCATGTCCTCGATTCATTACTTGGACGTACTTGTCACACTTCAACCGGACGGCCTGCATACGGAGGTATTCTCTAAGCCAACGGACAGAAACACACTTCTGTTGGCATCAAGTCACCATCCTAAACCCCTTAAAAAGGGTCTGCCGAAGTCCCAAATGATGAGGGTGGCTAAAATTGCAGATAATCCCGGCACAGCTGCTAGAGGGATTGATTCCGTTATTGACAAATTCATCACAAGGGGATATAGCCTAACCCCCTTGAAGCAACAAAAAAATAAGATTTTACTCACCGGTAAATCTATTTCTCGTAGTCCGTAGTGGATGCTGGGAACTCCGAAAGGACCATGGGGAATAGCGGCTCCGCAGGAGACTGGGCACAACTAAAGAAAGCTTTTAGGTCACCTGGTGTGCACTGGCTCCTCCTACTATGACCCTCCTCCAAGCCTCAGTTAGGACACTGTGCCCGGACGAGCTGACATAATAAGGAAGGATTTTGAATCCCGGGTAAGACTCATACCAGCCACACCGTATAACTCGTGATACTTTACCCAGTTTAACAGTATGAAAACAACTGAGCCTCTCAACAGATGGCTCAACAATAACCCTTAAGTTAACAATAACTATGTACAAGTATTGCAGACAATCCGCACTTGGGACGGGCGCCCAGCATCCACTACGGACTACGAGAAATAGATTTACCGGTGAGTAAAATCTTATTTTCTCTGACGTCCTAGTGGATGCTGGGAACTCCGAAAGGACCATGGGGATTATACCAAAGCTCCCAAACGGGCGGGAGAGTGCGGATGACTCTGCAGCACCGAATGAGAGAACTCAAGGTCCTCCTCAGCCAGGGTATCAAATTTGTAGAATTTTGCAAACGTGTTTGCCCCTGACCAAGTAGCAGCTCGGCAAAGTTGTAAAGCCGAGACCCCTCGGGCAGCCGCTCAAGATCAGCCCACCTTCCTTGTGGAATGGGCTTTTACTGATTTAGGATGCGGCAGTCCAGCCGCAGAATGCGCCAGCTGAATTGTGCTACAAATCCAGCGAGCAATAGTCTGCTTAGAAGCAGGAGCACCCAGTTTGTTGGGTGCATACAGGATAAATAGCAAGTCAGTTTTCCTGACTCTAGCCATCCTGGAAACATAAATTTTCAAGGTCCTGACTACGTCCAGTAACTTGGAATCCTCCAAGTCCGTAGTAGCCGCAGGCACCACAATAGGTTGGTTCAAGTGGAAAGCTGATACCACCTTAGGGAGAAACTGGGGACGAGTCCTCAATTCCGCCCTATCCATATGGAAAATCAGATAAGGGCTTTTACATGATAAAGCTGCCAATTCTGACACACGCCTGGCTGAAGCCAAGGCCAATAACATGACCACTTTCCACGTGAGATATTTTAGATCCACGGTTTTAAGCGGCTCAAACCAATGTGATTTTAAGAAACTCAACACCACGTTGAGATCCCAAGGTGCCACTGGAGGCACAAACGGGGGCTGAATATGCAGCACTCCTTTCACAAACGTCTGAACTTCAGGTAGTGAAGCTAGTTCTTTCTGGAAGAAAATCGACAGAGCCGAGATCTGTACCTAAATGGACCCTAATTTCAGGCCCATAGTCACTCCTGCTTGTAGGAGTGCAGAAATCGACCTAGTTGAAATTCCTCTGTTGGGGCCTTTTTGGCCTCACACCAAGCAACATAATTCCGCCATATGCGGTGATAATGCTTTGCAGTTACATCTTTCCTGGCTTTAATCAGCGTAGGAATGACTTCCTCCGGAATGCCCTTTTCCTTCAGGATCCGGCGTTCAACCGCCATGCCGTCAAACGGAGCCATGGTAAGTCTTGGAACAGACAGGGCCCCTGCTGGAGCAGGTCCTGTCTGAGCGGCAGAGGCCATGGGTCCTCTGATATCATCTCTTGAAGTTCCGGGTACCACGCTCGTCTTGGCCAATCCGGAACCACAAGTATTGTGTTTACTCCTCGTTTTCTTATTATTCTCAGTACCCTTGGTATGAGAGGCAGAGGAGGGAACACATAAACTGACTGGTACACCCACGGTGTCACTAGAGCGTCCACAGCTATCGCCTGAGGGTCCCTTGACCTGGCGCAATATCTCTCTAGTTTTTTGTTTAGGCGGGACGCCATCATGTCCACCTGTGGCCGTTCCCATCGATTTACGATCAGTGTGAAGACTTCTGGATGAAGTCCCCACTCTCCCGGGTGGAGGTCGTGCCTGCTGAGAAAGTCTGCTTCCCAGTTGTCCACTCCCGGAATGAACACTGCCGACAGTGCTAGTACGTGATTTTCCGCCCATCGGAGAATCCTTGTGGCTTCTGCCATTGCCATCCTGCTTCTTGTGCCGCCCTGTCGATTTACATGGGCGACTGCCGTGATGTTGTCTGACTGGATCAGTACCGGCTGGTGTAGAAGCAGGGATTTTGCCTGACTTAGGGCATTGTAAATGGCCCTTAGTTCCAGAATATTTATGTGTAGGGAAGTCTACTAACTCGACCATAGTCCTTGGAAGTTTCTTCCCTGTGTGACTGTCCCCCAGCCTCGAAGGCTGGCATCCGTGGTCACCAGGACCCAGTCCTGTATGCCGAATCTGCGGCCCTCTAGAAGATGAGCACTCTGCAGCCACCACAGCAGAGACACCCTGGTTCTTGGAGACAGGGTTATTAGGCGATGCATCTGAAGATGCGATCCGGACCATTGGTCCAACAGGTCCCACTGAAAGATTCTGGCATGGAACCTGCCGAAAGGAATTGCTTCGTAAGAAGCCACCATCTTTCCCAGGACTCGCGTGCAGTGATGCACCGACATCTGTTTTGGTTTCAGGAGGTCTCTGACTAGAGTTGACAGCTCCTTGGCTTTCTCCTCCGGGAGAAACACTTTTTCCGGACTGTGTCCAGAATCATACCCAGGAACAGTAGACGTGTCGTCGGAACCAGCTGTGATTTTGGAATATTCAGAATCCAACCGTGCTGGTGTAGCACCTCCTGAGATAGTGCTACTCCTACCAACAACTGCTCCTTGGACCTCGCCTTTATTAGGAGATCGTCCAAGTACGGGATAATTAAAACTCCCTTTTTTCGAAGGAGTATCATCATTTCCGCCATTACCTTGGTAAACACCCTTGGTGCCGTGGACAGTCCAAACGGCAGCGTCTGGAATTGGTAATGGCAATCCTGTACCACAAATCTGAGGTACTCCTGGTGAGGATGGTAAATCGGGACATGCAGGTAAGCATTACCATGTAATCCCCCTCGTCCAGGCTTGCAATAACCGCCCTGAGCGATTCCATCTTGAACTTGAATTTTTTTATGTATGTGTACAAGGATTTCAAATTTTAAAACGGGTCTCACCGAACCGTCCGGTTTCGGTACCCCAACAGTGTGGAATAGTAACCCCGTCCTTGTTTAAGTAGGGGCACCTTGATTATCACCTGCTGGGAATACAGCTTGTGAATTGCCGCTAGCACAGCCTCCCTGTATGAGGGAGTACTCGGCAAGGCAGATTTTAGGAACCGGTGGGGTGGAGACGCCTCGAATTCCAGTTTGTACCCTTGAGATACTATTTGAAGGATCCAGGGATCCACCTGTGAGCAAGCCCACTGATCGCTGAAATTTTTGAGGCGGCCCCCCACCGTACCTGGCTCCGCCTGTGGAGCCCCACCGTCATGCGGCGGACTTGGAAGAAGCGGGGGAGGACTTTTGCTCCTGGGAACCTGCTGTTTGTTGCAGCCTTTTTCCCCTACCTCTGGACAGAAAGGACCCGCCTTTTCCACGCCTGTTTTTCTGGGTCCGAAAGGACTGTACCTGATAAAACGGCGCCTTCTTAGGCTGTGAGGGAACATGGGGTAAAAATGCTGACTTCCCAGCAGTTGCTGTGGAAACTAGGTCCGAGAGACCATCCCCAAATAACTCCTCCCCTTTATAAGGCAAACTTCCATGTGCCTTTTCGAATCTGCATCCCCTGTCCACTGCAGAGTCCATAAGCCTCTCCTAGCAGAAATGGACAATGCACTTATTTTAGATGCCAGCCGGCAGATCTCCCTCTGTGCATCTCTCATGTATAAGACTGCGTCTTTTATATGCTCTATGGTTAGCAGAATAGTGTCCCTGTCTAAGGTGTCAATATTTTCTGACAGGGAATCTGACCACGCAGCGGCAGCACTGCACATCCATGCTGACGCAATAGCTGGTCTAAGTATAATGCCTGAGTGTGTATATACAGACTTCAGGATCGCCTCCTGCTTTCTATCAGCAGGTTCCTTGAGGGCGGCCGTATCCGGAGACGGTAGTGCCACCTTTTTAGACAAACGTGTGAGCGCTTTATCCACCCTAGGAGGTGTTTACCAACGTGCCCTATACTCTGGCGGGAAAGGGAACGCCATTAGTAACTTCTTAGAGATTACCAATCTTTTATCGGGGAAAGCCCACGCTTCTTCACACACTTCATTTAATTCTTCCGATGGGGGAAAACTACGGGTAGTTTTTTCTCCCCAAACATAATACCCTTTTTAGTGGTACCTGGGTTTATATCAGAAATGTGTAACACCTCTTTCATTGCCTCAATGTTATGCACACCAGTGCCTGCAGGAATGTACTGGTGTCAGAACTGTTATGCACACCAGTGCCTGCAGGAATGTACTGGTGTCTGAACGGATAGGTATGCAAAACAAATGAACTCACAGACAGACTGGGGAATATTACATTACGTACACAGAAGGTGATAGGGTAACAAAATACACACAAAGTGAACAGAGAAGCCCAGAGGCTAAGGAACTGGGTGTCTCCCTAATATTAGTAATGCTCAGATGGGAAAAGCAAGATGTGTTTTAATACGTAGAGAACCCGAAATGCTGTTGCTAAGGGCAACAGCAAAACCCTAAAGGGTTACCAACGGGTGTGGCAGTAAACTCCTTGGTCAGAGATGGAATGATAGACACAAGGAGAGTCTCCACAATCCTAATTCTCACTTGCAGTGCACAGGTTCAGTTTACTGCCACTAAACACACCTGACACCTTGCACAGTGAGACAGGATTTAGGCAGGCAATTCTTAGAATACAGCCGCAAACTTGCTAAGTTCACAGAGTAGTAAAAGAACCCCAGCAAGCTAAACGACTGACTCCAGTCTTACTGCTAGGTCTGGATTGGCAGAGTGTAGTACCAAATCCCCAGGCCTATTTGCAGTAAGCAACAACAAATACAAAGCTACACAGTACTGGCTAACTTTCAGGAACTGACTAACCAACAAAGATTCAGCAGCATCTGCTTAACCTGAGAAGAGGCCTTATAAAGCAGGTGCTGTCCACGCCCCACTCAGACCTCACAGACTGTGAGCACAAAAACCAGCACCGGATCCCCTGCCGTGCACAGAGCCTGTAACCACTGCACAGCAAAAGACCCGAACCGGAGTATCAGCTGCGCTCAGGTTACTCCGCTAGCACTTGTCTCCCGGTTGCCATGACGACGTGGCAGCACAGGGCAGGAGACCCTAACAGTACCCCCCCTCTGACGAGGGGTCAAAGAACCCCTACCACCGGGTTTATCGGGGAACTGCGAGAAGAAAGAGCGTATCAGTCTGGGGGCATGAAGATCACAACTGCGCACCCACGACCGCTCCTCCGGGCCATACCCCTTCCAGTGCACCAAAAATGACAGCCGACCCCGAATCCTTTCAACAACAAACTCCCTCTGGCCACGTATCAGAAGAGGGGATGGTCTTCCACTGGAAGAAGGATTACTAATCGCCCGTTTTAAAAGGGAACAATGAAATGTTTTATTGATACCCAAAGAACGGGGCAGATCTAACTGAAATGCCACCGGATTGATAACCCTAGTGATCTTATAAGGGCCGATGAACCGGGGGCCTAACTTATGAGATGGCTGTCTCAACTTCAAATTCTTGGTAGACAACCAGACGAAGTCTCCTAATTTGAAGCTGCAGGGTCTTTTCCGCTTATCAAAAACCCTTTTGGTCACTAATGACACAGACACAAGGGCTTTCTTCACTTTCCGCCAAATACCTCTAAGGACCGAAACCACAGAGGAACCACCAGGCGTGAAGTCCAGGGGGTCAAAAGAATTGGCCTTAGGATGATGCCCATACACACAAAGGAAGGGAGAGATCCCTGTAGCAGAGTGAGCCGCGTTGTTACAGGCAAACTCCGCCATGGACAGATGAGCAACCCAGTCAGTCTGACACTTGGAGACATAACACCTGAGGAACTGCTCCAAGGACTGGTTCACCCTTTCAGTCTGCCCATTAGACTGCGGATGGTAGCCTGACGACAAGCTGACAGAAATCTGGAGATCGGAACAAAATGCCCTCCAGAATTTGGCCACAAACTGGGATCCGCGGTCAGAGACCACATCAAGTGGCAACCCGTGGAGACGCACAACATGCAGCATAAATAATTCAGACAGGCGTCTGGCCGATGGCAGCCCAACCAGTGGAACGAAGTGCGCCATCTTCGAAAACCTGTCAACGACAACCCAGATGGCTGTCATCCCCGAGGATTTGGGCAAGCCCACCACAAAATCCATTGAAATGTGGGTCCATGGCTTAGATGGGATAGAGAGTGGATGTAATGGGCCAACAGGAACCCCTCTAGGAGTCTTATTTCGGGCACAGATGTCACATGCCCGAACCCACTGATCCACATCCTTAGCCACCGAGGGCCACCACACCGCCCTAGATAGCAACTCCCGAGTTCTGGCAATACCCGGGTGACCTGCCGACTTCTTGGCATGGAATTCCAGGAACACTCGCTGTCTTAACCTAGGAGGCACAAACAAAAGACCTACCGGAAGGTCTGGAGGAGCCTGCTCCTGTGCTCTAAGGACTAATGATAAGAGGTCCTGGGTAATGCCCACTTTAATACATGATGGGGACACAATGGGCAATGGCTCCTCGGTGGTCTCCTGGATTGGAGCAAAACTCCGCGAGAGCGCATCAGCCTTGATGTTTTTTGACCCAGGGCGATATGTTATCAAAAAATTAAAGCGAGCAAAAAACAAAGCCCATCGTGCCTGCCTGGCATTGAGACGCTTCGCTGACTCTAAATATGCCAGATTCTTATGGTCGGTGAGAATTGAGACCACAAACTTAGCCCCCTCAAGCCAGTGTCTCCACTCCTCGAGTGCATCCTTAATAGCCAACAATTCCCGGTTACCCACGTCATAATTCATCTCGGCAGGCGAAAATTATGAGAAAAGTAAGCACAGGGATGAAGGCGATTATCAGACACTCCCATCTGAGAAAGCACTGCCCCAATACCCATCTCAGAGGCATCCACCTCCACCACAAAAGGACGATCTGGGTGTTGCAGCACCTTGGCTGATACAAATGCCCTTTTGAGACGGGCAAAAACCGCTTTAGCCTCACAAGACCAGTGAGCAACATCCGCCCCTTTCTTAGTGAGTGCCACCAAGGGCGCCACTATAGACGAAAATCCAGCGATAAATAGTCTATAAAAATTCGCAAAGCCCAGGAAACGCTGAAGCGCCTTCAAACTAGTGGGCTGCACCCAATCCAGGACTGCCTGTACCTTGGAACCCTCCATTTGGAAACCTTCTGGGGAGATAATATATCCTAGAAATGCGATTTGCTGAACTTCAAATTCGCACTTCTCCAGCTTCGCCCCAAGCCGGTGGTCTCTGAGTTTCTGGAGGACTAAGCGTACATGCTTCCGATGTTCCTCCAGGGAAATGGGAGAAGATTAGGATGTCATCTAAGTATACAACTAATAATCTATCCAAATATTCCCTGAGCAAATCATTCATGAAATCCTGGAAGACTGCCGGGGCATTACAGAGCCCAAAAGGCATCACCACATATTCATAATGCCCTGAGTGGGTATTAAAGGCAGTCTTCCATTCATCCCCCTCTCTTATTCGGATTAGATTGTACGCACCGCGTAGGTCAATCTTAGAAAAAATGGTGGCAGTACGAAGCTGGTCAAACAAGACCGAAATGAGAGGCAGTGGGTTTGAGTTTTTAATCGTGATACGGTTCAATTCCCTGAAGTCGATGCAGGGTCGCAACGAACCGTCCTTTTTACCCACGAAGAAGAACCCCGACCCAACTGGAGACTGTGAAGGTCTGATAAATCCCTTAGCCAAGTTCTCCTGAATGTACTCTGCCATAGCCCGAGTCTCAGGACGGGACAGGGAGTACAACCTGCTCTTGGGAAGCTTAGCATTTGGCAACAAATCAATGGCACAGTCATAGGGGCGATGGGGAGGTAGTACCTCTGCAACTTTTTTGGAGAACACGTCCGCAAAATCTGCATAACAACCTGGCAATCCTGGCAAACTTAGCTGCGAGAGCCTGACTGGAAGGCTCAAGCAACTCCTGAAACAATCAGTACCCCAACTAAGAATCTCCCCAGAGACCCAGTCAAATTGAGGATTGTGGGCCCTTAACCAGGGTAACCCCAACACCAATGGGGCAAAAGTACAGACAGTCACATAAAAGGACAATTTTTCAGAGTGTGTGGCTCCAATAAACAAAGAAATCTGGCTAGTGCAAGAGGTAATTTTACCTTGGGATAATGGTTCCCCGTTTAACCCACAAATCTCAATTTCCGATGCCAAGGGTACTAAGGGAACAGAGTGTTTCAGGGCGAATTGGCGGTCCATAAAAACCCCGTCGGCCCCACTGTCCACAAAAGGCCTCAGTCTTGACAGTTTGCCCGAGGATCTTCAAGGTCACCGGAATGATAAAAGTCTTCTTGGGAAATTCTGACTTCTGGCCTGACAGGATATTTCCCATCACCCTCAGGCCCTGAAGTTTTCCGGCTTTTCTGGGCATGATACTACCACATGACCTTTATTCCCACAGTACAAACACAACCCCTGCTGTCTCCTCCGCGTCTTCTCACGCGAGGAGAGGCGGGTAGCCCCAATCTGCATAGGCTCCTCTGAAAATTCCTCAGAGTCTGAGGTTCCCTTGGGAAAGAAGGAAACCTCAGTCTCCCTTTCAAGCCTACGCTCTCTCAGCCGTCTATCCACCCGGATGGATAACTGCATTAGCTGATCCAAGCTATCAGGCAAGGGATATTGTACCAGTTGGTCCTTTATCTGGTTAGAAAGACCTCTTCGGTACTGGTGTCTCAGGGCAGGGTCATTCCACTGGGTATCATGGGCCAACCTCCGAAACTCTGTACAGTAAACCTCAACTGGCCTTCGCCCTTGCTTAAGGATCGAAATCTGAGCCTCGGCTGAGGCCGTCTTGTCAGGGTCATCATACCACATGCCCAGTACCGTAAAAAAAGCATCAACACTTTTAAGCGACGGACAGTCAGGCTGCAACCCATATGCCCAGACCTGTAGCAAGGAAATCACTATGCCCACCCGCTCAATCTCCGACCCAGAAGACTGAGGCCTAAGCCGGAAGTATAGCTTGCAGCTCTCCTTGAAACAAAAGAACTGCGAGCGATCTCCAGAAAAA
This sequence comes from Pseudophryne corroboree, assembly GCF_028390025.1. NCBI lineage: Eukaryota > Metazoa > Chordata > Amphibia > Anura > Myobatrachidae > Pseudophryne > Pseudophryne corroboree. The sequence continues at coordinate 58,085,893 of NC_086449.1, forward strand.
CGATCCGGGAGATTTACTTTCGGCTCCTTAACCCCTGAAGGTGCTGCTGCTGCGGGAGCTCCGCCAGCGGCCTGGGAGGTGTGCATTTTAATGGACAAATCATTAAAATGTCGAGTCAGGACCTGCACCTGACCGACCACCTGTTGCAACGTATTTTTAGGGGTATGCTCCATATTCCCACAAAATTTCAACAGGAGTATTTGGCTGCTGAATATGTTATGCACTCCAGTGCCTGCAGGAATGTACTGGTGTTTGAACTGTTATGCACACCAGTGCCTGCAGGAATGTACTGGTGTCTGAACGGATAGGTATGCAAAACAAATGAACTCACAGACAGACTGGGGAATATGACATTACGTACACAGAAGGTGATAGGGTAACAAAATACACACAAAGTGAACAGAGAAGCCCAGAGGCTAAGGAACTGGGTGTCTCCCTAATATTAGTAATGCTCAGATGGGAAAAGCAAGATGTTGTGTTTTAATACGTGGAGAACCAGAAATGCTGTTGCTAAGGGCAACAGCAAAACCCTAAAGGGTTACCAACGGGTGTGGCAGTAAACTCCTTGGTCAGAGATGGAATGATAGACACAAGGAGAGACTCCACAATCCTAATTCTCACTTGCAGTGCACAGGTTCAGTTTACTGCCACTAAACACACCTGACACCTTGCACAGTGAGACAGGATTTAGGCAGGCAATTCTTAGAATACAGCCGCAAACTTGCTAAGTTCACAGAGTAGTAAAAGAACCCCAGCAAGCTAAACGACTGACTCCAGTCTTACTGCTAGGTCTGGATTGGCAGAGTGTAGTACCAAATCCCCAGGCCTATTTGCAGTAAGCAACAACAAATACAAAGCTACACAGTACTGGCTAACTTTCAGGAACTGACTAACCAACAAAGATTCAGCAGCATCTGCTTAACCTGAGAAGAGGCCTTATAAAGCAGGTGCTGTCCACGCCCCACTCAGACCTCACAGACTGTGAGCACAAAAACCAGCACCGGATCCCCTGCCGTGCACAGAGCCTGTAACCACTGCACAGCAAAAGACCCGAACCGGAGTATCAGCTGCGCTCAGGTTACTCCGCTAGCACTTGTCTCCCGGTTGCCATTACGACGTGGCAGCACAGGGCAGGAGACCCTAACACTCAATCATGCAACGAATGGCCTTAGTGGACATTAGACTAGACTCATCGTCGTCAACACTGATGTCAGTATCCGTGTCGACATCTGCGTCTGCCATCTGAGGTAGCGGGCGTTTTAGAGCCCCTGATGGTCTTTGAGACGCCTGGGCAGGCACGAGCTGAGAAGCCGGCTGTCCGGCATTTGGCATGTCATCAAATTTTTTGTGTAAGGAGTCGACACTTGCACGTAATTCCTTCCATAAGTCCATCCACTCAGGTGTCTGCCCCGCAGAGGGTGACATCCCTTCTATAGGCATCTGCTCCGCCTCCACATAATTATCCTCATCAAACATGTCGACACATCCGTACCGACACACCGCACACACACAGGGAATGCTCTAACAGAGGACAGGACCCCACAAAAGCCCTTTGGGGAGACAGAGTGAGAGTATGCCAGCACACACCAGAGCGCTATATAATGCAGGGACTAACTGAATTATGTCCCCTATAGCTGCTGTTATATATACTGCACCTAAATTTAGTGTCCCCTCTCTCTTTTTTACCCTTTTCTGTAGTGCAGACTGCAGGGGAGAGCCAGGGAGCTTCCTTCCAGCGGAGCTGTGAGGGAGAAATGGCGCCAGTGTGCTGAGGGAGATAGCTCCGCCCCTTTTTCGCTGACTTTTCTCCCGCTTTTTTATGGATTCTGGCAGGAGTAATTAACACATATATAGCCTCTGGGGCTATATATTGTGATATATTTGCCAGCCAAGGTGTTTTTATTACTGCTCAGGGCGCCCGCCCTAGCGCCCTGCACCCACAGTGACCGGAGTGTGAAGTGTGCATGAGGAGCAATGGCGCACAGCTGCAGTGCTGTGCGCTACCTTGGTGAAGACTGATGTCTTCTGCCACCGATTTTCCGGACCTCTTCTTGCTTCTGGCTCTGTAAGGGGGACGGCGGCGCGGCTCCGGGACCTACACCAAGGCCAGTTCCATGTGGTCGATCCCTCTGGAGCTAATGGTGTCCTGTAGCCTATGAAGCCCAAGCTAGCTGCAAGCAGGTAGGTCCACTTCTTCTCCCCATAGTCCCTCGGTGCAGTGAGCCTGTTGCCAGCAGGTCTCACTGTAAAATAAAAAACCTAACATATACTTTCTTTCTAGAAGCTCAGGAGAGCCCCTAGTGTGCCTCCAGCTCGGCCGGGCACAAAAATCTAACTGAGGCTTGGAGGAGGGTCATAGTGGGAGGAGCCAGTGCACACCAGGTGACCTAAAGCTTTCTTTAGTTGTGCCCAGTCTCCTGCGGAGCCGCTATTCTCCATGGTCCTTTCGGAGTTCCCAGCATCCACTAGGACGTCAGAGAAATAAAAAACCTAAAATATACTTTCTTTCAAGGAGCTCAGGAGAGCCCCTAGAGTGCATCCAGCTCAGCCGGGCACAGGATTCTAACTGAGGTCTGGAGGAGGGTCATAGTGGGAGGAGCCAGTGCACACCAGATAGTACTAAAGCTTTCTTTAGATGTGCCAAGTCTCCTGCGGAGCCGCTATTCCCCATGGTCCTTACGGAGTGCCCAGCATCCACTTAGGACGTCAGAGAAATATATATAAGAAAAACGTGAGACATAGGTCATTTTTAGATATATGTGTAATATATATGTCTGAGGTGAAGACTGTGAGGACTTGCAGTGCTGGAAGCCATGATACACCTATAATACAGGGCACGAGACACCTTCACTCACCTCACGCGACTCTGGCGGGAAAAACCACGTCCTCGCGGACCAACGGCTGGGCTATAAAACGGGGGTGACCGCCGCGCTGCCAGGCATTCGTGTCACGTGTGCGCATCCGTGGGGGTCACTCCCCTCAGTACATGAGCCGCGCTCTACACATAGGCGGGACGGGAGCAGGGTAGAGGGAGGAACCCTCTCCAAAACGAGGTAAGGCACACTGAAGAATCCAGGGGGCAGCAGCTGATCAGCGCCTCTGAGTGGCTGGGGCAGCGGAGACCGACCGAAAGAGGGAGGCGGCGCTTGGTTACCTGTCAGGCTTCGCTTAGCGCTGCAGACCGCTGCTGTCACCCATGCACCGCCGCAGCCGGGTCCCGCTATTGTGAGGAGGAAGTACGGGAGCTAGAGTCTCTGGCCGGGCACTGCCGCAGCACGTGACAGCAGACTGGCAGAGAGAGGGAGCTGGCATGTTCACACTAGAGACATCTACCCACCAATCGTGAAGCAAGGGGGTGTGGCTAAAGCTCTGAACGAAAGGTGATTGGCTGGATTCAGTTAATGAAGCCTTCATTGGTCTGTAGTTCAACTGCTCCCAATACACACACTATAGACTGCAGTCACAGCGACTCTGCATGACAGTAGGAAATACCAGTGACTCTTTTATAGACTCCATTACTATAACAAGAGCGAGTACAGTAGGACAAAAGTCAGCGTCCAGGGGTACCGATACCTTCTGAGTAACTACATTGCAAGTGGAGATTATCTAGGATATTCTATCTATCCATATTCGTAGTAGGGTGATATATCTATATTTCTCTGACGTCCTAGTGGATGCTGGGAACTCCGTAAGGACCATGGGGAATAGCGGCTCCGCAGGAGTCTGGGCACATCTAAAGAAAGCTTTAGGATCACCTGGTGTGCACTGGCTCCTCCCCCTATGACCCTCCTCCAAGCCTCAGTTAGATTTCTGTGCCCGACGAGAAGGGTGCACACTAGGGGCTCTCCTGAGCTCTTTGTGAAAGTTTTAGTTTAGGTTTATTATTTTCAGTGAGACCTGCTGGCAACAGGCTCACTGCATCGAGGGACTAAGGGGTGAAGAAGCGAACTCACCTGCGTGCAGAGTGGATTGGGCTTCTTGGCTACTGGACATTAGCTCCAGAGGGACGATCACAGGTTCAGCCTGGATGGGTCCCGGAGCCGCGCCGCCGGCCCCCTTACAGAGCCAGAAGAGCGAAGAGGTCCGGAAAATCGACGGCAGAAGACGATCCTGTCTTCAGATAAGGTAGCGCACAGCACCGCAGCTGTGCGCCATTGCTCTCAGCACACTTCACACTCCGGTTACTGAGGGTGCAGGGCGCTGGGGGGGCAGCGCCCTGAGACGCAATAAATCGATAAAAACCTTATATGGCTAAAAAAAAAAAAAAAATGCATCACATATAACTCCTGGGCTATATGGATGCATTTAACCCCTGCCAAAAACATACAGAAAAACGGATGATAAGGACGCAGAGAAAGGGGCGGAGCCTATCTCCTCAGCACACTGGCGCCATTTTCCCTCACAGCTCAGTTGGAGGGAAGCTCACTGGCTCTCCCCTGCAGTCACTACACTACAGAAAGGGGTTAAAAAAGAGAGGGGGGCACAAATTAGGCGCAGTATAAACAATACAGCAGCTATAAAGGGAAAAACACTTATATAAGGTTATCCCTGTATATATATAGCGCTCTGGTGTGTGCTGGCAAACTCTCCCTCTGTCTCCCCAAAGGGCTAGTGGGTCCTGTCCTCTATCAGAGCATTCCCTGTGTGTGTGCTGTGTGTCGGTACGTTTGTGTCGACATGTATGAGGAGAAAAATGATGTGGAGACGGAGTAGAGTGTCTGTAATAGTGTTGTCACCCCCTAGGGGGTCGACACCTGAGTGGATGTACTGTTGAAATTGCGTGACAGTGTCAGCTTTGTATAAAAGACAGTGGTTGACATGAGACAGCCGGCTACTCAGCTTGTGCATGTCCAGACGTCTCATACAGGGGCTCTAAAGCGCCCGTTACCTCAGATACAGACGCCGACACGGATACTGACTCCTGTGTCGACGGTGAAGAGACAACCGTGATTTCCAATAGGGCCACACATTGCATGATTGAGGCAATGGAAAATGTTTACACTTTTCTGATAATATGAATACCACCAAAAAAGGGGTATTATGTTTGGTGAGGAAAAACTTCCTGTAGTTTTCCTGAATCTGAAAAATAAAATGAGGTGTGTGATTATGCGTGGGTTTCCCCCCGATAACAATTGATAATTTCTAAAAAGTTATTGGCAGTATACCTTTTCCCGCCAGAGGTTAGGGTGCGTTGGGAAACCCCCCCTACAGGGGATAAGGCGCTCACACGCTTGTAAGAACAAGGGCTCTACCCTCTCTTGAGATGGCCGCCCTTAAGGATCCTGCTGAAAAAAAGCAGGAGGGTATCCTAAAATGTATTTACACACATACTGGTGTTATACTGCGACCAGCAATCGCCTCAGCCTGGATGTGCAGTGCTGGGTTGGCGTGGTCGGATTCCCTGACTGGAAATATTGATATCCTAGATAAGGACAGTATATTATTGCCTATAGAGCAATTAAAAGATGCATTTCTATATATGCATGATGCACAGCGGAATATTTGCCGACTGGCATCAAGTATAAGTGCGTTGTATTCTAGTAAAGTGGTCAGGGATTCCAAACGGCATTTGGAAGTATTGCCTTAAAAAAGGGGATGTACCCTAGGTCGCCTCTCAAAATAAGACGCCGTATTATCAGGCGCAGTCCTGGTTGGCAAGCGGACAAAAGGGTTCCTCTTTTCTGCTCGTGACAGAGGGAGAGGAAAATGGCTGCAGAGATCAGCCAGTTCCCAGGAACAGAAACCCTTTTCCGCCTCTGCCAAGCCCTCAGTATGACGCTAGGGCTTTACAAGTTCAGGCACGGTGGGGGCCCGTTCTCAATGAATTTCAGTGCGCAGTGGGCTCACTCGCAAGTAGACCCCTGGATCCTTCAGGTAATATTTCAGGGGTACAAATTGGAATTCGAGACGTATTCCCCTCGCCGTTTCCAAAAGTCTGTTTTACCGACGACTGTATCGTCAACATCATTTTGTTGTTTAATACTTGTTTTAATATTTATTGCTGATGCACAGCAGTAATTTTATCATCTTTTCGTCTTTGATTAAAAGTTAAGTTTTATCATACCTCACCTACCAATTATGATATCCGATCTAACCCTCCATCTCTTTAATATATAGAAATAAGTGTGCCCCTGAGAGACATTATCTAGAGTCCCCCTTTTTTTGCCTCTTTGCTAAACAACCCTTCTCCAGCAAGGACCTTGTCTGTTCCAAGACTTACCGCGGCTGCGTTGACGGCATGGCGGTTGAACGCCGGATCCTGAAGGAAAAAGGCATTCCGGATGAAGTCATCCCTACCCTGATCAAAGCCAGGAAGGATGTAACCGCAAAACATTATCACCGCATTTGGCGAAAATATGTTGCGTGGTGCGAGGCCAGTAAGACTCGACGGAGGAAATTCAACTGGGTCGATTCCTACATTTCCTGCAAACAGGAGTATCTATGGGCCTGAAATTGGGGTCCATTAAGGTTCAAATTTCGGCTCTGTCAATTTTCTTCCAAAAAAGAACTAGCTTCAGTCCCTGAAGTTCAGACATTTGTTAAAGGGGTACTGCATATACAGCCTCCTTTTGTGCCTTCAGTGGCACTTTGGGATCTCCAGGTGGTTTTTGGGTTCCAAAAGTCACATTGGTTTGACCCACTTAAATCTGTGGAGTTAAAATATCTCACAGAAAAAGTGGTCATGCTGTTGGCTCTGGCCTGGGCCAGGCGCGTGTCAGAATTGGTGGCTTTATCCTGTAAAAGCCCTTATCTGATTTTCCATTCGGACAGGGCGGAATTGAGGACTCGTCCTCAGTTTCTCCCTAAGGTGGTTTCAGCGTTCACCTGAACCAAACCTGTTGTGGTGCCTGCGGCTACTAGGGACTTGGAGGACTCCAAGTTGCTAGACGTTGTCAGGACCCGGAAACTATATGTTTCCAGGACGGCTGGAGTCAGGAAATCTGACTCGCTGTTTATCCTGTATGCACCTAACTAGCTGGGTGCTCCTGCTTCTAAGCAGACGATTACTAGTTGGATGTGTAGTACAATTCAGCTTGCACATTCTGTGGCAGGCCTGCCACAGCCAAAATATGTAAATGCCCATTCCACAAGGAAGGTGGGCTCATCTTGGGCGGCTGCCCGAGGGGTCTCGGCTTTACAACTTTGCCGAGCTGCTACTTGGTCAGGGGCAAACACGTTTGCAAAATTCTACAAATTTGATACCCTGGCTGAGGAGGACCTGGAGTTCTCTCATTCGGTGCTGCAGAGTCATCCGCACTCTCCCGCCCGTTTGGGAGCTTTGGTATAATCCCCATGGTCCTTACGGATTTCCCAGCATCCACTAGGACGTCATAGAAAAAAAGAATTTAATTACCGATAATTCTATTTCTCGTAGTCCGTAGTGGATGCTGGGCGCCCATCCCAAGTGCGGATTGTCTGCAATACTGGTACATAATTATTGTTACCAAAAAAATTCGGGTTATTGCTGTAGTGAGCCATCTTTTCTAGAGGCTCCTCTATTATCATGCTGTTAACTGGGTTCAGATCACAAGTTGTACAGTGTGATTGGTGTGGCTGGTATGAGTCTTACCCGGGATTCAAAATCCTTCCTTATTGTGTACGCTCGTCCGGGCACAGTATCCTAACTGAGGCTTGGAGGAGGGTCATAGGGGGAGGAGCCAGTGCACACCAGGTGATCCTAAAGCTTTCTTTAGATGTGCCCAGACTCCTGCGGAGCCGCTATTCCCCATGGTCCTTACGGAGTTCCCAGCATCCACTACGGACTACGAGAAATAGAATTATCGGTAAGTAAATTCTTATTTTCTCTAACGTCCTAAGTGGATGCTGGGGACTCCGTAAGGACCATGGGGAATAGCGGCTCCGCAGGAGACTGGGCACATCTAAAGAAAGCTTTAGGACTAACTGGTGTGCACTGGCTCCTCCCCCTATGACCCTCCTCCAAGCCCCAGTTAGATTTCTGTGCCCGACGAGAAGGGTGCACACTAGGGGCTCTCCTGAGCTTCTTAGTGAAAGTTTTAGTTTAGGTTTTTTATTTTCAGTGAGACCTGCTGGCAACAGGCTCACTGCATCGAGGGACTAAGGGGAGAAGAAGCGAACTCACCTGCGTGCAGAGTGGATTGGGCTTCTTGGCTACTGGACATTAGCTCCAGAGGGACGATCACAGGTTCAGCCTGGATGGGTCCCGGAGCCGCGCCGCCGGCCCCCTTACAGAGCCAGAAGAGCGAACAGGTCCGGAAAAATCGGCGGCTGAAGACGTTCCTGTCTTCAATAAGGTAGCGCACAGCACTGCAGCTGTGCGCCATTGCTCTCAGCACACTTCATACTCCGGTCACTGAGGGTGCAGGGCGCTGGGGGGGGCGCCCTGAGACGCAATAAAACACGATAAAAATACCTTACATGGCAAAAAATGCATCACATATAGCTCCTGGGCTATATGGATGCATTTAACCCCTGCCAGAATATACAGAAAAACGGGTGATAAGGCCGCCAAAAAGGGGCGGAGCCTATCTCCTCAGCACACTGGCGCCATTTTCCCTCACAGCTCAGTTGGAGGGAAGCTCCCTGGCTCTTCCCTGCACTACAGAAAGGGTTAAAAAAAAGAGAGGGGGGCACTAATTAGGCGCAGTATTAAAACATACAGCAGCTATAAGGGGAAAAACACTTATATAAGGTTATCCCTGTATATATATATATATATATATATATATATATATATATATATATAGCGCTCTGGTGTGTGCTGGCATACTCTCCCTCTGTCTCCCCAAAGGGCTAGTGGGGTCCTGTCCTCTATCAGAGCATTCCCTGTGTGTGTGCTGTGTGTCGGTACGTTTGTGTCGACATGTATGAGGAGAAAAATGATGTGGAGACGGAGCAGAGTGTCTGTAACAGTGATGTCACCACCTAGGGGGTCGACACCTGAGTGGATGTACTGTTGAAAATTACGTGACAGTGTCAGCTCTGTATAAAAAAACAGTGGTTGACATGAGACAGCCGGCTACTCAGCTTGTGCCTGTCCAGACGTCTCATAGGCCGTCAGGGGCTCTAAAGCGCCCGTTACCTCAGATGGCAGATACAGACGCCGACACGGATACTGACTCCTGTGTCGACGGTGAAGAGACAACCGTGATTTCCAGTAGGGCCACACGTTACATGATTGAGACAATGGAAAATGTTTTATACATTTCTGATAATACGAGTACCACCAAAAAGGGGTATTATGTTCGGTGAGGGAAAAACTACCTGTAGTTTTCCTGAATCTGAAAAATAAAATGAGGTGTGTGATGATACGTGGGTTTCCCCCCGATAACAATTGATAATTTCTTAAAAAGTATTGGCTGTATACCCTTTCCCGCCAGAGGTTAGGGTGCGTTGGGAAACACCCCCTAGGGGGGATAAGGCGCTCACACGCTTGTAAGAACAAGGGCTCTACCTTCTCATGAGATGGCCGCCCTTAAGGATCCTGCTGATAGAAAGCAGGAGGGTATCCAAAAATGTATTCACACACATACTGGTGTTATACTGCGACCAGCAATCGCCTCAGCCTGGAGGTGCAGTGCTGGGTTGGCATGGTCGGATTCCCTGACTGGAAATATTGATATCCTAGATAAGGATAGTATATTATTGCCTATAGAGCATTTAAAAGATGCATTTCTATATATGCATGATGCACAGCGGAATATTTGCCGACTGGCATCAAGTATAAGTGCGTTGTCCAATTCTACCAGTAAAATGGTCAGGTGATGCGGATTCCAAACGGCATTTGGAAGTATTGCCTTTAAAAGGGGACATTTGGGGTCGGTCTTTTAGACCTGGTGGCCACGGCAACAACTGGGAAATCCACATTTGTACCCCAGGTCGCCTCTCAAAATAAGACGCCGTATTATCAGGCGCAGTCCTTTGTTGGCAAGCGGACAAAAGGTTCCTCTTTTCTGCTCGTGACAGAGGGAGAGGAAAAAGGCTGAAGAGATTACCCAGTTCCCAGGAACAGAAATCCTTTCCCGCCTCTGCAAAAGCCCTCAGTATGACGCTAGGGCCTTACAAACTCAGGCACGGTGGGGGCCCGTTCTCAATGAATTTCAGTGCGCAGTGGGCTCACTCACAAGTAGACCCCTGGATCCTTCAGGTAATATCTCAAGGGTACATATTGAAATTCGAGACGTCTCCCCCTCGCCGTTTCCAAAAGTCGGCTTTACCGACGTCTCCCTCTGACAGGGAGGCAGTTTTGGAAGCCATTCACCCAGCAGGTGATAATCAAGGTACCCCTCCTGCAACAGGGAACGGGGTATTATTCCACACTATTGTGGTACCGAAGCCAGACGGCCCGGTGAAACCGATTCTAAATCTAAAATCTTTGAACACTTACATACAGAGGTTCAAATTCAAGATTGAGTCACTCAGAGCAGTGATTGCGAACCTGGAAGAAGGGGACTACATGATGTCTTGGGACATCAAGGATGCTTACCTTCATGTCAAAGTTTACCCTTCTCACCAAGGGTACCTCAGGTTATGGTACAGAACTGTCACTATCAGTTCAGACGCTGCCGTAGGGATGGTCCACGGCACCCCGGGTCTTTACCAAGGTAATGGCCGAAATGATATCCCTTCGAAGGATGGGAATTTTAGTTATCCCTTACTTGGACGATTCCCTGATAAGGGTAAGATCCAGGGAACAGTTGGAAGTCGGTGTAGCACTATCTCAGGTAGTGTTGCGGCAGCACGATTGGATTCTCAATATTCCAAAATCGCAGCTGGTTCCGACGACTTGTCTTCTGTTTCCTAGGGATGTTGCTGGACACAGTCCAAAAAAAAAAAAGGTGTTTCTCCCGGAAGAGAAAACCAGGGAGTTATCCGAGCTAGTCAGGAACCTCCTAAAACCGAACCAAGTCTCAGTGCATCAATGCACAAGGGTTCTGGGTAAAAATGGTGGCTTCCTACGAAGCAATCCCATTCGTTAGATTCCACGCGAGAACTTTCCAGTGGAACCTACTGGACAAATGGTCCGGGTCGCATTTTCAGATGCATCAGCGGATAACCCTGTCACCAAGGACAAGGGTATCCATCATGTGGTGGTTGCAAAGTGCTCATCTTCTAGAGGGCCGCAGATTCGGCATTCAGAACTGGGTCCTGGTGACCACGGATGCCAGCCTGCGAGGCTGGGGAGCAGTCACACAGGGAAGGAATATCCAGGGCTTATGGTCAAGCCTGGATACATCACTTCACATAAATATCCTGAAGCTAAGGGCCATTTACAATGCTCTAAGCTTAGCAAGACCTCTGCTTCAAGGTCAGCCGGTGTTGATCCAGTCGGACAACATCATGGCAGTCACCCGCGTAAACAGACAGGGTGGCACAAGAAGCAGGAGGGCAATGGCAGAAGCTGCAGGGTTTCTTCGCTGGGCGGAAAATCATGTAATAGCACTGTCAACAGTATTCATTCCGGGAGTGGACAACTGGGAAGCAGACTTCCTCAGCACGACCTCCACCCGGGAGAGTGGGGACTTCACCCAGAAGTCGTCCACATGATTAAAAAAAACAAAACAAAAAACTCGACAGGTATTGTGCCAGGTCAAGAGACCCTCAGGCAATAGTTGTAGACGCTCTGGTAACACCGTGGGTGTACCAGTCAGTGTATGTGTTCCCTCCTCTGCCTCTCATACCCAAGGTACTGAGATTGATAAGATGGAGAGGAGAAAGCACTATATTCGTGGCTCCGGATTGGCCAAGAAGGACTTGGTAACCGGAACTTCAAGAGATGCTCACGGAGGATCCGTGGCCTCTACCTCTAAGAAGGGACCTGCTTCAGCAAGGACCCTGTCTGTTCCAAGACTTACCGCGGCTGCGTTTGACGGCATGGTGGTTGAACGCCGGATCCTGAAGGAAAAAAGGCTTTCCGGATGAAGTCATCCCTATCCTGATCAAAGCCAGGAAGGATGTAACCGCAAAAACATTATCACCGCAATTGGCGAAAATATGTTGCGTGGTGCGAGGCCAGTAAGGCCCGACGGAGGAAATTCTACTGGGTCGATTCCTACATTTCCTGCAAACAGGAGTGTCTATGGGCCTGAAATTGGGGTCCATTAAGGTTCAAATTTGCGGCCCTGTCAATTTTCTTCCAAAAAGAACTAGCTTCAGTCCCCGAAGTTCAGAAGTTTGTAAAAGGGGTACTGCATATACAGCCTCCTTTTGTGCCTCCAGTGGCACTTTGGGATCTCAATGTAGTTTTGGGTTCCAAAAGTCACATTGGTTTGAACCACTTAAATCTGTGGAGTTAAAATATCTCACATGGAAAGTGGTCATGCTGTTGGCCCTGGCCTGGGCCAGGCGCGTGTCAGAATTGGCGGTTTTATCCTGAAAAAGCCCTTATCTGATTTTCCATTCGGACAGGGCGGAATTGAGGACTCGTCCTCAGTTTCTCCCCAAGGTGGTTTCAGCGTCTCACCTGAACCAACCTATTGGTGGTGCCTGCGGCTACTAGGGACTTGGAGGCCTCCAAGTTGCTAGACGTTGTCAGTGCCCTGAAAATATATGTTTCCAGGACGGCTGGAGTCAGAAAATCTGACTCGCTGTTTATCCTGTGTGCACCCAACAAGCTGGGTGCTCCTGCTTCTAAGCAGACTATTACTCGTTGGATTTGTAGTACAATTCAGCTTGCACATTCTGTGGCAGGCCTGCCACAACCAAAAATCTGTAAATGCCCACTCCACAAGGAAGGTGGGCTCATCTTGGGCGGCTGCCCGAGGGGTCTCGGCTTTACAACTTTGCCGAGCAGCTACTTGGTCAGGAGCAAATACGTTTGTAAAATTCTACAAAATTAATATCCTGGCTGAGGAGGACCTGGAGTTCTCTCATTTGGTGCTGCAGAGTCATCCGCACTCTCCCGCCCGTTTGGGAGCTTTGGTATAATCCCCATGGTCCTTACGGAGTCCCCAGCATCCACTTAGGACGTTAGAGAAAATAAGAATTTACTTACCGATAATTCTATTTCTCATAGTCCGTAGTGGATGCTGGGCGCCCATCCCAAGTGCGGATTGTCTGCAATACTTGTACATAGTTATTGTTACAAAAATCGGGTTATTATTGTTGTGAGCCATCTTTCAGAGGCTCCTCTGTTATCATACTGTTAACTGGGTTCAGATCACAGGTTATACGGTGTGATTGGTGTGGCTGGTATGAGTCTTACCCGGGATTCAAAATCCTTCCTTATTGTGTACGCTCGTCCGGGCACAGTATCCTAACTGAGGCTTGGAGGAGGGTCATAGGGGGAGGAGCCAGTGCACACCAGTTAGTCCTAAAGCTTTCTTTAGATGTGCCCAGTCTCCTGCGGAGCCGCTATTCCCCATGGTCCTTACGGAGTCCCCAGCATCCACTACGGACTATGAGAAATAGAATTATCGGTAAGTAAATTCTTATTATAATGTATATGTATGTATGAAATAAATATATATATATCTATATATAATTCTGCTGACTTTTTGCCTATGTAACTGATCCTTGACATACGTCCTTTCTCTTACGTCCTAGAGCAGCCTTTTTCAACTGGTGTGCCGCGGCACGACCAGTTGCTGAGTGTGCCGCCGCACGGACCCGATCACTGCCGCCAGTAAGAGCTGTCACCCGCCGCACGGACCCGCTCACTGCCGCCATTAAGAGCTGTCACTGGCGCCACCCGCCCCCGCTGCACGGACCCGCTCTCACTCAGATCTCCGCACGCCGCCGCCCGCCTGCCTCACAGACCTGCAGCATCCTGTTCATATCCATTCCGCAGAGTCTTCCAGACCGTGACCACCATAGGTCACGGTCCGGCTGTCTCTGCGCCCGCCCACTCACACGCTGCTCTGCTTGCTGATCCGAGGTGAGTTCCAGGCACTCCTCACCGCTATATATTATAAGGGGGAACTGGTGTGTGGAATTACTAAGGGGGGAGCTGGTAAGGGGGAAGCTGGTGTGTGGAATTACTAAGGGGGGAGCTGGTAAGGGGGAAGCTGGTGTGTGGAATTACTAAGGGGGGAGCTGGTAAGGGGGAAGCTGGTGTGTGGAATTACTAAGGGGGGAGCTGGTAAGGGGGAAGCTGGTGTGTGGAATTACTAAGGGGGGAGCTGGTAAGGGGGAAGCTGGTGTGTGGAATTACTAAGGGGGGGGGGAGCTGGTAAGGGGGAAGCTGGTGTGTGGAATTACTAAGGGGGGGGGAGCTGGTAAGGGGGAAGCTGGTGTGTGGAATTACTAAGGGGTGGGAGCTGGTAAGGGGGAAGCTGATGTGTGGAATTACTAAGGGGGGGGAGCTGGTGTGTGGAATTACTAAGGGGGGGGGGAGCTGGTAAGGGGGAGCTGGTGTGGAATTTGCTAAGGGGGGGGGCTGGTAAAGGGGAGCTGGTGTGTGGAATTACTAAGGGGGGGAGCTGGTAAGGGGGAAGCTGGTGTGTGGAATTACTAAGGGGGGGGGGGCTGGTAAGGGGGGAGCTGGTGTGTGGAATTACTAAGGGGGGGAGCTGGTAAGGGGGAAGCTGGTGTGTGGAATTACTATGGGGGGGGAGCTGGTAAGGGGGAAGCTGGTGTGTGGAATTACTAAGGGGGGGGGAGCTGGTAAGGGGGAAGCTGGTGTGTGGAATTACTAAGGTGGGGGAGCTGGTAAGGGGGAAGCTGGTGTGTGGAATTACTAAGGGGGGGGGGAGCTGGTAAGGGGGGAGCTGGTGTGTGGAATTACTAAGGGGGGGAGGGGCTGGTAAGGGGGAAGCTGGTGTGTGGAATTACTAAGGGGGGGAGCTGGTAAGGGGGAAGCTGGTGTGTGGAATTACTAAGGGGGGAGCTGGTAAAGGGGAGCTGGTGTGTGGAATTACTAAGGGGGGGGGGAGCTGGTAAGGGGGAAGCTGGTGTGTGGAATTACTATTTGGGGCATGTGTGTGGAATTACTAAGTGGGGGAGCTGATGTGTGGAAATATGAGGGCATGTATTGGGCATTACTTGGGGGGGGGGGTGGCGGTGTGTGGCATTACTGGGGGGCAGGTGTGTTGCATTAATATGGGGGGGCAGGTGTGTGGAAATATGAGGGTCATGTGTGTGGCATTACTATGAGGTGCATGTGTGTATAATTACACTGGGGGGGCAGGTGTGGAATTACAATGAGAGACGTGTGTGGAATTACAATGGGGACGTGTGTAAAATTACGCTTCGGCAGGTGTGTGGAATTACTGGGGGGTGACAGCATTTGTTTTATTACACTGGGGGCCAATGTGTTTTATTACAGTGGGGGCCAATGTGTTTTATTACTGCGGGGCCAATGTGTTTTATATAAGGCTCTTCTTGCCACTCCAGCGTGTGTCCAAGGCTCTTCTTGCCACTCCAGCGTGTGTCCAAGGCTCTTCTTGCCACTCCAGCGTGTGTCCAAGGCTCTTCTTGCCACTCCAGCGTGTGTCCAAGGCTCTTCTTGCCACTCCAGCGTGTGTCCAAGGCTCTTCTTGCCACTCCAGCGTGTGTCCAAGGCGCTTCTTGCCACTCCAGCGTGTGACCGAGGCGCTTCTTGCCACTCCAGCGTGTGACCGAGGCTCTTCTTGCCACTCCAGCGTGTGACCGAGGCTCTTCTTGCCACTCGTACAAGAGACCTCATGAGACATCACCAAGCACAGGTTTCCCACTCATATTCTTATGTAAGTAAAACCTATTTATTTCTATTAATTTTAAGAGAAATAATTACAAATATCAACATATATTAAATATATGACGATATTTATTATTATATGTATTATATTTGATTAAAACAACCGATGGTGTGCCTTGGCAATTTTGAAATCTTGTTTAGTGTGCCACGAGTTTAAAAAGGTTGAAAATCACTGTCCTAGAGGATGCTGGGGGTCTACATTAGTATCATGGGGTATAGATGGGTCCACTAGGAGCCATTCGCACTTTAAGAGTTCAACAGTGTGGGCTGGCTCCTCCTTCTATGCCCCTCCTACCAGACTCGGTTTAGAAAATGTGCCCGGAGGAGCCAGTCACACCTATGGGAGCGCCTTAGGAGTTTTTCTAGTTTTGTTGTTTTTTATTAGAGTTAGGCACAGGGAGGATGCTGGCCACAGCCTCCCTGCTTCGTGGGACATAGGGGGCGAGTAGTGTCCAACCCTGAGAGGTTAATGGCCACTATCTCTGCTGACAGGACACTGAGCTCCTGAGGGAGATAATCATTAGCCACCCCACGCGACCCCTCACTCCCGCAGCTTGCCGCCACCCCCTAACAGAGCCAGAAGATTTCGGTGGTGGGTGAGTCACGTCCCCCCTGGCAAGCGGGGAGCCGGTGTGAAGATGGCGGCAACAGGGTGGGAGCGCAGTGTTAACTGCGCTCCGGAGACTCAGCGGTACACAGTGCGGCGCTATGAGGAGCGCCTTGAGCCAGCGCCTATACCCTACACTGGTCACAAAGGCTGTCAGGGACTTCGGTAACGCTGCCAGCACATTTCCTCAGGCCAGTATAAAGAAGTGATGAGCGGGAAGCAGCGCCATGTTCAGGGGTGGAGCTTCGCAGAGCGGACCCAGCAACGTTCAGCGCCATTCTCCTGCTCCAGAGACGATGACATGGAGATCTGTCCTTCCGAGCAACTCCAGCTACCCTTTACGGTACCAGGGGATTGTAGAAAGGGGGGGGGATGGGAAGGCTGTAAGATTACTGTATAGTCTATTAAGGTACACGGTCAGCGCCAGGTAGTTGTATATATCTACCTTTGGAAGCGCTGTGTGTGTTCTGGCTCCAAGCTCTGTGTTTCTCTGTGGCATACTTGGAGGAAAACTGTGTCTGACATTTTCCTGTGTGTGTGGGTGTTTGTTTCTCACACAGCCATGTCTAGGGACTCTGTGTCTTATGCTGCAGAGGACATTTCCTTTCAGGGGGAATCCATTCCATTTACACAGGAATGTAATGTTGTATCTCAGATCCCTATTACTGTGCCTGAGTGGTTGACCTCTATTAAGGGAATGATCTCTCAGATCTCTACTAGGGTAGCTCATACTGAGACTGAAACTCAGGTATTAAAGAAGTCTGGCAGTTTGGACAGGTTCTGTCCCTGTTCCTTCAAAATCCCCTAGCATATACCCACAGAAACGTGCACTTGCCCAGATTATGCAAGATGACACGGATACCGACTGACACGGCAGACGGTAATGGGGATGTGCTGAGGGGGGCAGCATCCCTGGCTAAGTGGGTGCAGCTCATGATTGAGGCTATTAGATATGTGTTAAACATTTCTGACGCAACAGCTGAGCAGGTTTAGGAGGTTTACTTCACAGCTAATAAGAAAGCCTCGCTAACCTTCCCTGCGTCTAAAGAATTAAACGCTTTATTTGAAAAATCCTGGGAAAACCCAGAGAAAAAATTCCAAATCCCCAAAAGGGTTTTGGTTGCCTTTCCTTTCCCTAAGGAGGATAGGAAAAAAATGGGAAAACCCACCCATAGTGGACGCATCTGTTTCCAGACTGTCAAAGAAAGTGGTTTTACCTGTCCCTGGGTCTACCGTGTTAAAAGAACCGGCTGATCGTAAGATTGACACTACGCTCAAATCCATATACACTGCTTCAGGGGTGGTGTTGAGGCCTACTATTGCCTGTGCATGGTTCTCTAAAGCTATAGTAAAGTGGTCAGGCACGTTACTAGAAGACTTAGATACAATGGACAGAAGTGACATTGAACTGTTTTTACGTAACATACAGGATTCTGCGGGGTTCATGGTGGAATCCATGAAGGACCTGGGTACGCTGACTGCAAGGAAATCTTCCATGTCTGTCTCAACTCGCAGGGGACTCTGGCTACGTCAGTGATCTGCAGATGCAGAATCCAGGCGAAGTGTGGAGAACCTACCCTACACAGGACAGGCTTTATTTGGAGAAGTGTTAGATGCGTAGATTTCCACAGCAACCGCGGGTAAGTCACCTTTTATTCCCTCAGCTACGCCTTCTACGAAGAAACTCTTTTCTTCATCTGCATCGCAGTCCTTTTGGACCGCTAAGTCAAAAAAGTCCAAGCCTCCTACCACCTTTTCTCTAACGTCCTAAGTGGATGCTGGGGACTCCGTAAGGACCATGGGGATAGCGGCTCCGCAGGAGACTGGGCACATCTAAAGAAAGCTTTAGGACTATCTGGTGTGCACTGGCTCCTCCCCCTATGACCCTCCTCCAAGCCCCAGTTAGATCCCTGTGCCCGAACGAGAAGGGTGCACACTAGGGGCTCTCCTGAGCTTCTTAGTGAAAGTTTTAGATTAGGTTTTTTATTTTCAGTGAGACCTGCTGGCAACAGGCTCACTGCATCGAGGGACTAAGGGGAGAAGAAGCAAACTCACCTGTGTGCAGAGTGGATTGGGCTTCTTAGGCTACTGGACATTAGCTCCAGAGGGACGATCACAGGCCCAGCTTGGATGGGTCCCAGAGCCGCGCCGCCGGCCCCCTTACAGAGCCAGAAGGCAGAAGAGGTCCGGAAAATCGGCGGCAGAAGACGTCCTGTCTTCAACAAGGTAGCGCACAGCACTGCAGCTGTGCGCCATTGCTCTCAGCACACTTCACACTTCGGTCACTGAGGGAGCAGGGCGCTGGGGGGGGGGGCGCCCTGAGACGCAATAAAAACACCTTGGATGGCAAAAAAAATGCATCACATATAGCTCCTGGGCTATATGGATGCATTTAACCCCTGCCAGAATCCATAAAAAAGCAGGAGAAAAGTCCGCGAAAAAGGGGCGGAGCCTATCTCCTCAGCACACTGGCGCCATTTTCCCTCACAGCTCCGTTGGAGGGAAGCTCCCTGTCTCTCCCCTGCAGTCACTACACTACAGAAAGGGTTAAAAAAAGAGAGGGGGGCACTAATTAGGCGCAGTATTAACTATACAGCAGCTATAAGGGGAAAAACACTTATATAAGGTTATCCCTGTATATATATAGCGCTCTGGTGTGTGCTGGCAAACTCTCCCTCTGTCTCCCCAAAGGGCTAGTGGGGTCCTGTCCTCTATCAGAGCATTCCCTGTGTGTGTGCTGTATGTCGGTACTTTTGTGTCGACATGTATGAGGAGAAAAATGATGTGGAGACGGAGCAGATTGCCTGTAATAGTGATGTCACCCCCTAGGGGGTCGACACCTGAGTGGATGAACTGTTGGAAGGAATTACGTGACAGTGTCAGCTCTGTATAAAAGACAGTGATTGACATGAGACAGCCGGCTACTCAGCTTGTGCCTGTCCAGATGTCTCATAGGCCGTCAGGGGCTCTAAAGCGCCCGTTACCTCAGATGGCAGATATAGACGCCGACGCGGATACTGACTCCAGTGTCGACGGTGAAGAGACGAATGTGACTTCCAGTAGGGCCACACGTTACATGATTGAGGCAATGAAAAATGTTTTACACATTTCTGATAATACGAGTACCACCAAAAAAGGGGTATTATGTTCGGTGAGGAAAAACTACCTGTAGTTTTCCTGAATCTGAGAAATTAAATGAGGTGTGTGATGATGCGTGGGTTTCCCCCGATAACAACGGATAATTTCTAAAATGTTATTGGCATTATATCCTTTCCCGCCAGAGGTTAGGGTGCGTTGGGAAACACCCCCTAGGGGGGATAAAGCGCTCACACGCTTGTAAGGGCTCTACCTTCGCCTGAGATAGCCGCCCTTAAGGATCCTGCTGATAGAAAGCAGGAGGGTATCCTAAAAGGTATTTACACACATACTGGTGTTATACTGCGACCAGCAATCGCCTCAGCCTGGATGTGCAGTGCTGGGTTGGCGTGGTCGGATTCCCTGACTGAAAATATTGATACCCTAGATAGGGACAGTATATTTTTGCCTATAGAGCATTTAAAAGATGCATTTTTATATATGCGTGATGCACAGCGGAATATTTGCCGACTGGCATCAAGTCTAAGCGCGTTGTCCATTTCTACCAGTAGAGGGTTATGGACACGTCAGTGGTCAGGTGATGCGTATTCCAAACGGCATTTGGAAGTATTGCTTTATTAAGGGAGGAGTTATTTGGGGTCGGTCTTTCAGACCTGGTGGCCACGGCAACAGCTGGGAATTCCACGTTTGTACCCCAGGTCGCCTCTCAACATGAGAAGACGCCGTATTATCAGGCGCAGTCTTTTCGTGGACAAGCGGGCAAAAGGTTCCTCATTTCTGCCCCGTGACAGAGGGAGAGGAAAAAGGCTGCAGAAATCAGCCAGTTCCCAGGAACAGAAACTCTCTCCCGCCTCTGCCAAGCCCTTAGTATACGCTGGGGCTTTACAAGCAGAATCAGGCACGGTGGGGGGCCCGTCTCAATGAATTTCAGCGCGCAGTGGGCTCACTCGCAAGTAGACCCCTGGATCCTTCAGGTGATATCTCAGGGGTACAAATTAGAATTCGAGACGTCTCCCCCTCGCCGTTTCCTAAAGTCGGCTTTACCGATGTCTCCTTCTGACAGGGAGACAGTTTTGGAAGCCATTCACAAGCTGTATTCCCAGCAGGTGATAATCAAGATACCCCTCCTGCAACAGGGAACGGTGTATTATTCCACACTGTTGTGGTACTGAAGCCGGACGGCTCGGTGAGACCGATTCTAAATCTAAAATCTTTGAACACTTACGTACAGAGGTTCAAATTCAAGATTGAGTCACTCAGAGCAGTGATTGCGAACCTGGAAGAAGGGGACTACATGATGTCTCGGGACATCAAGGATGCTTACCTTCATGTCAAAATTTACCCTTCTCACCAAG
This sequence comes from Pseudophryne corroboree, assembly GCF_028390025.1. Taxonomy (NCBI): domain Eukaryota; kingdom Metazoa; phylum Chordata; class Amphibia; order Anura; family Myobatrachidae; genus Pseudophryne; species Pseudophryne corroboree. Next base: position 58,106,606 of record NC_086449.1, read on the forward strand.
GGTACCTCAGGTTTAAGGTACAGAACTGTCACTATCAGTTCAGACGCTGCCGTATGGATGGTACACGGCACCCCGGGTCTTTACCAAGGTAATGGCCGAAATGATGATATTCCTTCGAAGGAAGTGAATTTTAGTTATCCCTTCCTTGGACAATTCCCTGATAAGGGTAAGATCCAGGGAACAGTTGGAGGTCGGTGTAGCACTATCTCAGGTAGTGTTGCAGCAGCACGATTGGATTCTCAATATTCCAAAATCGCACCTGGTTTCGACGACGTGTCTTCTGTTCCTAGGGATGATCCTGGACACAGTCCAGAAAAAGGTGTTTCTCCCGGAGGAGAAAGCCAGGGAGTTATCCGAGCTAGTCAGGAACCTCCTAAAACCGAGCCAAGTCTCAGTGCATCAATGCACAAGGGTTCTGGGTAAAATGGTGGCTTCCTACGAAGCAATCCCATTCGGCAGATTCCACGCAAGAACTTTCCAGTGGGACCTGCGGGACAAATGGTCCGGATCGCATCTTCAGATGCATCAGCGGATAACCCTGTCACCAAGGACAAGGGTGTCCCTCCTGTGGTGGTTGCAGAGTGCTCATCTTCTAGAGGGCCGCAGATTAGGCATTCAGGACTGGGTCCTGGTGACCACTGATGCCAGCCTGCGAGGCTGGGGAGCAGTCACACAGGGAAGGAATATCCAGGGCTTATGGTCAAGCCTGGAGACATCACTTCACATAAATATCCTGAAGCTAAGGGACATTTACAATGCTCTAAGCTTAGCAAGACCTCTGCTTCAAGGTCAGCCGGTGTTGATCCAGTCGGACAACATCACGGCAGTCACCCACGTAAACAGACAGGGTGGCACAAGAAGCAGGAGGGCAATGGCAGAAGCTGCAAGGATTCTTCGCTGGGCGGAAAATCATGTGATAGCACTGTCAGCAGTATTCATTCCGGGAGTGGACAACTGGGAAGCAGACTTCCTCAGCACGACCTCCACCCGGGAGAGTGGGGACTTCACCCAGAAGTCTTCCACATGATTAAAAACTCGACAGGTATTGCGCCAGGTCCAGGGACCCTCAGGCAATAAGCTGTAGACGCTCTGGTAACACCGTGGGTGTACCAGTCAGGGTATGTGTTCCCTCCTCTGCCTCTCATACCCAAGGTACTGAGATTGATAAGATGGAGAGGAGTAAGCACTATATTCGTGGTTCCGGATTGGCCAAGAAGGACTTGGTAACCGGAACTTCAAGAGATGCTCACGGAGGATCCGTGGCCTCTACCTCTAAGAAGGGACCTGCTCCAGCAAGGACCCTGTCTGTTCCAAGACTTACCGCGGCTGCGTTTGACGGCATGGCGGTTGAACGCCGGATCCTGAAGGAAAAAAGGCATTCCGGATGAAGTCATCCCTATCCTGATCAAAGCCAGGAAGGATGTAACCGCAAAAACATTGTCACCGCAATTGGCGAAAATGTGGTGCGAGGCCAGTAAGGCCCGACGGAGGAAATTCAACTGGGTCGATTCCTACATTTCCTGCAAACAGGAGTGTCTATGGGCCTGAAATTGGGGTCCATTAAGGTTCAAATTTCGGCCCTGTCAATTTTCTTCCAAAAAGAACTAGCTTCAGTCCCTGAAGTTCAGACGTTTGTAAAAGGGGTACTGCATATACAGCCTCCTTTTGTGCCTCCAGTGGCACTTTGGGATATCAATGTAGTTTTTGGTTCCAAAAGTCACATTGGTTTGAACCACTTAAATCTGTGGAGTTAAAATATCTCACATGGAAAGTGGTCATGCTGTTGGCCCTGGCCTGGGCCAGGCGCGTGTCAGAATTGGCGGCTTTATCCTGAAAAAGCCCTTATCTGATTTTCCATTCGGACAGGGCGGAATTGAGGACTCGTCCTCAGTTTCTCCCCAAGGTGGTTTCAGCGTCTCACCTGAACCAACCTATTGGTGGTGCCTGCGGCTACTAGGGACTTGGAGGCCTCCAAGTTGCTAGACGTTGTCAGTGCCCTGAAAATATATGTTTCCAGGACGGCTGGAGTCAGGAAATCTGACTCGCTGTTTATCCTCTGTGCACCCAACAAGCTGGGTGCTCCTGCTTCTAAGCAGACTATTGCTCGTTGGATTTGTAGTACAATTCAGCTTGCACATTCTGTGGCAGGCCTGCCACAGCCAAAAATCTGTAAATGCCCACTCCACAAGGAAGGTGGGCTCATCTTGGGCGGCTGCCCGAGGGGTCTCGGCTTTACAACTTTGCCGAGCAGCTACTTGGTCAGGAGCAAATACGTTTGTAAAATTCTACAAAATTGATATCTTGGCTGAGGAGGACCTGGAGTTCTCTCATTTGGTGCTGCAGAGTCATCCGCACTCTCCCGCCCGTTTGGGAGCTTTGGTATAATCCCCATGGTCCTTACGGAGTCCCCAGCATCCACTTAGGACGTTAGAGAAAATAAGAATTTACTTACCGATAATTCTATTTCTCATAGTCCGTAGTGGATGCTGGGCGCCCATCCCAAGTGTGGATTGTCTGCAATACTTGTACATAGTTATTGTTACAAAAATCGGGTTATTATTGTTGTGAGCCATCTTTCAGAGGCTCCTCTGTTATCATGCTGTTAACTGGGTTCAGATCACAGGTTATACGGTGTGATTGGTGTGGCTGGTATGAGTCTTACCCGGGATTCAAAATCCTTCCTTATTGTGTACGCTCGTCCGGGCACAGTATCCTAACTGAGGCTTGGAGGAGGGTCATAGGGGGAGGAGCCAGTGCACACCAGATAGTCCTAAAGCTTTCTTTAGATGTGCCCAGTCTCCTGCGGAGCCGCTATCCCCATGGTCCTTACGGAGTCCCCAGCATCCACTACGGACTATGAGAAATAGAATTATCGGTAAGTAAATTCTTATTTTTTAGAGGTGGGAGGGCAAAATCCAAAAAGCCTGCACCTGCAGGCTCCTAGGACCAGAGACCTGCTTCTGGTACCTCGAAATCCTCCGCATGACTGTGGACCACACAGCCTGGAGGACGGCCTGGTGAGGACGAGACTCAGACGTTTCAGCCACGTCTGGGTGTCATCCGGCCTGGATCCCTGGATACAGGATATTGTGTCCCAGGGATACAGACTGGAGTTTCAAGAAACCCCACCTCACTGATTCTTCAAATCAGATTGCCAGCTTTACTGACAGACAGAACTGTCCTACAGGAAGCTATCCAAAAATTGGAAAAGTCAGAGGTCATTGTTCCAGTTCCACCTCATATGCACAACATGGGTTACTATTCAAACCTTTTTGTGGTACTGAAACCGGATGGTCCGGTCAGACCAATTTTGAACTTGAAATCGCGAAACCCTTATTTAAGGGAATTCAAATTCAAAATGGAGTCTCTGAGAGCGGTGATCGCAGGTCTGGAGGAGGGAGAGTTTCTGGTATCCCTGGATATCAATGATGCGCACCTCCACATTCTGATTTGACCTCCGCACCAGGCTTATCTTAGATTTGCACTGTTATACAGTCACTAACAGTTTTAGGCACTGCCATTCGGTCTCTCCACGGCACCGAGGGTGTTTACCAAGGAGATGGCAAAAATGATGGTTCTCCACTGCAGACAGGGAGTGAACATAATCCCGTACCTGGACGATCTGCTGATAAAGGCGTCGTCCAGTGAGAAGCTGTTGCAGTCCATTGCTCTCACGACCCATCTGCTCAGGGTCCAATTGTTGGATCCTGAACCTTCCAAAGTCACATTAGGATCCGACAAGGAGATTGTCTTTCCTGGGGACGATCCTCGACACGGAGGTGCAGAGGGTGTTTCTTCCGGTGGAGAAAGCATTGGTGATACCAGTGGTCCGGGATGTCCTGAAGCCAGACCGGGTATCGATTCATCTGTGCATTCGTCTTCTGGAGAAGATGGTTGCCTCTTACAAGGCTCTGCAGTTTGGAAGGTTTCATGCTCAATCCTTCCAATTGGATCTCCTAGACAAGTGGTCGGGTTCTCATCTCCATATGCACCTGAGGATCCGTCTATCGCCGAAAGCAAGGATTTCACTCCTCTGGTGGCTACAAATGCCTCACCTTCTGGTGGGCCGCAGGTTCGGGATTCAGGACTGGATCCTGCTGACCACGGATGCAAGTCTCCGGGGTTGGGGCGCAGTCACTCAAGGGGAAACCTTCCAAGGAAGGTGGTCAAGTCTGGAATCTAGTCTTCCAATAATCATTCTGGAACTAAGAGCCGTATACAACAGTCTTCTCCAAGCGACACATCTTTTGCAAGATCGACCCATTCAAGTGCAGTCGGACAATGTGACGACAGTGGCCTACATAAACCGACAGGGCGGAACAAAGAGCAGAGCTGCAATGTCAGAGGTAACAAGAATCATCCTCTGGGCGGAAAATTACACGTTGGCACTGTCAGCAATTTTCATTCTGGTAGTGGACAACTGGGAAGCGGACTTCCTCAGCAGACACGATCTCCATCCAGGAGAGTGGGGCCTCCTTCCAGAGGTGTTCACGGAGGTGACAAATCTTTGGGGGGTTCCTCAAATAGACATGATGGCCTCTCGCCTCAACAAAAAAACTTCAGAGGTATTGCTCCAGGTCAAGAGACACGCAAGCAGTGGCGGTGGATGCCCTGGTAACTCCGTGGGTGTTCCAGTCAGTGTACATTTCTCTGACGTCCTAGTGGATGCTGGGAACTCCGTAAGGACCATGGGGAATAGCGGCTCCGCAGGAGACTGGGCACAAAAGTAAAAGCTTTATGACTAGCTGGTGTGCACTGGCTCCTCCCCCTATGACCCTCCTCCAAGCCTCAGTTAGATTTTTGTGCCCGGCCGAGAAGGGTGCATACTAGGTAGCTCTCCAGAGCTGCTTAGAGTAAAAGTTTTAAATAGGTTTTTTTATTTTCAGTGAGACCTGCTGGCAACAGGCTCACTGCATCGTGGGACTAAGGGGAGAAGAAGCGAACTCACCTGAATGCAGAGTGGATTGGGCTTCTTGGCTACTGGACATTAGCTCCAGAGGGACGATCACAGGTTCAGCCTGGATGGGTCCCGGAGCCGCGCCGCCGGCCCCCTTACAGAGCCAGAAGAGCGAAGAGGTCCGGAAAAATCGGCGGCAGAAGACGTTCCTGTCTTCAATAAGGTAGCGCACCGCACTGCAGCTGTGCGCCATTGCTCTCAGCACACTTCACACTCCGGTCACTGAGGGTGCAGGGCGCTGGGGGGGAGCGCCCTGAGACGCAATAAAACATGCTTTAAACCTTATATGGCTAAAGAAATGCATCACATATAGCTCCTGGGCTATATGGATGCATTTAACCCCTGCCAGTTTTCCTAAAAAAAGCGGGAGAAAAGGCCGCCGAAAAGGGGGCGGAGCCTATCTCCTCAGCACACAAGCGCCATTTTCCCTCCCGCTGGAAGGACGGCTCCCTGACTCTCCCCTGCAGTCCTGCTACAGAATCAGGGTAAAACAAGAGAGGGGGGGCACTAATTGGCAGAAAATACATATACAGCAGCTATAGAAGGGAGAAACACTTATATAAGGTTATCCCTGTATATATATAGCGCTCTGGTGTGTGCTGGCAAACTCTCCCTCTGTCTCCCCAAAGGGCTAGTGGGGTCCTGTCCTCTATCAGAGCATTCCCTGTGTGTGTGCTGTGTCGGTACGATTGTGTCGACATGTATGAGGAGGAAAATGATGTGGAGGCGGAGCAATTGCCTGTAATAGTGATGTCACCCCCTAGGGAGTCGACACCTGACTGGAGGGTCGTATGGAAGGAATTACGTGACAGTGTCAGCACTTTGCAAAAAACTGTTGACGACATGAGACAGCCGGCAAATCAGTTAGTGCCTGTCCAGGCGTCTCAAACACCGTCAGGGGCTCTAAAGCGCCCGTTACCTCAGATGGTCGACACAGACCCAGACACGGATACTGACTCCAGTGTCGACGGTGACGAGACAAACGTAATGTCCAGTAGGGCCACACGTTACATGATCACGGCAATGAAGGAGGCTTTGAACATTTCTGATACTACAAGTACCACAAAAAAGGGTATTATGTGGGGTGTGAAAAACTACCCATAGTTTTTCCTGAATCAGATGAATTAAATGAGGTGTGTGACAAAGCGTGGGTTTCCCCCGATAAAAAACTGCTGATTTCTAATAAATTATTGGCATTATACCCTTTCCCGCCAGAGGTTAGGGCGCGTTGGGAAACACCCCCTAGGGTAGATAAGGCGCTCACACGCTTATCAAAACAAGTGGCGTTACCGTCTCCTGATACGGCCGCCCTCAAGGAACCAGCTGATAGAAAGCTGGAAAATATCCTAAAAGGTATATACACACATACTGGTGTTATACTACGACCAGCAATCGCCTCAGCCTGGATGTGCAGCGCTGGAGTGGCTTGGTCGGATTCCCTGACTGAAAATATTGATACCCTGGATAGGGACAGTATATTATTGACTGACTATAGATTATTTAAAGGATGCATTACTATATATGCGAGATGCACAGAGGGATATTTGCACCCTGGCATCAAGAGTAAGTGCGTTGTCCATTTCTGCCAGAAGTTTATGGACACGACAGTGGTCAGGTGATGCGGATTCAAAACGGCATATGGAAGTTTTGCCGTATAAAGGGGAGGAGTTATTTGGGGTCGGTCTATCAGACCTGGTGGCCACGGCGACGGCTGGAAAATCCACCTTTTTACCCCAGGTCACCTCTCAGCAGAAAAAGACACCGTCTTTTCAAACTCAGTCTTTTCGTCCCCATAAGGGCAAGCGGGCAAAAGGCCACTCATTTCTGCCCCGGGGCAGAGGAAGGGGAAAAAGACTGCAGCAAGCAGCCTCTTCCCAAGATCAGAAGCCCTCCCCCGCTTCTGCCAAGTCTTCGGCATGACGCTGGGGCTTTACAAGCGGACTCAGGCACGGTGGGGGCCCGTCTCAAAAATTTCAACGCGCAGTGGGCTCACTCGCAAGTGGACCCCTGGATCCTGCAGGTAGTATCACAGGGGTACAAATTGGAATTCGAGACGTCTCCCCCTCGCCGGTTCCTGAAGTCTGCTCTACCAACGTCTCCCTCCGACAGGGAGGCAGTATTGGAAGCTATTCACAAGCTGTATTCCCAGCAGGTGATAATCAAGGTACCCCTCCTACAACAGGGAAAGGGGTATTATTCCACGCTGTTTGTGGTACCGAAGCCGGACGGCTCGGTGAGACCGATTTTAAATCTGAAATCATTGAACACTTACATAAAAAGGTTCAAATTCAAGATGGAATCACTCAGAGCAGTGATAGCGAACCTGGAAGAAGGGGACTATATGGTGTCTCTGGACATCAAAGATGCTTATCTCCATGTCCCAATCTACCCTTCTCACCAAGGGTACCTCAGGTTTGTGGTACAGAACTGTCATTATCAGTTTCAGACGCTGCCGTTTGGATTGTCCACGGCACCACGGGTCTTTACCAAGGTAATGGCCGAAATGATGATTCTTCTTCGAAGAAAAGGCGTCTTAATTATCCCTTACTTGGACGATCTCCTGATAAGGGCAAGGTCCAGAGAACAGTTGGAGGTCGGAGTAGCACTATCTCAGGTGGTGCTACGACAGCACGGGTGGATTCTAAATATTCCAAAATCGCAGCGGATTCCAACAACACGTCTACTGTTCCTAGGGATGATTCTGGACACAGTCCAGAAAAAGGTGTTTCTCCCGGAGGAGAAGGCCAGGGAGTTATCTGAGCTAGTTAGGAACCTAGAATTAGGCCAAGTGTCAGTGCATCAATGCACAAGAGTCCTGGGAAAAATGGTGGCTTCTTACGAAGCGATTCCATTCGGCAGATTTCACGCAAGAATTTTTCAGTGGGATCTGCTGGACGAATGGTCCGGATCGCATCTTCAGATGCATCAGCGGATAATCCTGTCTCCAAGGACAAGGGTGTCTCTTCTGTGGTGGCTGCAGAGTGCTCATCTACTAGAGGGCAGCAGATTCGGCATTCAGGACTGGGTCCTGGTGACCACGGATGCCAGCCTGAGAGGCTGGGGAGCAGTCACACAGGGAAGAAATTTCCAGGGCTTGTGGTCAAGTCTGGAGACTTCTCTCCACATAAATATACTGGAGCTAAGGGCAATTTACAATGCTCTGAGCCTAGGAAGACCTCTGCTTCAAAGTCAACCGGTGCTGATCCAGTCGGACAACATCACGGCAGTCGCCCACGTAAACAGACAGGGCGGCACAAGAAGCAGGAGGGCAATGGCAGCAAGGATTCTTCGCTGGGCGAAAAATCATGTGATAACACTGTCAGCGGTGTTCATTCCGGGAGTGGACAACTGGGAAGCAGACTTCCTCAGCAGGCACGACCTCCACCCGGGAGAGTGGGGACTTCATCTGGAAGTTTTCCACATGATTGTGAACCGTTGGGAAAGACCAAAGGTGGACATGATGGCGTCCCGTCTGAACAAAAAACTGGACAGGTATTGCGCCAGGTCAAGAGACCCTCAGGCAATAGCAGGGACGCTCTGGTAACACCGTGGGTGTACCAGTCGGTGTATGTGTTCCCTCCTCTGCCTCTCATACTCAAGGTACTGAGAATTATAAGACGGAGAGGAGTAAGAACTATACTCGTGGCTCCGGATTGGCCAAGAAGGACTTGGTACCCGGAACTTCAAGAGATACTAAGAAGGGACTTGCTTCAGCAAGGATCATGTCTGTTCCAAGTCTTACCGCGGCTGCGTTTGACGGCATGGCGGTTGAACGCCGGATCCTAAGGGAAAAAGGCATTCCGGAAGAGGTCATCCCTACCCTGGTCAGAGCCAGGAAGGAGGTGACCGCACAACATTATCACCACATTTGGCGAAAATATGTTGCATGGTGTGAGGCCAGGAAGGCCCCACGGAGGAATTTCAACTCGGTCGATTCCTGCATTTCCTGCAAACAGGAGTGTCTATGGGCCTCAAATTGGGGTCCATTAAGGTTCAAATTTCGGCCCTGTCGATTTTCTTCCAGAAAGAATTGGCTTCAGTTCCTGAAGTCCAGAAGTTTGTCAGGGGAGTACTGCATATACAACCCCCTTTTGTGCCTCCAGTGGCACTGTGGGATCTCAACGTAGTTCTGGGATTCCTCAAATCACATTGGTTTAAACCGCTCAAATCTGTGGATTTGAAATATCTCACATGGAAAGTGACCATGCTGTTGGCCCTGGCCTCGGCCAGGCGAGTGTCAGAATTGGCGGCTTTGTCTCACAAAAGCCCATATCTGATTGTCCATTCGGACAGGGCAGAGCTGCGGACTCGTCCCCAGTGGTGTCAGCGTTTCACCTGAACCAGCTTATTGTGGTACCTGCGGCTACTAGGGACTTGGAGGACTCCAAGTTGCTAGATGTTGTCAGGGCCCTGAAAATATATGTTTCCAGGACGGCTGGAGTCAGGAAAACTGACTTGCTGTTATCCTGTATGCACCCAACAAACTGGGTGCTCTTGCTTCTAAGCAGACGATTGTTAGTTGGATGTGTAGTACAATTCAGCTTGCACATTCTGTGGCAGGCCTGCCACAGCCAAAATATGTAAATGCCCATTCCACAAGGAAGGTGGGCTCATCTTGGGCGGCTGCCCGAGGGGTCTCGGCTTTACAACTTTGCCGAGCTGCTACTTGGTCAGGGGCAAACACGTTTGCAAAATTCTACAAATTTGATACCCTGGCTGAGGAGGACCTGGAGTTCTCTCATTCGGTGCTGCAGAGTCATCCGCACTCTCCCGCCCGTTTGGGAGCTTTGGTATAATCCCCATGGTCCTTACGGAGTCCCCAGCATCCACTTAGGACGTCAGAGAAAATAAGAATTTACTTACCGATAATTCTATTTCTCGTAGTCCGTAGTGGATGCTGGGCGCCCATCCCAAGTGCGGATTGTCTGCAATACTTGTACATAGTTATTGTTAACTAAAACGGGTTATTATTGTTGTGAGCCATCTTTTCAGAGGCTCCGCTGTTATCATGCTGTTAACTGGGTTCAGATCACAGGTTGTACAGTGTGATTGGTGTGGCTGGTATGAGTCTTACCCGGGATTCAAAATCCTTCCTTATTGTGTACGCTCGTCCGGGCACAGTATCCTAACTGAGGCTTGGAGGAGGGTCATAGGGGGAGGAGCCAGTGCACACCACCTGATCCTAAAGCTTTTACTTTTGTGCCCTGTCTCCTGCGGAGCCGCTATTCCCCATGGTCCTTACGGAGTCCCCAGCATCCACTACGGACTACGAGAAATAGAATTATCGGTAAGTAAATTCTTATTTTTTCCTTTTCTGTGCAGACAGTGGAAGGTGAAAAGGTAAGAGTTCTTCAGCCTTGTTAGGTTCGCAGAAGCGGATGTCGTTTTCTGTTTCTACCACATCCATCACATGTCGGTGAATCTATCTGGCTGGAGGCCACTCTGGTGGGACCTTGTCTACTACTTTTCAGTCAGTCCGGGAATAGACTAGGACCTGTGAGTTAATTATAGAATCCAAAGGGCATTCTGGCGTTACAGATGTTTCCCCTCACTGATTTTTCTAATAGATCTTGCCGTTTCCCCTCTGGAAGGGGAGGTAGTACGTGACGCCATACCAAAGGGTGGTCAGGTTTAGGACATCATCCTGCTGTCCCTGTTTAAAAAATAAAATAAAAAAATAAAATTGAGGTTTAAATGCATTGTTCTCCTCTTTCAGATTACCTGGGTGGATGTCCAGGATTGTCTTTACCATTTCACCGGAGTGATGGCTGTGGGATGGTATTCTTTCGATAGTAAGAGCCATTGTGGTTCTGTACTGGGACACTCTCCTGATTAAGTCGAGGTCAAGACACAAGTGGTGCAAATCGTTGTTTTCTCTCTGACTGTTCTTTAACACAGGGGAAGGCTGTTATTCCCAACGACGCAGGCGTTGGAGGTGGGTATCAAAGTAGATACAGAATGGTTAAACTTCTGTGGCTTCCTGTGGAAAGAGGTCTGAGGATCTGGAGTCGGATCAGATTTGCTGTGACAATCCATCAATATGTTCCGTTGATGAAGAAGATCGGCGTGGCCTAGGAGGCCTTTTCGGTGAGCATGTCAAATGCCAGAGTGGTTTCCACGGGGCCAGTTGGAAATGTGGTCCGGATATCACCTGCGCAAGCTCCGGAATATAATCCTAATGGCCAGGTTTTCGCTCCTGTGGTGTCGGCTCAGTTCTCACCTCCTAGAGGGACGAAGGTTCGGAATCCAGGATGAGATCCTGGTGTCCATGCATGCAGATCTCCAAGACTGGGGAGCAGTCCTTGCAAGGGAAGTATTTCCAGGGGAAAAGGTTGAGCTGGAAGGCTTGTCTGCAATAAGCTTTCTTGAATTAAGAGCTATTTTAAATTAACATATGCTTAGTGATCTGCCCGTGTTAATTCTGTCGGACGACTTGACAGCAGTGGTGTAAGTAAGCCGCTAGGGCAGAACAAGGAGCAAAGCGACAATGGCAGATGCCGAAAAAGTTTTCCGCTGGGTGGAAAGACTGGTAAACACTATATTAGCAGTCTTCATTCCGGATGTGACCGTCGGAGAAATAGATTCCTCTGCAGAGATTCCATCCGAGAGAAATACGGTCGTCATCGAGAAGTTTTCGCTGAAGCAACAAGTCGTTGAGGGGTGCCTCAATTGGACATGTTGGCGTCTCGCCTCAACGAGAGATCTCGGAGATATTGTTCCAGGTCAGAGGACACTCAAGCTATAGCAGTGGATGTCCTCGGGACACCTTGGGTGTTTTCAGTTGGTCCATGGGTCCCCTCCGGTTTCACCCTTCTGAAGGTGATGAATGTAAGAAGAACAAAGTTTCAGGGGATCCTCATTGTTCCGGTCTAAACGAGGAGGGCTTGGTATCCAGTTCTTCAAGGTTTCCTCATAGAAGATCCCTGGCCTTTTCCTCTACGTGAGGAACTGTTACAACAAGATCTGGGCGTGTATCAGAACTTACCACGGCTGCGTTTGACGGAGTGGCTGTTGAACGCCATATCCTAACCAGAAATGATCTTCCCAGTGCAGTCGTTTCCACACTTCTTCGGGCTAGAAAAGAAGTAACGGTGAAGCCTTACCACCGTGTTTGGGGAGAAAGTGTGTATTGGTGTGACTCCAAGAAGGCTACTACAGAAGTTTTCAACTGGGTCGTTCTTCTCCATTCTTTGCAAGCAGCTGTGGGTGCAGGCCTAAAATTAGGCTCCATTTCAGTGCGGCTTTGGCCTTTTAAATTTTCTTTCGGGAAAGAATTGACAACCTTTCCGGAAGTTCGGACCTTCGTGGAAGGAGTACTGCATATCCAACCTCCATTCGTGCCCCCATTGGCACCGTGGGACCTTGACGTGGTGTTGCGTTTTCTTGTGTCAAAATGTTTGGAGCCCTTATGAAAGGTTGTGTTTAATTTTCTCTCTTGGAGTGTGGTCATGCTTTTGGCTTTGGCGTCCGCAGGGAGGGTGTCGGAAGTAGCGGCTGGGTCTCACAAGAGCCCCTGTTTGATCTTCCAGGTGGATAGGAACTCGGATAATAGTTCTGCCAAATGTAGTTTCGGTGTTTCGCAGAAACCTGCCTATTTGATGCCTGTGGTTGCTTAAGGTTTGGCTGATTCAAGGTCTCTTGATGTAGTCAGGGCTTTGAATATTTATGTTGCCAGTTTGGCTCAGATTGGGGAATCAGAGGCTCTGTTTGTCCGGTATGCTCCAGCGTGATTGGGGCTCCTGCATCTCTGCAGTTGTTACACGCTAGATCTGTGATACGATTCGGCGTGCTCGTTCTATGGCTGGATTTCCGTTACCGAAGTCGGTGGTTACCCATTCTACTAGGTAGATGGGCTCTTCTTGAGCGGATGCACGAGGAGTCTCGCCGGTTCAACTTTGCCGAGCGGATACTTGGTCGGGTTCAAACACTTTGGTTAAGCTATACAAGTTTGATACCCTGGCTGATGGGGACCTCATGTTTGCTCATTCGGTGCTGCAGAGTTGTACGCACTCTCCTGCCCGGTCTGGAGCTTTGGTATAAACCCCATGGTCCTTACGGAGTCCCCAGCATCCTCTAGGACGTTTGAGAAAGTAGGATTTTAATACCTACCGGTAAATCCTTTTCGCTTAGTCCGTAGAGGATGCTGGGCGCCCGTCCCAGTGCGTACTGTGTCTGCAGTTATTGGTTATGGTTACACTCTTGTGGTGTTTCTTTTCTGTCAGGCTGATGCTGATGTTGTGCATGTCATGGCATGCGGTGTCTTATTATTGGTTGTGTTGACACACTGGTTGTGTTACTTATTCTCTCAGCATGCGCTGTGTATTATCCATGCCGTGGGCTGGTATTTTTTTGACTACCACTGTGACAGGACGGTACCGTACGGAAGCACTCGCCGCTTTCGCGTCCCGTTGACTGCGCACAGAATGGAAGGTCAAGCCACACGAGGCCTGACCACATAGGGGATTCCCGCTTACCGTCAGTAACCGCCTGTTACTGACTCCACCCACTGCATCGTGGGCGGGTTTTGCTGCCACCACCAAACTCCTAACCTGCCGTGGCGTTTGGAACCACGGTTCTGCTCTGTATGTGCCGACGCACTGCTTTACCACACCTGTGTGGTGTCGACGAATCCCCACTAGCCACTTGCTAGGCCTCTACCGGTAGCTGGCGGAACTTGGAGACGCTAGGTGCTTCCCTGGACAGCCGGGGGACGGGGCTAGGTTTGGCCTAACCCTGTTGGTCACAAGATGAAGCAGTCTTCTTGAGGCAAAGATGTTTAATGCTCAATAACCTTTAAAAAGGCTCCTCCCTATTGCTAGGGGCAACAGCATACAATCAGATGTTTTCAGCAGAATAAGATGGAATAATACACACTCCTATGGGCCAACTGCCCTCCTTTTATCCCTCTCCAAGACCCCTTACCACAGGGGGTAAGCCCGCCCTGTGGTGCGCAACCAATCAATGTTTACCCATGAGCTGTGCATGCCTTGGTCTCATGCACAGCTAACATTGTCCCCTATGGACAGTGGGGAGTGGTCGGTCTCCTTTGACTCTCCCATCTTGGAGAATCAGGATACTCCCCGGTGCCGTTCAGTCTGGCTGGGGGAAGTTTTCCCTCCTAAATCTGACTTCCAGAAACCTGCCCGGGACCCAGCTCACTGCCTGCAGCCTGGATTTGGGCTCCAGAGCTGGGCAGCCTGGCTCCCCGGTCCAGGTCTCTGGGCCACTACGGGTGATCTCCATGGAGCTCCAAGAAACCACTCAGCTTATTTCATAGCTGAGCTGCTTCTCTCTCTCCCTGTGCCCCTTGGAAGTGTGAGGCTGGATGGGAAAGCATTCCGTTTTTGGGGAAAAGGTCTGGGAGAATCCATCAGCCTGCACAGCCATGGATTCCCCCCTCCTGGGACACACAACCAAGTAAGTGCAATTTACCTTTAAATACATTACATTTAAATCACACTGTACATGTTATACATTTAACTACACTCTGAGCCTGCACAGGCTCCACATACCTAGGCACTGCAGTGCCTTACAACACACTGTAGGTCATTACATTTAAACAATGTCTGTTTGGTTAACTACTGTACCCTAGTCCTGCAGCCTGACTGCTAGGACCCTGTCTGTGCTGGCACCCCTAGCCCTGCAGCCTGGCTGCTAGGGCTCTCTCAGTGCTGGAGGTATGGGACTGGCTTCCCCCACCCTCCAGCCTGCCTGCCTGCCACTGGGGTCCAGGGAGCTGGCTCTCCCTGTCCCCCCAGTGTGGCACTAACTTCGTGGCCTCGCCGCACGCAGCGGCGCACCCCCCTGTACTGAAGCCCGGCGGCCCGGGACACTTGTCCCGACCACCGTGACTCTTGTCCCGGCCACCGTGACTCTGGCTCTGTTGTAGCGCTGAGGCGCCGGGAGCGTAGCTCCCGGACCCCAGCGCTCGTCAGCCTAACTGCACCCCCGCCGCTAGGGAGCCGGCTAGCCCAGTCCCCCATGAGCGGCGCCTGTCTTGTAGCCTCGCCGCAGCGTCCTGCGGGGAACCGGGCTCCGGCGCACCCCCCTCGCTGCCCAGCAGCCCGGGACGTCCGTCCCGGCTGCCGCGGCTGGCCACCTCCGACGGGCTGAGGCGCTGGGAGCAGAGCTCCCGGCCCCCAGCGGCGGCTCTCCATTCTCCCCGGCGCGCACACAGTTGGTGCGCCCGGGGCTTCACTGACCGCTGCCGGGAGCGGAGCTCCCGGACTCCGGCGGTCGGCGGCTCCCTCTCCCCCGGCGCGCACACACTGCTGAGCGCGCCGGGGGCTGTCCTCCCTGCCGTGGTCTCCGGAGAGGTCCGGGACCACGGCACATATAAAATATATTGAAATACATGCATTTTAACCATTTATAAAACACGGCGCCTAGCGCCCACAGTATATTTCAAATCTGGCGCCAAGCGCCCATTGTCTTGTTAAAATGGCGCCAGGCACTAGGGGTTAACCCCTTCAGTGCTGCGGCGGCCATTTCCCTCGTGGCTGGGGGCCTCTCCGGCCACACCCACATTCTGCGGTATGTCATGGTGTGAGCTGGTATGACACTCACCATGTTTAAACAATAAATCTTTCCTCGAAATGTCCGTCTCCCTGGGCACAGTTTTCTAACTGAGGTCTGGAGGAGGGGCATAGAGGGAGGAGCCAGTTCACACCCATTGAAAGTCTTATAGTGTGCCCATGTCTCCTGCGGATCCCGTCTATACCCCATGGTCCTTTCGGAGTCCCCAGCATCCTCTACGGACTAAGAGAAAAGGATTTACTGGTAGATATTACATACACAAATAAAAAATAAAATTATATATATATATATATATATATATATATATATATATATATATATATATATATTACTTACGTCCTAGAGGATGCTGGAGACCATGGGGTATAGACTGGCTCCGCAGGAGACATGGGCACACTATAAGACTTTCAATGCCCCTCCTCCAGACCTCAGTTAGATCCTGTGCCCAGAGGAGATTGTGTGCACTACAGGGGAGCTCTCCTGAATTTCTCTGAAAAAGAATTGTGTTAGGTTTTTTTTATTTTCAGGGAGCACTGCTGGCAACAGGATCCCTGCATCGTGGGACTGAGGAGAGAGAAGCAGACCTATATAAGTGATAGGCTCTGCTTCTTAGGCTACTGGAAACCATTAGCTCCAGAGGGAGTCGGAACGCAGGTCTCTCCCTGCCGTTCGTCCCAGAGCCGCGCCGTCGTCCTCCTCACAGAGCCGGAAGACAGAAGCCGAGTGAGTATAAGAAAAAAGGAAGACTTCAAGGCGGCAGAAGACTTCAGATCTTCTCTGAGGTAAGCGCGCTCCCACACACTACACACACTGGCAGGCACTGTTGAGTGCAGGGTGGGGGTGGGGCGCCCTGGGCAGCAATATAAACCTCTAGGCTGGCATTTATATTGATATAGGCTGCGGAAGCAGTTAGTGGATAAACCCCAGTTTTTATAAAATTGAGCGGGACCGAAGCCCGCCGCTGGAGGGGGCGGAGCTTGGTCCCTCAGCACTAACCAGCGCCATTTTCTCCACAGAGCACTGCAGCAACACTGGCTCCCCGGACTCTCCCCTGCTGAACACGGTCAGAGAGGGCAGAAAAAGAGGGGGGGGGGGGGGGCACTTGTATGGCGCAGTGAGTGTATTACACGGTTATTATATACAAAAGCGCTATATCTAGGAATTTGTTTCCATTGTCAGTTGGCGCTGGGTGTGTGCTGGCATACTCTCTCTCTGTCTCTCCAAAGGGCCTTGTTGGGGAACTGTCCCCTTATAGATATATCCCTGTGTGTGTGGGGGTGTCGATACGTGTGTGTCGGCATGTCTGAAGCGGAAGGCTCATCTAAGGAGGAGGTGGAGCATATGATTGTGGTGTCTCCGCCGGCGACGCCGACTCATGATTGGATGGACATGTGGAATGTTTTAAATGCAAATGTGACCTTATTACATAAAAGATTGGACAAAGCAGAGTCCAGGGAAAGAGCAGGGAGTCAATCCACGGCTACGACTGGGTCACCGGGCCCTTCTGGGTCTCATAAACGTCCCATATCCCAAATAGCAGACACTGATACCGACACAGATTCTGACTCCAGTGTCAACTACAATGAGGCGAGGTTACACCCAAGGGTGGCCAAAAGTATTCATTAAATGATTATTGCAATAAAAGATGTTTTGCATATCACTGAGGACCCCTCGGTCCCTGACACGAGGGTGCACATGTATAAAGAAAAGAAACCTGACGTAACCTTTCCCCCATCACATGAGCTCAACGGGTTATTTGAAAAAGCTTGGGAAACTCCAGATAAAAAACTGCAGATTCCCAAAAGGATTCTTATGGCGTTGTTATGATTCCAGCGCTCCTGACCAGAGGAGATCTTATGACAATGACCAGAGCACTGGAATGGAATGCTGATTACGGGAGCAGGAAAGACTAGTTGCCCCTGGCGCCCTAACTCTATTGTCTCACCCGTGCTATCGGAAATCCCTTGCAAGACTATGGTTTCTTGAGCCACTGGCAGCCACGTTTGAAGGGCGGATTATGTCTGCCCAACTCCGGTGCCCCCCGGTCTTAGTGAGAGACAAAGGGAAATCCGAGGCAGGATGATAACAAGAGGACCTCTGACTAACAACAGGCCAGGGGCAACAAACTAACTAACAAAACCTGAAGTATGTGCGGAAAAACCGCCAGGGAAAAGGACAACCAAAATCCACTTGTCCAATACTCCTACCCAGCACCGCCGGATACCAGAGTGGATCTGTGGAAGCGGAACCCTCCGCAAAATGGTCCAAAACACAAATAATAAATGATAAAGCGGCCAAGCCGCTACACACGGCAACGCCGCGACTCACGAACACCACTGGATGTAAAACGGTGATCAGTCAGGACTCCAGGAACTAGATGACGACTTCCGAGTACAGGACTACTGAAGACTGGAATGACCGGATACAGCAAGACTGGAAACAGACTCTCAGCAAACAGACAGCATGCAGGAAGCTATTACCGGCATCTGTGAGAAGCCCTGAGAGAGCATATAAACAGGAGCCCTCCAATCAGCTGCTGACAGGGCTGATTAGATGAATGCCGTGCAGCTGCCTTGCTGCACGGCCAGGAAACAGGTGCCTGATCATTTTAAATGGACCCAGCAACGGGGAACGCGGTCCGCCAGTGGCGTCCCCGTTGCTAGGGTCCGTGCGGCTCAGTGCGCCCGGCGTCTAGCGTTGCCAGGGAGCCGGCGGCTGTACGTGCACGGCGTCCCTGGTTGCTAGGCGCCGGGCCGCACCGACGAGCGGACCCCGGCGCATAACAGTACCCCCCCCCTTGAGGAGGGGTCAAGGAACCCCTAAAGCCAGGCTTCCGAGGAAATTCCCGAAAAAATGCCCTCTTGAGCCTCGGGGCATGAAGATCCTTATCCAGGACCCAAGACCTTTCCTCTGGACCATAGCCTCTCCAATGCACCAGAAAATAAAGCCGGCCCCGGGACAATTTGGAATCGAGAACCTTCTCCACCAGGAACTCCTGTTGTCCCTGTACATCCACTGGAGATCTTCCCTGAGAGATCTTCCGAGGAAATCTACTGGAAGAAACGTATGGTTTCAACAGGGAGCAATGAAACGTATTTCCAAACCGGAGAGCTCTTGGTAAACGTAACCGGAAAGCAACTGGGTTGACTTTTTTAATAATAAGAAATGGTCCAATAAATTTGGGTCCCAATCTAGCTGAGGATTGTCGAAGTCTAATGTTACGAGTCGACAACCATACCCTATCTCCCACCTTAAAAGTGCAAGGACGTCGGAGCCTGTCAGAAAAATTTTTCTCTCGAAAGGCCGCTTTTCTGAGAGCAAGGTGCACTTTTTTCCAAATGGCTCTGAGATGGGAGGTTAAGGTTAGCGAGGAAACTAAGGAATGTTGAAAAAAAGAATTAGCTCTGGGGTGAAAACCAAAAACTGAAAAGAATGGAGACACATTAGTGGAGGAATGACAAGAATTATTGTAAGCAAACTCCGCCAATGGAAAGAAACTCGGACCAATCATTCTGGAGTTTGGCTGAGTACAAACGCAAATACTGTTTCAATGATTGGTTAACTCGCTCGGTTTGCCCGTTGGATTGGGGGTGGTAACCGGATGTTAATGACAATTTCATCTTTAATGAAGCACAAAAAGACTTCCAGAATTGTGCAATGAATTGTGGACCCCGATCAGAAACAATATCAGTGGGCAACCCATGAAGTCTGAAAACATGGCAGAGAAACAAAACTGCCAATACTTGGGCAGATGGCAGTCGGGGGAAGAGCAATGAAATGAGCCATCTTGCTAAAACGGTCCACTACCACCCATATGACTCGGAATCCGGCTGAAAGGGGAAGGTCTACCACAAAATCCATGGAAATATGAGACCATGGCCTGAGGGGGACATTTAAGGGCATAAGTTGCCCGATTGGCAAGGAACGGGGAACCTTATGCTGTGCACAAACCTGACATGAAAAAACAAACTCCTTAACGTCTTTAGAAAGACCAGGCCACCATACTGAGCGGGAGACTAACTCCAAAGTCTTAGAGATCCCCGGATGCCCGGAAACTTTGTTATCATGGAACTCAGTCAAAACAGTAGCTCTCAAAAACTCAGGGACGTAAAGACGACCAGCAGGAGTATTTCCAGGAGCTTGGTGTTGAAGCTGTTTTAACTGGGTAAATAAATCTTGTGTGAGACCTGCCCAAATGACTGAAGATGGAAGTATGGGAGTAACAGGACTGTTATTGTGAACTGGAAGAAAACTGCGTGACAAGGCATCCGCCTTGGTATTCTTGGAACCTGGCCTGAAAGTGATAATAAATTTGAAACGAGTAAAGAATAAAGCCCAACGAGCCTGCCGGGCATTCAGCCGCTTAGCTGATTCGATGTATTGCAGGTTTTTATGGTCAGTCAATACTGTAATAGTATGTGTTGCTCCCTCCAGCCAATGCCTCAACTCCTCGAAAGCCCATTTTATTGCCAGTAACTCCCGGTTACCAACGTCATAGTTGGATTCAGCGGAGGAGAATTTCCTGGACATAAAGGCACAAGGATGTAGTTCCAGAGACTCCGGATCCTTTTGAGACAGAATCGCCCCCACTCCAACCTCCGAGGCATCAACCTCCACAATGAAGGGCAATTCTGGATTGGGATGTTTGAGGACTGGAGCCGAGACAAAAGCTTGTTTCAGGGCCCGAAAGGACAACTCAGCTTCACGCGACCAGTTGGTAGGATCCGCTCCTTTCTTTGTCAGAGCCACAATGGGAGCAACCAGGTCAGAAAAAGAATGAATGAACCTCCTATAATAATTCGCAAACCCTAAAAAGCGCTGAATTGCTTTTAAATTGGTGGGTTGCGCCCAACTAAGAATGGCCTGGAGCTTCTTAGGTTCCATGAAAAATCCCCGAGGGGAAATAATGTACCCTAAAAAAGATACTTCCGTGACATGAAACTCACATTTCTCCAGCTTGGCATATAGATGATTTTCACGTAACTTTTGAAGAACCTGACGCACCTGGGTAACATGTTGTTCAATTGAGTCAGAATAAATCAGGATGTCGTCTAAGTAAACGACCACGAATTTCCCTAGGAAGTCACGGAGCACATCGTTAATGAGGTCCTGGAAGACTGCTGGAGCGTTAGACAAGCCGAACGGCATCACTAGGTACTCGTAGTGACCCGACTGGGTACTGAAGGCAGTCTTCCACTCATCTCCAGCCTTGATTCGGATGAGGTTATACGCTCCTCTTAGGTCAATTTTAGAAAAAATCACAGCCGAACGCAGCTGATCAAAGAGAACAGAAATCAGCGGCAGAGGATAAGTATTTTTAACTGAGATTTTATTCAGAGCTCTAAAGTCAATGCAAGGTCTAAGCGAGCCATCCTTTTTCTCCACAAAGAAGAAGCCTGCACTTAAAGGAGATTTTGATGGCCTAATAAATCCTTTCCCTAGGCTCTCCTTAACATAATCATTCATGGCTGCAGTTTCTGGCCCGGATAAAGCATATAACCTTCCCTTTGGCAATGCGGCACCAGGAATTAGCTCAATAGCACAATCATAAGGCCGATGTGGAGGCAGAATGTCTGCATTGCCCTTGGAGAACACATCAGCAAACTCTTGGTATTCCACGGGAATGAGTTCAGGAATGGCAGCTGCAATTCTGACTGGAAACGTAAAACATTCCTTATCACAGAAGGTACCCCATTGTGAAATCTCCCCCGACCGCCAATCAATGGTGGGATTATGAAAGGCCAGCCAAGGGTGACCCAGAACCACTGGAACTGCTGGGCAATGGGTAAGGAAGAACTCGATTTTTTCAGAATGAAGAGCTCCTACCGTAAGTAGTACAGGGGGTGTACAGAGGGAAATAACCCCATTGGACAGTGGACTCCCATCTAAGCCATGCATGGTGACACACCTACCCAAAGATAACTGAGGAATGCCTAAGGCCTTTGCCCAAGTTAAATCCATAAAGTTTCCTGCAGCTCCACTGTCAACAAAAGCCGACACCGAAGAACTGAGGCTGCCAAAGGAAACTTTAGCTGGGACTAAAAGGGAGTTATTCGAGGAGATAAGCTGCAGACCTAGGTGAACCCCCTCACAATTCACCTGGTCGAGGCGTTTCCCGACTTTTTCGGACAATTACGAGCAAAATGTCCCTTACCCTCACAGTACAAACAAAGACCAGAGTTTTGCCTTCTGGCTCTTTCTCCAAGAGACAGTCGGGAGAGACCCATCTGTATGGGCTCCTCTACGTCCTCAGGAATGGAATATACACATGGAGTTGACCTGACAGGAGCTCCTTTTTCAGCCCTCCGCTCTCTGAGACGACGATCAATCTTAATAGAAAGCTCCATGAGTTTATCGAGAGTCTCAGGAGCGGGATACTGAAGGAGACTGTCTTTAATAGACTCTGATAAGCCGAGGCGAAACTGACTGCGCAGGGCTGGGTCATTCCAGCCACAGTCGTTCGACCAACGGCGAAACTCCGTACAATAAACCTCTGCAGGATTCCTACCCTGTCTGAGAGCACGCAACTGACCTTCAGCGGATGCCTCTCTGTCAGGGTCATCATACAACAGCCCTAAAGACCCAAAAAAGGCGTCTACTGACAACAAGGCCGGATCCTCTGCTTTCAAACCAAATGCCCAGGTCTGAGGATCCCCCTGGAGCAAAGAAATAATAATCCCAACCCGCTGAGATTCCGTACCCGAGGAGATCGGTCTTAAACGAAAATAAAGTTTACAGGATTCTTTAAAATTAAAAAACTCTTTCCTATCACCAGAAAAACGGTCAGGCAAGTGCATTTTTGGTTCAGGGACTACCCTCGGGGAAGTTCGCAAAAGATCTTCCTGTGACTTCACCCGAAGGGAAAGATCCTGAACCATCTGAGTAAGTTCTTGAATCTGGCTGACTAGGAGCTGACCAGGATTTGGCCCTAAACCTGTTGGATTCATGAGGCCGATAAACTCTTACAAACTGAATGAGAAAAAATTAAACCCTGTTTAATTTTAAGTTTTGGTTTTGGCCGGTAATAATGTTATGATTCCAGCGCTCCTGACCAGAGGAGATCTTATGACAATGACCAGAGCACTGGAATGGAATGCTGATTACGGGAGCAGGAAAGACTAGTTGCCCCTGGCGCCCTAACTCTATTGTCTCACCCGTGCTATCGGAAATCCCTTGCGAGACTATGGTTTCTTGAGCCCCTGGCAGCCACGTTTGAAGGGCGGATTATGTCTGCCCAACTCCGGTGCCCCCCGGTCTTAGTGAGAGACAAAGGGAAATCCGAGGCAGGATGATAACAAGAGGACCTCTGACTAACAACAGGCCAGGGGCAACAAACTAACTAACAAAACCTGAAGTATGTGCGGAAAAACCGCCAGGGAAAAGGACAACCAAAATCCACTTGTCCAATACTCCTACCCAGCACCGCCGGATACCAGAGTGGATCTGTGGAAGCGGAACCCTCCGCAAAATGCTCCAAAACACAAATAATAAATGATAAAGCGGCCAAGCCACTACACACGGCAACGCAGCGACTCACGAACACCACTGGATGTAAAACGGTGATCAGTCAGGACTCCAGGAACTAGATGACGACTTCCGAGTACAGGACTACTGAAGACTGGAATGACCGGAAACAGACTCTCAGCAAACAGAGACAGCATGCAGGAAGCTATTACCGGCGTCTGTGAGAAGCCCTGAGAGAGCATATAAACAGGAGCCCTCCAATCAGCTGCTGACAGGGCTGATTAGATGAATGCCGTGCAGCTGCCTTGCTGCACGGCCAGGAAACAGGTGCATGATCATTTTAAATGGACCCAGCAACGGGGAACGCGGTCCGCCAGTGGCGTCCCCGTTGCTAGGGTCCATGCGGCTCAGTGCGCCCGGCGTCTAGCGTTGCCAGGGAGCCGGCGGCTGTACGCGTACGGCGTCCCTGGTTGCTAGGCGCCGGGCCGCACCGACGAGCGGACCACGGCGCCTAACAGGCGTATCCTTTCCCAGCACAGGACAGGGTACGTTGGGAATTCTCACCCAGGGTGGACAAGGCTTTAACGTGCCTGTCCAAGAAGGTGGCGCTACCGTCTCCGGACACTGCAGCCCTCAAGGATCCTGCTGATCGCAGACAGGAAACTACTTTAAAATCTATTTATGCGCATACGGGTGCTTTACTCAGACCGGCAATAGCATCGGCATGGGTGTGTAGTGCAGTTGCAGCCTGGACAGATACCTTGTCAGCTGACCTTGATACCCTAGACAGGGATACCATTTTATTGACCTTAGGTCACATTAAAGATGCAGTCTTGTATATGAGGGACGCTCTCAGAGAGACGTGGGGCTGCTAGGTTCGAGAACCAACGCCATGGCAATTTCTGCTAGGTGAGGCCAATGGACCCGCCAATGGACGGGTGATGTCGATTCAAAGAA
This sequence comes from Pseudophryne corroboree, assembly GCF_028390025.1. NCBI lineage: Eukaryota > Metazoa > Chordata > Amphibia > Anura > Myobatrachidae > Pseudophryne > Pseudophryne corroboree. The sequence continues at coordinate 58,130,520 of NC_086449.1, forward strand.
GCATATGGAGGTTTTGCCATACAAAGGTGAAGTTTTATTTGGGGAAGGTCTGGCGGACTTGGTTGCCACAGCTACCACCGGTAAATCTACCTTTTTGCCTTTTGTTCCCCCGCACCAAGCGAAAACTCCACAATATCAGATGCAGTCCTTTTGGCCACATAAGTACAGAAGAGGTCGGGGGTCATCTTTCCTCGCCAGAGGTAAGGGTAGAGGGAAGAGAGCACCTGCCCTGGCTAGTTCGCAGGAGCAGATGTCCTCCCCGGCTTCTACTAAATCCACTGCATGACGTTGGGGCTCCACTGAGGGAGTCCGCACCGGTGGGGGCACGTCTTCAACTCTTTTGCCAGGTCTGGGTTCTGTCAGACGTGGATCCTTGGGCGATGAAAATTGTATCCCAAGGTTACAAACTGGAATTCAAAGAGGTGCCCCCTCACCGATTTCTCAAGTCGGCCTTGCCAACTTCTCCCCCAGAGAGGGCAGTAGTGTTAGCTGCAATTCAAAAGCTGTGTCAACAGCAAGTAATTATCACGGTTCCCCTTGTCCAACAGGGGAAAGGGTACTATTCAACCCTGTTCATGGTCCCGAAGCCGGATGGCTCGGTCAGACCCATTTTAAATCTAAAATCCCTAAACCTGTTCAAATTCAAGATGGAATCGCTCCGGGCGGTGATCTACAGTCTGGAAGGGGGGGATTTTATGGTGTCACTCGACATAAAGGATGCATACCTTCATGTCCCCATATATCCTCCTCATCAGGCGTACCTGAGATTCGCTGTACATGACTGTCATTACCAGTTTCAGACGTTACCGTTTGGGAGTCACAATTATCCCGTACTTGGAAGCCCTCCTGATAAAAGCGATATCAAAAGATCAATTGCTGAAAAGCGTGTCACTCTCCCTGAGAGTGCTACAACAGCAGATTGGATTCTCAATCTGCCAAAGTCACAATTGGTTCCAACGACTTGACTATCATTCCTAGGCATGATTCTGGACACAGAACAGAAGAGGGTTTTTCTCCCAATGGTAAAAGCCCAGGAACTCCAGAACATGGTCATAGACCTGCTAAAATGAAAAAGAGTGTCTGTTCATCAATGCACTCGAGTTCTGGGGAAAATGGTAGCAGCCTACGAGGCTTCGGCAGGTTCCATGCGAGGACATTTCAGTGGGACCTTCTGGACAAGTGGTCGGGGTCCCATCTACAGATACATCAGAAGATAAGCCTGTCCCCCAGGGCCAGTGTGTCTCTCCTGTGGTGGCTGCAGAGTGCTCACCTTCTAGAGGGTCGCAAATTCGGCATTCAAGACTGGGTTCTGATAACCACAGACGCGAGCCTCCGAGGATGGGGAGCAGTCACACAAGGGAGGAATTTTCAGGGACTATGATCAAGGCTGGAGGCTTGTCTACACATCAACATGCTGGAATTAAGGGCCATATACAACGGCCTTCGACAAGCAGAGAATCTTCTTTGCGACCTACCGGTTCTGATTCAATCAGACGACACAGCCGTGGCTCATATAAACCACCAAGGCGGGACAAGGAGCAGAGTGGCAATGGCGGAAGCCACAAGGATTCTTTGCTGGGCAGAAAATCACGTAAGCGCTCTGTCAGCGGTCTTCATACCGGGAGTGGACAACTGGGAAGCAGACTTCCTCAGCAGACACGATCTCCATCCAGGAGAGTGGGGTCTTCATCAAGAAGTTTTTGCAGAAATAAGAAGTAGTTGGGGACTTCCTCAAATAGACATGATGGCGTCACACCTCAACAAAAAGCTTTGGAGGTATTGTGCCAGGTCAAGGGACCCGCAGGCAGTAGCGATAGACATCCTAGTGACACCACGGGTGTTTCAGTCGGTCTATGTGTTCCCTCCTTTGCCTCTCATCTCAAAAATCGTCAGTCGTCAGGCGCCGGATGGGCATGGACTCAAAGGGTGCTCCCTATAACAAATACATATGCATTTAGTATACCATGGTGCACAATAAAAACAAATGCATTAAAGCATGAATTATACAAGAGGAACTTTCTACGTATACAAATCCATTACAGGAAAATCACACTAATCTTGGCTAGGTATATGCCTACATTACACAAGAGATCACTCCCCTTGTGGGCAAACAAGTTTGACTAAAGTTTGTTTTAATGAACTACTACAACAACCACTCACTGAACCACCCAGAAATACATCTGGGTAGAACAGCCAGATACTTTAAACCACTCACTGAACAACCTAGAATTACATCTAGGTCAAACAGCCAGTCGGGAAGGATAAGGGTAAACTTCAAACCAAGATCGAGGAATTCTAAATGAACACGTCCCAGTTAACCTTATCATTGAGACCCCGTGGCCAGAAGGTATCCAACCTCATGATCGACCGGGTCTCTTTCTCCAACAGAATCTTAGCTCTATCACCAGCTCTCAATGTCGGTTGTACATGTTCTATACCAAAATATTTTAAAGAATTAATGGTGTGCTGAGCTAACTGAAAATGTCGGGCCACCGGCTGATCCACCGGTTTGCCCTCCAACATCAATTTAATGGCTGAACGATGAGCCGCCATACGTTTACTGAATTTTCGTCTGCCCTATATAGAACAGACCACATGGGCAGACTATGGCATAGACAACATAGGATGTGCTGCATGTAATCACCTGTCTGATATTAAATGTTACGTTACGATTAGGATGCTTGAATTCTTTACAGGCAATCACGTGTTTACACGTAGCACATTTAGGACACCGATAACAGCCAGGGTTTTTTTTATGGATGAACACATCATCCAACCTCTTCATCCCTGAAATGTCCATTTTTACAACGAGATCACGGAGGTTGGCCCCTCTCCTAAACGCTGTAATTGGTTTCAACCCTTTAAACAATGTCAAATCTGGGTCTGACGCCACTATTGGCCAAAGGGCATGTGAGGCCCTGCGAACAATGGGGCTGGCAGTTGAGAAATCGCACGGCCACGGAAACAGATTTCCAGTTTTTTTTTTATATAGGATGTAACAGTTCATTCCTGGACATTTTGAGTACCCTATCTTTCTGCTTCTGTAGTAAAGACCAATCGTATTCCCTGGCAAGGAATTTTGAAATCATATTATTTAACAAATCAGGAACTTTCTTCCTGTCACTCGTGATGCTTGCCACCCGCATCATTTGTGACAGGGGAAGTCCCCTCTTCAGGGATTCCAGGTGGTGACTAGAAGCCATCAATAATGTATTCCGATCCGTGGGCTTGGAAAAGATTTCCGTGGAAATCACCCCATCATTTACCATGATTTTCACATCAAGGAACGGAACTTCCTTTTCATCACATGTTTAGGTAAATTTGATGGGTGAAGGTAAGGCGTTAATCTCCGCCATTAAATCTGCGAAGGCTTCTCTTCCACCGCCCCACAGAAGGAAAACATCATCGATGTACCTGGTATACATCAAGATATTGTTGGACACCTCCTGGTCCAGGAAGAATATTTTATGCTCTTCTGCGAACATAAACACATTAGCATACAAGGGTGCGACCGATGATCCCATTGCGCACCCTCGCAGCTGTAGATAGAACTCACGATCGAACAGGAAATAGTTCATGTACAAAGTGAGTTCCAAGAGAGTCAAAAACAACTTATGATCAAATGCAGTCGTGGCCAAGTGCCTCTCAAGGAGACCCTGCATAGCCTTCATCCCATCCACACGGGGAATAGATGTATAGAGGCTACAGACGTCAAGGCAGCACATCAGAGTGCCTGGAGCCAAATCCTGTACTTCATGTAGTTTAAGAATAAATGAATTGGTGTCCTCGAGAAATGTTCTCTGTGCCGGCAACAATGGCTGGAGGATGCTGTCCAGGAGTTGTTTGCAAGAGTGTGTATATATATATATATATATATATATATATATATACACACGAGGGTAGTGTCCACACTCATGTGTTGCATATAAACTTGCTGGGGTAGTGTCCACACTCATGTGTTGCATATAAACTTGCTGGGGTGACATCCAGATAGATGAGAAAAAATTCCACTCTAACACAAATCCAAGAAAAAGCAGGAGCACTCACCAGTCTTCAAAGCAGTCTTTAATCAGACCATCAATTTAAAGATAAGATCAACGTTTTGTTCTATATGTAGACCTTTGTCAAGATAATTATATACTGAAAGAATCACCCTTATATACCCTACATAGACCCACCCACCAATTTATCAGAGCAACACCCCCACACCCCATACAAAAAATATGGACATATCAGCACCGTACATATATATAAAAATCTGTATAAAAGCAACTATCAGAACACCAATCATCACCCTATCCAATTCCAGTCGTGACTGCAAGCACCGATCGTACATAGGCAAGTAAAGATACATTCGTGGCCATAGTGCTCCGGCGTGCGTTCCATCAGCGTCCTCACTTCCTGTCAATGGAGCGCATCAGCTGGCCGGAAGTCAAACGCTACCATGACAACAAAACATCGAGACTAGACAGCGCCGAGTTCGGCACATCCTCATAGTTATATTAGTAGCACAGGCTCCCACAAGAATCATATAGTCTTAACGTTTAATAGTATTACCTTCACCACTCGTAGTATAGGATCATGAAATACAAGTAATAAGTCTGTCAACCGGAAGTGACGCGTTGCTATAGCAACTTTGCCGTATACATTGAGAAATGTTAATTTTACGCATCCGGATCACACCGGCATATAAACAATATATCCGAAATCAGGACTGGATAGGCAGGGCGATATTGGTATCAGGGGAGGCTAAGTAGTTATATATATATATATATATGTGCACATGTATACACGCGTAAGTACACATATGCATCCATATATACACATAGACAACCCGCAGGACCAGTTCAATCATATATCAATACCTATAAGAGAATTCCATAAACATAAATATTGTTTCTAAGAGAAACACACATAAATTCAGATTATTGTAAGAAGATTAAGACCGTATATAGGAATACATAAGAAAAAATAGAAAAAACAACTACAGATAAGCCACCATCACAGGCTCTAAGTGAGACAAAAAATTAAAATATGAAAAATAAGGAAAAATTGTATTGGAGTGAGGACCATAGTTCATTCCAGAAAAATGCTATAGTGAATTCCATGATTAAGGCCACTGGGTCTTATGGTATCTAAGCGGTGTATCCAGGCCGCCTCATGTTTCAGGAGGGCTTTGCACGGTCTCCACCTCTTTTCAGTGGTGCTACTCTATCAATCACCATACTCTTCAAAGTAGCAAGAGGGTGACGTGCCTCATAGAAATGTCTGGCCAACGGTTTATCTGAATTGCCACTGATCAAAGCTTCTATAACAGACAGTCAATGATTTGCCATCCTTTCACGAAAGGGGCGAATTGTTTTGCCCACATAGACTAAAGACCAAGGACATGTCAAAGTGTAGACAACAAAGTCAGAAGTGCAGCTCAGTCTGTGGCGGATAAATATTTTGGCACCAGTATGCGGGTGGTGAAAGTACTCTCCACTTGTCATACTCCGGCAAGTGGTGCAGTTCGTGCATCTATAGCATCCCATTTTCTTAGGTACCAACCACATATCCGAGGTGGAGCCCATTGGTCTATCAGGCTGCATTAGAATATCTTTCAGGTTGCGTGCCCGTCTGAAGCTCAATAGAGGTCTATTGGGCAGTCTCTTTGTTAATGATGGATCTGTTTTGACCACTGGCCAATGTTTGTTAACCATTCTTCATAAGACAGGTCCAGTTGTACTGAAAGTAGTCGAGACAACAAAAGGGTTTTTCTCAATAGCCCTCTTTGGTGAGTGCCCTGCGTGGATTTTCTTTGCCTTCTCAAGGCAGTTCATGATAGTACGATTATCATAGCCCCTGGCCTTAAATCTATTCTTCATATCCTCCAACTGTATAATAGTTGTATTAGGATCCGAGTTATTCCGAAGGACCCTCATAAATTGAGAAACAGGTAAATTACATTTTAATGATCCTGGATGGTGGCTATCAAAAGATACTAATGTATTCCTATTGGTCAATTTTCTAAACAGTTTGTAACCATAGCCTGACTCAGTGGTATAGACGCTTACATCCAAGAAGTCAATAGATTCCCTATCAAAGTGCATAGTGAACCTAATTGGTGAGTCAAGTAGGTTAAGGTATTTCAACATCCCAAGAAGGGATTCCTCAGTATTATTCCATATCAAGAAGATATCATCAATAAATTGCCGATAGAAGGCGATACTATCCCCAAACAGCGGGAAGATGTTCTCATACTCATCCATATATAAATTAGCATAAGATGGGGCGATATTACTCCCCATAGCTGTACCCGCCGTTTGGAGATAGTATCGCCCCCCAAAGCGAAAGTAGTTACATGTCAAGATTAGCTCAAGTAGCTCCATCAAAAACTCAGTCGGTGGAGTCCCAGTGTGTAAATTATTCAGAGCCCTCCTAGTAGCGGCTAAGCCAGCACCATGGGGGATCACGGTATAGAGGGACGTAACGTCCAGGGTGACCAGAATCCTTTGATCAGCATATGGAAGTAAGTTCAAAAGTCTCAAAAAGTCACCCGTATCTTTTAGATAACTACTGGTTTCCTTCACACAGATCTGCAAGAAACTGTCCACATATTGAGCCACGTTGGAGAATAATGAGTTACGTGCAGAAATTATCGGACGGCCCGGTGGCTTGTCCAATGTTTTATGCATTTTTGGCAGTAAATACAGTATGGGACAAATGGGAAATTCTGTTTTTAGGAATCCAGTAGTTTCTTCATCAATCCAACCATGGACTAAAGCGGCTTCCGATAGTTTATCCAATCGGTTCTTAAAAGTCAATACCGGGTCACTCGGTAATAACCTGTAAGTTCCACTATCTGCAAGTTGTCTCAATGCCTCAGTGTTATATTCACTGGTATCTAATAATACCACTGCCCCTCCCTTATCGGCAGGTCTCACGGTAATACGTGAATTATTCTTTACATCACTTAAAGCCCTTCTCTCAGCCCCACTGAGATTGTATCTACACTTCTTGTGTTTTTCAATTGACTTTTTTACATCCTGATCCAACATCCTAGTGAAGGTCCTTATACTAGGATTTAAGGATGGGGGGGTCATACGTACTCTTTCTCTTAAACATCCTAGTAGTTTGATTGTCTATCATTGGATTAGAAAATTTCTCTATAACTCTCAACTTCCTACCAACCTTAAATCTATCAATAGCCCAATCAAATTCATTAAATTTAGGTGTAGGTATAAAGCTCAAACCTCTAGAGAGTAAGCTAGTTTCTGAGGTTGAGAGTTTATGTGAGGATAGGTTAATCACCGATTCTTCTGAGCTTTAGTTTGCTTTTTCTTTTGTATTTGCCCCGCTGGAGGTGGGGCCTTCTACGTCTAAAGTCAATTCCCCAAATTGTGATCAAGTATTAGCCCTCGGTAGGGGGGTTTTGAACTTGTCTGAGAATCAGAAGAATGCCTCTCAGATGAGGAGTAGCTATCAAAATGTACTTGGTTCTGTCTATATCTATTACCCCTGAACCTGAAGGTGGGGTTTTCATTCCCAGTCAGCCAATTGTAGACTCTATGATCCTTATAGTCCCGATCAACTTTCTCAAGTTTAGATCGTTTAAAGGAAATAAGGACTTTACGATACCTATCGGTTTGTTGTTTAAGTTTAACCATCCATTGTTGGGTATTATCCTTTTGTAGGGAATCAATGGCTGCTGGTTTAAAGCTAGTGATCTCAGTTCTTAGTCTTTTCAGGTCACTCCCTACTTCATCAATCACCAGTAGAAGGAGATCAAACGAGCACTTATTTAAAATGGAACACCATTTACTACAAAAGACCGGGTTGCCCCTCCCAATTGTAGAGATATTTTTTAAACGAAAGCCCCGTGGGATCTGTTTCTTACGGAAGTAATCGGAAAGAAATTGTCCGTGTAACAATAAATCTATCTCCCTCTTTTCAAGGTTCAGAAGTTTATGATATAGATCTAAAACACTCTCTGCTGGTATCTGTTCAAAATCACTAAATTCAGACAACACCCGTTCAGCATCCTCATCAGTAAATGCCAATGAGTCATGTTCAGCAGCATGTAACAGTTCAGTAGAAACAAGGTTCTCCATATAGAAGAATAAACAGACGATGTCAAATCACAATAGACAAATCCCACTTATTAGTCTATACCACTAAATCAGGCCACAAACTGCAAAGAAATACACATATATATAAAAAAAATAAAAAAATAAAATATATATATATATATATATGTCTCATGAACTGCACACATCACTGAATTAAGTCCGGGTGCCAGATCCACACAATCTGATATCACAGAAACCTCATAAACACATTCAGCAATGCTGAGTGAATAGAAGTGATCAGCACAACCAGTAGCAAAAGAATTTTTAATCCACCAATAAAAAGTATCCATCAAATGCTCAAATGAACGAGTCAAAATGTATATGAAGAGCAGCAGCGTTTACAAGCATATTACCACTCCTGGAGACATTCCTCCGATACCCCTGACAGCCGTTTCGGTGTCTGCGCACCTTTCTCAAAGGATGTATAGAGATAATGACAGAAAAGAGCATTTAAATAGAACAAAACATAATGTCTCACCTGTGTTTAATGTGTACTCTCCACCCCTCCGTCACACCACGTTCTCCTGCCGCTCCCGCCATCACTCCCGTTGCAGCTCCGGCGCCTCCGACGTGACGTCAGCAGCCGGAACCAACATACAGGGAAAGATGATACGGGGGCCGATCAGGGTTCCCGGGTGCCGGAAGTGACAAACCGGAAGTCAGAGTAACCATGACTCCCTATATACAACAGCGCTGTAATACCAACTAGAAAATCATTATGACATAACGATCAATCCTGTACCTTATGGCGCAGTACAAAATATGTGACAATCAGGTCACATAGTAAAAAATTAGTGTGTTCTCCATGATCGCCACGGTAACAGGATTATAAACGTGTCGTATTAAAAAAACACCAACATTAAGAAATACAAAAAATTAAGAGGACAACAACATAAACACATCCAATGAATCTAGAATATGGGGCCAATTATTGTGTCGACATGTACCAATGTCCATACCTGGGTCCAATGGCTAGCATAAAAAAACTGACATATTAAACTCTTCATTGAGGCCTAACGGTGTCATAGATTTATGGTCATAAATCCACTGGCACTCCCGCTTGAGTAACAACTTGTGTCTGTCACCTCCTCTTCGTAGGGGGGGGATATGATCAATCGGCATGAATCTGAAATCTTTAACAGTATGTCCTGCCATGGCAAAGTGTTTGGCAACTGGCGGTGTGTTGGTTTCAAGTTTCACAAATGCTTTCTTTATTGAAGATCGGTGCATTCCGATTCTTTCTTTCAACATTCGAATTGTTTTGCCCACATAGATACGTTTACATGGACACTGGATCATGTAGATCACAAATTTTGTCTCACAGTTCATCCGATGTTTTAGATGATACATACGGCCTGTCAGGGGATGTTGAAAACTCGTTCCTGTTAGAATAAATCGGCAATTGACGCATCCAGAACACTTAAACGAGCCCTTGGTGATGGTTAACCAATTCCTGCCTTGTGCAACTTTAGGGCTAATGTCCGAGTACGTCACTTGTTGTTTTAAATTATTGCTTCTCTTGTAGCAAAATAGTGGTTTCTCTCCACACAATTCACCAATAGCTGGATCTGATCTGATGATATGCCAATGATTCAAAATTGCTGATCTTAATGCACCCGATGTTATTGAGAAAGTTGTGCCAAACATCATTTTACCATGACTTTTGTTTTTACTCACTACTTTTGGAGTTAGTAGGTCTTCTCTTTTCAGTTTTAGACATTTTTGCGTAGCAGCTTTAATCTCTTTTGGATCATATCCCCGATCTAAGAAATTATTCCCCATTATGGTAAGTGACTGTCGTAGTTCAGTTTGATTAGAAGTAATTCTTACAGCTCGAACAAGCTGTGAGAACGGGAGTCCCTTCTTCAATGGTTGAGGATGAAAGCTCGATGCAGAAGCAAGCTATTTTTATCCGTCGGTTTCCTAAATAAAGTAGTTTCAAAGAGTCCATTGTTGCATAAAATTGATACATCTAAAAACTGTATCACTTTAGGGCTAGCTAAATAAGTAAATCTGATGGACCCAGGTATGTGGTTGAGGGAATCCACAAAGTCCCTCAGAGCAGTCTCTGTCCCAGTCCACACCAAAAACATATCGTCTATGAAACGAACATAAAAAGCAATGTACTGAGAAAATTCCTGATTTGCCATGATATGTTTCCTTTCATAGTCATACATGAAAATATTTGCATACGATGGGGCCATATCAGACCCCATCGCGGTCCCTTTGAGTTGTAAATAAAAGGTGTTGTCAAAAAGAAAATAATTCTTATGCAAAATCAACTCAATTAATAACATCAAAAATTCAGATGGTGGACCTTTATAGTGTGGACTGGAACCAACAACCCGACGGACAGCCTGCATTCCCTCAACATGGTCAATATTTGTATATAAACTGGCAACATCAAGTGTTACCAGATAACACCCAGTGGGAGGAGGACCAAAAGCAGATAGTTTGTTAAGGAAATCGGTAGTATCTCTCAACCAGTAAGGAGTGTTTTGAACTACTGGCTGCAAATAATAATCTATATATTGAGATATAGGTTGGCATAGAGAGCCCATAGATGAAATTATGGGCCTGCCCGGTGGTGATGTCATCGATTTATGAATTTTGGGTAGAATATACAGTAAAGGAATTTTTGGAAATTCCTGGGTCAGGAATTCTACAGTCTGTATGTCAACCCAACCATTTGACAGACCCATCTGTATTATATTGTCAATTTCTCTTTTGTATTTGTCAGTTGGATCAAACAACAATTTCTTATAACAGACTGAATCTGACAGTTGTCTCATAACCTCTCTGATGTAGTCATCCCTGTTCAAAATCACAATCCCGCCGCCTTTGTCGGCGGGTCTTATTATAATCTCAATGTTCTCTCTCAGATTGTGTATAGCAACTCTTTCTTCATGTGTGATATTTGAAAAATGCATTTTTGTATTATGCATAATGGGAATAATATCTCTTTTGACCAACCTCATAAAGGTCTCAATCGAGGGGTTATTGGAAGGTGGGTCAAAGGAGCTAGATTTCTTGAATGGTGTATTAGTCGTGGGGGCAATGTCACCAGGATGTTTGGAAAAAAAATCTTTTAAACGTAACTGACGATGGAACTTATAAAGTTCAACCTCACAATCAAATGGTCTTTGTTTGTAAGTTTGCACAAACGATAGACCTTTGTTGAGTACTGATCCTTATAGTCCCGATCAACTTTCTCAAGTTTAGATCGTTTAAAGGAAATAAGGACTTTACGATACCTATCGGTTTGTTGTTTAAGTTTAACCATCCATTGTTGGGTATTATCCTTTTGTAGGGAATCAATGGCTGCTGGTTTAAAGCTAGTGATCTCAGTTCTTAGTCTTTTCAGGTCACTCCCTACTTCATCAATCACCAGTAGAAGGAGATCAAACGAGCACTTATTTAAAATGGAACACCATTTACTACAAAAGACCGGGTTGCCCCTCCCAATTGTAGGGATATTTTTTAAACGAAAGCCCCGTGGGATCTGTTTCTTACGGAAGTAATCGGAAAGAAATTGTCCGTGTAACAATAAATCTATCTCCCTCTTTTCAAGGTTCAGAAGTTTATGATATAGATCTAAAACACTCTCTGCTGGTATCTGTTCAAAATCACTAAATTCAGACAACACCCGTTCAGCATCCTCATCAGTAAATGCCAATGAGTCATGTTCAGCAGCATGTAACAGTTCAGTAGAAACAAGGTTCTCCATATAGAAGAATAAACAAACGATGTCAAATCACAATAGACAAATCCCACTTATTAGTCTATACCACTAAATCAGGCCACAAACTGCAAAGAAATACACATATATATATTAAAAAAAAAATATATATATATATATATATATAGGTGAAAAGGAAACAAAATTCAGAACTTCAAACATAGAGGAATTTCTCCATAGTATTATTTGAACAACATTCATAGAAAAAATATATATAGAGAAAAAAATATATCCATTTAAGTATTAATAACAAACGGTCCACAGGTCGTCAGGATCCAATCCATTCAGAAAAAAAAGGCCAATAAAAGTCATTAGGGAATAGCTTAAGTCCATATAGTATAATCACTGGTGCAGGACATAATTTGCAAAACCATGCAAAATATCATATACGAGGGTAGTGTCCACACTCACGTGTTGCATATAAACTTGCTGGGGTGACATCCAGATAGATGAGAAAAAATCCCACTCTAACACAAATCCAAGAAAAAGCAGGAGCACTCACCAGTCTTCAAAGCAGTAAACTCTCAACCTCAGAAACTAGCTTACTCTCTAGAGGTTTGAGCTTTATACCTACACCTAAATTTAATGAACTTGATTGGGCTATTGATAGATTTAAGGTTTGTAGGAAGTTGAGACTTATAGAGAAATTTTCTAATCCAATGATAGACGATCAAACTACTAGGATGTTTAAGAGAAAGTACGTATGACCCCCCATCCTTAAATCCTAGTATAAGGACCTTCACTAGGATGTTGGATCAGGATGTAAAAAAGTAACTTGAAAAACACAAGAAGTGTAGATACAATCTCAATGGGGCTGAGAGAAGGGCTTTAAGTGATTTAAAGAATAATTCACGTATTACCGTGAGACCTGCCGATAAGGGAGGGGCTGTGGTATTATTAGATACCAGTGAATATAACACTGAGGCATTGAGACAACTTGCAGATAGTGGAACTTACAGATTATTACCGAGTGACCCAGTATTGACTTTTAAGAACCGATTGGATAAACTATTGGATGCCGCTTTAGTCCACGGTTGGATTGATGAAGAAACTAATGGTTTCCTAAAAACAGAATTTCCCATTTGTACCATACTGTATTTACTGCCAAAAATTCATAAAACATTGGACAAGCCACCGGGCCGTCCTATAATTTCTGCATGTAACTCATTATTCTCCAACGTGGTTCAATATGTGGACAGTTTCTTGCAGATCTGTGTGAAGGAAACCAGTAGTTATCTAAAAGATATGGGTGACTTTTTGAGACTTTTGAACTTACTTCCATATGCTGATTAGAGGATTCTGGTCACACTGGACGTTATGTCCCTCTATACTGTGATCCCCCATGGTGCTGGCTTAACCGCTACTAGGAGGGCTCTGATTAATTTACACACTGGGACTCCACCGACTGAGTTTTTGATGGAGCTACTTGAGCTAATCTTGACATGTAACTACTTTCGCTTTGGGGGGCGATACTATCTCCAAACGGCGGGTACAGCTATGGGGAGTAATATCACCCCATCTTATGCTAATTTATATATGGATGAGAATGAGAACATCTTCCCGCTGTTTGGGGATAGTATCGCCTTCTATTGGCGATTTATTGATGATATCTTCTTGATATGGAATAATACTGAGGAATCCCTTCTTGGGATGTTGAAATATCTTAACCTACTTGACTCACCGATTAGGTTCACTATGCACTTTGATAGGGAATCTATTGACTTCTTGGATGTAAGCGTCTATACCATAGTCAGGCTATGGTTACAAACTGTTTAGAAAATTGACCGATAGGAATACATTATTATCTTTTGATAGCCACCATCCAGGATCATTAAAATGTAATTTCTCTGACGTCCTAGTGGATGCTGGGAACTCCGAAAGGACCATGGGGAATAGCGGGCTCCGAAGGAGGCTGGGCACTCTAGAAAGATCTTAGACTACCTGGTGTGCACTGGCTCCTCCCACTATGACCCTCCTCCAAGCCTCAGTTAGATTTTGTGCCCGGCCGAGGTTGGATGCACACTAGGGGCTCTCCTGAGCTCTTAGAAGAAAGATAGTCTTAGGTTTTTTATTTTCAGTGAGACCTGCTGGCAACAGGCTCACTGCAGCGAGGGACTAAGGGGAGAAGAAGCGAACTCGCCTGCTTGCAGCCGGATTGGGCTTCTTAGGCTACTGGACACCATTAGCTCCAGAGGGATCGACCGCAGGCCCAGCCTTGATGTTCGGTCCCGGAGCCGCGCCGCCGTCCCCCTTACAGAGCCAGAAGCAAGAAGATGGTCCGGAAAATCGGCGGCATGAAGACATCAGTCTTCACCAAGGTAGCGCACAGCACTGCAGCTGTGCGCCATTGCTCCTCTCACACACTTCACACTCCGGTCACTGAGGGTGCAGGGCGCTGGGGGGGGCGCCCTGAGGCAGCAATAAAAACACCTTGGCTGGCAAAAATACCTCAATATATAGTCCCAGGGGCTATATATGAGGTAAATACCCCTGCCAGATTCCATAAAAAAGTGGGAGAATAGGCCGCGGAAAAGGGGCGGAGCTATCTCCCTCAGCACACTGGCACCATTTTTCTCTTACAGCTCCGCTGGAAGGAAGCTCCCTAGCTCTCCCCTGCAGTCTACACTGCAGAAAAGGGTTAAAAAAGAGAGGGGGGGCACTAAATTTAGGCGCAGTATACATTATATAGAAACAGCAGCTATAGGGGACATAACTCAGTTAGTCCCTGCATTATATAGCGCTCTGGTGTGTGCTGGCATACTCTCACTCTGTCCCCCCAAAGGGCTTTTGTGGGTCCTGTCCTCGTTTAGAGCATTCCCTGTGTGTCTGCGGTGTGTCGGTACGGCTGTGTCGACATGTTGAATGAGGAGGCTTATATGGTGACGGAGCAGAGGCCGATATATGTGATGTCGCCCCCTGTGGGGCCGACACCAGAGTGGATGGATAGGTGAAAGGTATTAACCGACAGTGTCAACTCCTTACATAAAAGGGTGGATGACGTAACAGCTGTGGGACAGCCGGCTTCTCAGCGAGGGCCTGCCCAGGCGTCTCAAAGGCCATCAGGGGCTCAAAAACGCCCGCTCTCTCAGATGGCAGACACAGATGTCGACACGGAGTCTGACTCCAGTGTCGACAAGGTTGAGACATATACACAATCCACTAGGAACATCCGTGACTTGATCCCGGCAATAAAAAATGTGTTATACATTTCTGACATTAACCCAAGCACCTCTAAAAATGGGGTTTTAGGTTTGGGGAGAAAAAACAGGCAGTGTTTTGTTCCCCCACCAGATGAATAAATGAAGTGTGTGAAAAGTGTGGGTTCCCCCATTAAGAAACTGGTAATTTCAAAAAAGTTACTGATGGCGTACCCTTTCCCGCCAGGAGGATAAGTTACGCTGGGAGATATCCCCTAGGGTGGATAAGGCGCTCACACGGTTGTCAAAAAAGGTGGCACTGCCGTTTTAGGAACGGCCACTTTGAAGGTACCTGTTGATAAAAAGCAGGAGGCTATCCTGAAGTCTGTATTTACACACTCAGGTACTAGACTGAGACCTGCAGATCGTGCTGCTGCAGCGTGGTCGGTGACCCTGTCAAGCATACTAGTTTGCTAATATGAGAACATATTAAAGACGTCGTCTTATATATGAGGGATGCACAGAGGGATATTTTGCCGGCTGGCATCCAAAATGAATGTAATGTCCATTCTGTCAGGAGGGTATTAGAGACCTGTAACTGGACAGGTGATGCTGACTTAAAAGGCGCATAGAGATTCTGCCTTATAAGGGTGAGGAATTATTTGGGGATGGTCTCTGGGACCTCGTATCCACAGCAACTGCTGGGAAGAAATAATTTTACCTCAGGTTTCCTCACAGACTAAGAAAGCACTGTATTATCAGGTACAGTCATTTCGGCTTCAGAAAAGCAAGCGGGTCAAATGGCGCTTCCTTTCTGTACAGAGACAAGGGAAGAGGGAAAAAGCTGCACCAGTCAGCCTGTTCCCAGAATCAAAATTCTTTCCCCGCTTCCTGTGAGTCCACAGCATGACGCGGGTGCTCCACAGGTGTAGCCAGGTACGGTGGGGGGCCGTCTCAAAAATTTCATCAATTAGTGGGCTCGCTCACAGGTGGATCCCTGTTTCTTTCAAGTAGTATTTCAGGGGTACAAGCTGGAATTCGAGATGTCTCCCCCCCGCCGTTTCCTCAAATATGCCTTGCCGACAACTCCCTCAGGCAGGGAGGCTGTGCTAGAGGCAATTAATTAGCGGTATTCCCAGCAGGTAATACTCAAGGTGCCCCTACTTCAACAAGGACGGGGTTACTATTCCACACGGTTTGGGGTACCGAAACCGCATGGTTCGGTGTGACCCATTTTATAGTTAAAATCCTTGAACACATACATAAAAAAATTCAAGTTCAAGATGGAATCGCTCAAGGCGGTTATTGCAAGCCTGGACGAGGGGGATTACATGGTATCCCGGGACATCAAGGATGCTTACCTGCTTGTCCCCATTTACCATCCTCGCCAGGAGTACCTCAGATTTGTGGTACAGGTTTGCCATTACCAAGTCCAGACACGGCCGTTTGGACTGTACATGGCACCGAGGGTGTTTACCAAGGTAATGGCCGAAATGATGATACTCCTTCGAAAAAAGGGAGTTTTAATTATCCCGTACTTGGACGATCTCCTAATAAAGGCACGGTCCAAGGAACAGTTGTTGGTGGGAGTAGCACTATCTCAGGAAGTGCTGCGCCAGCACGGCTGGATTCTGAATATCCCAAAGTCACAGCTGGTTCCGACTACACGTATACTGTTCCTGGGTATGATTCTGGACACAGTCCAGAAAAAAGTGTTTCTCCCGGAGGAGAAAGCCAGGGAGTTGTCTTCTCTAGTCAGAGACCTCCTGAAACCAAAACAGGTATCGGTGCATCACTGCACGCGGGTCCTGGGAAAGATGGTAGCTTCTTACGAGGCAATTCCATTCGGCAGGTTCCATGCCAGTATCTTTCAGTGGGACTTGTTGGACAAGTGGTCCGGATCGCATATTCAGATGCATCGTTTAATAACCCTGTCTCCAAGAACCAGGGTGTCTCTTCTGTGGTGGCTGCACAGGGCTCATCTTCTAGAGGGCCGCAGATTCGGCATACAGGACTGGGTCCTGGTGACCACGGATGCCAGCCTTCGAGGCTGGGGGGGCAGTCACAAGGGGAAGAAACTTCCAAGGACTATGGTCAAGTCAGGAGACTTCCCTTCACATAAATATTCTGGAACTAATGCCCTAAGTCAAGCAAAATCCCTGCTCCTACACCAGCCGGTGCTGATCCAGTCAGACAACATCACGGCAGTCGCCCATGTGAATCGACAGGGCGGCACAAGAAGCAGGATGGCAATGGCAGAAGCCACAAGAATTCTCCGATGGGCGGAAAATCATGTACTAGTACTGTCAGCAGTGTTCATCCCGGGAGTGGACAACTGGGAAGCAGACTTTCTCAGCAGGCAAGACCTCCACCCGGGAGAGTGGGGACTTCATCCAGAAGTCTTCCAAATGATTGTAAATCAGTGGGGTCGTCCACAGGTGGACGTGATGGCGTCCCGCCTAAACAAAAAACTAGAGAGGTATTGCGCCAGGTCAAGAGACCCTCAGGCGATAGCTGTGGACGCTCTAGTGACTCTGTAGGTGTACCAGTCAGTTTATGTGTTCCCTCCTCTACCTCTCATACCAAAGGTATTGAGATTAATAAGAAAGCGAGGAGTAAACACAATTCTCGTGGTTCCGGATTGGCCAAGAAGAGCGTGGTACCCGGAACTTCAAGAGATGATCTCAGAGGACCCGTGGTCTCTGCCGCTCAGACAAGACCTGCTACAGCAGGGGCCCTGTCTGTTCCAAGACTTACCGCGGCTGCGTTTGACGGCATGGCGGTTGAACGCCGGATCCTGAAGGAAAAGGACATTCCGGAGGAAGTCATTCCTACGCTTATTAAAGCTAGGAAAGAGGTTACAGCAAATCATTATCACCGCATATGGCGGAAGTATGTTGCATGGTGTGAGGCCGAAAAGGCCCCAACAGAAGAATTTCAATTAGGTCGATTTCTGCATTTCCTGCAAGCAGGAGTGAATATGGGCCTAAAATTAGGTTCCATTAAGGTACAGATCTCGACTGTCGATTTTCTTTCAAAAAGAACTAGCTTCAGTACCTGAAGTTCAGACATTTGTAAAAGGAGTGCTGCATATTCAGCCCCCATTTGTGCCTCCTATGGCACCTTGGGATCTCAACGTGGTGTTGAGTTTCTTAAAGTCACATTGGTTTGAGCCACTAAAGACCGTGGATCTGAAATATCTCACGTGGAAAGTGGTCATGTTATTGGCCTTGGCTTCGGCCAGGCGAGTATCAGAATTGGCGGCTTTATCATGTAAAAGCCCTTATCTAATTTTCCATACGGATAGGGCAGAATTGGGGACTCGTCCCCAGTGTCTCCCTAAGGTGGTGTCAGCGTTTCACCTGAACCAGCCTATTGTGGTGCCTGCGGCTATTGAGGACTTGGAGGACTCCAAGTTGCTAGACGTTGTCAGGGCCCTGAAAATATATGTTTCCAGGACAGCTGGAGTCAGAAAATCTGACTCGCTGTTTATTTTATATGCACCCAACAAGCTGGGTGCTCCTGCTTCTAAGCAGACTATTGCTCGTTGGATTTGTAGTACAATTCAGCTTGCACATTCTGTGGCAGGCCTGCCACAGCCAAAATCTGTCAATGCCCATTCCACAAGGAAGGGGGCTCATCTTGGGCGGTTGCCCGAGGGGTCTCGGCTTTACAACTTTGCCGAGCAGCTACTTGGTCAGGGGCAAACACGTTTGCTAAATTCTACAAATTTGATACCCTGGCTGAGGAGGACCTGGAGTTCTCTCATTCGGTGCTGCAGAGTCATCCGCACTCTCCCGCCCGTTTGGGAGCTTTGGTATAATCCCCATGGTCCTTTCGGAGTTCCCAGCATCCACTAGGACGTCAGAGAAAATAAGAATTTACTCACCTGTAATTCTATTTCTCGTAGTCCGTAGTGGATGCTGGGCGCCCATCCCAAGTGCGGTTTATCTGCAATACTTGTACATAGTTATTGTTAACTAAATCGGGTTATTGTTGAGCCATCTGTTGAGAGGCTCAGTTGTTTCATACTGTTAACTGGGTATAATATCACGAGTTATACGGTGTGATTGGTGTGGCTGGTATGAGTCTTACCCGGGATTCAAAATCCTTCCTTATTGTGTACGCTCGTCCGGGCACAGTGTCCTAACTGAGGCTTGGAGGAGGGTCATAGTGGGAGGAGCCAGTGCACACCAGGTAGTCTAAGATCTTTCTAGAGTGCCCAGCCTCCTTCGGAGCCCGCTATTCCCCATGGTCCTTTCGGAGTTCCCAGCATCCACTACGGACTACGAGAAATAGAATTACCGGTGAGTAAATTCTTATTTTACCTGTTTCTCAATTTGTGAGGGTCCTTCGGAATAACTCGGATCCTAATACAACTATTATTACAGTTGGAGGATATGAAGAATAGATTTAAGGCCAAGGGCTATGATAATCGTACTATCATGAACTGCCTTGAGAAGGCAAAGAAAATCCACGCAGGGCACTCACCAAAGAGGGCTATTGAGAAAAACCCTTTTGTTGTCTCGACTACTTTCAGTACAGCTGGACCTGTCTTACGAAGAATAGTTAACAAACATTGGCCAGTGGTCAAAACAGATCCATCATTAACAAAGAGACTGCCCAATAGACCTCTATTGAGCTTCAGACGGGCACGCAACCTGAAAGATATTCTAATGCAGCCTGATAGACCAATGGGCTCCACCTCAGATATGTGGTTGGTACCTAAGAAAATGGGATGCTATAGATGCACGAACTGCACCACTTGCCGGAGTATGACAAGTGGAGAGTACTTTCACCACCCGCATACTGGTCCAAAATATTTATCCGCCACAGACTGAGCTGCACTTCTGGCTTTGTTGTCTACACTTTGACATGTCCTTGCTCTTTAGTCTATGTGGGCAAAACAATTCGCCCCTTTCGTGAAAGGATGGCAAATCATCGACTGTCTGTTAGAGAAGCTTTGATCAGTGGCAATTCAGATAAACCGGTGGCCAGACATTTCTATGAGGCACGTCACCCTCTTGCTACTTTGAAGAGTATGGTGATTGATAGAGTAGCACCACTGAAAAGAGGTGGAGACCGTGCAAAGCTCTTGCTGAAACGTGAGGCGGTCTGGATACACCGCTTAGATACCATAAGACCCCGTGGCCTTGGGAGCAGGAATCGAAAGCTCCTGCCCAGTGATAACAGGTGCACATATTTCCATTTGTTATAACATTTGCTCACATTGGCTGAACAATGCATTCTTAACCCAGGTCACGGGTAACAACCTGTGAGCACGCCACTGTGAGCTAGTTATGTGTAAAATATCCTGCAGTTGCACATTCTAGTGTGTATATATTGCTCTCTGCTCAAACCTGAGACTCTCGTGTTAACATTGGTAATTGAACCTTCATTATACGTTTCCAGCTGGTGCTCTAATCAAACAGCAGGTGTTTAGATATACCACATTGTTTATTAATATCATTGTGATGTTTTAATATTGTATCACACCCCCGGGAGGTTGTTGCATTGTATTTTATGCGTATTTTTATTAAATGTTTGATACTACATGATTGTTAAGCGCCACTTGGTCTTCTTTGGTATTCCCGTGGCCTTAATGATGGAATTCACTATAGCATTTTTCTGGAATGAACTATGGTCCTCACTCCAATACAATTTTTGCTTATTTCTCTGACGTCCTAAGTGGATGCTGGGGACTCCGTCAGGACCATGGGGAATAGCGGCTCCGCAGGAGACAGGGCACAAAATTAAAAGTTTGACCACTAGTTGGTGTGCACTGGCTCCTCCCCCTATGACCCTCCTCCAAGCCTCAGTTAGGTTTTTGTGCCCGGCCGAGAAGGGTGCAATCTAGGTGGCTCTCCTAAAGAGCTGCTTAGAATAAAAGTTAGTTAGGTTTTTTATTTTCAGTGAGTCCTGCTGGCAACAGGCTCACTGCAACGCGGGACTAAGGGGAGAAGAAGCGAACTCACCTGCGTGCAGGATGGATTGGCTTCTTAGGCTACTGGACACTAGCTCCAGAGGGACGATCACAGGTACAGCCTGGATGGGTCACCGGAGCCGCGCCGCCGGCCCCCTTACAGATGCTGAAGAGAGAAGAGGTCCAGAAATCGGCGGCTGAAGACTTCCCAGTCTTCTTAAGGTAGCGCACAGCACTGCAGCTGTGCGCCATTGCTCTCAGCACACTTCACACCGCAGTCACTGAGGGTGCAGGGCGCTGGGGGGGGGCACCCTGGGCAGCAATGTAATTACCTTTACTGGCTAAAAATACATCACATATAGCCCCTGGGCTATATGGATGTATTTAACCCCTGCCAGGATTACAGAAAAAACCGGGAGAAGAGCCCGCCGTGAAGGGGGCGGGGCCTATCTCCTCAGCACACAGCGCCATTTTTCCCACACAGATCCGCTGGTGGGAAGGCTCCCAGGCTCTCCCCTGCACTGCACTACAGAAACAGGGTTAAAACAGAGAGGGGGGGCATTTTTTGGCGATATTATTATATATTAAGCTGCTATAAGGGAAAACACTTACTATAAGGTGGTCCCTGTATAATTATAGCGCTTTGGTGTGTGCTGGCAAACTCTCCCTCTGTCTCCCCAAAGGGCTAGTGGGGTCCTGTCCTCTATCAGAGCATTCCCTGTGTGTGTGCTGTGTGTCGGTACGTGTGTGTCGACAGGTATGAGGACGATGTTGGTGTGGAGGCGGAGCAATTGCCTGTAATGGGATGTCACCCCCTAGGGAGTCGACACCGGAATGGATGGCTTTATTTATGGAATTACGTGATAGTGTCAACACGCTACAAGGTCGGTTGACGATATGAGACGGCCGGCAAACCAATTAGAACCTGTCCAGGCGTCTCAAACACCGTCAGGGGCTTTAAAACGCCCATTACCTCAGTCGGTCGACAGACACAGACACGGACACTGACTCCAGTGTCGACGGTGAAGAAATAAACGTATTTTCCAGTAGGGCCACACGTTACATAATCACGGCAATGAAGGAGGTGTTACATATTTCTGATACTACAAGTACCACAAAAATGGGTATTATGTGGGGTGTGAAAAAACTACCTGTAGTTTTTCCTGAAATCAGATGAATTGATTGAAGTGTGTGATGAAGCGTGGGTTACCCCCGATAGGAAGTTGCTAATTTCAGAGAAGTTATTGGCATTATACCCTTTCCCGCCAGAGGTTAGGGCGCGCTGGGAAACACCCTCTAGGGTAGATAAGGCGCTCACACGCTTATCAAAACAAGTGGCGTTACCGTCTCCTGATACGGCCGCCCTCAAAATCCAGCTGATAGGAGGCTGGAAAATACTCTAAAAAGTATATACACACATACTGATGTTATACTGCGACCAGCAATCGCCCCAGCATGGATGTGCAGTGCTGGGGGGGTTTGGTCGGAATCTCTGACTGGAAATATTGATACCCTGAATAGCGACAATATTTTATTGACTATAGAGCATTTAAAGGATGCATTTTCTTTATATGCGAGATGCACAGAGGGATATTTGCACTCTGGCATCAAGGGTAAGTGCGCTGTCCATTTCTGCCAGAAGAAGTTTATGGACGCGACAGTGGTCAGGTGATGCGGATTCCAAGCGGCATATGGAAGTTTGCCGTATAAAGGGGAGGAATTATTTGTGGTCGGTCTATCGGACTTGGTGGCCACGGCAACAGCCGGAAAATACACCTTTTTTTACCTCAGGTCACCTCCCAACAGAAAAAGACACCGTCTTTTCAGCCTCAGTCCTTTCGTTCTCATAAGAACAAGCGGGCAAAAGGCCATTCATATCTGCCCGAGGCAAAGGAAAGGGTAAGAGACTGCAGCAAGCAGCTCCTTCCCAGGAGCAGAAGCACTCGCCCGCTTCTGAAAAGTCCTCAGCATGTCGCTGGGGTCTTACAAGCGGACTCAGGTCCGGTGGGGGGGGTCGTCTCAAGAATTTCAGCGCGCAGTGGGCTCACTCGCAAGTCGACTCCTGGATCCTGCAGGTAGTATCACAGGGGTACAGATTGGAATTCGAGACGTCTCTTCCTCGCAGATTCCTGAAGTCTGCTTTACCAACATCTCCCTCCGACAGGGAGACGGTGTTGGAAGCTATTCACAAGCTGTATACCCAGCAAGTAATAGTCAAGGTACCCCTACTACAACAAGGAAAGGGGTATTATTCCATGCTGTTTGTGGTACCGAAGCCGGACGGCTCGGTGAGACCTATTCTAAGTCTGAAATCTTTTGAACACTTACATACAAAGGTTCAAGTTCAAGATGAAATCACTCAGAGCAGTGATAGCGAATCTGGAAGAAGGGGACTTTATGGTGTCCTTGGACATCAAGGATGCTTACCTCCATGTCCCAATTTGCCCTTCAAACCAAGGGTACCTCAGGTTCGTGGTACAAAACTGTCACTATCAGTTTCAGACGTTGCCGTTTGGATTGTCCACGGCACCCCGGGTCTTTACCAAGGTAATGGCCGAAATGATGATTCTTCTTCGAAGAAAAGGCGTATTAATTATCCCTTACTTGGACGATCTCCTGATAAGGGCAAGATCCAGAGAACAGTTAGAGGCCGGTGTAGCACTAACCCAAGTAGTGCTGCAACAGCACGGGTGGATTCTAAATTTTCCAAAATCCCAGCTGAGCCCGACGACACGTCTGCTGTTCCTAGGGATGATTCTGGACACAGTTCAGAAAAAGGTTTTTCTCCCGGAGGAGAAAGCCAGGGAGTTATCCGAGCTAGTCAGGAACCTCCTAAAACCAGGAAAAGTGTCAGTGCATCAATGCACAAGAGTCCTGGGTAAATGATGGCTTCTTACGAAGCGATTCCATTCGGCAGATTCCACGCAAGAACCTTTCAGTGGAATCTGCTGGACGAATGGTCCGGATCGCATCTTCAGATGCATCAGCGGATAGCCCCGTCTCCAAGAACAAGGGGGTCTCTTCTGTGGTGGTTGTAGAGTGCTCACCTTTTTGGAGGGCCGCAGATTCGGCATTCAGGACTGGGTCCTGGTGACCACGAATGCCAGCCTGAGAGGCTGGGGAGCAGTCACACAGGGAAGAAATTTCCAGGGAGTGTGGTCAAGCCTGGAGACTTCACTTCACATAAATATACTGGAGCTAAGGGCAATTTACAATGCTCTAAGCCTGGCAAGACCTCTGCTTCAGGGTCAGCCGGTGTTGAACCAGTAGGGCAACACCACGGCAGTCGCCCACGTAAACAGACAGGGCGACACAAGAAGCAGGAGGGCAATGGCAGAAGCTGCAAGGATTTTTCACTGGGCAGAAAATCATGTGATAGCACTGTCAGCAGTGTTCATTCCGGGAGTGGACAACTGGGAAGCAGACTTCCTCAGCAGACACGATCACCACCCGGGAGAGTGGGGACTTCATCCAGAAGTCTTCCACATGATTGTGAACCGTTGGGAAAAACCAAAGGTGGACATGATGGCGTCCCGCCTCAACAAAAAACTGGACAGGTATTGCGCCAGGTCAAGAGACCCTCAGGCAATAGCTGTGGACGCGTTGGTAACACCACGGGTGTACCAGTCAATGTATGTGTTCCCCCCTCTGCCTCTCATACCCAAGGTACTGAGAATTATAAGGCGAAGGGGAGTAAGAACGATACTCGTGGTTCCGGATTTGCCAAGAAAGACTTGGTACCCGGAACTTCAAGAGATGCGCACGGAGGATCCGTGCACTCTACCTCTAGACTTACCGCGGCTGCGTTTGACGGCATGGCGGTTGAACGCCGGATCCTGAAGGAGAGGGCTCCGACGGAGGAATTTCAACTGGGTCGATTCCTACATTTCCTGCAAACAGGATTGTCTATGGGCCTCAAATTGGGGTCCATTAAGGTACAAATTTCGGCCCTGTCGATTTTCTTCCAGAAAGAATTGGCTTCAGTTCCTGAAGTCCAAGCTTTTGTCAAAGGAGTACTACATATACAGCCCCGGTTGTGCCTCCAGTGGCACCGTGGGATCTCGATGTAGTTTTGGGATTCCTCAAATCCCATTGGTTGAGACACACAAATCGGTGGATTTGAAATATCTTACATGGAAAGTGACCATGCTACTGGCCCTGGCTTCGGCCAGGAGAGTGTCAGAATTGGCGGCTTTTTCGTACAAAAGCCATATCTGATTTTCCATTGGGACAGGGCAGAACTGTGGACGCGTCCTCAGTTTCTCCCTAAGGTGGTATCAGCGTTTCACCTAAACCAACCTATTGTAGTGCCTGCGGCTTCTAGCGACTTGGAGGACTCCAAGTTGTTCGACGTTGTCAGAGCCTTAAAATATATATATATATATATATATATATATTTCAAGGACGGCTGGAGTCAGAAAGTCTGACTCGCTGTTTATACTGTATGCACCCAACAAGCTGGGTGTTCCTGCGTCTAAGCAGACGATTGCTCGTTGGATTTGTAGCACAATTCAACTTGCGCATTCTGTGGCAGGGCCTGCCACAGCAAAAATCTGTAAATGCCCGCTCCACAAGGAAGGTGGGCTCACCTTGGGCGGCTGCCCGAGGGGTCTCGGCATTACAACGCTGCCGAGCAGTTACGTGGTCAGGGGAGAACACGTTTGTAAAATTCTACAAATTTGATACCCTGGCTAAGGAGGACCTGGAGTTCTCTCATTTGGTGCTGCAGAGTCATCCGCACTCTCCCGCCCGTTTGGGAGCTTTGGTATAATCCCCATGGTCCTGACGGAGTCCCCAGCATCCACTTAGGACGTCAGAGAAAATAAGAATTTACTTACCGATAATTCTATTTCTCGGAGTCCGTAGTGGATGCTGGGCGCCCATCCCAAGTGCGGATTGTCTGCAATACTGGTACATAGTTATTGTTACAAAAATCGGGTTATTATTGTTGGAAGCCATCTTTTCAGAGGCTCCTCTGTTATCATGCTGTTAACTGGGTTCAGATCTCAAGTTGTACAGTGTGATTGGTGTGGCTGGTATGAGTCTTACCCGGGATTCAAAATCCTTCCTTATTGTGTACGCTCGTCCGGGCACAGTATCCTAACTGAGGCTTGGAGGAGGGTCATAGGGGGAGGAGCCAGTGCACACCACCTAGTGGTCAAACTTTTAATTTTGTGCCCTGTCTCCTGCGGAGCCGCTATTCCCCATGGTCCTGACGGAGTCCCCAGCATCCACTACGGACTACGAGAAATAGAATTATCGGTAAGTAAATTCTTATTTTTTCATATTTTATCTGTAGTTGTTTTTTCTATTTTTTCTTTTTTTCTATTTTTTCTTATGTATTCCTATATACGGTCTTAATCTTCTTACAATAATCTGAATTTATGTGTGTTTCTCTTAGAAACAATATTTATGTTTATGGAATTTTCTTATAGGTATTGATATATGATTGAACTGGTCCTGCGGGTTGTCTATGTGTATATATGGATGCATATGTGTACTTACGCGTGTAAACATGTGCACATATATATATATATATATATATATATATATATATATATATAAAACTACTTAGCCTCTCCTGATACCAATACCGCCCTGCCTATCCAGTCCAGATTTCGGATATATTGTTTATATGCCGGTGTGATCTGGATGCGTAAATTTAGCATTCCTCAATGTATACGGCAAAGTTGCTATAGCAACGCGTCACTTCCGGTTGACGGACTTATTATTTGTATTTCATGATCCTATACTACGAGTGGTGAAGGTAATACTATTAAACGTTAAGACTATACGATTCTTGTGGGAGCCTGTGCTCCTAATATACCTATGAGGATGTGCCGAACTCGGCGCTGTCTAGTCTCGATGTTTTGGTGTCATGGTAGCGCTTGACTTCCGGTCAGCTGATGCGCTCCATTGACAGGAAGTGAGGACGCTAATGGAACGCACACCGGAGCACTATGGCCACGAATGTATCTTTACTTGCCTATGTACGATCGGTGCCTGCAGTCACCACTGGAATTGGATAGGGTGATGATTGGTGTTCTGATAGTTGCTTTTATACATATTTTTATATATATGTACGGTGTTGATATGTCCATATTTTTTTGTATGGGGTGTGGGGGTGTTGCTCTGATAAATTGGTGGGTGGGTCTATGTAGGGTATATAAGGGTGATTCTTTCAGTATATAATTATCTTGACAAAGGTCTACATATAGACCGAAACGTTGATCTTATCTTTACATTGATGGTCTGATTAAAAACCCTTTACTGCTTTGAAGACAGGTGAGTGCTCCTGCTTTTTCTTGGATTTATATATATATATATATATATATATATATATATATATATATATAATATAAATCATAAGCAGATATGGAGCAACACCATAGCCCCTGTCACCATATTATGCCCCACAGTAATGCCCCTGACAACATAATATACCCCCAACATTAATGCCCTTGTCACTATAATATGACCGCTGTATAAGTACCTGCTTGTTGTGAAGGTCTTGCTTCTTGTGAGGGTTCTGCTTTGTCAGTGGGTTCTCCCCCCCACCCCCCGGCCGCCACTGCTTCAGCTGCTGCAGAGCAGACAGTTTGCACCTGCTTAAATTGAAAATGTCCCTCCCAAAATGGCCACCGCCTCAGAGGAGATTTATTTATTTATTATTTATTAACAGTTTCTTATATAGCGCAGCATATTCCGTTGCGCTTTACAATTAGAACAACAGTAATAGAACAAAACTGGGTAAAAACATCCAGACAGAGGTAGGAAGGCCCTGCTCGCAAGCTTACAATCTATAGGGAAATAGGCATAGATACACAAGGATAGATGCTACCTATTGCATAATGGTCCACCAGATTGCTAGGTTCTTAATGGGTTGTATGATGATACCCCACAAAGTTATCCAAGTGTCAGGAGGGTGTGAGACTAAAGAAAGACAAGATATGTGATGTTATGAATATTCTACAGAGGATGTAATTAGATAGGGAAGCACTGAAGGTTATGTGGGTGGGTCTGGAATTTGATAGGCTTGTCTGAAGAGGTGAGTTTTCAGGGAACATTTAAAGGTTTGGAGACTAGAGGCGAGTCTTACTGTGCGTGGGAGGGCATTCCACAGAGTGGGTGAAGCCCGGATAAAGTCCTGTAATTTTGAGTGTGAACAAGTAATGCGTGTGGATGAGAGACGTAGATCTTGTGCAGAGCGGAGAGGTCGGGTAGGGAGATATTTTGAGATGAGTGAAGAGATGTATGTTGGTGCAGTTTGGTTAATAGCCTTGTATGTGAGTAAAAGTATTTTATATTTAATACGGTAGAATACCGGTAACCAATGGAGGGACTGACAGAGCGGATCTGCAGACGATGAACGTCTGGCAAGGAAGATTAGTCTCGCAGCTGCATTCAAAATGGATTGTAGTGGTGAGAGCCTATGTTTGGGAAGACCGGTCAGGAGACTATTACAATAATCAATGCGGGAGATAATGAGAGCATGGATTAGAGTTTTTGCTGTGTCTTGTGTAAGATAAGGGCGTATTTTGGATATGTTTCTTAGATGCATGTAACATGATCTTGAGACAGATTGAATGTGGGTAACAAAGGACAGTTCAGAGTCAAGAATGACACCTAGGCAGCGAGCTTGTGGGGTAGGGGTGATTGCCGAGTTCTCAACAGTGATAGAGATATCAGGTTGGAAACTACTATTGGCCGGTGGAAATATAATTAATTCTGTTTTGGAAATATTAAGTTTGAGGTGACGAGATGTCATCCAAGATGAAATGGCAGAAAGGCATGCAGTGACACGGGCCAATACAGATGGTGACAAATCAGGGGAGGATAGGAGATTGTTATTAAAGATACTAGAGCCTCCTCTAGTATCTTTAATAACTGTCGACTCTTAGGCAGTGGCCATTTTGAAAGGGACATTTCCATTCGATTGGTGCGGATGGCGGCGGCGGAAGACGGGGATGGGAAGCTGTGGCGGAAGATGGGGACAAGTGGCGGTGGGCGAACGGAGCTACAGGCAGCCCGGGCCCTCTCCTCTCTGTTAGGCCGGGCCCAGGACTGCTGTGCCCGCGGCACCTCCCTAATGGCAGGCCTGGTAACATAGTAGCCCACATTCCTTACTCATAGTCACAGTTGCCACTGTAAAGGGCCCCATACACTAGAACGATAATGCCTAATTTCATCCGAATTTGACCTTTCGGGCCGATAAATCGGATGAAAAGTGGCAAATCGGATGTGTGTTACATCCGATCCGATGCACGGTCCCGTGAGCATCGGATCGGAGCCCCTAGGTCGTTAGTGCTGCACTCGTGATATGTCGGATCCCACAGGCATGGCTGGGATCGCTACATCGTTTACAAAAGGACCGCATACGATGTATCTTATGCGATCCTGCCGCCCAGGAAGCTACCGGGCGGTTCAAGAGAAATCATATCCGACACAAGGGTCCGATATGCCGCTGTAGTGTATGGGGCTCTTCAATCACACTGCAGCCCACCCCACACCCTCTCCGTATGGCATTCTGTCTGAAATAGTGCCGAACCACAAGGGAGAGACTTTTATTGTATCCAAAACACTCAAGATCTGATGTCGGGAAGATGACCGTTTAACCTTTTTTATCGGATCCGTAGATCGGATCAACTCGTAACCGGGAAGTTCGGGTAATTTTGGTTTCCATGGAAACTGAGCCGCACATCTCTAGTTCAGATATTAAGATGTGAGAATAAATAAAATATAAACCGGCTGCCTTGCGTTAGGTTGGGAATACATAAAATGTGGCCTGGATTCTGTCACTATAAAAGTAGTTTGTCAGGCATGACCTGTAAAACATAAGAAATGTATATTAGGATTGTTTGGATGCAGTGGCGATGTTGGTCACAAGCTGACAATGTTTTTTTTAAGTCTGCGCATGCGCCCGATTCACACTGTGCAGGAATCCCAATGGTTTGTGTTCAGAGAGATGCGCAGCAAATTTGGACTTAGAGAGTGATTATCACAAGGCGGTACTACGAGGTAACAGGAGGCGGCTAGCCAGACACAGGCGGGCCGCTAACAGCAGCTGCAGCTAAAGATGTAGAACTGCTCTCACTGGAGGCCTGTTTAGATGGACGCTGGTGCAAGTTTAATGGTGCGACTGATGGCAGACTGATGGTGCATCTATGTGGGTTATTCAGACCTGATCGCTCCTCTGCGAATTTGCAGCGGTCTGCAATCAGATAGCTGCCGCCCAGACAGAGTGAAACCCCGCCCCGTGCAAGTCTGCGTATGGTGATCGCCGGTCAGCTGCAATTCCGTTCGCAACTCACTCACCATCTAATGATTTTTCCAGTCTGTGGGTAGCCCAGGACCTACTCCTACAGTGCAATAGAATCAGGATGATCAGGTCCGGAGCGGACGTCACACACCCTGCCTGAAAACGCTTGGGATCGCCTGCGTTTTTACTGACACTGCCAGAATCCGTATAGTTACCACCCCTAAATGCCGGCTTCCTGTCAATCAACTTGCGTACGGCTAGCGATCAAAAAAGTTGCTGCATTTTTTCTCTGTTTGGCCTCGCGCATGCGTACTACAATCAGTACGCATGCGCAGTCGATCAATAATCGCCTGGCTTGTGAATTCGCACAACACTGATCAGATCTGAATAACCCCCCATATATGCACCAAGATGGACAAGCACTGCAGCTAACGGGTATCTCCACAGGAATATCATGCTGCTGCAGAAAGACTCTGCCATATTCGCATCTGTGCCCAACTAAGAATAACCCCCTTTGTGTCCTCTACTGCCTTCCTTGGGGTAAATTTACTAAGATGGGAGTTCTATTTAAGATGGGAGGTTGCCCATAGCAACCAATCAGATTCTACTTCTCATTTATCTAGCACCTTCTAATAGATAATACCTGGAATCTGATTGGTTGCTACGGGCAACATCCCATCTAAAATAGAACTCCCATCTTAGTAAATGAACCCCCTTGTGTCTCATTTCCAGATAACTCAGCAACAAGTAAATATTTGGCAACACAGATTAGTTTGATTTACATTCCTAACCTTTGCCTGAGCCAGTTCCAGGAGCTAGAGATATACGGTAATACAAATATACCAATTACAGTAAAGAGACAATGCAAATAAACTACTGTAATCATTTTATTCTATGGAAATGAGGGAGGGATTTCCATAGAATAATAATCAGTAAGATATCTGTTAAATGTACCTTTTGTATTTCAAATTACATAGAAATGGAAAATAAAAAAGTATAACTAAAATATACTATCAAACGCAAAGATTATTCAATAAGTATTTAGATAATGTTCCTGCAAACAGATTAGGGAGCGTTTTAAGGAAATAATAGGATATGAGTAATACCCTCTTTGAAGGTCATGTATAATCACACTAATGATTATTAAAACTAGAGATATATGCGGAGCCCCGGTTCTTGGCAAAACTTCTGTCAAGTATTTTGGGTTGGATTCGGTTTTTGGTTAGTTAAAAAAAAATATATAAAAAAAAAAATCGATAATCTTTGATAAAAATCGAAAGAAACAACTAAAATCAAGTCATATTTGCAATCCAAACCCCCGAAATTTGGATTTAAAATCCCAATTCCGTACAGCAGGAGATCCAAACTGTTACTAATTCAGAGTTGCAAGGAAAGCCAAAAAGTACACAACTGGGCAAAATCATGTTGCACCACAGGTGGGGCTGGTAAAACATGTGAAGAGAGAATTACATTTGGTTCAGATCTCTTCTGGAGATTCGGACTATGGGGTCTATTTACCAATATCTCGATTTTGTCTAAGTTTCTTTTTTTTTTTCAGAGTGTCAACACGGGAATTTACTAAACACAAATATCGCCAGTGTTTGGGCTATTCGTAATGGTTTTTACGGCAGAGGGCAGAAATACAAATGAATAGACTATCGGTCAAACGAGGGTGTTTGTTCATACAACACGGTTATTTACTATTCATTTGTATTTTTGTGTTTGTCAGTGAACGGTCAATTGCGGTCGTATTTTATTGCAAATCGTAAAAAAAAAAAAGCAGTAAAAAAACAGACCTGCTTTTTCCGGGCGTGTTTGGATAGTCATGCACGCTTATCTGTTTTCCTTAAAAATCGTAATAAAAATTGCGTGGGGTTCCCCCTCCTAAGCATAACCAGCCTTGGGCTCTTTGAGCTGGCCCTGGTTGTAAAAATACAGGGGAAAAATGAGTAGGGTCCCCCCATATTTATACAACTAGCACTGGGCTCTGCGTCTGGTCCTGGTTCAAAAAATACAGGGGACAAAAGATGTAGGGGTCTCCGTATTTTTTAAACCAGCACCGGGCTCCACTAGCCAGAGAGATAATGTCACAGCCGGGGGACACTTTTATATAGGTCCCTATGGTCGTGGCATTACCCCCCCCCCCCGACCCCCCAACTAGTCACCCCTGGCCGGGGTTCCCTGGAGGAGTGGGGACCTCTTAAATCAAGGGGTCTCCCCCCTCCAGCCACCCAAGGGCCAGGGATGAAGCCCGAGGCTGTCCCCCTATCCGTGAGCGGTGGATGGGAGGCTGATAGCCTTTGTGTAAAAAAAAGAATATTGTTTTTTCTGTGGTATAACTACAAGTCCCAGCAAGCCTCCCCCGCAAGTTAGTACTTGGAGAACCCCACGTACCAGCATGCGGGGAAATAACGGGCCCACTGGTACCTGTAGTTCTACCACACAAAAAATACCCCCCAAAAAACACACACTGTGAAAGTAAAGCTTTATTTTACATACATGCACACTTACACACTCACATACTTACCTAGTGTCCCACGGAGCCCCTCGGTCCCCTTGTCCAGTAGAATCCACGGATTACCTGTCAAAATAAAACTATACTTACAACCAATCCTGTGTAGATCTGTCCTCTTCTTATCCGATGTAATCCACAGACTTGATTAAAAAACAAACCGGAAACCCGATCCACGCAACCAAAGGGGTTCCATGTTTACACATTCATGTATAATCAATATTCTTTTTTTCCGGCAGGGTCCACAGGATAGCAATGGGATATGATGGAGCGACAGCGGATTTGCACCAATCAGTCAAAGCTTTCCAGCCTCCCAGCATGCAACAGGCTCATCCATATATCCCCGCACCCTGGCTCAGACAAATCAGTTTTTTGTTTGGTGCGGCAGCAGCCAGACCATGGTCAGAGGGCTGCTGGATTGTTAGCAGCCCCAAGCTTTCTTATTTTCTCTAACGTCCTAGTGGATGCTGGGGACTCCGAAAGGACCATGGGGAATAGCGGCTCCGCAGGAGACTGGGCACAAAGTAAAAGCTTTAGGACTAGCTGGTGTGCACTGGCTCCTCCCCCTATGACCCTCCTCCAAGCCTCAGTTAAGATTTTGTGCCCGAACGAGAAGGGTGCAATCTAGGTGGCTCTCCTGAGCTGCTTAGAGTAAAAGTTTAAATAGGTTTTTTATTTTCAGTGAGACCTGCTGGCAACAGGCTCACTGCATCGAGGGACTAAGGGGAGAAGAAGCGAACTCACCTGCGTGCAGAGTGGATTGGGCTTCTTAGGCTACTGGACATTAGCTCCAGAGGGACGATCACAGGCCCAGCCATGGATGGGTCCCGGAGCCGCGCCGCCGTCCCCCTTACAGAGCCAGAAGACTGAAGAGGTCCGGAAAATCGGTGGCAGAAGACGTCCTGTCTTCACTAAGGTAGCGCACAGCACCGCAGCTGTGCACCATTGCTCTCAGCACACTTCACACTACAGTCACTGAGGGTGCAGGGCGCTGGGGGGGGGCGCCCTGGGACGCAATGAAAATACTTTTAATGGCAAAATATACATCACATATAGCTCCTGGGCTATATGGATGCATTTAACCCCTGTCAATTTTTCCATAAAAAAGCGGGAGAAAGGCCGCCGAGAAGGGGGCGGAGCCTATCTCCTCAGCACACTGGCGCCATTTTTTCCTCACAGCTCCGCTGGAGGAAGACTCCCTGACTCTCCCCTGCAGTCCTGCACTACAGAAACAGGGTAAAACAAGAGAGGGGGGGCACTAAATTGGCATATAAATATATACAGCAGCTATATTAGGGAAAAACACTTATATAAGGTTATCCCTGTATATATATAGCGCTCTGGTGTGTGCTGGCAAACTCTCCCTCTGTCTCCCCAAAGGGCTAGTGGGGTCCTGTCCTCTGTCAGAGCATTCCCTGTGTGTGTGTGCTGTGTGTCAGTACGTTGTGTCGACATGTATGAGGAGAAAAATGGTGTGGAGGCGGAGCAATTGCCTGTGTTAGTGATGTCACCCCCTAGGGAGTCGACACCTGACTGGATGGTCTTATGGAAAGAATTACGTGATAGTGTCAGCACTTTACAAAAGACTGTTGACGACATGAGACAGCCGGCAAATCAGTTAATACCTGTACAGGTGTCTCAAACACCGTCAGGGGCTCTAAAGCGCCCATTACCTCAGGTGGTCGACACAGACCCAGACACGGACACTGACTCCAGTGTCGACGGTGAGGAAACAAACGTATTTTCCAGTAGGGCCACACGTTACATGATCACGGCAATGAAGGAGGTTTTGAACATTTCTGATACTACAAGTACCACAAAAAAGGGTATTATGTGGGGTGTGAAAAAACTACCCATAGTTTTTCCTGAATCAGATGAATTAAATGAGGTGTGTGATGAAGCGTGGGTTTCCCCCGATAAAAAACTGCTCATTTCAAAAAAAATTATTGGCATTATACCCTTTCCCGCCAGAGGTTAGGGCACGTTGGGAAACACCCCCTAGGGTAGATAAGGCGCTCACACGCTTATCAAAACAAGTGGCGTTACCGTCTCCTGATACGGCCGCCCTCAAGGAACCAGCTGATAGGAAGCTGGAAAATATCCTAAAAAGTATATACACACATACTGGTATTATACTGCGACCAGCAATCGCCTCAGCCTGGATGTGCAGTGCTGGGGTGGCTTGGTCGGATTCCCTGACTGAAAATATTGATACCCTGGACAGGGACAGTATATTATTGGCTATAGAGCATTTAAAGAATGCATTTCTATATATGCGAGATGCACAGAGGGATATTTGCACTCTGGCATCAAGAGTAAGTGCGATGTCCATTTCTGCCAGAAGAGGGTTATGGACGCGACAGTGGTCAGGGGATGCGGATTCCAAACGACATATGGAAGTATTGCCGTATAAAGGGGAGGACTTATTTGGGGTCGGTCTATCGGACCTGGTGTCCACGGCAACGGCTGGGAAATCCACCTTTTTACCCCAAGTCACCTCGCAGCAGAAAAAGATACCGTCTTTTCAGGCTCAGTCCTTTCGTCCCCATAAGGGCAAGCGGGCAAAAGGCCACTCATATCTGCCCCGGGGCAGAGGAAGGGGAAAAAGACTGCAGCAGACAGCCTCTCCCCACGAACAGAATCCCTCCCCCGCTTCTGCCAAGTCCTCAGCATGACGCTGGGGCCTTACAAGCGGACTCAGACACGGTGGGGGCCCGTCTCAAAAATTTCAGCGCGCAGTGGGCTCACTCGCAAGTGGACCCCTGGATCCTGCAGGTAGTATCTCAGGGGTACAAATTGGAATTCGAGACGTCTCCCCCTCGCCGGTTCCTGAAGTCTGCTTTACCAACGTCTCCCCCCGACAGGGAGGCGGTATTGGAAGCCATTCACAAGCTGTATTCCCAGCAGGTGATAATCAAGGTACCCCTCCTACAACAGGGAAAGGGGTATTATTCCACGCTGTTTGTGGTACCGAAGCCGGACGGCTCAGTGAGACCCATTTTAAATCTGAAATCCTTGAACACTTACATAAAAAGGTTCAAGTTCAAGATGGAGTCACTCAGAGCAGTGATAGCGAACCTGGAAGAAGGGGACTATATGGTGTCTCTGGACATCAAGGATGCTTACCTCCATGTCCCAATTTGCCCTTCTCACCAAGGGTACCTCAGGTTTGTGGTACAGAACTGTCACTATCAGTTTCAGACGCTGCCGTTTGGATTGTCCACGGCACCCCGGGTCTTTACCAAGGTAATGGCCGAAATGATGATTCTTCTTCGAAGAAAAGGCGTCTTAATTATCCCTTACTTGGACGATCTCCTGATAAGGGCAAGGTCCAGAGAACAGTTAGAGGTCGGAGTAGCACTATCTCAAGTAGTACTACGACAGCACGGATGGATTCTAAATATTCCAAAATCGCAGCTGATTCCGACGACACGTCTGCTGTTCCTAGGGATGATTCTGGACACAGTACAGAAAAAGGTGTTTCTCCCGGAAGAGAAAGCCAGGGAGTTATCCGACCTAGTCAGGAACCTCCTAAGACCAGGAAAAGTGTCAGTGCATCAATGCACAAGGGTCCTGGGAAAGATGGTGGCTTCTTACGAAGCGATTCCATTCGGCAGCTTCCACGCAAGAACTTTTCAGTGGGATCTGCTGGACAAATGGTCCGGATCGCATCTTCAAATGCATCAGCGGATAACCCTGTCTCCAAGGACAAGGGTGTCTCTCCTGTGGTGGTTACAGAGTGCTCATCTCCTAGAGGGCCGCAGATTCGGCATTCAGGATTGGGTCCTGGTGACCACGGATGCCAGCCTGAGAGGCTGGGGAGCAGTCACACAGGGAAGAAATTTCCAGGGCTTGTGGTCAAGCATGGAAACGTCACTTCACATAAATATCCTGGAACTAAGGGCCATTTACAATGCCCTAAGTCAGGCAAGGCCTCTGCTTCAGGGTCAGCCGGTGTTGATCCAGTCGGACAACATCACGGCAGTCGCCCACGTAAACAGACAGGGCGGCACAAGAAGCAGGAGGGCAATGACGGAAGTGGCAAGGATTCTTCGCTGGGCGGAAAATCATGTGATAGCACTGTCAGCAGTGTTCATTCCGGGAGTGGACAACTGGGAAGCAGACTTCCTCAGCAGACACGATCTTCACCCGGGGGAGTGGGGACTTCACCCAGAAGTCTTCCACATGATTGTGAACCGTTGGGAAAAACCAAAGGTGGACATGATGGCGTCCCGCCTCAACAAAAAACTGGACAGATATTGCGCCAGGTCAAGGGACCCTCAGGCAATAGCTGTGGACGCTCTGGTAACACCGTGGGTGTACCAGTCAGTGTATGTGTTCCCTCCTCTTCCTCTCATACCAAAAGTACTGAGAATCATAAGAAGGAGAGGAGTAAAGACTATACTCGTGGCTCCGGATTGGCCAAGAAGGACTTGGTACCCGGAAATTCAAGAGATGCTCACGGAAGACCCGTGGCCTCTACCTCTAAGAAAGGACCTGCTCCAGCAGGGACCATGTCTGTTCCAAGACTTACCGCGGCTGCGTTTGACGGCATGGCGGTTGAACGCCGGATCCTGAAGGAAAAAGGCATTCCGGATGAAGTCATCCCTACCCTGATCAAAGCCAGGAAGGATGTAACCGTACAACATTATCACCGTATTTGGCGTAAATATGTTGCGTGGTGCGAGGCCAGGAAGGCCCCTACAGAGGAATTTCAACTGGGCCGATTCCTGCATTTCCTGCAAACAGGACTGTCTATGGGCCTAAAATTAGGGTCCATTAAGGTTCAAATTTCGGACCTGTCAATATTCTTCCAAAAAGAACTAGCTTCTGTTCCTGAAGTTCAGACGTTTGTCAAGGGAGTACTGCATATACAGCCTCCTTTTGTGCCTCCAGTGGCACCTTGGGATCTCAATGTAGTTTTGGGATTCCTAAAATCACATTGGTTTGAACCACTCACCACTGTGGACTTAAAATATCTCACATGGAAAGTGGTAATGCTGTTAGCCCTGGCTTCAGCCAGGCGTGTTTCAGAATTGGCGGCTTTATCCTATAAAAGCCCTTACCTAATTTTTCATACGGACAGGGCAGAATTGAGGACTCGTCCTCAGTTTCTCCCTAAGGTGGTTTCAGCGTTCACCTGAACCAACCTATTGTGGTGCCTGCGGCTACTAGGGACTTGGAGGATTCCAAGTTGCTGGACGTAGTCAGGGCCCTGAAAATATATGTTTCCAGGACGGCTGGAGTCAGAAAATCTGACTCGCTGTTTATCCTGTATGCACCCAACAAGCTGGGTGCTCCTGCTTCTAAGCAGACGATTGCTCGTTGGATTTGTAGTACAATTCAGCTTGCACATTCTGTGGCAGGCCTGCCACAGCCAAAATCTGTAAAAGCCCATTCCACACGGAAAGTGGGCTCATCTTGGGCGGCTGCCCGAGGGGTCTCGGCGTTACAACTTTGCCGAGCAGCTACTTGGTCAGGGGCAAACACGTTTGCTAAATTCTACAAATTTGATACCCTGGCTGAGGAGGACCTGGAGTTCTCTCATTCGGTGCTGCAGAGTCATCCGCACTCTCCCGCCCGTTTGGGAGCTTTGGTATAATCCCCATGGTCCTTTCGGAGTCCCCAGCATCCACTAGGACGTTAGAGAAAATAAGAATTTACTTACCGATAATTCTATTTCTCATAGTCCGTAGTGGATGCTGGGCGCCCATCCCAAGTGCGGATTGTCTGCATTACTTGTACAAAGTTATTGTTACAAAAATCGGGTTATTGTTGTTGTGAGCCATCTTTTCAGAGGCTCCTTCTGTTATCATGCTGTTAACTGGGTTCAGATCACAAGTTGTACGGTGTGATTGGTGTGGCTGGTATGAGTCTTACCCGGGATTCAAAATCCTTCCTTATTGTGTACGCTCATCCGGGCACAATATCCTAACTGAGGCTTGGAGGAGGGTCATAGGGGGAGGAGCCAGTGCACACCAGCTAGTCCTAAAGCTTTTACTTTGTGCCCAGTCTCCTGCGGAGCCGCTATTCCCCATGGTCCTTTCGGAGTCCCCAGCATCCACTACGGACTATGAGAAATAGAATTATCGGTAAGTAAATTCTTATTTTTTTTTATACTAGTTGGGGGGGAGGGGGGTAATGCCACGGCCGCAGGGACCTATATAAAAGTGTCCCCCGGCTGTGGCATTATCTCTTTGGCTAGTGGAGCCCGGTGCTGGTTTAAAAAATACGGGGGACCCCTACATCTTTTGTCACCAATATATTTTGAACCAGGACCGGATGCAGAGTCCGGTGCTGGTTGTATAAATATGGGGGGACCCTACTCATTTTTCCCCTGTATCTTTACAACCAGGGCCGGCTCAAAGAGCCCAAGGCTGGTTATACATAGGAGAGAGGACCCCACACAATTTTTTTCTTTGATTTTAAACTATTTAAACACTTCTCATAATGTACACAATGAAGCCCTGCACGGATCTCACTGATCTGGCCGGACTTCATTGTTTTATGTTCGGCAGTGTTTTACTAACAATTCCCGTAAAACACTGCCCGACAATACTAATCACATCGACATCGGAAAATACGAAAATAGAAAACTTGGCAGCTTAGTAAATTACCGTAGATGGAGTCAAAATGTTGCAATAAAATACGTCCAATAAAATTTGAGATCAAACTCCCTACAAATCGGCACAAACACGATTATTAGTAAATAAACCACCAGGTTTTGGTACGGTTCACATCCACAAATTTCAGGTGGATTCAGATTTCTGGAGAAACGGACTGCACATCTTTTAATTAAAATGTGTTAGCTTCTATTAATGTCGATAACAGTTTTGTAAATATTGTTTGTTCAAAACACATTGCTACTAGTGGAAAACCAAACTTCTATCTTTTACAATGGGAATATTCTGCTTTCACACTTATGCAGACTTTTATCTTCATTCCAGGACATATGGGAAGAGTGTAACTCTAACGAGAGCCCCTTCAATGCGGGGCCAACAATTAAAATTTTGGGGCCTGGTACGCTGACTTTTTGGGTGGGCACCATCCTTCTCCGCAACTGAGAACCCAATTCCCATTAAATACCACCCTGTGCTATTTATTTCATTATATGCTACACTGTACCCCCAGTTCACATTATATGACACACTGACTTCAGTTCAATAAATGTGCCATGCTGTGCCCGCCATTTCACATTATATGACAAGTACAATAAGGCCCCCAATTTACATAATATGCAACACTGTGCCTTAGTTAATATTATGTACCATGCTGTGCCCCCAGTTTACATTATATGCCATGCTGTGTCCCTAGGTTACATTATTCCTGTACCTCCATTTCATATTATATACTAAGCTGTGCTCACAGTTTACAGAATATGCCATGCTGTGCCCCCATTTCACATTATAATCCATGCTATGCCTTAACTCACAATATATGCAATGCTGTGCCCCAATTTACGTTAAATGCCATGCTGTCCGCCCAGGTCACATTATATGCTATGATGTGTCCCAAGTTTACATTATATACAATGCTGTGCCCCCATTTTACATTCTATGCTACACTGTAAGCCTATTTCCCCTATCCACTCTGGGGTATACTGCTCAACAGAAGGTGTACAGTGTGCTGTATGGAGTTGGCTCATCAAAGTACACTTGTTTGTTAGCCCTTCCCTCTACATCCCTTAAGCTCCACTGGAGCTAACAGGACTTTGGGTTCCTTCATGTGTCTCTGGCTGTGGCTGTGTCGTTTGTGGCTGAAGCAACTTCTGTGAGTTTTTTTATGTTTGAAAGGCTGCTGTTTTCATACTAAGTTCCTCACAAGGGAACTGTTTTGATGAGCGCCAGTAAGAGCATTCTGTGCTCTGGAAATTAGCCATACTAGCTCCCACATTCCCTGGGACCCAGAGGGAGGCATACCGGTCCCTTCTATTTTGGTGGACCAGGTGCCCCTGGGTGTATCTGGTTATCCACTACCTGCTACAAAGCCAGAGGGGATCAGTACTAAATACTGCTGGACGGGATCCCGGCAGTCGAAATACTGACGCCAGATTCCCGACCACAGAATCCCGACAGGGGTGGCGAGCGGAACGCAGCCTCTTTCGGGCTCGCTTCGCTCGCCACGCTGCGGACACGGTGCCTCGCTACGCTCGGCACACTATTATATTCTCCCTCTATGGGTGTCGTGGACACCCACGGAGGGAGAATATGTCGGGATTGTGCCAGTCGGGATTCTGGCGTCGGTATTTCAACCACCGGGATTCCGTCCGGCGGGATCTTGACCGCCTCCCAGCCAGAGGACATGCACGGGGACCCACAGCTACATTATACAGTGCATTTCTGTCTCTCTCACTGTGATTGAGATGGGGCATGCAATGGTGTCTCCCTATAAATAATAGTTGGGACTGGAGGGGATTTTACACTGTGTCTGACTCCCATTATCTCGGTCAGTCCATGCAGTCCGTTAACTCTTGCAGGTGGAGAAGCCTGCAATCTGTGGCCATAGAATCTTTCTATTTTAGGTTTATCGATAATTTGATGATACATTGATGGACGGGATACCGACGGTCACAATACTGACACCAGCTTCCTAATGGTCACGATCCCGACAGGGGTGAGGTAAGTATTCTACCTCCCCCCCAACCCTAACCCAACTTACTGCAGCCTAACCCTGAACTCCCCCTTTAGTACCTAACCGTAACCTCCCCCTTAGTGCCTAACCCCCTCCCTTTCTGCAGCATAACCCTAACCATTATCCCTCACATCTAAACCTAACTCTCGCCGTGGTGACTAACCTTTACCACCAAATTAGCAGCCTATCCCTACCTTCTCCCGCCACCCCATCTCCCCGCCCCTCGGCCCAGCACTAACCACCAGGTGGCTCTTAATCCTAACCCCGCAGCCAAATCCTAACCCTCCCGGCTATACTAAGCTTTAGGATATCTGCTGTTGGGATGCTGACCTGGTCAGGATTCTGGCATTGGTGTTCTGACGGATGTCGGGATTCCGTTGTTGGTATTTTAAGTGCTGGGATCCCAACAGCCTGGATCTGGAATGTATACCCATTGTAGACATCCAGGTGCTTAAACACCCTCCCGCCCCCACTATATCCACATCAACGAACTTAAGAGATCTACAGGCATATGTGACCATATAGATATCCTTTACCAAATGACTTGTGTCACTAGTAGACCTGCCAGCCAATCAGGGAGTGCCACACCGCTGATTGCTTTTGTTCTCCTGTGCTGTCAGTCACCAGTTCCCATAGACTTCTATGGGGGGTTTTTTCACGTAGAAATCTATTGTATGAATTGCTGCTATGTGGTAAACCACAAGGTCAATTCCGTGGCTATGTGGTAAATCACAAGGTCAATTGAGGTCCACCAATAGACTGACCTTGTATGACAAAAGTGATTAAACACTGACAGCAAATAGATCAACAAGATTTTATTGACGCCAGTACTTTGTAGGTCTACCATGTGCAGTGATTACTGCAGACATCTTTCTTGGCAAACTGTTCACAAGATCCTGGACAACAGCAGGCAGTATGTTTTGCCATGCTGCCTTAAATACAGTGACCAGCTGTGACACTCAAGAAGGTCCAGTCGGTCTTGAACACATGTGTCACTCCAAATCATCCCAAGGATTCTCAATGGGGTTAAGATCTGGAGTCTGACCTGGCCAGTCCATCCGGGTGACTGAAATCTGTATATCAGTCCAGTGTCACCTTGGAAACATGAAATTGCGCAGCCTACAATGATCCCCTTTATAAACTCAATTAGCTTCTTCCGGCAAGCCACTTTATTTGCAAATGATCTAATTAGTGCCCCTTTACCCATTTATATCATCACAAACATGTCTGCTACAGGAGCACACCACGGGGTGGTGTCTAATAATTTTTACACACACACACACACACACACGCACTTTATGTGAACTCTTGTATACTATTGCACTATTGTGAGAACTATAAAAGTTATACAGTACATGGGATGATACTGACTTTATTTTTAATTTTTTTTTCTACATTTACAAGCCTTGCACTCAGGTGTTTGCTGGCTTCTTTCAGCCTGGGGGGTGGCAGACTCATACCCCTTTTCCACTAGAGTAGCACGGGTCGCAGCCGTGTCGCCTAACACGGCTGCGACCCGTGCTACAGCCCCCTGCAGACAGCGCTCACCAACCCGGCAATTGTCGGGTTGGTGACGCGCTAGTGACGCGGCAGGGGTGGCGCTGGGAGATCACATGATCTCCCAGCGCCACCTTCCCTATGCACTGTGAACGGGAGCCGTGTCACCTCGACACGGCTCCCGTTCACACTAGACAGCTAGCCGGGTTGAACACGTGTTCAACCCGGCTAGCTACCAGGGTAGGATTCCCGGATCACTTGATCCAGGAATTTGCCGGGGGACCCATTTCCACTAGGGAAAAACACGAGTAAATGCGTGCCCCCGCGCATTTACCCGTGTTTTAAGGAGGTAGTGGAAAAGGGGTATCAAGCAAGCAGCCCAGCTTTTCATATGGAATCTGCAGTCAGATGGCCCTGGAACACTTAAATTGCAGACCCGGGGGGGGCAGATGGTGCCCTGCCCAGCCAGCCCTGTCCTGGCGAAGGAGATTAAAGGATCTCCAAAACGTTGACCAGATAAGAGAGACTGCTGGTTTACTTGAGTGCCGTTTGACTATGATTCCTGCATTAACCCTTAACTCTCAGGCACCAGGCTTTGTACTTGTAAAGAGAGTGCCGGTCACCAATTAGTGTAAAAAAAAAAAAAAAATATATATATATATATATATATATGTGTGTTGCTGCGAGGGGTGGCACTCAGAGGACTGGTGGTTGTGCAGTGTGTTTCTTTATGAGAAGACCTCTGAGTGCCACCTCTCGTAGCAACACATTGTTTATTCCTTTTGGATGGCACCTGGGCTGTGTACATCATTTATATAGAGTGCCGGGCGTGCATAACGTTTGTGTGTATGTATGTATATATATATATATATATATATATATTTATGTA
The DNA here is from genome assembly GCF_028390025.1 of Pseudophryne corroboree. Lineage (NCBI taxonomy): Eukaryota > Metazoa > Chordata > Amphibia > Anura > Myobatrachidae > Pseudophryne > Pseudophryne corroboree. The sequence continues at coordinate 58,174,218 of NC_086449.1, forward strand.
TCATATGGGAAGGGGCATCATAGCAAGTGCTTTCATTGCCAGGTCCAGAGCTTACCTTAATTACCATTAATTACCTGTTTGAAAAATATGGGAGGGTGGGGGGTAATGCCTTTTTGTGATTCAGGACACCAAAATGTCTAGTTATGACTCTGGAGGGTATGCGGTTAACATACCGCCGCACGGATCCCAGCTATCACAATGCCGATGCCGTGATCCCACACTGCGGTACCATGCCGGTGACAGAATGCTGGCGCCACAGGCTTTTCTCTCTCTATGGGTGTCCCGATGTTTACTGCAGTTGTGTCCCGATGGTTGATGCTGGTTTTTTGCTGACAGCAGATGCGTCTAGACACACAGTAGTGCTGACACCAGAGACCATGCTCAGATGGAGAAACTGTGTCTGCTGTAGCACTGGTGCAAGGTTTGACAAATTGGGTAATGTTACTGTAAATGGAGTTGTCAGACCTTGGAAACTCTTGTGAAAGGTTCATTGTACTTTCTGAATTACAGGGAATGCTTATATCTTTGAAATGCACAACCAACACTGGACTCTGTTCATTTTAAATATAAACATGCACATGGTTCAGTATGGTTTAGAAATCGTAGCTAAAGAAAAAGCAGAAGTTAACCTGGGAGAGGGTAACACTGGGAAAATGGGACTAATATAGATTTGAAAATGCACCATAATTGCCTACCCTCCCATAAGCTGCAGGAGACTCCTGATTTTTGGTGTAGCCCCCCGCAGCCTCGGAAGAGTAGTCGACTCTCCTGCATCCTGCATGGTTCCTTGTGAAGTGAGCGAGATGGTGTAATAATCAATGGCAATTGCGGGGCCACAAGAAAGGGTGGGACTAAATTACTGAAATTACTCATTTAGCCCCGGCCCTCACCGTGTACTCACGAATCGCAGGTGTTTCCAAGTGTTGGTGGCGTGGCCTAATGATGAGAAAGTTTGACCCCAATATCCAAAGTGGCGTGCAGTGTCTCCTCTCTGGGCTTCTCCTGAGGAGATTGAAGTAGTAGGTAAGTATGATGTGCACCCACTTATGGAGGATATTCTTTGTATTTTTGCACTGCACATGGTCATAAAAATGACCCTGTTCAAATGCAGGAATGCAGAGGGAGAGACATCCTGATTACACCTACACATACGGAGATACAGTAGGTAATGACATTCTGACTAAACAGATGAATTTTGCTGGTGCCCCTTTTCCACTAGCTCAAAAAACACGGGTAAATGCACGGGGGCGCGCATTTACCCGTGTTTTTGGCAAGTGGAAAAGGGTAAACCCGGATCAAGTGACCCGTGAATCCTACCCGGCTATTTACCTGGGTAGGACACGGGAATGATCCGGGTAGGGTGTAGTGTAAACGGGAGCCGTGTCGATGCGACACGGCTCCCGTTTACACTGTATGGATGGGCGGCGCTGGGAGATCATGTGATCTCCCTGCGCCGCCCCTGCCGTGTAGCTAGAAGCGTCACCAACCCGGCATATGCCGGGTTGTGACTGCTAATGGGAAAGGGACCGAGCACGGGTCGCAGCAGGGGGCAGCTCCCGTGTCAGGCTCCCGGCTGCGACCCGTGCTCGTAGGTGTAAAAGGGGTAAGTTTGCAGCCAGTCTCTCCAACCAAGCATTGTGTTCACACACTGGACACCTTCTGGAATGGTGTCCTAAGCATTCACCTGTATGACCTATGAGCAGGGTCTCAAAAAAAATTGAAACAAAACTGATCCCCTCCCCCGTCCTCAAACTCTTGCATCTGAGACTGGCTGCTTCAGTATTGTGGAATCTAGGTGAGAAATAAAATGAGAAAGAGACTGTGAGACTTTGTTTAAATAAAGGGTGTCTATGTTTTTTCATCAGCATTTTAATATTTGTTATAAATGGACTAAAGGCCATGACCTAGGATTGTGTTACAGATGCCGTCACCCAGGGTACAGTGCATTCTCAGCCTCTGCTTCTGGCTATCATGGTAACAGATAAAATGTTTATAGCCTTGCGCTGTAATATAGGCTGCTAGTTCCAAATCAATGGAGTTCACCCTCAAGAACTCCCAAAATGCAAATGGATACAAAAGAAGATACAAACTAGCGCTGCTGATGTTTTAACAAATTAAAACAATCTAAAACGTTAATGAAAGCGTCTGCCTGAAATGCTTCATGTACTCGTACTGAACATGATCCTCGGTATGGATCCATGTAATTGGAGAGACACTCACATAGAAATTCAGTCTCGCATTCACGTAAGGGTATCTTTAATATTGATAGCAGAATACCAGATGATTTTTTTCAAAGACAGCGAGTAATTGGAATCACACTTACATTAAAATTCAGTCTCGAGTGCACTAAAAGGTTTCTTTTTCCATCCCGCATTCACTGCAGACAGGAGGCTGATAGACTGATGTAGTTAAAAACATACATAGGTTTATTCATAAAAATTGGCAAACATGGATTCCATAATAAAAAAGTCCTGCAGTCAAAAGGTGTTAATCACAGCATGGATAACTTCAACGCGTTTCAAGGATTCTCTCCTCTTTGTCAAGAAGTGCACTTTTTTATTATGGAATCCATGGGGTATATTTACTAAGATCACGATTTTGACCGAGATGCCATTTTTTCTTCAAAGTGTCATCTCGGTAATTTACTAAACTCAAATCACGGCAGTGATGAGGCCATTCGTATTTTTTTTTAAGTCAAAGTAAAAAAATACGAATGAATACACCATCGGTCAAAACGCGGCTGTTTAAGTATGAATCTCGGTCATTTACTAAGAAGTGCAAAGCAAAAAAAAAAAAAAACACTGCAGTGAAAAAATACAACTCGTAAAAAAGTGCTAAAAAAAACAGACCTGCTTTTTTGAGCCGTGATTGGATAGGCATGCACGGATCCATGAGATCCGTGCATGTATATCAGTGGGAAGGGGTGGGAAAGTGTTAATTTTAAGAAAAAAAATTGCGTGGGGTCCCCCCTCCTAAGCATAACCAGCCTCGGGCTCTTTGAGCCGATCCTGGTTGCAGAAATATGGGGAAAAAATGACAGGGGTTCCCCCATATTTAAGCAACCAGCATCGGGCTCTGCGCCTGGTCCTGGTTCCAAAAATACGGGGGACAAAAAGTGTAGGGGTCCCCCATATTTTTAAAACCAGCACCGGGCTCCACTAGCTGGACAGATAATGCCACAGCCGGGGGTCACTTTTATATAGTGCCCTGCGGCCGTGGCATCAAATATCCAACTAGTCACCCATGGCTGGGGGAGTGGGGACCCCTTCAATCAAGGGGTCCGGCCCCCCCCCCAGCCACCCAAGGGCCAGGGATGATGCCCGAGGCTGTCCCCCCCATCCAATGGGCTGCGGATGGGGGGCTGATAGCCTTGAGTAAAAGTGTAAGATATTGTTTTTAGTAGCAGTACTACAAGGCCCAGCAAGCCTCCCCCGCATGCTGGTACTTGGAGAACCACAAGTACCAGCATGCGGCGGAAAAACGGGCCCGCTGGTACCTGTAGTACTACTACTAAAAAAATACCCAAAAAAAGACAATACACACACACCTTGAAAGTAAAGTTTTATTACATCCATCCACACAAACATACATACATACTTACCTATGTCCCCACGCAGGTCGGTCCTCTTGTCCAGTAGAATCCATGGTGTACCTGTTGAATAAATTATACTCACCAAATCCAGGGTACCAGGCTCCCCGGATAATCCATTTGTAATCCAGGTACTTGATAAAAATAAAAAAATGGTTACCATTGTAACCAATGGTGGGAACTTTCTGCTCAGCGGTGAGGTCACTTTTGGTCAACCGCTGAGCAGAAAGTTCCCACCATTGGTTACAATGTAGCGCATAGGCGCTACATTGTATCACTGCCGCGTGCTGCCTGTCAGTCAGTACAGGAGCACACAGCCGATCAGGAGGGTGCTACAACGTGGCGCTCCCTGATTGGCTGAAGAAACCCACTTAGACAGAAGTCAAAGTGGGTTTCCGGCATTCGGGGAAAGGGGACCCATGTGAAAACATGGGTCCCCTTTCAGTGCGTGGCTTGGGTCTCCGTTTTTTTATTTTTATCAAGTACCTGGATTACAAATGGATTATCCGAGGAGCCTGGTACCCTTGATTTGGTGAGTATAATTTATTCAACAGGTACACCATGGATTCTACTGGACAAGAGGACCGAACTGCGTGGGGACATAGGTAAGTATGTATGTATGTTTGTGTGGATGGATGTAATAAAACTTTACTTTCAAGGTGTGTGTGTATTGTCTTTTTTTGGGTATTTTTTTAGTAGTAGTACTACAGGTACCAGCGGGCCCGTTTTTCCGCCGCATGCTGGTACTTGTGGTTCTCCAAGTACCAGCATGCGGGGGAGGCTTGCTAAGCCTTGTAGTACTGCTACTAAAAACAATATCTTACACTTTTACTCAAGGCTATCAGCGCCCCATCCGCAGCCCATCGGATGGGGGGGACAGCCTCGGGCTTCACCCCTGGCCCTTGGGTGGCTGGGGGGGGACCCCTTGATTGAAGGGGTCCCCACTCCCCCAGGGTACCCCGGCCAGGGGTGACTAGTTGGATATTTGATGCCACGGCCGCAGGGCACTATATAAAAGTGACCCCCAGCTGTGGCATTATCTGTCCAGCTAGTGGAGCCCGGTGCTGGTTTTAAAAATACGGGGGACCCCTACGCTTTTTGTCCCCCGTATTTTTGGATCCAGGACCAGGCGCAGAGCCCGATGCTGGTTGCTTAAATATGGGGGAACCCCTTTCATTTTTCCCCCCATATTTCTGCAACCAGGATCGGCTCAAAGAGCCCGAGGCTGGTTATGCTTAGGAGGGGGGACCCCACGCAATTTTTTACAAAGTTTTACAGTGTTTATTTAAAAAAAAATGAACCCCAGCACGGATCACACAGATCCAGCCGAGTTTCATTTTAAAAAAGTCGGCAGTGTTTTGCTAATCACTGCCGTAAAAAACAAAAAAAAACACGAATGACATCGACATCGGAACAAAAGAAAATGCAGAATACGACAGCTTAGTAAATTAGTCGTAATCAATTCAAAAAGTTGCAATTTTACACTTTCGTTGTCATTCGTGATTGAACTTTGACCTCAAACGGAAAATTACGAATGTTAGTAAATATACCCCCATGTTTGCCAATTTTTATGAATAAACCTGTGTTTGTTTTTAACTACATCGGTCTATTTTACATTTTTGGTCATTAAACATTCCCTTTATTATTTGAGGTGATGTTTTCTTTCACACTGTGAAATATTTAGATTTTAGGTGCCCTTTCTTAAGTTGTGTGTTCCCTGGACCACCTTTAGTATATTTTGAAGTACTATAATTACTGGTATCAGCTGCAGCACTAGTACTGGGTTGAATCTCCTGCTCTTCTATAAACTGATCCGTATCAATATTTATTCATTTTTACACACTGTGACAGAACTTCTAGTATTTGTGTCACCTAATGAACATTATTTTACAATGCAATGCCTGAGCCTGAACACACACAAGTTTCCTTTTTGTTTTTTAAGAGTCCTTTTTTTTTACACAGTGTGACTCACTAGTAATGGTGGCATCTATTGAACATTCATTTTTAATACAGTTTTATTTTTTTAACATGGTGCCGGCCCTGAACTTGCAACACAGTGCCTCACAGTGCTGCAGCACACAGTCCACAGTGAAGTTTCTTCACTCCCCCCATCACCCAGCTCCATAGTAGTGCATGCAAATATGGACAAGATCATCCATATTGGCCTGCATGCCCAAGCGACGGGGCACCTACGATGAACGAGCACGGGGCCACGCATCGTCCATCGTTGCTGCCTCCACACTGAACGTTATGAACGCGTTCTCTGGATCCTCGCGGTCAGGGCTGCAAGGGGCTACATTGCTCTCCCCCCCTCCCTCTCCACTGGCATTCTAGTGGCCGGGATCCTGGCGTCGGTGTGCTGACCTCCGGGTGTTATGAACCACAGGTAGTGGTTCATTCCTATTCTATGTTTAGTTGTCTTGCAGGCCAGGATTTCCCATTGCCCTGGTTTGAGAAGACTCTTGTTTGCTGCCGTTGGTGAGTCTGTGTGATTGCAGCTTGTTCCCATGTGTTCAGCCTCACCTGTCTGTTGATTGCACCTCTCAGTTGTGCAGCAGGGCAGCTGCACGACATAATTAATTAAGACTCTCTGTTATATTCACAGACGCTGGTGATATTTCCAGAGTTCTTGAGTTCTGAGCTAGTCCCTGCCAGTTCCTGAGCTCCTGTCTAGCAGTGTCTGTCTAGCTGCTTCCTGTGTGGGTTCCTGTGTGGGTTCCAGTGTCGGTTCCAGTGTCTGATCCCGTGTCCTGCCGTGAAGTGTTCCTGTCCAGAAGTCCTGTGGCTTTGTCTGTGCCTGGTCGAGTATCTGGCTTCTTGGTGTCCACCGGTCTGTCGTTTGGGATTCGGCCTGTCCTCCGGTTCTGAGAGTCTGTGTCGGCTGCATTGGGGGTTCCTGTCCGTTTGCCAGTATTTGTACCGGTTCCGGCCACAGTATTCCGGCCGCAGTATTCTTTGGTTATATTTTGTTACTGGTGTTTTGCAGAGGGTTCTACTTATGCTGTCACCGCCGGTACACAACAGTATTGTGTCGGCGTGTGGACAGCATTTCCTTTGTTGTTCTTTTCCTTTGGCGGCGTGCCGCACATATATTTAGTTTTAGGGTTGTTAGTAGCCCCTAGCCTTCTGTTTGCTTTAGTTAGAGGTCCCCTTGTTATTATCCTGTCTCGGTTCATGCCTTGTCTCAATCTAAGACCTGGGGGCATCGGAGTTGGGCAGACCTAATCCGCCCTTCAATCGCGGCTGCCGTGGGCCCAAGAAACCATAGTCACTCAGGTGTGAACTGACCACACGGGTGAAACAATGGAGGTAGGGTGCTAGCGGCTATTTCCACACCACACCTGATTTCAGCGTCACGTTCTGGTGCTATGGACTCTCTACGCAACATCTCCCTTGTCCTGAGCACCAGGAACCTAACACCGGGATCCCATACCCAACATGGGTTTGACAATGTATCTTAGCAGACTCTCAAGACTGATCCATAATCTTTAAGACGTGAATATTATAATGTTTACCTGCATATATGACATTGAGCAAGTTTATTTAACATTGCTTCTATGGTACTCTGTCCATGCATAATGTGAGGCATGATTTTGAAATAGACGTTCACCTGTCTCTCAGCCATCTCTATTTGCACACCTTATCTCAAGTAAACTAAGACGTTACTGATTGAATGAACAGTTTGGTCAGGCCTCTAGCCTCCAGAGTGGTCATCTATAAAATGCCAACACCCAGAGCCAGCACAGACCCCAGACAGAATGAAGGGGAGCGGAGCTCTTTGCCTCATCCTGCTGTGTGGGCTTATTGGGTGCTACGCACAACCACAGTGAGTATGGGGGTGTCCACGTCCAACCTGCTTTCTGCGTACTAATATGTTTGGGCTAGTCCAGAGGTTCACAAACGCGGTCCCCAAGGTACCACAACGGTCCAAGTTTTAGTTTTATCTATGCTTGCCCACAGGTGACTTCATTAGCACCCCAGTCTATTTGATGTAACCATCTGTGCTGAGCTATGGCTATACCTAAAACCTGGACCGTTGGGGTGCCTTGAGGACCGCGTTTTGTAACCTCTGGGCTAGTCTGATCTGATATAACTATAATACTCTCTGAAGCTGTTCCATATACAATATCATTGCACTATCGCAGAATACAGTGACAGCGTGTTTTGCTATTGCCGTGTATATATGTGTTTATATTTTACAATAAACTATTTGTTTAGTAAAGTGCTAAATAAAATTTGTAAAGTGCTTGCGTGCATTAAACGGGGTATTAAGGCATGGGACGAGGATGTAATTCTGCCGCTGTACAAATCATTGGTACATCCGCACCTGGAATATTGTGTTACATTTTGGGCACCATATTATAAAAAAAAGATATGGGGGAACTAGAAAGAGATCAAAGGCGAGTTATTAAATTGATTAAAGGGTTAGAGACACTGGAGTATGAGGAAAGGCTTACTAGGTTAGATATGTATACACTAGATGCGTCTAAGAGGAGGCATTATTAATATCTTCAAATATGTAAAGGGTCATTACAAGGCGTTAGCAGGGGATTTGTTTATTAAAAGAACTCTGTATAGGACACATGGGCACTCACTGAGGCTAGAGGAGAGAAAATTCTGTACACAACGTAGGAAAGGGTTCTTCACGGTAGGGGGGAAAAAGATTTGGAAGTCCCTGCCTGAGAAGGTAATAATGGCAGACTCTGTAAATGCATTTAAAAACGCATTAGACAGATTTCTAACTGGAAACTGTATCCAGGGCTATAGCATTTCATATATTGACATTAAATATCTGGGAGTGGTGGAATCATTGTTGTCAATTGACACTAAGGGGTAAATTTACTAAGGTGGGAGATTTTTAGAACTGGTGATGTTGCCCATAACAACCAATCAGATTATATCTATTATCTGCTAGAAGCAGCTAGATACATGGTAAGTAGAATCTGATTGGTTGCCATGGGCAACATCAACAGTTCTAAAAATCTCCCACCTTAGTAAATTTACCCCTAAGGGGCTAATTCTGAGTTGATGGCAGCAGGAACTTAGGCCCTCATTCCGAGTTGATCGGTCGCAAGGCGAATTTAGCAGAGTTACACACGCTAAGCCGCCGCCTACTGGGAGTGAATCTTAGCTTCTTAAAATTGCGACCGATGTATTCGCAATATTGCGATTACTAACTACTTAGCAGTTTCTGAGTAGCTCCAGACTTACTCTGCCTGTGCGATCATTTCAGTGCTTATCGTTCCTGGTTGACGTCACAAACACACCCAGCGTTCGCCCAGGCACTCCCACCGTTTCTCCGGCCACTCCTGCGTTTTTTCCGGAAACGGTAGCGTTTTCAGCCACACGCCCCTGAAACGCCGTGTTTCCGCCCAGTAACACCCATTTCCTGTCAATCACATTACGATCGCCGGAGCGAAGAAAAAGCCGTGAGTAAAATTACTTTCTTCATAGTAAAGTTACTTGGCGCAGTCGCAGTGCGAACATTGCGCATGCGTACTAAGCGGATTTTCACTGCGATGCGATGAAAAATACCGAGCGAACAACTCGGAATGAGGGCCTTAGTTAGCAGTTGGGCAAAACCATGTGCACTGCAGGGGAGGCAGATATAACATGTGCAGAGAGAGTTAGATTTGGATGTGGTGAGTTCAATCTGCAATCTAATTTGCAGTGTAAATATAAAGCATCCAGTATTTACCCTGCACAGAAACAAAATAACTCACCCAAATCTAACTCTCTCTACAAATGTTATATCTGCCCCCCCCCCTGCAGTGCACATGGTTTTGGCCAACTGCTAAAAAAAAATGTCCTGCTGCGATCATCTTGAAATTACCCCCTAAACCATTACTTCAGCAGGCGCATTATAATATACACAGCTTAACACAGAACACAGGTTGAATCCGATGGGCATTTTGCCTCTTTTCATCCTCACTATGTAACTATGTTTATAAATAATACAAGAGCTGCTTCTAATGTCTGACATTTTAGGATAATTGTTTTCACGGGGGAGAATTAACCATTTCACTTCTGCAGTGTTCCTCCACTTCCTTTGTCTTTCCATTTCTTCATACTGTATGTGATGTTTTGTGTAAATACAGCAGAGGACACGTACACTGTGGGGATCATTCCGACCCGATCGCTCGCTGCAGTTAGTCGCAGCGCAGCGATCGGGTCGGAACTGCGCATGCGCCGGCGCCGCAGTGTGCCTGCGCATGGCAGCTTTTCGTTGCCTAGCGATCGCCTCTGAGACAGAGGCGGTTGCTGGGCGGGAGGGGGCTGAATGGCGGCGTTAAGCCGCTGTTTAGGGGGAGCGGTCTAGGCAACGTAGGCGTGGCCGGGTCGTTGGGGGGGCGGGCCCCGGCGGCTGCATGACATCTCACGCAGCCGCTGCGGCCATCGTCAGCGACAATTAACTCCCGGCCAGCCTCAGGAGCTGCGCTGGCCGGGAATTACTCTTCAAATACAAAGGCATCGCCGCTGTGCGATGCATTTGTATTTGTGCGGGGGGGGGGGGGGGCACTGACATGCGGGGCGGACTATCCCTGTGCTGGGCGTCAGCCCGCATGTCAGGGAAGATGATCGTAGCTGTGCTAAATTTTGCACAGCTACGATCAACTCGGAATGACCCCCTGTATCTTTTAATGACACTCGATGACAATGACAGTCTGAGGTGGCACCCTAGTGACCAAGGACCATTTGAAGCTGCTGTAAGCACATGGGCCCTCATTCCGAAATTTCTTCGCATCGCAATGATTTTCCGCTTAATGCGCATGCGCAATATCCGCACTGCGACTGCGCCAAGTAAATTTGCTATGAAGAAAGTATTTTTACTCACGGCTTTTTCTTCGTTCCAGCGATCGTAGTGTGATTGACAGGAAATGGGTGTTTCTGGGCGGAAACAGGCCGTTTTATGGGCGTGTGGGAAAAAACGCTGCCGTTCCTGGGAAAAACGCAGGAGTGGCCGGAGAAACGGGGGAGTGTCTGGGCGAACGCTGGGTGTGTTTGTGACGTCAAACCAGGAACGGCAAGCACTGAACTGATCGCAGATGCCGAGTAAGTCTGAAGCTACTCTGAAACTGCTAAGTAGTTTGTAATCGCAATATTGCGAATACATCGTTCGCAATTTTAAGAAGCTAAGATTCACTCCCAGTAGGCGGCGGCTTAGCGTGTGTAACTCTGCTAAAATCGTCTTGCGAGCGAACAACTCGGAATGAGGGCCATTGATGCCTCATCACCATGGTCACACTGAGTGCTGATATTTTTGTAGTGAGCACTTCACATTAGTGACACATACACGGTGGAGACACATCATAATGACCACCAGCTACTAGCCGGAGTAACCGCCGTGTGCAGCACGGACAGCAGCTAGACGGGCTGAGCTGTAGTTCTAGACACACGTCCGGTAGTCCCCAGGTTCATTGTGACGATGAGCTGCTCCACTGCAGTGTGTCGGTCGGCCCTCATGCACCTTCGCAGCCGATGTTCCACCTCTCACATCAATGGCACGTGGTGCTCCACAGTTTCCACGTTGGTTATTTGCAATGATGCCATTTGTCCAGTGACGATACACCTTCACCGCAGCAGCACGCGGACAGGTCACATACTGCGCTGTTTCAGAAATACCGCCGCCCCTGGCCCGAAAGCCGATAATAATCACTTTTTGCAACATGGATAAATCGTCCCTTTTACCCATCACAGCATTGGCCCTCATTCCGAGTTGTTCGCTCGTTAATTTTCTTCACATCGCAGCGATTTTCCGCTAACTGCACATGCGCAATGTTCGCACTGCGGCTGCGCCAAGTAAATTTGCTAAGAAGTTTGGTTTATTACTCACGGCATTACAAGGTTTTTTTCTGCGTTCTGCTGATCGTAGTGTGATTGACAGGAAGTGGGTGTTTCTGGGCGGAAACTGCCCGTTTTATGGGAGTGCTTGAAAAAAACGCTGGCGTTTTCAGAAAAAAAGCGGGAGTGGCTGGAGAAATGGGGGAGTGTCTGGGCGAACGCTGGGTGTGTTTGTGACGTCAAACCAGGAACGAAACTGACTGAACTGATCGCAGTGGCAGAGAATCTTTCGTTCGCAATTCTGCTAAGCTAAGATACACTCCCAGAGGGCGGCGGCTTAGCATGTGCACTGCTGCGAAAAGCGGCTAGCGAGCGAACAACTCGGAATGAGGGCCATTGAGGGATATGTGTGCAGACGGCCTATCGCACACCTTATATAACCACCAACCACAGATTTCTAATACAGTTGCGCTTCTACAATGGGTTTAGGTACTGGCTTAAAGAGACAGAACTATGGGGTAATTCAGTGATTTCTGCACTTCTGTGACACGCATGCATGAGGACTTAAATTGTGATCGCATGTGATTGCAATCTAAATGCCAACAGGGGTGCGGTGACGGGGCGGCATCGCAGCGAATTGTGGGCATCAATGCGGAGTTGGGGAAGAGCGGTCCGGAAAACTGAGGCGTGTCCAGACCGTTTGCGTGGCAGCCATGGCGGCTACATGACGTCACACACAGCTGCTGCAACCCAAAGCAGGCAGCCCACCATCTTCCTTCACAGCTAGGCTGCCAAGGCAGGGGGCTACCCTAACGATGCAAGCACTTCACAATTTAGGAAAGCGCTTGCACATTAGCTGGGGGGAAGGACCCGGCATGCGAGGCGGCCCCACACGTGCTAGTGGAAGAAGTTTTGTGAACTGAAGAAAAGTAACTGTCAGTTTCGGTTCCACATCCTCATGGCCCTCAAACAGATCTTTCAAGATGGAATGTTCAGCCTGTGTTTCAATTGCAAACCTCTCTGCCGAGCATGCTCTTGGAGGACCTCTTTAGATAATGTGTAAATCACTACTAAGAATTTGCCGATTTGGGAGTTTGGAAGCAATGGTCACTACCATGGTAAAAAGACAATAGGTTATAACAAGTGCACACAAGCAGCTAACAAGACAGTAGGTGTAAGAGTGTCACCCCACACTCCAAATAAAGCACAATTTCACATGATAACACCCACATGCATCTTACAGTATTGGAAAGGTTTAAACGGGTCATTCTGACCTGATTGCTCGCTGTAGTTCTTCACAGCGCAGCGATCAGGTCAGAACTGCGCATGCGTCGGCACCACAGTGCGCCGGCACATGGCTGACAGCCGACGGCTGTTGTTGCCTAGTGATCGCCTCTGCCTGATTGAGAGGCGGAGGGGGCGGCACGGCTGCGTTTGGCCGCCTTTTAGGGGCGCAGTCCGGACAACGCAGGCGTGGCCGGACCGTGAGGGGGGTGAGCTGCAGCGGGTGTGTGACATCACATGCAGCCGCTGTGACCCAGGGCAGCGAGTAGTAACTCCCGGCCAGCCGTAGGAGCTGCGCTGGCCAGGAGTTACTCTTCAAGTACAAAAGCATAGCCGCTGTGCGACGCTTTTACACTTGTGCATGTCGGTGTAAGTGATCAGAGCTGTGCTAAATTTAGCACAACTATGATCAGGTCGGAATGACTCCCTAAATTCCTAAGTAGATACAGGTTGAGTATCCCATATCCAAATATTCCGAAATACGGAATATTCCGAAATACAGACTTTTTTGAGTGAGAGTGAGATAGTGAAACCTTTGTTTTTTGATGACTCAATGTACACAAACTTTGTTTAATACACAAAGTTATTAAAAATATTGTATTAAATGACCTTCAAGCTGTGTTTATAAGGTGTATATGAAACATAAATGAATTGTGTGAATGTAGACACACTTTGTTTAATGTACAAAGTTATAAAAAATATTGGCTAAAATGACCTTCAGGCTGTGTGTATAAGGTGTATATGGAACATAAATACATTCTGTGCTTAGATTTAGGTCCCATCGCCATGATATCTCATTATGGTATGCAATTATTCCAAAATACGGAAAAATCCGATATCCAAAATACTTCTGGTCCCAAGCATTTTGGATAAGGGAGACTCAACCTGTAACAGGTCCATTTATAAACTTCAATGGTTCTGACTAGCAGGATCCTGCGATAGATGCGCACAGCTTGTATCCTGTATAATATCTCGGAAAAGACAAAAAAAAGTGCACAATAGTGTGATACTAATGATGTGACACATCAATATGTGTAGACTCCTACAAAATGGTGTGGCATACACAATCTGGTAGACACTAGCTCATGAAGGGGAGATCCTGCCGGGATCAGACAATCAACCGCACAACTCCACCATCTGCTATTGGTCCTGGGATCACCTCAGATCCACATGCAAATTGAGAAGAACCTTTTCATAGTGCAAAACAAGTTTTATGTGATAAAAAAAAATATGTGCAAATAATTACAAAAGGTAAAGCAATTGGACTCCTAGCAGAGCCCATGGTCTACAAGCAACAGTAGACATGAAGGCAGTTACGAGTTGTGAAATCAGGCATGCCTGAAAATCAGCACACAGCTGTCACAACTGAGGGCCTGAGCTGACGGGAGGCAGCCTCAGTTGTAGGGGTTGAGATGTAACGGAACCTGGGAGGTTGTATCAGACCCCTAGACATGTAAGTAACATGTAGAAGAACTGCCCGAAGGCGTGACCACGACAACCAGGGTAAAAGTCAATGATGTTTATTTATGACAAACTCCGTAACACAGCAGCAGTAAAAGAAAACATAAAAATCAGCAGAGGATAAATACAGTTCCTGGGTACTACAGGGTGGCAAGGGCCACAGGGCTCTGGTAGTGTGAGATAGTTCTTATAATCTTCTAGATGGAAAGTCCTTACCAGGCCCGACTGTAGCAATGGAGATAGCCCAGGATCGTACCAGCTGGTGTTCCAGGGAAAGCTGGGCTGCTGTGGATAAAACGGCTGCTGTGGGTACTGGCTGGAACCAGGCTGATGTTGGCACGGAGTGGATACTGGCTGGAACCAGTTAAATAATAAATGTAGTTTGAGAGCGATGGAATATGAAGTGATGTTTGGAGTTTGAGAGCGGTGAAATTATAATGCCGGTGATAAATGATAATCTGCAGAAAAGGGTACCGGCACTTTAAGAAGAGCTGACCTCTGCTGGAAGCTGGATGCTGAAAGCAGGTGGATCTGTAGCTGGAAGCAGATGAATCCAAATGGATAGGAGAGTCAGGCTACACCGCAGGTGGAATGCTGGTGCGGGTCTCTTTAGTGGAAGTGTGGAGATAGGAGCTGGAACCTGGAAAACAACCACAGGAGAGAGACAAACTGGAACTAAATTTGACAACCAAAGCACTGACGCCTTCCTTGCTCAGGCACAGCATATTTATACCTGCAGCAAGGAAGGGATTGGCTAGGCAATTATGCAGATTAGCAATGCAAACAGCAGATTGGTGGAAATGAACAGATGACAGAATCCAAGATGGCTGCGCCCATGCAGACACTTGGAGGGAAGTTTGGTTTGTAATCCATGTGGGAATTAAAACAGTAATGGCGGCGCCGGCCACAGGAGACAGGAGACGCCAGACTGATAAGTGCACATTTAACCACGCGGGCACAGCGGAGGCCGCGGCTGACGTAATCACCACTCTGACATTCTGCATGTAGAAATTCAGGAACAGCGGCGGAGGCCGCGGGAGACGCCATTCCGGATGTAACAGGCGTTGCGGTGACCGCGTCTCAGAGTGACAGGAGAGGAGGCAGGAATGTGGACATCAGCATAACAGATGGGATCCGGTCCTAGAACGCTGAGCCAGCCTTGGGAGGCATCTGAAGGGTAAGTAATGGCGTCCAGATACCCGGATCGTGACAGCACCCCCCCCCCCTTTAGGAGTGGCCCCAGGACACTTCTTTGGCTTTTGAGGAAACTTGGAATGGAATCTCCGGACCAAGGCAGGAGCATGGACATCAGAAGCATTGGTCCATGAGCGTTCCTCAGGGCCATAACCCTTCCAGTCAATAAGATACTGTAGTTGCCCGTAACGGTGACGTGAGTCCAGGATCTTGGCCACTTCATACTCAGCGCCTCGTTGAGTTTGGACTTTCGGAGTTGGAGGAAGTGAGGAATGAAACCGATTCAGGATCAGCGGTTTCAACAGGGAAACATGGAATGTCCTAGGTATCTTTAAGAAGGGAGGTAACTGAAGTCTGTAAGATACAGGATTGATGACTTGCTCAATCTTGAAAGGACCAATGTAGCGAGGTGCAAACTTCATACTGGGAACGCTTAACCTCAAATTCTTCGTGGATAACCATACCCGATCACCCACCTTGAGAGCAGGAACCGCTCTACGCCTCTTGTCCGCAAACTTCTTATACCTGAACGATGCCTTGAGCAGAGCTGCTCGTACACTCTTCCAGTTGTTTGCAAACTGATGCAAGGTGATATCCACTGCTGGAACAGAAGTTGCTGGGAGCGGAATTCAGGGACTTTAGGGTGGAATCCAAAGTTGGTGAAGAATGGTGTTGAAGAAGATGAGGAATGATACTGATTGTTATGACAGAACTCGGCCCAGGGAAGTAATTGAACCCAGTCATCTTGAGAGGAAGACACATAGATGCGGAGGAAGGCCTCCAAGTCCTGATTCACCCTCTCAGTTTGACCATTGGTCTGAGGATGGTAAGCCGTGGAAAACTTTAGTTTGACTTGGAGGACTTGACATAAACTTCGCCAGAATTTGGCTGTGAATTGGACTCCTCGATCTGAGATAATTTTGTCAGGAAGACCGTGAAGTCGGAAGATCTCTTGTATGAACACTTGAGCCAACTTGGAAGCTGACGGAAGACCGGTGAGAGGAATTAAGTGTGCCATCTTGGTGAACCGGTCAACTACCACCCAGATGGTATTGAACTTGTTGCACATGGGTAAGTCTGTAATGAAATCCATCGACAAATGGGTCCATGGTCGACGGGGAACGTATAGTGGAACCAGTTGCCCCGCAGGCGACTGGCGGGATACTTTATGTTGGGCACACTTTGGGCAAGATGCAATAAACTCCATGACGTCCTTTCTCAGAGTTGGCCACCAATAGGACCTAGAGATAAACTCCAGGGTTTTTTGAATACCTGTATGTCCGGCAAAACGGGAAGCATGGGCCCAATGCATGAGCTTCTTCCTCAGTACCGGCTTCACAAAATTTTTCCCTAGTGGGGGCGTAGAGTCCATCCCTACCGTGGAGAATGCCAACGGATTAATAATAGGATGCTTGTCTGAAGACTCCGACTCATTTTCTTGCTCCCATGAGCGGGAAAGGGCATCGGCCTTGCGATTCTGAGAGCCCGGACAGAACTGGAGTTTAAAGTCGAACCTGGAAAAGAAAAGTGCCCATCTGGCCTGACGAGGATTGAGACATTGTGCGCCTTTCAGATATAAAAGATTCTTGTGGTCCGTAAGTATGGTGATTGAATGAGTAGCTCCCTCCAACAGATACCTCCACTCCTCTAGAGCGAGCTTGATGGCTAGCAACTCCTGGTCGCCAATGGCATAGTTGTGCTCAGCTGGGGAGAACTTCCGGGAGAAGAAACTGCAAGGGTGTAAATGACCATCTTTAGCCCTCTGAGACAACACCGCTCCCACTCCAACGGAGGAGGCATCCACCTCTAAGATGAAAGGAGAGTCGACGTCGGGCTGCCTCAGAACTGGTGCAGAGATGAACCGTTGTTTTAAAAGATGAAAAGCTTGCGTAGCTTCTTCAGACCACTTGGACGGGTTAGCACCCTTCTTAGTTAAAGCAGTAATAGGCGCCACAATGGTGGAAAAGTCTCGTATAAACTTTCTGTAATAATTGGCGAACCCTAAGAACCTCTGGACCCCTTTGAGGGTTAAGGGTATCGGCCAATTCTGGATTGCTTGTAGTTTCTCAGGATCCATCTCTAGTCCGGAACCGGACACAATGTAACCCAGAAACGTAATGGACTTGACTTCAAAGACGCATTTCTCTAATTTGCAATAGAGATGATTGACACGGAGACGGGACAGAACCTCTTTTACCCAAAAACGATGTTCCTCTAAATTGTTGGCAAAAATGAGGATATCATCTAAATAGACCACGACATGACGGTATAAAATGTCTCTGAAGATCTCATTGACAAAATGCTGGAAGACAGCTGGAGCATTGCTCAATCCGAAGGGCATGACAAGGTACTCATAATGTCCGTCACGGGTGTTAAAGGCGGTCTTCCACTCGTCACCCTCACGGATCCGGATGAGATTGTATGCACCTCTCAAGTCCAGCTTTGTGAAGATGGTAGCTCCGCTAACTCTATCAAAGAGCTCAGTAATCAGGGGTAGTGGATAGCGGTTCTTGATGGTAATGTCGTTCAGACCTCTGTAGTCGATGCACGGCCGCAGACCACCATCTTTTTTCTTTACGAAAAAGAAGCCTGCGCCGGCTGGAGAAGAGGAAGGTCGAATGAACCCCTTTGCTAGGTTCTCTTTAATGTATTCCTCCATAGAATGCGTCTCAGGCAGAGACAACGGGTAAGTTCGGCCTCGAGGTGGAACCTTCCCTGGAACGAGATCAATCGGGCAGTCCCATTCTCTATGAGGAGGAAGGATATCAGCAGAAGCTTTACTGAACACATCCGTGAAATCTTGATATGGAGGAGGTGGAACATCAGACGACCTGGGGGAGGAAGAACAGACAGGCAATACTTTAAACAAACATGTCTCAGCACAGGAGGGACCCCATGCCAGAATCTGCGTAGTCGTCCAATCAATAGATGGATTGTGAAGACGGAGCCATGGAAGGCCCAGGACCACAGGATGTGTGGCTCTTGGAATCACTAAAAAAGAAATAAATTCGGAATGAAGAACTCCCACTCTCAGACGAACTGGTAGATTCCTTAGGGAAATAACTGCATCAAAAATCTTGCTGCAATCCACGGCAGTTAAGGAGATGGATGAAGGAAGTCTCTCGGTGGGTAGGGACCACCGTTTAACATAGGCTTCGGTAATAAAGTTCCCAGCTGCTCCGGAATCAAGGAGGGCAATGACGTTCCGATAACGTTGAGCAACTTGAAGCGATACTGGGAGATTACAATCATGAGGAGATGGAGAGGAGATCATTACTCCTAGCCGGCCCTCTCCTTGGCGAGCTAGGGTTTGGAGTTTTCCCGGACGTTCGGGACAGGCATTGATGGTGTGAGACGGAGCTGCACAGTAAAGACAAAGAAACTCAGAGAGACGTCTTCGGCGCTCAGCAGGAGTTAAACGGGAACGGCCAATTTGCATGGGCTCGTCTTTAGATGGTGACAGTTGGCGAGGAGGAGGAGCAGAAGATTTTGGAGCAGATGATCTTCCACGCTCAGTTGCTCTCTCTCTGAAACGTAACTCAACTTTCGTGCAGAGTGAGATTAGCTCATCTAACTTGGAAGGTAAGTCTCTGGTAGCTAACTCATCTTTAATACGCTCAGATAAGCCATGCCAGAATGCAGCATACAGGGCCTCGTCGTTCCATGCCAGTTCGGATGCCAGGATCTGGAACTGTATAAGATATTGTCCTACAGTACGTGATCCCTGGCGTAAACGGAGAATCTCAGATGAAGCTGAAGTTACCCGGCCTGGCTCGTCGAAGATACGCCTGAATGTTGACACGAATGCAGTGTAGGAGGATAGCAGGGTGTCGGACCTCTCCCATAACGGTGATGCCCAATCAAGGGCTGAGCCACTGAGAAGAGAGATAATGTAGGCAATTTTTGTATGGTCACTGGGAAAATTGCCAGGTTGTAGCTCAAACTGAATCTCACACTGGTTGAGAAATCCCCTGCAGAATCTTGGAGATCCGTCAAATTTTGCTGGCGTTGGAAGATGAAGACGTGGAGCAGAAATGGGTAAGGTGGGTGGGGTTATAGCTGGAGTCACTGTGGTTGACGCACCGGACGCGTCTGATCCACGGAGGGTTGTCTGAATCCCATCCAGCCGAGTAGAGAGATCCTGGAGACAGCGGATGATGTGGCCCTGTGCAGCCTCCTGATGTTCAAGTCGGGCTGCCAGTTCTTGCATCGGCCTGGCCGCTTGATCCTGGTCTCCGGCTGGATTCATAAGGTCAGTGCTTACTGTCACAACTGAGGGCCTGAGCTGACGGGAGGCAGCCTCAGTTGTAGGGGTTGAGATGTAACGGAACCTGGGAGGTTGTATCAGACCCCTAGACATGTAAGTAACATGTAGAAGAACTGCCCGAAGGCGTGACCACGACAACCAGGGTAAAAGTCAATGATGTTTATTTATGACAAACTCCGTAACACAGCAGCAGTAAAAGAAAACATAAAAATCAGCAGAGGATAAATACAGTTCCTGGGTACTACAGGGTGGCAAGGGCCACAGGGCTCTGGTAGTGTGAGATAGTTCTTATAATCTTCTAGATGGAAAGTCCTTACCAGGCCTGACTGTAGCAATGGAGATAGCCCAGGATCGTACCAGCTGGTGTTCCAGGGAAAGCTGGGCTGCTGTGGATAAAACGGCTGCTGTGGGTACTGGCTGGAACCAGGCTGATGTTGGCACGGAGTGGATACTGGCTGGAACCAGTTAAATAATAAATGTAGTTTGAGAGCGATGGAATATGAAGTGATGTTTGGAGTTTGAGAGCGGTGAAATTATAATGCCGGTGATAAATGATAATCTGCAGAAAAGGGTACCGGCACTTTAAAAAGAGCTGACCTCTGCTGGAAGCTGGATGCTGAAAGCAGGTGGATCTGTAGCTGGAAGCAGATGAATCCAAATGGATAGGAGAGTCAGGCTACACCGCAGGTGGAATGCTGGTGCGGGTCTCTATAGTGGAAGTGTGGAGATAGGAGCTGGAACCTGGAAAACAACCACAGGAGAGAGACAAACTGGAACTAAGTTTGACAACCAAAGCACTGACGCCTTCCTTGCTCAGGCACAGCATATTTATACCTGCAGCAAGGAAGGGATTGGCTAGGCAATTATGCAGATTAACAATGCAAACAGCAGATTGGTGGAAATGAACAGATGACAGAATCCAAGATGGCAGCGCCCATGCAGACACTTGGAGGGAAGTTTGGTTTGTAATCCATGTGGGAATTAAAACAGTAATGGCGGCGCCGGCCACAGGAGACGCCAGACTGATAAGTGCACATTTAACCACGCGGGCACAGCGGAGGCCGCGGCTGACGTAATCACCACTCTGACATTCTGCATGTAGAAATTCAGGAACAGCGGCGGAGGCCGCGGGAGACGCCATTCCGGATGTAACAGGCGTTGCGGTGACCGCGTCTCAGAGTGACAGGAGAGGAGGCAGCAATGTGGACATCAGCATAACAGATGGGATCCGGTCCTGGAACGCTGAGCCAGCCTTAGGAGGCATCTGAAGGGTAACTAATGGCGTCCAGATACCCGGATCGTGACAACAGCATCCATCCAATGCATTGGTAGGGTCCAATAGCCAAGTCCTCTCCCTACCAATGCATTTCAATACCAACAAGTATCAAGCATCCTCTGTAGCTCCAGGAATACAAAGAACCTTTACTTTGAGAAATCCAGTGGCATGCGCACAATGTCTATTACCCGCTGCTCTGCTAGGCAGAACAGTGACTACAGGAGCCTCCCAACTGCCCCACCCCCACCGCGGGACAAGGCTGCCCGCGGGTGGGACAGCGGGACTGTCCCGCGAAAATCGGGACAGTTGGGAGGTATGCAATGACACCCAATGCCGTCATGTGATTTAACCCTGTTATCACTTTGTACTTCATGGCCATATCCACAGCTCTGGGAGCACATACTGTAGGAGAAATAGCCTTGCATTTGCATATGATAGGTGATGTGGTATTACAACGTAACAGATCAGCAAAGTTTTTTTAACTTTGGAATGTCTTGTTGAATGACACC
Organism: Pseudophryne corroboree; assembly: GCF_028390025.1. Taxonomy (NCBI): domain Eukaryota; kingdom Metazoa; phylum Chordata; class Amphibia; order Anura; family Myobatrachidae; genus Pseudophryne; species Pseudophryne corroboree. The sequence goes on from NC_086449.1 coordinate 58,195,580, forward strand.
CACATCAGCACTTAGTCATTGACCCCAGTTTTACACTGTCCAGTAAACCTACTGTAGGTGCAGTTTGATATTACTATCCACTATGTGAAACTGCAGCAGGTCTTCATTACCTGGCCACTGCAAGCAATTAGAGAACAGCCAATAAGTGTTTTGGTGTTTGTGTGCTGGAGGAGCTCACATGACATGACATTACACTTGGCGCCAGTGTAAATTTTTAGTTTGACAGCATTATTGTTCTCCTTCTCTATTATGGTGGTACAGATGTCAGCCCTTTTGGCCCTGAGGTAAGTACACTTGCAGTGGAGACTGATATCTGGGGTATTTTCCATTGTAGTGTCTACAGTGTGATCTCTGCGGTGGGCTGCTGGAATGGGCAGCGTAAGGTTCTCTGTTATCGGCTTCTGGCTTGGACGTGTTCCAGCAATGGCCCTCATTCCGAGTTGATCGGTCGCAAGGCGAATTTAGCAGAGTGTCGAAGTCAGAAAAATGTCTCTATGCACGATGCCATATTTGCACCGCACACTGGTCCGTGCTGCGCGTGCATACGCTCTCCCGTGGAAGCGCATACCCGCAATAGCGTGCACTCGCACGCGCAGTATGCGCATTTACGGTAGAGTTTATGTGATCGTAGCGTGCGACTCATTAGTTACAAATGTTCACAATTAATGTAGTTTATAGATCATGATCCCTTTGATAGTTTCTGTAAGTTTGGTTAAAGTATAATGTCCCAGAGCTGAGGAATCCCTCTTTGCATCGTACGAAGGGTTTAACAGGAATCATACAGCAGTGTTTGGTACCCATCGGAAGAGTATTTAATTAGCAATATTCCGGTGTTGGTTTGGAGCGTATTAATCGCTCGTGCGAATAGTTATGGACATAAGAAGTTTATGTCCATTTCTATTAATTACACATACTCAGGTATGCGGCGGGAAACCCAGTTTCCCACCCACCTGAGCTGTTGGAAATCGTCACAGCCCACCTGTATGAATCACCCTATGACCTTTTGTTATGATGCAGGGCCGAATTCCTTCGGCCAATGGACAATGGGATTGTAGGACCAGGAGATTGCATTGTGTGTGGAGCATAAATAGGCAGGCCGACCACATCCAGCTCTCACTCTCTCATCAACGGTTATCTGCTGATAATCGGGAGCTGGATATCGAGGCGCTGGCGATCATACCCTTGTGCGTAAGTTCTCTCCGTAATCATTGTCTTTCTGTGAGCCAATTTCTCTCTCTCCCTCTGTGTCTATTTCTCTCTCTCTATTTTCTCTTTTCTCTCATATCTCCCCTAGACTAAACTTTATTGTATTGTATTGTATTGTATTAGATCAGGATAGTATTGTAGTTTATCCCTTAGTTAGGTGTTTGGTTAGGAAGTCTTTGTTATATTGTAGTGTATCATTTGTACTGTGTTACTCTTTTACAAGTATACTAGATATAATACAGATAATAGGCTTTGGAACCCTAAACAAGTATCTGTGTATTTTCTATAGTGTTAAGTGTTCACTTGAGCGTCGGTGACGTTCAATCAGCTTTGTAGTTAGTCAGGTTACACAAGGTTGCACTTACACCCTGTATTCACATTAAGATATATAGCGCATTACATTGTTAAAAGGTTTAAATATAAAGGTATTGTGCTGTGAGCGCCTGCACCGCTGGTGACCTCCTCGTGGTCTCGAGCGTACGCTACGCTACAGCGAATCATTCCCCTAGACATAACCAATAACGTGTCCTGTGATCACTGGGCCGTGAGCGAACGTGACGCTTGAGCGTCTCGCCTACGGCTGAGCGATCGCTACGCAGATAGCGTACCATTACGGTACTTCTTAAGTAAACAGCGTACAGTGTTCTTAGCTTCATAAGGGTTGTTTATACGACAAAGGAATTTAGCATTGTCAATTGCGGGCTCGTCCGGTCCTTCTCATATCTGCACTAGGTAGATCAGCAGACATTATCCCCCAGCAAAGGGTGGGAGGTTGTCTCGCAGTTGCTGACGGGATAAGCGTCTGCTTCGCTTAGGTAAAGAGTGCCGAAGGAATCCGGTAACCGGAAGTAAGAACAAAACGCTTGTGTCTTTTAAAACTGTTTATTTTTCTTTTGTCTTGCGTACGCATACATTTATCTGCATTTCTTTTTCAAATTTCGTATATCACTATTCCTGTTTGCCAATTTTTTTATAGTTGATAGAAAGTGCTAAAAAGAGATTTGCTGTTATTTAAAAGTAGAGGTAATAGTTAAAGTATAGAACAAACACACGGTTTGTCTGAGATACAAGGCAGTCAGTGTGGATTGCGGTAGATGATCAGGGATCATCTACATTGATAAATAAATATATTGTGTTACGGTGGATCCTTTGCATTGCGTACACGTGTCGCTAACAAAGACTAGCGTACGCAATCCAAAAGGCAGACGCACGCAGCGTTCATTACGCAACGTAGCGTCTGGTTACGCCCACGTAGCCCAAGTCACGAAAAGCGATAATTAGCGCAAAGCGATAATTAGCGCAAAAGCGATAAGTAACGCACAGCGGTAGATAACGCGACGCGGTAAATAACGCAAATCTATTTTTTGGAAAATCTGAAATTTAGTTTAACAGATCCTGCTCCTAATTGGTAACACTTTTGGCCTGAAGACAATTTCTGCGCAGAAATAGATATAGAAACAAAGTGTACATGTGTTGAGTGAGTGTGTTTGTATACAAAAGTTTATATAACTTTAAGGTGGAACCAAAAGGAAAGTCGAGTACTCGTCGAGGAACATACGTGTAAGTGACATATACGGTGGCTAGGGAGGCATCCCTGGTTAAAATAATATTTGAGCATTAGAGTATAGCGGACCATAAGGTAACAAGACCAGGAGGTCATAAGGAACAAGACCAGGAGGTCGTAAGGTAAAAGGTCCGCTATAAAAGTCCAGTGGCACAACGCCTGGGGTGTTGGTGCAGAACCCATATAGGCCATAAGCTCTTGCTGAAGGAATCGCGGCCGGAAACATCGATTCCATTGGTCTTTCAGTACATGACAAGTAGTGCTCGTGTACTGAACGATTGGACCACACGTAATTGTGTGCAGTAGTTAGTAATCTGACCTAAATACCATTAGAGTAAAGTGGTCACAAACGCTATTTGTACATTCTGACGTGATTTGTGTAATTTTTTATTTTTGGAAGGGAAGTTCGCTGGTCACTCAGGAACTATCCAACAACCGATACTTGCTGGGGACTGGTAGGTCCAGCACGCCCCAGTAAGTAAAGGTTTACAGGGGCCCTGGGTTGGGTACCACAGCTCTGGTTACAGTGATTGCGGCACAGGCCAACGTGGGCGAGAAGTAAGTGGGGTACTTGATAAACCACCACCGCCGGCCTGCCCAAGGACATCTTGGTTTGTTTGTAAGGGTTCGCTGAAAACCTTGAGATAAAAGATCCAAGGAGGAATAAGCAACGCCTACAGATTATGGGGGCCATTTGTTCCGGTAGGGGGCGATCAACCCAGGTTCAGGTTGATTCGGAGGACCGACCAATTGGGTCGGCAAGATACATTATGTGTGAAAAATACGGTAGTCACACAGAGGTTTTATGTGATGAATGGCAAAGAATGACTGTACAAGACAGGGACAAGTTCCCAAGAATAGGTAGCTTCAGTCCAGAGGTGTTACAAAATTTAAGGAGGAGGATATGTCTCGTAAAATCAGCAAAGAGACGAATTCAGCATCATGATTATTTACAGTTATGGCACCAGGAAGGTGAGATACAGAGAGGTTTGGCTCTGGCGGCGGGATCTGGGGCAGTCAGGAAGTTGATTGCCACAGCTCCTCCTCCACCATACATTGCAGGAGAGAAGTTGATTGCGGAGAGAAACGCACTGGGTTGTAAAACACAAACTCTTAGTAACCCTGTAAATGTAAATGATGTTAACCGAATAACTCATGCAAGTATTAACCCGTGCAAGATGTACCCTGTTTTGAACCTTCCTCAGGAGTGTGATCAAGAAGACGATTCAGCAACAATTTCAGCTCTCTCTCTTGCAGCCACCATAGCAGAGACCACAGTAGGCACAGCGACACCCACGAGATTAGTGAAAGCCCCTAGCGGAGGGATAGGTGAGGTCGTGTCAACGGGTAAGTACGGCACCATGCACTACACTGAAACAATTGTACCACAACAAGCTGTAGAATCTACACAGGAAGAGGCTGTTAGAATTGCTCCTGTAAGGGTAATAGCAGTTCCCAATGGAAAAACAGATGTGTCTGGAGCCACTCCCATAAGGAATATTGCCATGTACGCCCCATTTTCCAGAATGGAAATAAGAACAATAGTGTCCGAATTTCCTGACCCCAGGAAGGACTTAGTTGCTAGCCAAAAATACATCAGGGATTTAGGAAACACTTTAGAGCCCAACAACAAGGATTGGCAGATACTGCTAAGAGCTTGTTTACCTTCAAATGTTGATGCAACTCAGTTTTTAGCCGATTGTGCATTGGATAAAGATGTACCGCTTACAGACGTGTACAACAAGGATAATGTAAAAAGGATAAATTTACAGCTAAAAGAGTATTTCCCAGCCGTTGTTAAATGGAATAAAATATTTTCCATTAAGCAAAAGGAGTCCGAAACGGCAATAGAATATTTTCACCGGGCACTATCAGAAATGGCAAAGTACACTGGTATAGAAGACATAAAGACCAACCCAAACCATCGAGAAGTAGCAGTATCTGTACTAATGGATGGTTTGAAAGAAACATTAAAAACTAGGGTACAGACCACACAACCATGTTGGCGAGGTCTGTCAGTGTCCGGCTTGAGAGAGGCTGCTATTGATCATGACAGAAACATCACTAGGCACAGGGAGTCGCAAAGTGATAAGTTGATGTCAGTAAGTATACAGGCGCTGACCACAAGGCAGCCTGCGTATGTACCACCGAATCCTGTGGGTAAGGCAAGTGTAATAACATGTTTTTCTTGTAACAGACAGGGACACTATGCACGAGACTGTAGAGTAAGAAATGTACAAAGATCTTTTCAACCCCCTAGACAACAACACAACACACGACATTGGGAGCAGGGTCCACAGAGGCGGAGTTTTGAGCCACATACAGGGGAAACAAAAAGATACCCTCCGAACAGAGATTGGCATGCCTCTGGTAGTTCCCAACTAAACCCCGCACAAATAGTTGCTGCCAATGGGATTCAGGGAGGTCAGCATACCCAATAGGGGTGTGGCCATACCTGTAATCTGCAACCAGTTAAATTGATTGCCAGTCTTGGAAGCGAACCAGAGATTGCAATCAATGTAGCCGGTAAAACTTTAAACTTTCTTGTAGACACAGGGGCGGCCAAGTCAGTGATCAATTCGACAGTGGGCATGAGAACCACTGGTAGGACAGTTCCAGCCATAGGAGTAACAGGAGTAGTCCAGCACTACCCTGTTAGCAAACCAGCCGAGATTACAATAGGGCCTTTGCATACCAAGCATTCCTTTTTGCTGGCTGCATCGGCACCGACCAATCTCCTGGGAAGAGACTTACTATGTAAAATGGGTTGCGTCATTTATTGTACTCCTGAAGGTGTATTCTTGGACATCCCTGAGAATCACGCTCAGGAAGTACGAGACATGTTAGACTCCCCATCAAAATTAATGTCACATTCCATTATGACAAATAGGAATCCATCCCAAGTAGAAGAGATGACATCTCAGATACCAGAGTCGCTTTGGACAAAAGATGGACAGGACACTGGATTAATGGCAAATGTAGCTCCAGTAGTTGTACAAGTAAAAGATGGTAGGATAGCTCCAAAAATCCCACAGTATCCTCTGAAGCCAGAGGTGGAGTTAGGAGTTTTCCCGGTAATAGAGCGCTTGCTACAACAGGGCATTCTAGTAAGAACGTCCAGCACAGCAAATAGTCCCATCTTCCCTGTTAAAAAGAGTGGGGGGAGGGGTTACAGGCTAGTGCAGGATCTAAGGGGGATTAACAAAATAGTTGAGAGTCAGTTCCCCGTAGTGCCTAATCCAGCTGTCATCCTAATGCAAATTCCTCCCACTGCCAAATTTTTCACTGTTATTGACCTCTGCTCCGCTTTCTTTTCGGTACCTCTGCACCCTGACAGCCAATATTTGTTTGCATTCACATACAGAGGAGTCCAATACACGTGGACTCGGTTACCCCAAGGTTTCATAGATAGTCCAAGTATATTTTCTCAGGCTTTGCATGATTGTTTACAGTCTTTCCAACCGGAAAGTGGATCAGTGTTGATACAGTACGTGGATGATCTACTGCTGTGTTCTGATTCATTGGAGGCATCCCTGAAGGATACGAAACAGCTCCTGTTTCATCTTTCAGACACAGGTCACAAGGTCTCCAAAGACAAGTTGCAATTATGCCAAGCTAAGGTAAAATACTTGGGACACTGTCTAACACAAGGACTGAGACACCTGACCGCTGATAGAATCCAAGCCATTAGAGACATGACACTGCCACAAACCCAGCAACAGATCAGGACGTTTTTAGGAATGTGTGGGTATTGCCGTAATTGGATCCCAGGGTTTTCCATATTGGCGCTACCTTTGCAGGAAATGGTCTCTTCAAACAAACCTGATCGGATTTCGCATACAGACGAATCCGAAACAGCATTTGAGAGACTCAAACAGTGCCTAACGCAGGCACCAGCATTAGGTATGCCAGACTATGGGAAACCCTTTGAACTATACGGAACAGAAAGTGCTGGGTGCGCAGCAGGTGTACTAACACAAAAACACGGTGATGCCAGCAGGCCAATTGCATACTACAGCGCTCAGCTAGACACGGTAGCGCGATCCCTCCCCACATGCTTGCGTAGCGTTGCGGCGATAGCATTGCTAGTGACGAAAAGCGAAGATGTCGTGCTAGGCCACAACCTCACAATCCATACACCACATGCGGTATCGGCCTTATTGAATTCTGCCCAAACCAGACATGTCTCATCAGCAAGGTTTACGAGATGGGAATTGGCATTAATGACCCCAGTAAACATCACCATAAGGAGATGCAGCGCATTAAACCCTGCAACATTTCTCCCAGGTGTGCCTGGACAGGCACAAAGGGTGGGAGGTGAGAGTGATGGGGAAGGAGGATTTAATGCAAAGGAAGATACACATGATTGTATGGAATATTTGACCCAAAATTTTTCCGCAAGGCCTGACATCAGTGACAATCCACTAGAAGATGCAGAACTCACGTTCTACACGGACGGTAGTTGTCACAGACAGTCAGACTCGGGAGACTTGTGTACTGGATACGCAGTCGTAGATGACCAAGACACCATAGAAGCGGAACCGCTAGGCCCACCTCACTCAGCCCAGGTTGCTGAACTGGTCGCCCTAACCAGAGCATGTGAATTGGCTAAGGGTAAGTCTGCCAATATCTACACCGATTCTAGATACGCGTTCGGGGTAGTCCATGATTTCGGAGCGCTATGGCGTCTCAGAAATTTCATGACGGCAGCTGGTACACCGATAGCGCATGCAGCTCACATAAAAAGGCTTCTAACAGCGATACAGGAACCCGACAGAGTGGCTGTTATCAAATGTAAAGCACATACATATAGTCAAGACCCAGTATCCCTTGGTAACAGCCGAGCAGACGAAGCTGCAAAGCTTGCAGCTGCTACCCCCATACGGACAGACACCACACAACTGATGGTATTTAATACCATCAACACACAAAAGTTGTGTGAAATGCAGAATTTGTGTTCCACTCAGGAGAAGACAGTCTGGAAGGCAAAGGGATATGGCCAGGAGTCCTCAGGGCTCTGGACGGATGGACATGGTAAACCAGTGGCCCCCAGGGCATACCTTCCGTGTCTGGCTGAAGCAGCTCACGGGCTGACTCATCTAGGCAAGGAGGGGATGTGCAAGTTGGTAAGAGCATACTGGTGCGCCCCAGGATTCTCCTCTCATGCTAGTAAAAGAGCAATGTCATGCCTTACCTGTCTGAGAAAGAATATTGGAAAAGCAATACCAACAGAACCATCCCATATCCCACCTGCCGGCGGCCCTTTCCAAGTAATACAAATTGACTTCATTCAATTACCCCCATGTCGAAATTTGAAATATGTACTTGTTTGTATAGATGTTTTCTCGAATTGGGTTGAAGCTTTTCCAGCAGCTACAAATACCGCTATGTTTACAGCTAAGAAAATTGTGCAGGAATTTGTATGTAGATATGGTATCCCTAGAATCATTGAAAGTGATAGGGGTACCCATTTTACAGGTGATGTCTTTCAAGGAATGTGTAAGTTGATGGGAATTGATAGTAAGCTGCACACTCCGTACCGTCCACAGGCGAGTGCGAAGGTCGAAAGAGTGAACAGCACTATTAAAAATAAATTGAGTAAAGTAATGGCAGAGACAGGATTGACGTGGCCAGAAGCTTTACCCATTGTTTTGTATAGCATCAGAACCACTCCCAGGTCCCCTCTTAATCTGTCTCCTTTTGAAATTCTGTTTGGTCGACAACCGCATGTCATAATTAACCCTCAGGATGATTTGAAATGTAACAATGAAGTAACTGTAAAGTACTTGATTAACATGAGTAAACAGTTGAGGAATCAAAATGATAATCTGAAGTTGGTGATTCCTGATTTACCAGATAGTAATTGTCATGACATTGAACCTGGGGATTATGTAATGATACGAAATTTTCTACGCTCAGGTTGTCTTATTGATAGATGGGAAGGACCATACCAGGTCTTATTGACTAGCACCACAGCATTGAAGGTTGCTGAGAGAGAGACTTGGGTCCATTCATCCCACTGCAAGAAGGTTGCTGATCCAGAGAAGTCCCGTGATAAGGAACAGACGGTAGAGGTTGTATCACTAGAGTGTCTGTTCCAGGAGGACTGAGGCGGCACCTGAGCCTTGAAGACCGAAAGCAGCTGTCGACTCCCCTCTCCCTTTTATTGTTTTCTCCACTTCCCATCCCCTCTCCTTTAAAATTTCTTTTTCCCCCTTCTCATTCTTCTCTATTTCCTCCTCAAAGATGGACTTGCCCCAAGAGACTGTGGTCCGGATTTTGATGTTAACCATGATGTTGACCAGAGCAGTCTGTTCCGGCGAGAGTACCATAGAGGTCGAAAGAGGTTCTGGAATGGGTTCCGATTATGATGATGGAGGTGTAGTTTTCCAAGATCAACCAAGCCAACAAGCAAAGGCGAGTATCAGAAAACGATCCGATAGAAGAAATTGTGATGGATTGTTAGCTGAGGAAAATTGTATCTGTAGGCTCTGTGATAATCTGGTTGAAGATGGATGCATAAAGAAATGTCAATCTAGTTTTAATATCCATATAGACCGGCATCCATTGAGTGACTATCACTCCTTAGTGGGTAACGTGTTAAACCAAACAGATTGTTGGGTATGCTCTCAAGTACCTCAGGGTCACAGTAAATCAGGGCTAGTACCATTTCCTTTAACGTTAGGGGAGGTACTTGAGCTAAGTGGTGGGAGACCGGTGGACCGGAGGTTTAACATCTCCAGCCCTCCTAGTTTGAAGCTCCACCAATACCATGTGGATAGGTCCCTCATATGTTTTAACATCTCCAATCCCAGAAAACCGGGAAATTGGGAAGTGTCATGGAGCAACCTTACCATGACCTTTTCACACAGAGCAGATAGAATGCCTACAGATACAGAGCTCGTACGCCACATAGCCAGTAGAGGAAAATCATTCCGGTATCGATATACCTTAGGGAATAGGATTACTAGAGTTGGAGAGGTATCACCAGGATACTGTGCACATATCGTACAAACCGATACGTGCATTAAGCAGTTGGAAGAATTAGGGTCAGGAGATTTCACCTGGAAGGTTTGTAACATGGTCATGTCCTTCTCCGTCCCTTATGTTCTCCCCGATGATGCATATTTCATATGCGGGAGAAAGGCGTACAAATGGCTTGCCCCAAACTCTGAAGGATTGTGTTATATTGGAAAAGTATTGCCTGAAGTGATGACTGTTACACATGACAAAATGAAGGACATACACCGTGGTGCCCAAGCTCCTTATACTCACACTCACTACGAGCACCTTGTTAAAAGACAACTGTCAGAAAGGTTAGAGCATCCGGCCTCTGATCTTATCCATGAATCCACCGGGATTCAGGTTCTGGTAGCGTTAGATTTCACTCGCACCGCTCGAGGTGTGATGAATTATAGATACATTTCCGCACTCGCCAATTTGTTAGATAATATCACTGAAATGTATGATGACACGTTTAGATACACTGGAAGAGAACTTCAAGCTTACAAAACAGAACTAGTTCAGCATAGGATGATTCTTAATTATCTTACAGCAGTAACAGGCGGATATTGTGTTACATTGGCAACACAGTACGGCATAAAGTGTTGCACGTATATCACAAATAGCACCGAGGATCCGGTAGAGGTCATAGACCAAAAGATGGACGATATTCTGCAATTAAAGTGGGAATTTCGTCGAAAACACAATCTCACCCTTGCTGCTGTAGGTAATGAGCTGACTGGTTGGGTGTCATGGTTGAACCCGCGAAATTGGTTCTCCGGTTTAGGAGAGTGGGCTCAAGGAGTCATAATGGATGTTGGAAAGTTTCTCCTGTGTATCTTAGGTGTTGTTATATCTATTGGATTGATATTTAGATGCGGGCAGGCTTTGATGAGGTGCAAACAAAGTACAAAAGTGATGAGCTTGAGGAGTGAGGAAACTGTAATTAACCTGGATTTGATTTATGACCCAATGATAGAAACCAGAATGTGATGATGTAATGAGTATACGGTCCGTCTTTCACCCATTTCTATGTTTTCCTCCGAGGTACAAAGACCCACGTAGACGAAGGATTTGATGAGCCAAGGGGCCGACAACGGAAAGATGGAAAGAAGAAGAGCAGACGACCTGTTATACAAGATTTTGATGGACAATGCCATGGGTACCCCAGTTTCCCTAGGAACTTTAAAATCACGCTAGCCCAACATTTTTTTTTGTAAATCCATGGACGTTGTTTGCTTTACTCACGATTTATGAGCAAAAGCACAAAGAAGAAGACTCCAATCAACCGACACCAATCAAGACCTCAATCGACAGATGTACATTTCCCTGACATAGAATATCATTGCATTTTCCATAAGTGTTCTTTATCTTCATCTCTACAACCCTCAGGTAATGACACACATAGTCGATAGGGAATACAGGCACAGATATCAGCAACCACATACCTCCCCCATTCATGTATCATCAACTAAAATGTGCATCCCCATTTTGTTACAACTACAGCCGAAATGAGCTCGGTAAAGTTTGACAGCCCATCCACAGACCTGTACCACAGGATAAGAAGGAATTCAAATGTATACTTCGCAATACCTCGAAGCTTGATTTACCACACGTACGGCACGATGATACATGACCCTCCAAACATGGACTCATACACACATGCTTCTACTTTCTCACTAGGTCATACCCTTTTCACACCTACTCCTCTCTTCTTCCTTACCCCACCATGGAAATCAATTAACCCCTGACTTACATTTTTTTCCTTAAATGTTTTGTGGCAGTTATTATTGACTGCCAAAGGGTGGACTGTCGAAGTCAGAAAAATGTCTCTATGCACGATGCCATATTTGCACCGCACACTGGTCCGTGCTGCGCGTGCATACGCTCTCCCGTGGAAGCGCATACCCGCAATAGCGTGCACTCGCACGCGCAGTATGCGCATTTACGGTAGAGTTTATGTGATCGTAGCGTGCGACTCATTAGTTACAAATGTTCACAATTAATGTAGTTTATAGATCATGATCCCTTTGATAGTTTCTGTAAGTTTGGTTAAAGTATAATGTCCCAGAGCTGAGGAATCCCTCTTTGCATCGTACGAAGGGTTTAACAGGAATCATACAGCAGTGTTTGGTACCCATCGGAAGAGTATTTAATTAGCAATATTCCGGTGTTGGTTTGGAGCGTATTAATCGCTCGTGCGAATAGTTATGGACATAAGAAGTTTATGTCCATTTCTATTAATTACACATACTCAGGTATGCGGCGGGAAACCCAGTTTCCCACCCACCTGAGCTGTTGGAAATCGTCACAGCCCACCTGTATGAATCACCCTATGACCTTTTGTTATGATGCAGGGCCGAATTCCTTCGGCCAATGGACAATGGGATTGTAGGACCAGGAGATTGCATTGTGTGTGGAGCATAAATAGGCAGGCCGACCACATCCAGCTCTCACTCTCTCATCAACGGTTATCTGCTGATAATCGGGAGCTGGATATCGAGGCGCTGGCGATCATACCCTTGTGCGTAAGTTCTCTCCGTAATCATTGTCTTTCTGTGAGCCAATTTCTCTCTCTCCCTCTGTGTCTATTTCTCTCTCTCTATTTTCTCTTTTCTCTCATATCTCCCCTAGACTAAACTTTATTGTATTGTATTGTATTGTATTAGATCAGGATAGTATTGTAGTTTATCCCTTAGTTAGGTGTTTGGTTAGGAAGTCTTTGTTATATTGTAGTGTATCATTTGTACTGTGTTACTCTTTTACAAGTATACTAGATATAATACAGATAATAGGCTTTGGAACCCTAAACAAGTATCTGTGTATTTTCTATAGTGTTAAGTGTTCACTTGAGCGTCGGTGACGTTCAATCAGCTTTGTAGTTAGTCAGGTTACACAAGGTTGCACTTACACCCTGTATTCACATTAAGATATATAGCGCATTACATTGTTAAAAGGTTTAAATATAAAGGTATTGTGCTGTGAGCGCCTGCACCGCTGGTGACCTCCTCGTGGTCTCGAGCGTACGCTACGCTACAGCGAATCATTCCCCTAGACATAACCAATAACGTGTCCTGTGATCACTGGGCCGTGAGCGAACGTGACGCTTGAGCGTCTCGCCTACGGCTGAGCGATCGCTACGCAGATAGCGTACCATTACGGTACTTCTTAAGTAAACAGCGTACAGTGTTCTTAGCTTCATAAGGGTTGTTTATACGACAAAGGAATTTAGCATTGTCAATAGTTACACACGCTAAGCCGCCGCCTACTGGGAGTGAATCTTAGCTTCTTAAAATTGCGACCGATGTATTCGCAATATTGCGATTACTAACTACTTAGCAGTTTCAGAGTAGCTTCAGACTTACTCTGCCTGTGCGATCATTTCAGTGCTTGTCGTTCCTGGTTGACGTCACAAACACACCCAGCGTTCGCCCAGGCACTCCCACCGTTTCTCCGGCCACTCCTGCGTTTTTTCCGGAAACGGTAGCGTTTTCAGCCACACGCCCCTGAAACGCCGTGTTTCCGCCCAGTAACACCCATTTCCTGTCAATCACATTACGATCGCCGGAGCGATGAAAAAGCCGTGAGTAAAAATACTTTCTTCATAGTAAAGTTACTTGGCGCAGTCGCAGTGCGAACATTGCGCATGCGTACTAAGCGGATTTTCACTGCGATGCGATGAAAAATACCGAGCGACCAACTCGGAATGAGGGCCAATATTCATTAGTTTGCCACAAGCATTGCAGAGTTTATGGAAAGCAGGACATTAGTGGCATTCATGGGAATGGCGACCGCCGCAACTTACACAGCATGTTTGTTGCTGCATATGTTACCGGGGGTCACAATTTTGCGCGGGCCGGGCATTGCGTTCACATCGATGTGAATACCTCTGCCCGATTGACAGGAAGAAGCGTTCGCAGGGTGGTCGGAGGTGGCGATGGAGTGTTGCGGGGGCACGGCGCCAAAAATGGGGGCAGGTCCTGGCCATTATCGGGGAGGCCGCGTGACATCACACGCGGCCACTGCGACGGGTAAGATGCACATGCTGCGTCTGCCTTCACAGCATTGCGTCCAGGCAGGGGGCATCACTTATTTTGCAGGGACAGCGATTGCGATCGCATTGCTGGTGGCCATTAGAATGCTGGATGGTCTTGCCCGGTGTTGGTCGGCCCCCAGCATGCGACCGTCCGCAGCTGAAATTAGCAAAACTGCAACTGAGGCTGAATAGGGTCCATCAGTGGCGTGCGGTGGGGTCAGTGGCTGGTGAGGCACTACAGCCATAATGTCCGACGGATCCTGCCGATGACCCCTACCGCCGCCGAGCCAATGCCCGCTACTGCCTCTGAGCTGATACCTGCTGCCTCTGCCAATGGCTTGCAAACTTGCCCACCATCAACTGACCCAGCCCTCCACCACTAATTTGCATCTCAGTCCGATGCCGCCAATGCCCGCTGCCTGCCTGCTCATCATACTTGTGATATATTGTAAATTTTTATCAAAAATAAAAGTAAAAATTAGTGTTTGGGACTGGGAAGGGAGTGGGAGGAGGACATGAATGCAATTTTGTTGTCCAGGGCTTCCATGAACTTAATGGAGAAGGGTCTGAATGGGTTAAAAAATTTAAAAAAAAAAACGTGTGAGGTCCCCCCTTCTAAGTATAACCAGCCTCGGGCTCTTTGAGCCAGTCCTGGTTGTTTAAATACTGGGAAAAAATTGGATAGGGGTTCCCCGTATTTAGACAACCAGCACCGGGGTCTTAGTCCGGTCCTGGTTCCAAAAATACGGGGGACAAAAGATGTAGGGGTCCCCCGTATTTTTAAAACCAGCACCGGGCTCCACTAGCCAGGGACATAATGCCACAGCCGGGGGACACATTTATGTAGGTCCCTGCGGCCGTGGCAGTACCCCCCCAACTAGTCACCCCTGGCCGGGGTTCCCTGGAGGAGTGGGGATCCCTTAAATCAAGGGGTCCCCCCCTCTGGGCACCCAAGAGCCAGGGGTGAAGCCCAAGGCTGTCCCAGCACCCCTGGGCTGTGGGTGCCGGGCTGATAGCCATAAGTGTGTAAAAAAAGAATATTGTTTTTTGTTGTGGAACTACAAGGCCCAGCAAGCCTCCCCCACTTGCTGGTACTTGGAGAACCTCAAGTACCAACATGTGGGGAAATAACGGGCCCGCTGGTACCTGTAGTTCTACAACAACAAAAAATACCCAAATAAAAACACAACACACACACCGTGAAAGTAAAAAATAAGAATTTACTTACCGATAATTCTATTTCTCATAGTCCGTAGTGGATGCTGGGGACTCCGAAAGGACCATGGGGAATAGCGGCTCCGCAGGAGACTGGGCACAAAGTAAAAGCTTTAGGACTAGCTGGTGTGCACTGGCTCCTCCCACTATGACCCTCCTCCAAGCCTCAGTTAGGATACTGTGCCCGGACGAGCGTACACAATAAGGAAGGATTTTGAATCCCGGGTAAGACTCTTACCAGCCACACCAATCACACCGTACAACTTGTGATCTGAACCCAGTTAACAGCATGATAACAGAAGGAGCCTCTGAAAAGATGGCTCACAACAACAATAACCCGATTTTTGTAACAATAACTATGTACAAGTAATGCAGACAATCCGCACTTGGGATGGGCGCCCAGCATCCACTACGGACTATGAGAAATAGAATTATCGGTAAGTAAATTCTTATTTTCTCTAACGTCCTAGTGGATGCTGGGGACTCCGAAAGGACCATGGGGATTATACCAAAGCTCCCAAACGGGCGGGAGAGTGCGGATGACTCTGCAGCACCGAATGAGAGAACTCCAGGTCCTCCTCAGCCAGGGTATCAAATTTGTAGAATTTAGCAAACGTGTTTGCCCCTGACCAAGTAGCTGCTCGGCAAAGTTGTAAAGCCGAGACCCCTCGGGCAGCCGCCCAAGATGAGCCCACTTTCCGTGTGGAATGGGCTTTTACAGATTTTGGCTGTGGCAGGCCTGCCACAGAATGTGCAAGCTGAATTGTACTACAAATCCAACGAGCAATCGTCTGCTTAGAAGCAGGAGCACCCAGCTTGTTGGGTGCATACAGGATAAACAGCGAGTCAGATTTTCTGACTCCAGCCGTCCTGGAAACATATATTTTCAGGGCCCTGACTACGTCCAGCAACTTGGAATCCTCCAAGTCCCTAGTAGCCGCAGGCACCACAATAGGTTGGTTTAAGTGAAATGCTGAAACCACCGTAGGGAGAAATTGAGGACGAGTCCTCAATTCTGCCCTGTCCATATGAAAAATTAGGTAAGGGCTTTTATAGGATAAAGCCGCCAATTCTGATACACGCCTGGCTGAAGCCAGGGCTAACAGCATTACCACTTTCCATGTGAGATATTTCAAGTCCACAGTGGTGAGTGGTTCAAACCAATGTGATTTTAGGAATCCCAACACTACATTGAGATCCCAAGGTGCCACTGGAGGCACAAAAGGAGGCTGTATATGCAGTACTCCCTTGACAAACGTCTGAACTTCAGGAACAGAAGCTAGTTCCTTTTTGGAAGAATATCGACAGGGCCGAAATTTGAACCTTAATGGACCCTAATTTGAGGCCCATAGACAGTCCTGTTTGCAGGAAATGCAGGAATCGACCCAGTTGAAATTCCTCCGTAGGGGCCTTCCTGGCCTCGCACCACGCAACATATTTACGCCAAATACGGTGATAATGTTGTACGGTTACATCCTTCCTGGCTTTGATCAGGGTAGGGATGACTTCATCCGGAATGCCTTTTTCCTTCAGGATCCGGCGTTCAACCGCCATGCCGTCAAACGCAGCCGCGGTAAGTCTTGGAACAGACATGGTCCCTGCTGGAGCAGGTCCTGTCTTAGAGGTAGAGGCCACGGGTCTTCCGTGAGCATCTCTTGAATTTCCGGGTACCAAGTCCTTCTTGGCCAATCCGGAGCCACGAGTATAGTCTTTACTCCTCTCCTTCTTATGATTTTCAGTACTTTTGGTATGAGAGGAAGAGGAGGGAACACATACACTGACCGGTACACCCACGGTGTTACCAGAGCGTCCACAGCTATTGCCTGAGGGTCCCTTGACCTGGAGCAATATCTGTCCAGTTTTTTGTTGAGGCGAGACGCCATCATGTCCACCTTTGGTTTTTCCCAACGGTTTACAATCATGTGGAAGACTTCTGGGTGAAGTCCCCACTCCCCCGGGTGAAGATCGTGTCTGCTGAGGAAGTCTGCTTCCCAGTTGTCCACTCCCGGAATGAACACTGCTGACAGTGCTATCACATGATTTTCCTCCCAGCGAAGAATCCTTGCCACTTCCGTCATTGCCCTCCTGCTTCTTGTGCCGCCCTGTCTGTTTACGTGGGCGACTGCCGTGATGTTGTCCGACTGGATCAATACTGGCTGACCCTGAAGCAGAGGCCTTGCCTGACTTAGGGCATTGTAAATGGCCCTTAGTTCCAGGATATTTATGTGAAGTGACGTTTCCATGCTTGACCACAAGCCCTGGAAATTTTTTCCCTGTGTGACTGCTCCCCAGCCTCTCAGGCTGGCATCCGTGGTCACCAGGACCCAATCCTGAATGCCGAATCTGCGGCCCTCTAGGAGATGAGCACTCTGTAACCACCACAGGAGAGACACCCTTGTCCTTGGAGACAGGGTTATCCGCTGATGCATTTGAAGATGCGATCCGGACCATTTGTCTAGCAGATCCAACTGAAAAGTTCTTGCGTGGAATCTGCCGAATGGAATCGCTTCGTAAGAAGCCACCATCTTTCCCAGGACCCTTGTGCACTGATGCACTGACACCTGGCCTGGTCTTAGGAGTTTCCTGACTAGGTCGGATAACTCCCTGGCTTTCTCTTCCGGGAGAAACACCTTTTTCTGTACTGTGTCCAGAATCATCCCTAGGAACAGCAGACGTGTCGTCGGAATCAGCTGCGATTTTGGAATATTTAGAATCCATCCGTGCTGTCGTAGTACTATTTGAGATAGTGCTACTCCGACCTCTAACTGTTCTCTGGACCGTGCCCTTATCAGGAGATCGTCCAAGTAAGGGATAATTAAGACGCCTTTTCTTCGAAGAAGAATCATCATTTCGGCCATTACCTTGGTAAAGACCCGGGGTGCCGTGGACAATCCAAACGGCAGCGTCTGAAACTGATAGTGACAGTTCTGTACCACAAACCTGAGGTACCCTTGGTGAGAAGGGCAAATTGGGACATGGAGGTAAGCATCCTTGATGTCCAGAGACACCATGTAGTCCCCTTCTTCCAGGTTCGCTATCACTGCTCTGAGTGACTCCATCTTGAACTTGAACCTTTTTATGTAAGTGTTCAAGGCTTTCAGATTTAAAATGGGTCTCACCGAGCCGTCCGGCTTCGGTACCACAAACAGCGTGGAGTAATACCCCTTTCCCTGTTGTAGTAGGGGTACCTTGATTATCACTTGCTGGGAATACAGCTTGTGAATGGCTTCCAATACCGCCTCCCTGTCGGGGGTAGACGTTGGTAAAGCAGACTTCAGGAACCGGCGAGGGGGAGACGTCTCGAATTCCAATTTGTACCCCTGAGATACTACCTGCAGGATCCAGGGGTCCACTTGCGAGTGAGCCCACTGCGCGCTGAAAATCTTGAGACGGGCCCCCACCGTGCCTGAGTTCGCTTGTAAGGCCCCAGCGTCATGCTGAGGACTTGGCAGAAGCGGGGGAGGGCTTCTGTTCGTGGGAAGAAGCTGTCTGTTGCAGTCTTTTTCCCCTTCCTCTGCCCCGGGCAGATATGAGTGGCCTTTTGCCCGCTTGCCCTTATGGGGACGAAAGGACTGAGCCTGAAAAGACGGTATCTTTTTCTGCTGCGAGGTGACTTGGGGTAAAAAGGTGGATTTCCCAGCCGTTGCCGTGGCCACCAGGTCCGATAGACCGCCCCCAAATAACTCCTCCCCTTTATACGGCAATACTTCCATATGCCGTTTGGAATCCGCATCCCCTGACCACTGTCGCGTCCATAATCCTCTTCTGGCAGAAATGGACATCGTACTTACTCTTGATGCCAGAGTGCAAATGTCTCTCTGTGCATCTCGCATATATAGGAATGCATCCTTTAAATGCTCTATAGTCAATAATATATTGTCCCTGTCCAGGGTATCAATATTTTCAGTCAGGGAATCCGACCAAGCCACCCCAGCACTGCACATCCAGGCTGAGGCGATTGCTGGTCGCAGTATAACACCAGTATGTGTGTATATACTTTTAAGGATATTTTCCAGCCTCCTATCTGCTGGCTCCTTAAGGGCGGCCGTTTCTGGAGACGGTAACGCCACTTGTTTTGATAAGCGTGTGAGCGCCTTATCTACCCTAGGGGGTGTTTCCCAACGAGCCCTAACCTCTGGTGGGAAGGGATATAGTGCCAATCATTTTTTAGAAATTAGCAGTTTTTTGTCGGGGGTAACCCACGCTTCATCACACACTTCATTCAATTCATCTGATTCAGGAAAAACTACGGGTAGTTTTTTCACACCCCACATAATACCCCTTTTCGTGGTACTTGCAGTATCAGAGATGTGCAAAACCTCCTTCATTGCCGTGATCATGTAACGTGTGGCCCTACTGGAAAATACGTTTGTTTCTTCACCGTCGACACTGGAGTCAGTGTCTGTGTCTGGGTCCGTGTCGACCCACTGAGGTAACGGGCGTTTTATAGCCCCTGACGGTGTTTGAGACGCCTGGACAGGCACTAACTGAGCTGCCGGCTGTCTCATGTCGTCAACAGTTTTCTGTAACGTGCCGACACTGTCACGTAATTCCTTAATTACGGCCATCCATTCAGGTGTCGACTCCCTAGGGGGTGACATCACCATTATAGGCAGTTGCTCCGCCTCCACCTCATTTTCCTCCTCATACATGTCGACACACACGTACCGACACCCAGCACACACACAGGGAATGCTCTGATAGAGGACAGGACCCCACTTAGCCCCTTGGGGAGACAGAGGGAGAGTTTGCCAGCACACACCAGAGCACTATATATGTATAGGGACAACCTTACAATAAGTGTCTATCCCTTATAGCTGCTTATATCTGTTATTTTGCCAAATAAGTGCCCCCCTCTCTTTTTTTACCCTGTTTCTGTAGTGCAGGATGCAGGGGAGATTCTGGGAGCCTTCCTACCAGCGGAGCTGTGTGGGAAAAATGGCGCTGTGTGCTGAGGAGATAGGCCCCGCCCCCTTCACGGCGGGCTCTTCTCCCGCTTTTTTCTGGAAAACTGTCAGGGGTTAAATACATCCATATAGCCCAGGAGCTATATGTGATGTATTTTTTGCCAAATAAGGTAAATTCATTGCTTCCCAGGGCGCCCCCCCCAGCGCCCTGCACCCTCAGTGACCAAAGTGTGAAGTGTGCTGAGAGCAATGGCGCACAGCTGCAGTGCTGTGCGCTACCTTATGAAGACAGAAAAGTCTTCTGCCGCCGATTTATGGACCTCTTCTTGCTTCAGCATCTGTAAGGGGGCCGGCGGCGCGGCTCCGGGACCCATCCATGGCTGGGCCTGTGATCGTCCCTCTGGAGCTAATGTCCAGTAGCCAAGAAGCCCAATCCACTCTGCACGCAGGTGAGTTCGCTTCTTCTCCCCTTAGTCCCACGCTGCAGTGAGCCTGTTGCCAGCAGGACTCACTGAAAATAAAAAAACCTAAGTATACTTTTACTTCTAAGCAGCTCAGGAGAGCCACCTAGATTGCACCCTTCTCGGCCGGGCACAAAATCTAACTGAGGCTTGGAGGAGGGTCATAGGGGGAGGAGCCAGTGCACACCAGCTAGTCCTAAAGCTTTTACTTTGTGCCCAGTCTCCTGCGGAGCCGCTATTCCCCATGGTCCTTTCGGAGTCCCCAGCATCCACTAGGACGTTAGAGAAATTTATTAAAACACACTTACACACTCACACGTACTTACCTACATCCCACGCCGGTCACGTCCACTTGTCCAGTAGAATCCAATAGGGGTACCTGTAAAAATGAGAGAGATTACTTACCTACATCCCACGCCGAGAATCACGTCCACTTGTCCAGTCGAATCCAGTAGGGCCGGTACCTGTAAAAATTAACATTAAACTTACAAACAAAGTAATCCACAGGAGGCGGGGGGGAGAGAGAGAAAGAGAGAATTTAATGAATATTATGCACTCGCTGACACGGGGAGACGTTAGCACAGACAGGGGAGAGTGCTGCTGCTGGCTGGGAGGATGGAGCAAGGGCCCCCTGTAGTTGTGACCCCTCTAGCTGTGCCCCCAGTAGCAGTGCCTGAGTAGTTGTGCCCGCTGTCGCTTTGTCCCAAGTAGTTGTGACCCCTGTAACTTTGCCCCTTGTGGCTGTGCCCCCAGTAGGTGTGACCCCTGTAATTGTGCCCCCAGTCGCTGAGCCCCGAATAGCAGTGCTCCCAGTCACTGTGCCCCGTCGCTGTTCCCCCTGTAGCTGTGCCCCTTGTAGCAGTGCCCCTGTAGTTGTGCCCCCAGTCGCTGTACCCCTTGCGGCTGTGCCCCCAGTAGTTGTGGCCCCTTGCGGCTGTGCCCCCAGTAGTTGTGGCCCTGTAATTGTGCCCCCAGTCGCTGTGCCCCCAGTCGCTGTGCCCCGAGTAGTTGTGACCCCAGTCGCTGTGCCCAAGTAGCAGTGCCCCGAGTAGCAGTGCCCCCAGTCACTGTGCCCCCTGTAGTTGTGCCCCTTGTAGCAGTGCCCCTGTAGTTGTGCCCCGAGTAACAGTGCCCCCAGTCGCTGTGCCCCCTGCAGTTGTACCCCCAGTTGCTGTGCCCCTTGTAGTTGTGCCCCCAGTCACTGTGCCCCTTGTAGCTCTGCCCCCAATAGCTATGCCCCCAGTCACTGTGCCCCTTGTAGTTATCCCCCAGTCGCTGTGCCCCAAGTCACTGTGCCCCTTGTGGCGGTGCCCCCTGTGGCTGTGCCCCAAAGCCCAAACACATTAAAAAAAAACCACACACACACATACTTACCGCTCCTGTAGCGCTGCCTCCGTCTCCGTCCGCCGGCTCCTCTCCCACTGTAGCGCCACTCAGACACCAGGGGTCAATTATGACCTCTAGTGTCAGTCAGCGGCGCTGGCTGCAGCGGGCGCCCACACAGCCCACGGCGCCTGCTGCAGCCAGGAAGGGGGATCGCTAGTGAATGGACAGCAGATCCAGCACTGGATCCCTTGGTCCAATCACATTTGGAGGACTGACAGGGGGCGTGCATTCATCGGGGCTGAATGCACGCCCCTGTCATTGCGGCACCAGTAAAGGTGCCGCTTCCCCATGCATTTTCAATGGGCTTTCACAGCCCATTGCTGCGCCCCGCCCCCTGCCCGCCCCCCGCTGCCTGGACTGTAATGGTAGCAGCGGGAGGCACCTCTCCCGCTGCCTCAACCCAAGGCTGCAGCACAGTGACAGGAGGGAATGGTTAAAATAATAGAAGATATTTATACCAGACGCTGTGTCATAAATATCTTCTTTTTATTATTTTAACCATTATGACAGGGGAGGCACTGCCTCCCCTGACTGCACGTCCCTGGGGTCCATAGTGCAAAAGGAACTGTATAAAACACAGTGGTCACTTCCGTGTGACATCACCACCGCATCCACCTCTTAGTCAGGTCCTAGGAGTACAATGGTAGCAAAAAAAGTCTCTATAATCTTTATATCAGAATGTTCTTCATGTTGAATTACAAATATTATTTGCTACATTATCCTGATCTATTCTCACCTTACAGATGCTCCCTGATCACGTCCAATTTGCTGCGTATGGACAGCGAAGAGATCTTCATACTGGACGGTCTCGGCTCTGCGTTTGATGCTAATATTCGTATCCAAGATTTCCCCAGGAGGAGTGTCACTTTAGCTGAGGGAACAGTCTCTGTCAATAGGGATAATGGATTTCTGGGAAAAGTTACACTGACGGTAAGATACTACATCAGGAATTCCCAACCTCGGTCCTCAAGGCACAGTGCAGGTTTTAGTGATATCCAGGCTGCGGTACTAACATCCATAACTGAGGTACCAATTAAGTGACCTATGCAGGGATATAACTAAAACCTGGACTGTCAGTGTATCTTGAGGACTGGGGTTGGGAATGCCTGTTCTACATAATATGTTAAGGATTATGGGGGTCATTCCGAGTTGATCGCACCAAGCAACTTTTTGCTGCTGGTGCGATCAACTAATCTCCGCCTACGGGGGAGTGTATTTTAGCATAGCAGGGCTGCGTCCGCTTGTGCAGCCCTGCTAAGCTAAAAAAGTTTCACTCAAAACAAGAGTAGCCCTGCAGCTACTTACCCAGTGCGACGGATCCAGCGATGGTGTGCCCGGCTTTGATGTCACTCCTCCGCCCTCCGTTTGCCTAGACACGCCTGCGGTTTGCTTACCACTCCCCGAAAACGGCAGCAAACAGGTTGACGCCCCGGCACGCCCTCTTGCTGTCCATCTTCTTTGCTGTAGCCGCTGTGACCGCTTTCTTCTCTGTAAGACTCGTTGCCTGGCGACCTCGCGCGCATGCGCATTCCAGACCCGTTCGCACCGCAGCGAAGAACGGCTGCATGCGAATGGGTCGGAATGACCCCCCCCATGTGAAAATGTGCCGTGTAAATGTACAAAGGTGTCAAGGAGCAAAGTGATCCATAAATACAGTCACTGCAGGCGAAAAAAGAAGATTAAATGCTCGGGTAGATATTATGAAATGTTGTTGGAAATAATGTGCCCATAGAGATGAGTTATTATTTATAAGGAACTGTGAAATATAGCATTACATTTTGTTTGCTCTGATGTCATAATACCCTGAATATAACAGTTTATATATATCCCTTTTCCACATGCATGTTTCTCCCTTACTGTAGGTTAAAGTTTACCTAGGCTCCTCTACAGTATAAAGGTTGTCTTGAGAAAGCCTGAATGGTGAAACGTCTGTAGGTTATCAGTAGCCGTTGTCCATGTTCTAACTTTATATCAATATAGTGCTATTGTTACTTCTATATCCTAATACACATGTTGTGACATTTACCAGTAGCTGTACAGCCGCAGTAAACCGAGTGGCCTTAGAGCACTCGATTGACGCTGGCAGGAATTAGGCACTGACACAGTGCGGTGCGCCCGTTATATAAGTGGACGGAAAAAAAGACGACAGCCCCTATAGTTGGTGGCCTGTATTACCAGCACCAGCACATGGTGGTCAGTCGTAAGTGCTTTATACTAATACCGCACATAGATGTGGGTAAACAACAGCGGCAGTAACCACTACAGGTACGGAGAATAACAAAATATAACCTTATAGTGTCTGATAATTGATACTGCACACACTGCCCAATTTATTACCTAACCACGCTGCATATCAGTGGGGAAACAGTTATTAATCATATATAGAACTATATGGACCTGTGCTATGTTTGGACAAAATATAATGTCCATACGATGATACAGGGCACATTAGAATCCGGTTAGAAAACATCTATTACGAACTGTGAAATAATAACCACTATATTTGCAGTGCTCTAATAATATATACAGCTACTAATTGGGAACTGGTTACTAATATTACATTTAGGAGCTTTAGGGAACACCAATCATGTACACTAGTTGTGATTGGAGACATACTGTAACATTATAGAAATCCTTGTGAGGCTGGTTTATGATAATTACGCTTGAGCTAGATTAACCAACTTCCAACCGGATGATTTGAGTTCATACTATAACAATGGCAAATAAAGTAGCATTTGTAGCATCTGCCTGGACATTTTGGCAATAGGTACATTATTTGATACTAATCTCCTCTCTAGATGAAATGCTATTCTACTAATCTTCTTGGTCACAGTAGAATCTAGTAGAGGAATATATAACATAACAGTATATGATCAGCAATGAGCAAAGCAGCTGTTACAAATTATATATTGAAATAGAACAATATTTTTGTAAAGTATATGTTTTAATACACTGATCATTTCATTTCTATTCACTACTTTTTGTATTTTAATGCAGTACTTCACCAATTTTAATAGACTGATACATATTTTTATACAGAGCTCGAGTGTAGGAACCAGAACTCTGATCCCCCCCCCCCCAAAGAAAAAAAACAGCAAAAAAAAAAAAAAAAACTCTGCCCCCATAACCCCCCCCCCCCCCCCCCCGCCACATTACTGAGCAGCTCCCCACAGACAAACCACCACGGGCACACGTTTCCCCTGGCTTACCAACCCTTTGCATTCACACTGCAGTGCAGCTATCCCCCAGGCAAACAACAACCCCCATCCTTCTATCCCGCGCCCACATTAATAAGCAGCTAACCCCCACGGGCAGCCAACCCCCACAGCCACACAGATAAGGGGGGATCTCCAGGCAAACAACCACTCCGCAGCCTCCAATCCCTCTTACCCTGTGGCCACATCACTAACCCTCTGAAGCCAGAAATCCCTGGCCAATAAAGTATATAACTTTCTCCTTTGTCCTAGAGGATGCTGGGGACTCCAAAAGGACCATGGGGTATAGACAGGATCCGTAGGAGACATGGGCACACTATAAGACTTTGAATGGGTGTGAACTGGATCCTCCCTCTATGCCTCTCCTCCAGACCTCAGTTAGATTCTGTGCCCAGACGAGACTGGTCACACACTGAGGAGCTCTACTGAGTTTCTCTTAAAAGACTTTTGTTAGCTTTATTATTTTCAGGGAGCACTGCTGGCAACAGGCTCCCTGCTTCGTGTGACTGAGGGGAGAGAAGCAGATCTACTTTACTGATAGGCTCTGCTTCTTAGGCTACTGGACACCATTAGCTCCAGAGGGTTCGATCACTTGGGTCGCCTAGCTGCTCGTTCCCGGAGCCGCGCCGCCGTCCCCCTCACAGAGCCAGAAGATCGAAGACAGGTGAGTAACCGAAGCAAAGAAGACATCGGAAGGCGGCAGAAGACTTCAGTCTTCCTGAGGTACCACGCAGCAGTCACGCTGCACGCCATTGCTCCCGCTCACACAGGCACTGCATGGGTGCAGGGCGCAGGGGGGGGGGGGGGGGGCACCCTGAGCTGCAATAAAAACCTCTTTTATACACTATCTGGCTATTTTAAGGTGCCTAGGCATTATTTGTGACCGCCGCCAGTATAATCTCGGCAGGATCGAAACACGCCTTTTAGGGGGCGGGGCTTCCTCCTCAGCTCTGACCAGCGCCATTTTCTCTCCACAGCTTGCTGCAGAGACGCTGCTTTTGGCCCTTCCACTGCTGTCACAAGTAACAGGGTGTTGAAAACAAAGGGGGGGGGGGGCACTTAATTTTGGTGTTGGTGGTATTATATTACAAGCACTGATAGGTCTGGGGCATTGTGCTTTTCAGACAGGTGTGGCGCTGGGTGTGAGCTGGCAAATTCCTTCTCTGTCTCTCTGAAAGGCCTTGCTGTTGGTCTGTCCCCTTTAGCCCAGTGTGTTTGGGGGTGTCGGTACGTGTGTGTCGACATGGCAGAAACTGAATGCTCTTCCCAGGAGGAGGTTAGTGTGAGAGCCGAGCAGAATGAAGGTGTGACTCTGTCGGCACCGCCGACTGCTGATTGGGCTGACATGTGGAATGTGTTGAATACCAGTGTGGCTTTGTTACATAAGAGGTTGGACAAATCTGAGTCTCAGAACCAAGCATGGAGGCAATCCATGGAAGACGTGGTGCCATACACTCAGGCCCCCTCGGGGTCCCAGAAACGTTAATTTACCCAGGTAGCAGACACTGATACCGACACGGAGTCTGACTCCAGTGTCGACTATGATGATGAAAAGTTGCATCCTAAGGTGGCTAAGAGTATTCAGTACATGATTGTGGCTATAAAAGACGTGTTGCATATTACGGAAGACCCAGCTGTCCCTGAGACAAGGGTCTGTATGTATAAGGGCAA
Source organism: Pseudophryne corroboree (assembly GCF_028390025.1). Taxonomy (NCBI): domain Eukaryota; kingdom Metazoa; phylum Chordata; class Amphibia; order Anura; family Myobatrachidae; genus Pseudophryne; species Pseudophryne corroboree. The sequence continues at coordinate 58,222,243 of NC_086449.1, forward strand.
GAAACCGGAGGTAACGTTTCCTCCCTCTTATGAACTGAATGCCCTTTTTGAAAAAGCCTGGGAAACGCCAGACAAAAGGTGGCACATTCCCAGGAGAATTGCTATTGCATACCCGTTTCCTTCTCAGGATAGGGTTGGGTGGGAAGCAACACCCACGGTCGACAAAGCTCTAGCGCGATTGTCCAAGAAAGTGGCGATACCGTCTCCTGAAATGGCGACCCTTAAAGATCCTGCTGATCGGAGGCAGGAAACTACCTTGAAATCTATTTATGTCACGACAGGTACTCTGCTCAGGCCGGCTGTGGCTTCGGCGTGGATGAGTAACGCAATTGAAAAGTGGGCAGATAACTTGTCATCGGATATAGACACCCTGGATCGGGAAAGCATGCTTTTGACACTGGGTCATATCAGGGACGCTGCAGTCTATCTAAAAGAGACGGCGAGAGATATTGGCCTTTTGGGATCAAGGGCCAATGCCATGGCGGTCTTGGCTAGAAGGGCGTTGTGGACTCATCAGTGGAATGGTGATGCTGATTCTAAGAAGGCGATGGAGGCTCTCCCCTACAAGGGTGGAGTTTTGTTTGGTGAAGGCCTCGCGGACCTGGTTTCTACAGCTACCGCGGGTAAGTCCTCTTTTCTGCCTTTTGTTCCTCCACAGCAAGAGAAAACGCCCCCGTATCAGATGCAGTCCTTTCGGTCGCAGAAATTCCAGAAAGGTCCTTGCGGCAAGAGGTAAGGGTAGAGGAAAAAGATCGCCGGCTGTGGCAGGCTCCCAGGAGCAGAAGTCATCCCCGGCTTCTACCAAATCCACCGCATGACGCTGGGGCTCCCCTGCGGGAGTCCGCACCGGTGGGAACGCGTCTTCAACTCTTCAGTCAGGTCTGGGTTCTCTCGGGCCTTGATCGTTGGGTGCTGGAAATTGTGACCCAAGGATACAAGCAGGAGTTTCAAGATGTACCTCCACGCCAATTTTTCAAATCGGCCTTGCCAGCTTCTCTTCTGGAAAGAGAGGTAGTGTGTACGGCAATACAAAAGCTGTGTCAGCAGCGAGTCATTGTCGAAGTTCCCCCGTCACAGTGGGGAGAAGGGTTTTATTCAAGCCTGTTCGTGGTCCCGAAGCCGGACGGCTCGGTCAGACTGATTCTGAATTTAAAATCCCTCAATGTGTATTTGAAAAGTTTCAAATTCAAGATGGAGTCTCTCCGAGCGGTGATCTCCAGTCTGGAGGGGGGGGGGGGGGCATTTTATGGTGTCAGTCGACATAAAGGATGCTTACCTACATGTCCCCATTTATCCTCCTCATCAGGCGTACTTGAGGTTCGCTGTTCAGGATTGTCACTACCAATTTCAGACGTTGCCGTTTGGTCTTTCCACGGCCCCGAGGATTTTCACAAAGGTAATGGCGGAAATGATGGTGCTCCTGCGCAAGCAAGGGGTCTCAATTATCCCGTACTTGGACGATCTCCTGATAAAGGCGAGATCACAGGAGCTGTTACTAAAAAGCGTTGCGCTCTCACTGCGGGTGCTGCAACAGCATGGCTGGCTCCTGAATTTGCCAAAATCGCAGTTGATTCCGACAACTCAGTTGTTGTTTTTGGGCATGATTCTGGACACAGAACTGCAGAAGATTTTTCTCCCGTTGGAAACAGCTCAGGAAATCCAGAACATGGTCAAGGAACTTCTGAAACCGCCAAGAGTGTCGATTCATCAATGCACTTGAGTGCTGGGGAAAATGGTGGCGGCCTACGAAGCCATTCCGTTTGGCAGGTTCCATGCAAGAACGTTTCAGTGGGACCTACTGGACAAGTGGTCAGGGTCCCATCTGCAGATGCACCAGAAAATAACTCTGTCCCCAAGGACCAGGGTTTCTCTCCTGTGGTGGCTCCAAATTTCTCACCTTCTAGAGGGTCGCAGGTTCGGCATCCAAGATTGGATTCTGGTGACCACGGACGCGAGTCTCCGAGGTTGGGGAGCGGTCACACAGGGAAAAATTTTCCAGGGAAAATGGTCAAGCCAGGAAGTTTGTCTGCACATAAACATTCTGGAATTAAGGGCCATCTACAATGGCCTGCTACAAGCGGAACATCTTCTTCGCGACTGGCCTGTCCGGATTCAGTCGGACAACATAACAGCCGTGGTGCACATAAACCGCCAGGGTGGATCAAAGAGCAGAGCGGCGATGGTGGGGGCCACCAAGATCCTTCGCTGGGCGGAAAAACATGCAAGCGCCCTGTCAGCGGTCTTCATTCCAGGTGTGGACAACTGGGAAGCAGACTTCCTCAGCAGACACGATCTCCACCCAGAAGAGTGGGTTCTTCATAAAGAAGTCTTTGCAGAAGTGACAAGTCGTTGGGGAATTCCTCAAATAGACATGATGGCGTCTCGCCTCAACAAGAAGCTTCGGACATATTGTTCCAGGTCGAGGGACCCTCAAGCAGTAGCAGTGGACGCTCTGGTGACACCGTGGGTGTTTCAGTCGGTCTATGTGTTCCCTCCACTTCCACTCATTCCAAAGGTGATAAGGATCATGAGAATAAAAAGGGTTCAGGCGATACTCATTCCAGATTGGCCTCGGAGGGCCTGGTATCCGGATCTTCAGGAATTACTCACAGGAGATCCTTGGCCTCTTCCTCTAAGAGAGGATCTGTTACAGCAAGGACCGTGCATGTTCCAGGACTTACCGCGGTTGCATTTGACGGCATGGCGGTTGAACACCAAATCCTAGCTGAAGTCATCCCCACCCTACTTAAGGCTAGAAAGGAGGTAACGGCGAAGCATTATCACCGTATCTGGAGTAAATATGTGTCTTGGTGTGAATCCAAGAAGGCTCCTACGGAAGATTTTCACGTGGGGCGGTTTCTCCATTTTTTGCAAGCTCCATTAAAGTGCAGGTTTCAGCCTTATCAATTTTCTTTCAAAGGGAATTGGCCTCGCTTCCTGAAGTTCAGACATTCGTGAAAGGCGTATTACACATTCAACCTCCATTTGTACCCCCAGTGGCTCCATGGGACCTTAACGTGGTGTTACAGTTCCTTACGTCACATTGGTTTGAACCTTTACAAACGGTGGAGTTGAAGTTTCTCACTTGGAAAGTGGTCATGCTATTGGCCTTGGCGTCCGCAAAGCGGGTGTCCGAATTGGCGGCTTTGTCTTACAAAAGACCCTATCTAATCTTCCATGAGGATAGAGCGGAGCTGAGAACTCGTCAACATTTTCTACCGAAGGTGGTTTCTTCGTTTAGCAGAAAAAGAAACAGAAAAGGATTGGACTTGAAGTGGCGCACTCAAACAATAAATTGATACATAAAATATAACTTTTATTAGATTATGTTTAAAAAGACCTGTAGCTGTGAAATATTAAAACCAAAAACATATAAATTGACAAGACAAAGTGTGATATGTGTGATTAAAAACACACTGTGCTGACTGTGTAGTGCTACACATATATAGTAAATTGTAGGTACTATGACCCTTAATTCAGATTGTATATATTGTTAGGCTGAGTGCTCAAATAAAGGTATTCTCTATCCTCCCATGTATTCCCACGTGGATATTATCACCAGTGGGTTGTGGGATGTAATCCCCTGTGATACTGTATATAATAGCGCTATGAAGTCACTGTATAATCATATATGGAATTAATCAGTTGTTAATTCTAAGTGGGCTCACTGAAACCACTATAAAGTGCAATATTCCAATAGAAAGCTCCCCATCTGTTTGGGCACTATGGAATAACCCTCACTTGTGTGCACTCATATACTTGTACAGCTGTAAGTTGGTGTTTCTCCTCACTAATGATCTCAATATAATTAGCTGTTCTCAGTCAGTTGCTATCAACATGATTAAACCATCATTCTATTATTATTCGTATATAGCCAAATTCATATACACATTGACTGGTACCGTGGTAGTCTGTTGATACAGCAGGTAATTACTAAAGTGTCAGCTTCACTCTGACATTGAGGTTATACATAACCTGGGTTCCCTCAATACAGCCTGGGGTTGGTTTACTAAATTGTGACCTCATATACACAAGACACTGTATAATACTTATCACTTCTCTCTGACTGTATAATTGTCAGAATGTAAAATTATCAAAATAGTAGTCAGTGTCACTTTAAATAGTCACAATAATTGTAAGTGATGTTATTAATGAGAAACACTATGCTGTCCAATAATACATGTATAATGACAGCTTTCCACAATGCTCACCACTGCTGTAGTGTAATATAAGTCATAGCTGTGAGGCACAGGAATTAATGAGCTGTTTGAATATTGCACTAATGCAGTATATTGTGGCGCTCCCTCAGCTATTAATAGTCATATAGCAGTATGTCCTAGCTGGCTATTTTATAATTATCAGCTGTATATCACTGATAATATATGCCTATATATCTAGTAGACAGCATTTGACCTAAATAGCACACAGTAATTATTCTATGCTTGTGATATAACAGACAGTGCTATAGAAATGTCTCAGCTGCTACATTAGGCAGTGTGTCTGTATCTTGCTACAATGTTGCTAGCACATGCAGCTTGCTGAGTCATATGTAGTTAAATGATCATCTCAGCACAGGAAAGATTGTGAGCTCCATCAGTGTCATGGAGCCTCACAATAGCCAGCTCTGCTTAAGTATAAATCGCACTCTATTCCTAACAACACAATTAGATTAGCACATTATTATTGTACACAGTAGCACAGTGTGAATCGCCGACGCGCGTTTCACAGTTACGTTTTTTCAGGGCTAACCAGAATGCCTCCAATAACCCTGATTTAACAATACAGATGCACCAATTGCGGGGCAGAATCCCGGTCACGTGACTGAGCCGTCCAATCACGTCACGTCTCCTGTTAATGGGATTTTGACTGTGCTCAGTCCGATCATGTGACTCCTATTGACCTATCAGAGAGCCCAAAATACGTACACCAGGGATAGAGATGGCATTAAATCTATGTCTCTGATTCTGGGCTACGGTTCAAGTCATCTAACTAGTTAAGTCCAATGGGATCATAATAATAAGTTCCTGGGAGTAACATTAAAGGGATGCTCAATATATCCAATATGAGAAGTGGGACTGAGTGTACGTGGTAAGTAAAGTGAATGTATATTCAGATTGTGATATATAACAGTTGTCATTGACAACCACATCATATGAAAAAATAAAAAATAAACACTTCATGATGTGCAATGTGAAAACAAAATAAACATTAAAATAAACATGAGAAACAACTGTGTTATGTGCTGTATGTGTCTGTGTCGAAATTACTCAAGATTGTTTAATACAATTAAAATAAAAAAGTGACTGTACAATATTTGTGATGGTCACTTAAATACTTCATGGCCATAGGTGTTTATTATCTGGTGAGTGAGCAGATTACCCAACACTAAATTAATAATAGTGAAATTGTGATAATGATTTAATCCAAATGTGACCCTCAAAATAAATGTGACTATAAAGTGTAATGTGCATAAAATTGTGCATTTATAGATATATTTAAAGGTGGTGCTTCAGAATACTGGTTCATGAAGTTATTCCTATCACTCACAATATTGTGATGGATTTAATATGGTGAACCACCTTATAATTAAGAGATATTGAGTCTCCCTATTGTATATAAATATGCTAACTATCTCATCCCACAGTGACATCCCTTATCTTGTATTACAGGAACCTATAAGATCTATTCCTCTCAGTATAATTTGATAGGCTCATCCATAATTTCCTCAGGTGTATAACCCCATACTATTCCCAAATCTACATATGTCTCCTTATCTCCATCATTCCTGGTATAGTATAACGTTTTCTCTTTTAGGTTCAAGGTATCTGGTCAAGACGGTAAGTATAATTAATTAAAATTCCTGTGTACTCACTATTCCAATATGGATAACCAAAATGGGTCACACATGGATTGTTTGTATTACTTGTTGTTTGTCACTTAGTTTTGTTAATCATAGGCCCATCTGGATCATTTGCACTGAAGTATGCTAAATATCCTATAGGACCAATAAAGTCATTGGTCCTCAATCCCAGAGCTGTAATTTACGTCAAGATTAGAACATACAGTCTCTTAATTACTCGATCTTCAAGATACTAGGTCATTTGTCTCTAGATCTTCTAAAGTATGATACCTTAGTATTTTTTATGCTTTTGGGAATAAAAAGGTCTGTAACCTGCTTACTCAGGGAACAGATCCTTTCAGCCCTTGATCAAAAATCCTTCCACATATCACATATATAAATTTCCTTTATGCATCCCTACCGATTGTAACTAGGGATCCAAAAAATAACAAAAGGTTCCAAGAATTTCCTTCAGGAGGTGAATGATGATATATATCCCACTCAACACCCCTAGAGGAATGGCAAGTAACTGTTATGTTCATTCAAGCCCAGTGGTTGCATACTGTCCATGAGGAAAATCAGTTTAGTCTCCAATTTAAGCAGTTCATTATCAAGGTCACCTCCCCTAATGCCCAGTTGTATACTCTGCATGCCAAATGCTTTTAAACCGCCAGTTTCACTTCCATGATAATGCAGGAAGTGTTTGGCCACTGGTGTTAATGTTTTGAATCTCCTTGCTTCTTGTTTGGCATTTTTAATGCTGTTGGCATGCTCCAGGATTTGTACCTTTAACGGACGTATGGTTTTACCAATATATCTCTTTCCACACGGGCATTCGAGATGGTATACAACACCCATGGTAGTACAACTGATGAAGTTCTGAATGGTCCATTTCTTACCAAATTTGTCTATATAGTGTTGTTTGGGTGTCATATATTTGCAGGCCTTGCATCGGCCGCATTGGTAGGATCCTTTTTGTTATATAATGATCTGGTGGGAACGGAGAGGTGACGCTGAACCACTAGATCACAAATTTTTTTAGATCTCCTCCAGCTACTCTGCAATTTACTGGGTAGCACTTGTCTAAGGATCTCATCTGTCTGTAGAATGGATAAATGTTTCTGTAAAATTCCATTGATTACTTTCCACTGTGGACTAAAAGTGCCTATATACCGTACTGGTTCTTCTTTCTGAGATCTTGTTTTGGGGGTCAATAAAGACTCTCGTGTGTACGATTCGACACTTTTCACGGCAGATTTGATGGTCTTGTTACTGTACCCGCGTTTCTTAAGACGTTTACACACCTGTTTCTCACGTGTTTGGTACATCTTCTCATCAGAGCAGTTCCTTTTTGTCCTAAGTAGTTTGCCTTTTGGAATTGCTTTAATGGTTGCAGGTAGATGCGAACTGTTGGAATGCAGGATACTGTTAGTTGCAGTTTTTTCCCGAAAAATATCTGTGCTGATCTTTCCATCCGTCTCTACCCTAATGCATAAAACCAAAAAATGAATTTCCTTCTGGTCTTTTTCACCAGTTAGTTTCAAATTCAGGTCATTCTGGTTCAGGATGGCAATAAATTCTTCCAGAAGTGTTGCCTCCCAAATGATCAGGACATCATCTATATAGCGTAAATATAGTAAGATGTGTTGTGTGTATTTCTCCAGGGTATCATTGAACGCGTGTTCCTTCTCCCACCACCCCAGGTAGAGGTTAGCATACGATGGGGTACAAGCTGTCCCCATCGCTGTCCCTCTAACCTGGAGGTAGAATTTGTCTTGGCTAATGAAGTAATTTTTAGTCAATATGAATTCAAGTAGGGAGATCAGGAAGTTATTAAATTCATAGTGTGTATTTGTGTCCAAGAAATATCGGATGGCTGCCAATCCCCTCTTATGGTCGATGCTGGTGTAGAGACTTTCGACATCGTAGGTGGCTAACCATGTACCCTGGCTCACTGTCATGTCCTGTAATTTGTTCAACACATCCATGGTGTAGGAAGGCAGAGCCAGCACATGATGTCTGAGATATTGGTCGACATAGGTGCTGGCCTTTTCTGTCAAACTCCCTACACCAGAGACAATTGGTCTACCAGGGGGAACTTTATCATTTTTATGCACTTTTGGCAATAGGTACAGAGTAGCAATTTTTGGATTTTCCATTCTGAGATAATCAAAATCTTTTTTATTTATGACCCCATTCTGATGTGCTACTGAAATGATGGAATTGTATAAATGGAGGAAATTGCTAGTTGGATTAAAGATTAATGTTTTGTAACAATTCTGATCACTTAATTGTTTCCTCAATTCCATTGTATACATAGAGAGAGGCCAGAGCACGATATTGCCCCCTTTATCAGAGGGTTTAATAACAGTATCCTGCCATTTCATGATTTCCTGTAACGCAATTCGTTCTCCTTTTGTGAGATTATCAGTGTGTGATTGGATCTGTCGTTCTCGTGCAAACATGCAGTCTAGGTCATGGGATACAAGATCATAAAATACCTTTGCTGAGGGAGACAATTTAAATTCAGGAAAGAAGGTGGATTTGGTTTTAATCTTCTGAGGGTCAAATGGAGAGGGATCAGGAATGGTCTCATTTCCTGACATTAATTCCTCCAGTATGTTCAAAGTTGATTGATCATCCGCTGTCAGGGATAAGGTCGGTGTATCCGTAGAGAGGATTGTTTCTAAGTTAGAGGATTCTTCTCTAATTTGATGTTGTATGTGAAAGAATTTTTTCAATAGGATCTTTCTCATGAACAATTGCAGATCCTTTTCACATTCAAATCGATCACTTAGTAACAATTTTTGATCTGCAGTCAGAATTTTGCCTGTGAGATTGATGACCCTTAGTGTATCATCATCAGTCATCTCCTTCTCCTCTGTTCTCGGGGCTCCTCCCTCCATTCTCTGGTATCGCGTTTTCTTCTTGCTCCCCTTCCCCCTCCTGATCTTAGATCTTCCATACTTGTGTAGTCCTTGACCCCCCTTGGGGTTTGTTCTAAAAAATCCTTATAGTGGGGTCTACTTCTCTTAGAAATATCCTCTCCTTCGGATGATTCAACATCAGAAGTGGTGTAATTCATAGTGTTGGTATTCCTATTCTTTTGTGGATAGGACTTCCATTTATAAACTCTGTCTTGAGCAAAATCGTTTTTATCTCGACAGAGCTTCCTTCTCTTTCTTTCTATAATGTCCTGTTCCAAATCCTCAACCTCCTTCTTATATTTATTATATGTATGTTGAAATTTATCAATTGCCTCAAACTTCTTTAATTTTTCCCCCAACACTGAAATTTCTTGTGCATATTGTGCAAGTAATATTGCATCGTGTTTACTGAAAATTTTGATGAGATCCTTAGAACATTGTGTGAGTGCCAGCTCCCATTCTTTCTTAAGATCGTTATTTGCTAACTCAAAAGTGGGGAAAACACGTGGCCTTAGACCTCTTGGGGTGATGTTAAATTTGATATAACTGTCAAATGTCAACCTATTCCACCATGTTTTCCCTTGCTTCATTAATAGTTGTTTCAGTGCAAATAAATCCTCTGACCAATCTCCATTAAATGAGCATGTGCTATTAATTCCATTCCCAAATGGTGTATCTAGACTATTCTTAAGTCTCTCCTGTCTGTCATCCAATTCCTTTGTAAGGTTAAAGGTGAACAGTTTGGTCTAAAGATTAAAGATAATTGTTAAACACTAAATTGTGGTGCTCTTGTACCTTAATGTACTTATATCCGCTGTGCTAGTAGTTCAAGAAAGGCTAAGAAATCAGCCAGTTACAATCATGCGTTGATAGGGAGATGGGGAAGGGATGCTACTGCACTAGCAAATTGTGAAAAAATTCCAAATTAGAACAAAGAAAACCCCTAGTTGTGTTCTATATCAGATATTTGAATAATTCAAATATCTGATATAGAACACAACTAGGGGTTTTCTTTGTTCTAATTTGGAATTTTTTCACAATTTGCTAGTGCAGTAGCATCCCTTCCCCATCTCCCTATCAACGCATGATTGTAACTGGCTGGTTTCTTTGTTTCATATAAACCAACCTATTGTGGTGCCTGTGGCTACTGAAGCCTTGGCTGATTCAAAGCTTCTTGATGTGGTCAGAGCTTTGAAAATTTATGTAGCCAGAACGGCTCGGTTGAGAAAAACAGAGGCGCTGTTTGTCCTATATGTGGCCAACAAGGTTGGCGCTCCTGCTTCTAAGCAGCCTATTGCGCGCTGGATCTGTAATACGATTCAGCAGGCTCATTCTACGGCTGGATTGCCGTTACTGAAATCGGTGAAAGCCTATTCCACTAGGAAGGTGGGCTCCTCTTGGGCGGCTGTCCGAGGTATCTCGGCATTACAGCTTTGCCGAGCAGCTACTTGGTCGGGGTCAAACACTTTTGCAAAGTTCTACAAGTTTGATACCCTGGCTGATGAGGATCTCATGTTTGCTCAATCGGTGCTGCAGAGTCATCCGCACACTCCCGGCCGGTTTGGAGCTTTGGTATAAACCCCATGGTCCTTTTGGAGTCCCCAGCATCCTCTAGGACGAAGGAGAAAATAGGATTTTAATACCGACCGGTAAATCCTTTTCTCTTAGTCCGTAGAGGATGCTGGGTGCCCGTCCCAGTGCGGACTCTATCTGCAGTACTTGTATATAGTTATTGCTTAAGTTACACAAAGGTTGTGTTTGGTAAGGGTCAGGCTGTTGCTGATCTGTTTTTGTTCACACTGTTAACTGGGTTTAATTAACTGCCATGTTGTACGGTGTGGTGTGGTGTGAGCTGGTATGTATCTCACCCTTAATATAACAAAATCCTTTTCCTTGAAATGTTCATCTCCTCTGGGCACAGTTCCTATAACTGAGGTCTGGAGGAGGGGCATAGAGGGAGGAGCCAGTACACACCCATTCAAAGTCTTATAGTGTTCCCATATCTCCTGCGGATCCCGTCTATACCCCATGGTCCTTTTGGAGTCCCCAGCATCCTCTATGGACTAAGAGAAAAGGATTTACCGGTAGGTATTAAAATCCTATTTTTTATTATGATAAATTTGGTCCCAGTGCACCCTTGAGGCTACTTACCTTTCTTCTTACTATTGTAATGTACGCATACTTTGAGAAGTGGGTAGCACCTCACTGCAGCCTCAAGATCATACAGTATATGGGTGAAGAGTTTGAAGACACCTTGTAAATCGAAGCAATATTGAGTAGAGGACCACTGAAGATATTACTACTTGTGACGGTGATATTGGTAAGGGATCTACCTCTGTTTTGAATCAGTAATATACAATATAGCTGTGTTAGGGGAACCGGGACTCTAATGTTCAGTGCAACCCTGGATAAGTAACTGTTTATATTGTTATTGTATATTCTGTGTGGGGATTTGTGGGTGGGATATAACAAGACTGGTAATAGTGCTGTACATCAGCTCCATATGCTTCTTTCTATGTTGTACAGATCTAGGCTCAGATTGGCCTAGCCAAGATTGTGAGGAGAGATACTGCTAAAGGATCCTCTCACTCAGGGGTCTATGCACTGAGCCTTGGAGAGAGAAATAAAGTGGACGGAGATAAAGTACCAGCCAATCAGCTCCTAACTGTCATGTCACAGGCTGTTTTTGAACAATTACAGTTAGGAGATGGATGGCTGGTACTTTATCTCTGTCCACTTTATCTCTTTCCAAGGCTTAGGGGTCTATTTACTAAGCCTTGGATGGAAATAAAGTAGACGGAAATAAAGTACCAACCAACCAGCTCCTAACTGTCATTTTGCAAACTCAGGCTGTGACATGACAGTTAGGAGCTGATTGGCTGGTATTTTATCTTTGCCCACTTTATCTCCATCCAAGGCTAAGTAAATAGACCCCTTAGTACATTGTCCCAACAGTTAGCAAGCCCGAGGCTTCAGCATGAGGAAATACTTTTCCAGAATGCCTTTGCACTCAGAAGGAAAGCTGCAGCACCAGGAGCAGGAGGAGGGGGGAGGGGGGGAAGGGGGCACCCATGGCAAAGGATATATGAGAGGGAGCATGGGTGCCAGTGAGGCAGTAAAAGCCTTGCTTAACCTATGTGAAGAAAACCTGTGCCCGGAGTGCATCATGTCAGTGAGGTTATTGGGGTCACTGCACAACCACCGACCATTCCTGAGGATTGGAGGGAAGCAGCCAGAGCCGTAACTAGACTTTTTGGTGCCCTGTACCAGTTAGAGAATTGGTGCCCTCTCCCCCATTTTTTCCATCAGGGACATAAGGGGGAAGGGGCATTTTTTTCAATAGGGCATCATGGGGAAGGGGCATGACAAGATTGATCCCAGAGAAAGCCTACGCTATAACGCCCCTTCCCACATTTTATAAAATAATCAGCATTGAGTAGATCTATGTAGAGTGCAGCCACACATCCAATCTCTTGCAGCCACACACTACATAGATCTGCTCAGCTGCAATGCTGATCATTATTTCACAAAGTACAAGGTAAGCTTCAAATAGTTAGAATTCTTTAGTTTAATATTATCTACTTTTCTGCTGCGTGGTACACTGGGCTAAAAAACGAGATTTATGGTAAGAACATACCGTTGTTAAATCTCTTTCTGTGAGGTACACTTGGCTCAAGGAATAACATTGGTGTGTAGAGTAGGATCTTGATCCGAGGCACCAACAGGCTCAAAGCTTTGACTGTTCCCAAGATGCACAGCGCTGCCTCCTCTATAACCCCGCCTCCCTGCACAGGAGCTCAGTTTGTAAGTTGGTGCCATGCAGTAAGCAGGCAATCACCAAGAGGGCTGCTCCTGCAGCCCATATTATAAGCTAATTTTCTGAAGAAAGAAGAAATTTGAAGACTTCAAGGGCTACAGCATTGCTGGATGTCAGTCACACATCCCCTGCTGCAGCCTCATCACTCCCCCAGAGGCGCTGTATACCCCCGCGCCCTGATTGCCAGGTAACTACAGCAGAGGCTCTGGTGTATTTCTGGTAACACACTCGCTGCTGCCCTCCAGGATCGCGTGGCCGCAGGTAAATGGGGAGGTAAGGGGTCTCTTTGGCCGCTGTTTACCGCGATCCGGTGTGGCCGTGGGAGGCGGTCCGTGCGAGCACTGGCGTGGACACTGTTGCTTGGCAGCCGCTCCACTAGCCACCAGGGTCACGGCACAGGTGGGCGATTTTCCCTCTAATAAAACCCCGGTTTCTCTGACGTCCTAGTGGATGCTGGGAACTCCGAAAGGACCATGGAGAATAGCGGGCTCCGAAGGAGGCTGGGCACTCTAGAAAGATTTATGACTACCTGGTGTGCACTGGCTCCTCCCACTATGACCCTCCTCCAAGCCTCAGTTAGATTTTGTGCCCGGCCGAGGTTGGATGCACACTAGGGGCTCTCCTGAGCCCTTAGAAAGAAAGTATAGATTTAGTTTTTTATTTTTAGTGAGACCTGCTGGCAACAGGCTCACTGCAGCGAGGGACTAAGGGGAGAAGAAGCGAACTTGCCTGCTTGCAGCCGGATTGGGCTTCTTAGGCTACTGGACACCATTAGCTCCAGAGGGATCGACCGCAGGCCCAGCCTTGATGTTCGGTCCCGGAGCCGCGCCGCCGTCCCCCTTACAGAGCCAGAAGCAAGAAGAGGTCCGGAAAATCGGCGGCATGAAGACTTCTGTCTTCACCAAGGTAGCGCACAGCACTGCAGCTGTGCGCCATTGCTCCTCATACACACTTCACACTCCGGTCACTGAGGGTGCAGGGCGCTGGGGGGGGGGGGGGGGCGCCCTGAGCAGCAATAAAAACACCTTGGCTGGCAAAAATACCACAATATATAGCCCCAGAGGCTATATATGTGGTAAATACCCCTGCCAGATTCCACAAAAAAGCGGGAGAATAGTCCGCGGAAAAGGGGCGGAGCTATCTCCCTCAGCACACTGGCGCCATTTTCCCCTCACAGCTCCGCTGGAAGGAAGCTCCCTGGCTCTCCCCTGCAGACTACACTACAGAAAAGGGTAAAAAAGAGAGGGGGGGCATTAAATTTAGGCGCAATATATTAGTGATGAGCGGGTTCGGTTTCTCTACAATATATATTTATATAGAAAAAGCAGCTATAGGGGACATAACTCAGTTAGTCCCTGCATTATATAGCGCTCTGGTGTGTGCTGGCATACTCTCACTCTGTCCCCCCAAAGGGCTTTTGTGGGTCCTGTCCTCTATTAGAGCATTCCCTGTGTGTGTGCGGTGTGTCGGTACGGCTGTGTCGACATGTTTGATGAGGATAATGATGTGGAGGCGGAGCAGATGCCTTTAGAAGGGATGTCACCCCCTGGGGGGCAGACACCTGAGTGGATGAGCTTATGGAAAGAAATGAGTGCACGTATAGACTCCTTACACATGCCAACTGTGGGACAGCCTAGTTCTCAGCTCGTGCCTGTCCAGGTGTCTCAAAGGTCATCAGGGGCTCTAAAACGCCCGCTACCTCAGATCACAGACGCAGATGTCGACACTGATACTGACACCAGTGTCGACGACGATGAGTCGAATCTAATGCCCATTAAGGCCATTCACTGCATGATTGAGGCAATGAAAGAGGTGTTAAACATTTCTGATTTACATCCAGGTACCACAAAAAAGGGTATTATGTTTGGGGAGAAAAAACTACCCGTAGTTTTTCCCCCGTCAGATGAATTAAATGAAGTGTGTGAAGAAGCGTGGGCTTCCCCTGATAAAAAATTGGTAATTCCTAAGAAGGTACTAATGGCGTTCCCTTTCCCGCCAGAGGATAGGTCACGTTGGGAAACACCTCCTAGGGTGGATAAAGCGCTCACACGTTTGTCTAACAAGGTGGCACTACCGTCTCAGGATACGGCCGCCCTTAAGGAGCCTGTTGATAGAAAGCAGGAGGCGATCCTGAAGTCTGTATATACACACTCAGGCATTATACTTAGACCAGCTATTGCGTCAGCATGGATGTGCAGTGCTGCCGCTGCGTGGTCGGATAAACTGTCAGAAAATATTGACACATTAGACAGAGACAAGATTCTGCTAACAATTGACCATATCAAAGACTCAGTCTTATATATGAGAGATGCACAGAGGGAAATCTGCCGGCTGGCATCTAAAGTAAGTGCATTGTCCATTTCTGCTAGGAGAGGCTTATGGACTCGCCAGTGGACAGGAGATGCAGATTCCAAAAGGCACATGGAAGTTTTGCCTTATAAGGGTGAGGAATTATTTGGGGATGGTCTCTCGGACCTAGTTTCCACAGCAACGTCTGGGAAGTCAGCATTTTTACCCCATGTCCCCTCACAGCCTAAGAAGGCGCTGTTTTATCAGGTTCAGTCCTTTCGGACCCAGAAAAACAAGCGTGGAAAAGGCGGATCTTTTCTGTCTAGAGGCAGAGGTAGGGGAAAAAGGCTGCAACAAACAGCAGGTTCCCAGGAGCAAAAGTCCTCCCCCGCTTCTTCTTCCAAGTCCGTCGCATGACGGTGGGGCTCCACAGGCGGAGCCAAGTACGGTGGGGGGCCGCCTCAAGAATTTCAGCGATCAGTGGGCTCGCTCACAGGTGGATCCCTGGATCCTTCAAATAGTATCTCAGGGGTACAAACTGGAATTCGAGGCGTCTCCACCCCACCGGTTCCTAAAATCTGCCTAGCCGATTGCTCCCTCAGACAGGGAGGCGGTGCTTGCAGCAATTCACAAGCTGTTTTCCCAGCAGGTGATAGTCAAGGTACCCCTACTTCAACAAGGCCGGGGTTACTATTCCACACTATTTGTGGTGCCGAAACCGGACGGTTCGGTGAGACCCATTTTAAATTTGAAATCCTTGAACACATACATAAAAAAATTCAAGTTCAAGATGGAATCGCTCAGGGCGGTTATTGCAAGCCTGGACGAGGGGGACTACATGGTATCCCTGGACATCAAGGATGCGTACTTGCATGTCCCCATTTACCATCCTCACCAGGAGTACCTCAGATTTGTGGTACAGGATTGCCATTACCAATTCCAGACGCTGCCATTTGGACTCTCCACGGCACCAAGGGTATTTACCAAGGTTATGGCAGAAATGATGATACTCCTTCGAAAAAAGGGAGTTTTAATTATCCCGTACTTGGACGATCTCCTAATAAAGGCACGGTCCAAGGAACAGTTGTTGGTGGGAGTAGCACTATCTCAGGAAGTGCTGCGCCAGCACGGCTGGATTCTGAATATCCCAAAGTCACAGCTGGTTCCGACTACACGTCTACTGTTCCTGGGTATGATTCTGGACACAGTCCAGAAAAAAGTGTTTCTCCCGGAGGAGAAAGCCAGGGAGTTGTCTTCTCTAGTCAGAGACCTCCTGAAACCAAAACAGGTATCGGTGCATCACTGCACGCGGGTCCTGGGAAAGATGGTAGCCTCTTACGAGGCAATTCCATTCGGCAGGTTCCATGCCAGAATCTTTCAGTGGGACCTGTTGGACAAATGGTCCGGATCGCATCTTCAGATGCATCGTTTAATAACCATGTCTCCAAGAACCAGGGTGTCTCTTCTGTGGTGGCTGCACAGTGCTCATCTTCTGGAGGGCCGCAGATTCGGCATACAGGACTGGGTCCTGGTGACCACGGATGCCAGCCTTCGAGGCTGGGGGGCAGTCACAAGGGGAAGAAACTTCCAAGGACTATGGTCAAGTCAGGAGACTTCCCTTCACATAAATATTCTGGAACTAAGGGCCATGTACAATGCCCTAAGTCAAGCAAAATACCTGCTCCTACACCAGCCGGTGCTGATCCAGTCAGACAACATCACGGCAGTCGCCCATGTAAATCGACAGGGCGGCACAAGAAGCAGGATGGCAATGGCAGAAGCCACAAGAATTCTCCGTTGGACGGAAAATCATGTACTAGCACTGTTAGCAGTGTTCATTCCGGGAGTGGCCAACTGGGAAGCAGACTTTCTCAGCAGGCACGACCTCCACCCGGGAGAGTGGGGACTTCATCCAGAAGTCTTCCAAATGATTGTAAATCAGTGGGATCGTCCACAGGTGGACATGATGGCGTCCCGCCTAAACAAAAAACTAGAGAGGTATTGCGCCAGGTCAAGAGACCCTCAGGCTATAGCTGTGGACGCTCTAGTGACACCGTGGGTGTACCAGTCAGTTTATGTGTTCCCTTCTCTGCCTCTCATACCAAAGGTATTGAGAATAATAAGAAAGCGAGGAGTAAACACAATTCTCGTGGTTCCGGATTGGCCAAGACGAGCGTGGTACCCGGAACTTCAAGAGATGATCTCAGAGGACCCGTGGCCTCTGCCGCTCAGACAAGACCTGCTACAGCAGGGGCCCTGTCTGTTCCAAGACTTACCGCGGCTGCGTTTGACGGCATGGCGGTTGAACGCCGGATCCTGAAGGAAAAGGGCATTCCGGAGGAAGTCATTCCTACGCTTATTAAAGCCAGGAAAGATGTTACAGCAAATCATTATCACCGCATATGGCGGAAATATGTTGCATGGTGTGAGGCCGAAAAGGCCCCAACAGAGGAATTTCAACTAGGTTGATTTCTGCATTTCCTGCAAGCAGGAGTGAATATGGGCCTAAAACTGGGATCCATTAAAGTACAGATCTCGGCACTGTCGATTTTCTTTCAAAAAGAATTAGCTTCAGTACCTGAAGTTCAGACATTTGTAAAAGGAGTGCTGCACATTCAGCCCCCGTTTGTGCCTCCTGTGGCACCTTGGGATCTCAACGTGGTGTTGAGTTTCTTGAAATCGCATTGGTTTGAGCCACTAAAAACCGTGGATCTGAAATATCTCACGTGGAAAGTGGTCATGTTATTGGCCTTGGGTTCGGCCAGGCGAGTATCAGAATTGGCGGCTTTATCATGTAAAAGCCCTTATCTGATTTTCCATATGGATAGGGCAGAATTGAGGACTCGTCCCCAGTTTCTCCCTAAGGTGGTGTCAGCGTTTCACCTGAACCAGCCTATTGTGGTGCCTGCGGCTACTAAGGACTTGGAGGACTCCAAGTTGCTAGACGTTGTCAGGGCCCTGAAAATATATGTTTCCAGGACGGCTAGAGTCAGAAAGTCTGACTCGCTGTTTGTTCTGTATGCACCCAACAAGCTGGGTGCTCCTGCTTCTAAGCAGACTATTGCTCGTTGGATTTGAAGTACAATTCAGCTTGCACATTCTGTGGCAGGCCTGCCACAGCCAAAATCTGTAAAAGCCCATTCCACAAGGAAGGTGGGCTCATCTTGGGCGGCTGCCCGAGGGGTCTCGGCTTTACAACTTTGCCGAGCAGCTACTTGGTCAGGGGCAAACACGTTTGCAAAATTCTACAGATTTGATACCCTGGCTGAGGAGGACCTGGAGTTCTCTCATTCGGTGCTGCAGAGTCATCCGCACTCTCCCGCCCGTTTGGGAGCTTTGGTATAATCCCCATGGTCCTTTCGGAGTTCCCAGCATCCACTAGGACGTCAGAGAAAATAAGAATTTACTCACCGGTAATTCTATTTCTCGTAGTCCGTAGTGGATGCTGGGCGCCCATCCCAAGTGTGGTTTATCTGCAATACTTGTACATAGTTATTGTTAACTAAATCGGGTTATTGTTGAGCCATCTGTTGAGAGGCTCAGTTGTTTTCATACTGTCAAACTGGATATAGTATCACGAGTTGTACGGTGTGATTGGTGTGGCTGGTATGAGTCTTACCCGGGATTCAAAATCCTTCCTTATTATGTCAGCTCGTCCGGGCACAGTGTCCTAACTGAGGCTTGGAGGAGGGTCATAGTGGGAGGAGCCAGTGCACACCAGGTAGTCATAAATCTTTCTAGAGTGCCCAGCCTCCTTCGGAGCCCGCTATTCCCCATGGTCCTTTCGGAGTTCCCAGCATCCACTACGGACTACGAGAAATAGAATTACCGGTGAGTAAATTCTTATTTTTCTTTCATAGCCCACAGCCACCTCCAGCTCCAGGGCGCCATTTGGGTAAATTTTCCCACCCTGGAGCTGCATATCTCTCCCTCACTCCCTGTTAGCCGCCATCACACGGAGCTGCGCTGTTCCTGGGACTGCTGGGGCTAATCCTCCTCTGTAAAGCCGCCTGCTCGCCAGCACTGTGCATTTTACAGGACACTTAAGTATTCTACCTGTCAAGGGACAGTGTTAGTTAAGAAAGAGTGCATGCATTCAGGGTTGAGTGGTACAAACACCCTATGATATACATCCAGTACATACTGTGTTTTGTTATATCTACTGTTTACATATAGCTATACTGAGTATTACTTTATATTGCCAGTCCAGTGCAGTTTTATTGTCTGGTATAATTTCTGCATTGTACAATTGTGACTATATGTGTGTGTGCATGTAGCTGCTGCGTGGCTGCCATCTCGTGAATTTCACTCATCTTACTACTCTTATATTCTATAACCTGAAGGGGCTGAGTGCGTCAGGTTTGTTACATGATATAGGTATTTCACAAGACATACTCGCTGTGTATTTTTCTGTGTGATTTATAGTCACCATATATCTCTGGGCTTCCCGGTTTCTGCTGACACACTACAGCGGGAGTTCTTGTTAGGTATATCGCTGCTAATATTGTACTAGGTTGCCTGATATTATGCTTATCATTATGTCAGCTACACGGGGCAACGGAACTGGGGCTTCTCCCACATTGCATGGTGGTGATGCTGCAGTCACTTTTGAGGAGAACATGGCAGTGGAGAGTTCAGGTTCAGGGGGTTCCTTACCCCCCAGTGGGTCTGTAGCCCCGGGGGCCACTAGTGACCCACCTTGGGCTACCTTCTCCATGTTATTGAATACGCTGGTAATTAAACTTACGCCCCCTGTGGGACCTCCTATGCCAGTGCAGCAGTTTATGGTCCTTACAGTCAATCCGCCATGGGCGGATCAAATCTCTTCACAGTTACAGCAATTGAACCGCTGGCTGACTAAAAATAAGTCTCACTTTCGCATACCTAAGACTAAGGCATCTTCTAAATGGTCCGCTACTTCCTCACAATCCACTGCTATTCCGGACACATCCCCTGAGGAGGATGGTGCATATACTGACCACACAGAAACTGACTCTGGTGGATGTCCCTGATTTGATTGAGGCTATCAGTTTCTGATGAACGTGAGCCTGTGGCTGTCTCTACAAATCCGGACAGATTTAATCGTAAGAAGATGGTTAAACAAGTTTTACCTCATTCTAAACACCTGGTCGACATACATCAGGAATCCTGGGAAAATCCGGGAACAAAATTTACACCGCATAAGACACTGTTGGCTTGCTATCCTCTCTCTGCGGAGCTGTGAAAAATTGGGAAACTCCTCCGCCTGTAGATTCTCATGTGGCCTGCATGGTAGTTTCCTCAGCTCTGCTAGTAACTACCATCACCTCTCTGAAGGAACCGAGTTGTTTAAAAGCGATTTACACCCTAACAGGGGCTGTGCATAGGCAAACCATTGCAACAACTTGGGCTGCTAAAGGTGTTGAAGCATGAGCTCAGGAGCTGGAGGTGAGGCTACCTTCCAACGCTTCTGATCATGCCAGACAATGTCTCTCATATATTGCCACGGCTTCTCTATACCATAAGGAGGCGGCTTCCGATGCCAGGGTGCTGGCGGACAAGGCTGCCACTACGTCCATCTTGGCTCGACGTATCCTTCGGTTGAGATCCTGGTTGGTGGATATGGATTCTAAGAAAACCTTGAAGGTGCTTCCTTTTAAGGGAGGCACTCTTTTTGGCGAAGACCTCAATAAGATTGTGGCTGACCTGGCTTCTGCTAAAACAGCTTCCCTACCTAATACGGCTCCTTCCGCACAGAAGGCTAAAAGTACTTTCCCTTGGCCCTTTCATCTTCCAGGTAAAGCAAAAGGTCAGGCATACCCGAAACAAGCTCGTACTTCCAAACCTGCCAAGCCTAGATCAAAGCGGGCCTGGGCTGCCCGTCAGCCTGCTTCCAAAACTGACAAGCCTGCCGCATGATGGGGCAGGCCTCCCTCTGGGGGATCCCAGGGTGGGGGGCCGGCTTCTAGGTTTTGCCCAGGAATGGTTGAGGACCACTTCCGATGCCTGGGTAAGGGAAGTCGTAACTTGAAGTTACGCCGTACCCATCAAGAACCGTCCCCCTCATCGATTTTGCCTGACAGATGTTCCTTTGGTCCCAGTGAAGGCAAACACTTTTCATTCAGTGGTACATTCCCTCCTGACCACAGGAGTGGTAGTACAGGTGCCTCTGGCTCAGAGATGCAAGGGGTACTATTCACAGCTGTTTCTAGTCCTTGAACAAGTCATTGAACAAGTATGTGAGGCTCTCCAAGTTTTGTATGGAAACTCTATGCTCTATTGTTCTGGCCTTTGAGCCTGGGGATTATATGGTCTCCCTGGACATACAGGATACCTACCTGCATATTCCTATTGCAGTGTCTCATCAGCAGTACCTGAGGTTTGCGGTGGGCAACCTTCATTACCAATTTCTGGCATTACCTTTTGGTTTGACAACGGCTCCGCGAGTTTTCACCAAAGTCATGGCGCTAATGATGGCTGTACTCCGCCGTCAAGGGGTCAGGATCCTACCATACCTGGAAGATTTGTTGATCCTGGCAAATTCCCCAGAACTTCTCCTGTGTCATCTAGATCTGACTGTCCAGTTCATGAAAGCCCATCGGTGGCTAGTCAACTGGAAGTAATCTTCACTGGTTCCTGCTCGGAGCATGGTGCTCTTGGGAGCGTTATTGGACACTCATAATCAGAGGTTGTTCTTATCTCAGGAGAAAGTCCTGAAGCTTCAGGACAGGTTACAATGCTTCCTATCTCGTCTGCAAGTGTCGATACATTCGGCAATGCAATTGCTAGGTCTCATGGTGTCAGCTTTCAACATGGTGGAGTATGCTCAATTCCATTCTCGCCCTCTGCAGAAGTTAATTCTAGCCAAGTGGGATGGCCTGCCTCACCGGATCTGATCTCACATGATCTCCTTGTCTACGGAGGTCGGCCTGTCACTGAGCTGGTGGCTTCAGAACCATCGAGTGAGCAGGGGCACCGGATCAGATCTCACATGATCTCCTTGTCTCCGGAGGTCCGCCTGTCACTGAGCTGGTAGCTTCAGAACCATCGAGTGAGCAGTGGTCGTCCGTTCTGGATATCCAACTGGGTCCTTCTGACGACGGATGCCAGTCTGAGAGGTTGGGGCGCGGTGTTGGAACAACACTTCCTTCAGGGTCGGTGGACCGAGGAGGAGTCTCTACTCCTGATAAACATTCTGGAACTGCGGGCAGTGTTCAATGCTCTGAACCTGGCCCAGCATTTGATAAAGAACATACCTGTTCAAGTACAATCTTACAAAGCCACCACGGTGGCGTATATCAATCATCTAGGTGGCACTCGGGGCCACATGGCAAAGAGGTAAGTATCACGGATTCTTCAGTGGGCAGAACGCCGTCTGCCGGCCATATCCACAGTGTTCATTCCAGGGGTCCTAAACTGGGAAGCAGACTTTCTCAGTCGTTAGGACGTATACGCCGGAGAGTGGAGCCTCCATCCAGAGGTGTTTCAACTTCTCGTGGACAAGTGGGGCCTTCCAGATGTGGACCTGATGGCATCTCGACACAATCACAAGGTTCCGGTCTTTGGAGCAAGGACAAGGGATCCTCAAGCAGCGTTCGTGAACGCTCTGGCAATTACATGGAACTTTCGGCTACCGTATGTGGGCAGGTGTCACTCCTGCCCAGAGTAATACGGAAGTTCAAGCAAGAAGGAGGATACCTACTTCTGATCACTCTAGCGTGGCCCAGACAGCACTGGTTCTCTGATCTACAGGGCCTCTCACTGGATCGTCCCCTTCTACTTTCACAATGACCAGACCCCTTCGTTCAGGGCCCTTGTGTTTACCAGGACTTGGCCCGTCTGGCTTTGATGGCGTGGCTCTTGAAGCTTCCGTCTAGAGGCCCAAGGGTTTTTCTGAGGAGGTCATTCAAACTATGTTGAAGGCCCGTAATCCGCTTCTGCTCGGATTTACCATAGGGTCCGGTAGGCTTACTTTACTTGGTGTGCGTCTCGCAATCATGACGTTTTCAAGTTTAGCACGGCCAAACTGTTGGCTTTCCTACAACAGGGCCTGGACTTAGGACTTTGTCTGGCCTCCCTCAAGATTCACATTTCTGCCTTGTCGGTTTGGTTTTAGAGAAAGATTGCTGCCCTATCTGATGTTCATACATTTACTCAGGGTGTGTTGTGGATTGCGTCTCCTTATGTACCTCCTGTGGCTCCGTGGGATCTGTTGGTGTTTCTGGAGGCCTTGCAAGATTTTCCATTTGAACCTCTTGCCTCTGCTGACCTTAAGTAGCTTTCCCTTAAGGTGTTATTTTTTCTGGCTATTGCTTCAGCTAGAAGGGTCTCGGACTTGGGAGCCTTATCCTGTAAGTCTCCCCATTTGATTTTTCACCGTGACCGCGCGGTTCTTAGAACGCAACCGGGTTATTTACTCAAGGTGGTGTCTTCCTTCCACCTTAATCAGGAGATTGTGGTTCTGGCCTTTAATTCTCCTGAGTTGTCTTCGAAAGAGCGGTCTTTAAATGTGGTACGGGCTCTCCGTATCTATGTGAAAATAACATCCTCCATTAGAAAATCTGATTCTCTTTTTGTACTGTTTGGTTTTCACAAACGTGGCTGGCCTGCTTCCAAGCAGACCCTGGCCAGATGGATTAGAATGGTGATTGCACATGCTTATGTACAGGCTGGTCGTCCAGCTCCTGCTACCATCAAAGCCCATTCTACTCGGTCGGTTGGACCTTTTGGGCGGCCCACCGTTGTCAGGAATCAACTCACCACAGTCACATCTGTCCGTCGGTGCGGACTCCGTCCGGGGGCCCTACGTTCTGCTGTCATCCGCACCTCTGCCGCCGGACGTCATCCTGGGCCTAGGGGCGCTTCTGTGACAGCGGGTGTGTGAGCACGCCGCGTTCCCGCCGGGCCGCGGCATGGGCGCCGCCATGAGAGTCTCCATCGGTCAGAATACGGCGGCCAATCCGGTGCTTGGCCGCACCTCCTTTTCCCACTCCAACCAATGCCTGCACACCAGGGGGTATATCAAGAGCTGCAGGGTGAGCCTGTGGTTATCCTGAACTTTGTGTCACTCCTGCGACCCATGTGTCTGGATCTTGTACCTGTTCCTCCGTGTTCCTGGTTACCTACCTGTTCCTCCGTGTTCCTGGTTACCTACCTGTGACTCCGTGTTCCTGGTTATCCTTTTACAACTCCGTGGAACTACAAGCCTCAGCAACACCTGCTTTTGTTAACAGGCTTCACACTTATCTCCAACACAGTGTGCTTCAGCCTAGCAGTAGAGACTCTCTCCAGGTGCATTCCATCACCTCACCTGTGATGCAGCTTGCTTGCTGCTTGTGCCTCATCACCTGCACTGTGAACTTTGCTAGTCTCCTGCCTCTGCTACCAGGTTTGCTGTATATTACCATCTCTGCTGGCTCCATGTTTTAAAACTACTCTGGTTCCCATACCAGATCATCATTCATCTGTTATCATTCATCAGTTATCATTCATCAGTTATCATTCATCCATTGTCATATTTCTGTTGCCATAGACTCTCAGCTTCCAAGCTGCACCGTTTACATTGCATTCCTTATTGTTTATTTCTGCTGCCTTTGTGAACTTTCTGTTAATAAAACATCATTGCGCTCATGCGCAGAAACTTAATCCAGCCTCCTCACTTCTTCCCTCCTACCTCCACTGACCAACTAGCGCCCCCTCCGGGGACACAAACAAAACCGAACCTGACAACCGTGGTGCGACCCTTGAACAATTGTGCAAGGCGTCTACATGTTCCTCAGTGAACACATTCATAAAGTTCTATGTTCTTGGAAACAGTCAAAGCTTTGAGCTTGTTGGTGCCTCGGATCAAGATCCTACTCTACACACCGATGTTATTCCTTGTGGAGCCAAGTGTACCTCACAGAAAGAGATTTAACAACGGTAAGTTCTTACCATAAATCTAGTTTTTTAGAGCATATGCCTGTTGGAGCAATATTGAATGGCTCAGGTAACTTGGTATTGTATGAAGAAACTTGTGGTGACTCATATTGATGCGTTAGTAGGAAATTAAAAAATGAGCACATGAGGAACAGTTTTGTACCTGGAACAAACCATGTTGCAATTCAAAGGGTGCATGTGTTTTTATTTTTTGAATGCAGGGTAAATACTGGCTGCTTTTGTGTGCAGTGGACATATACTGTAGTTATAGAATTAAGGGGCAGATTTTTTAAGCCTGCTGAAGTGATAAAGTGGAAGGTGATAACGCACCAGCCAATGAGCTCCTAACTGTCATTTTTCAATCCGACCCTGTAACATGGAAGCTCGGAGCTGATTGGCTGGTGCGTTATCACCTTCCACTTTATCACTTCACCAGGCTTAACAAATATGCCCCTGAGTTATGCTGCTTTCAGATCGCAAATGCCGGATCCCACCCGGTAAGAGAAACGTGTCCTTACCGGGTGGGATCCGGCATTTGCGCTCCTTTGCTGGCTTTCCGACCCAGCAATATATATATTGCCATAGCAGCAGGGGGCGCAGCAGCAGCAGGGGTGGAGGCGGCGCTGGGAGATGAGCTCATATCCTGCGCCGCCTCTCCCTATGCTGTGAATGGGAGCCGTGTCGCATCGGAACGGCTCCCATTCACACTGCACCTGACCCGGTATTCAACCCGTTAATAACCCTTCTTTTTTACCGGGCTGAATTACCGGTTCAGGCGACCCGCTAATTCATCAAAGGAGCTTTCACATCGCACACTGACCCGTTTCGACCCGGCAATATGCCGTGTCGATACCGGGCTATTTGTGCGATGTGAAAGGGGTATTAGGAAACACCACTTCCTAACACCTAAATATCTTTTTAAATCTGCCCAACCTGCAGTACAGCATGGCATTTCCAGGGTACAAATTAAGATATTTCTTTTTGCTCCATTTTTTATTTGGTTCTAGACTTGAGTCAGGAAACATGTATCCAGACATTGCCTTCACAAATACACCCATTAACCCTACATCTAGATATGTCTCTGAACCAACCACTCCCAGCCATTCCCCCCCGTGCAAAAAGCAACATGTTATAGTCTGAATGTTCTTGCAAAACTGATGTGTTACAGTTTGAAAAATAATAAATGGTCAATAAATAATCACATTAATTTAGTTAAAGGCTAAAAACAACAAAACTGAAATGTTTATTTATAGTATAAACAATAATGGAACCTTTACTTTGAAATCTAATTGTATTTGTGGTCCCCTTGCCTGCATCGTCAAGTTCTTGGATGGTCATGTGACTTATAGTAATCTCATTTTTCCAGATAATGGATTGTTCTCTATATCAGGCCTGGCCAACCTGTGACTCTCCAGCTGTTGTGAAACGAAATATCCCAGCATCCCCTGCACAGTTTTAGCATTCCCTAATAGCAAAAATGTGGCAGGGCATGCTGGGACATGTAGATCACAACAGCTGGAGAACCACAAGTTGGCCAGGCTGCTCTATATCTTGCATTGTGTTTATTTTTATGGTGTTTTCCATGTACTGCAGATTCCCTCGAAAAAAATGCAGAGAATCCCAGATAAGAAACAGTTTGTCTATGTCACTGTGACATCCAACAGTTGCAAATTAGAGAAAGCTATCTTGGTGTCCCATCGAATCGGATATATTTTCATACAGACTGACAAACCCATCTATACTCCGGGATCCACAGGTAAAGAGCGGCTGATATACAGTGGGATGATAAAGTGATGTGGAAATAAATATTACTCCAAGGAACCCTACTGCTGGACATGGGACCTGTTCGCAGTAGCAAATTTGTTCTCTAATGGACAAAACCATTTGAACTGCAGGGGGGACAGATACAGTATAAAATGTGCAGAAAGAGTTAGATTTCGTGGGTTACGGTGTTTCTGTGCAGGGTAAATACTGGATGCTTTATTTTTACATTGCAATTTAGATTTCAGTTTGAACACACCACACCCAAATCTAACTCTCTTCATGTTATATCTGCCCCCCTGCAGTGCACATGGTTTTGCGCATTAGAGAACAAATTTGCTGCTGCGATCAAGTCTGAATTAGGCCCATTAATTGGTTGATTCTGATCTGGGAGCAAAGAAAACAAGCAAGTAGCTTTTAACATTTTTGCATGCAGGGTAAATACTGGCTGCTTTGACATATAGCACTCAAGTGCTGGGAAGCTTTATTTTTACACTGTCATTTACATTTGAGTTTGGTCACACCCCTCTGATCTAAATCACTCTGCACATGTTACACCTCCCCTACCTGCAGTGCAACAACATTTCTCTAACGTCCTAGAGGATGCTGGGGTCCATTTAGTACCATGGGGTATAGATGGGTCCGCAGGAGATTTCGGCACTTTAAGACTTTTTTACAGTGTGAACTGGCTCCTCCCTCTATGCCCCTCCTCCAGACCTCAGTTTAGAAAATGTGCCCGGTGAGACTGAACGCACGCTAGTGGAGCTCTACAGAGTTCTACTGGAAAATACTTTATTATGTTTTTTATTTTACAGGGAAGCTGCTGGCAACAAGTATGTTATAGAGAGGGGGGAAGTGTTTATTACATTGGGTGAGCGTGCCTAATATTGAAATAAAGTGCTGAAGGCAGAGGCGGAACTACCGCCAGTGCAACCAGTGCGTTGCACTGGGGCCCGCCTCTGTCCAGGGGCCCAAAGCATGTAATGAGTCAAACTGACTCATTACATGCCGCTGTGTGCTGCGGGCAACCGCTGCCCGCAGCACACAGCCGCCTGGAGAGGAGAGAAGCGCAGCGGCACGGGGGTAAGGAGGAGGAGGGAGGTGGAGGAGGGAGCCACAGCAGCGCTTTGTTACTGGTGGAGGCGCTGCTGCTGCTGCCCCTCTGCTTCACTATAGGCTGTCTTCCGAGAACAGCCTATAGTGAAGCAGAGGGGCAGCAGCAGCAGCGCCTCCACCAATAACACAGCGCTGCTGCGGCTCCCTCCTCCACCTCCCTCCTCCTCCTTCTCTCCTGCCCGGGAATTGTCAGAAGCTGCACCGAGGAGCCTGAGCCAGCGGAGAGGGTAAGTATAATTCATTCTTTCTTTCTTTCTTTCTTTCTTGGGACTGCCTGCCGCAATGTGTAAAAATGGGGAATCTGCCTGCCGCAATGTGTAAAAAGGGGGAATCTGCCTTCTGCAATGTGTAAAAATGGGGAATCTGCCTGCCGCTATGTGTAAAAATGGGGAATCTGCCTGCCGCAATGTGTAAAAAGGAGGAATCTGCCAGCCGTAATGTGTAAAAAGGGGGTACGCTGTCTGCCGTAATGTGTAACAAAGGCACGCTGTCTGCCGTAATGTGTAAAAAGGGGGACGCTGTCTGCCGTAATGTGTAAAAAGGGGACGCTGTCTGCCGTAACGTGTAAAAAGGGGACGCTGTCTGCCGTTATGTGTAAAAGTGTATGCTGTCTGCCGTAAATGTGTAAAAAAAGGACGCTGTCTGCCGTAATGTGTAAAAAGGGGGACGCTGTCTGCCGTTATGTGTAAAAAGTGTACACTGTCTGCCGCTATGTTTAACAAGGGCACGCTGTCTGCCGTTATGTGTAAAAAGTGTATGCTGTCTGCCGCTATGTGTAACAAGGGCACGCTGTCTGCCGTTATGTGTATAAAGGGGACGCTGTCTGCCGTTGTGTGTAAAAAGTGCACGCTGTCTGCCGTAATGTGTAAAAAGGGGGACGCTGTCTGCCGTAATGTGTAAAAAGGGGGTGCTGTCTGCCGTAATGTGTAAAAAGAGGAATCTGTCTGCCGTAAGGTGTAAAAGGGTCTCTACCGTGTGTAGTGGTGCTACTGTGCGGCGTAATTTGAATAATGGAGACTACAGTGCACCGTTTTATGAATTGGTATTATTTTGTGGCCACACCCCTTCCCCACGAAGCCACGCCACTATGTATTTTTGCGCGCGCCTACGACGCGCACTGCCTCTGGTTTGCATGCAGGGGTGCCGTTTCTTGCACACAGTGCTAAAATGTCTAGTTACGGCACTGTTGCTAGGTATCCATTTCTCTGGCCCTGACCAGGTCCCCCCTCCCCAGATCCTCTCCAGAGGTGAGGGGATGGACTTGGATGGGATGTGGGGGGGGGGGGGGGGGGCAAAGCATTTTGTCGCACCTGGGCCCACCGCTCGCTAGTTCCGCCACTGGCTGAAGGTTTTGTATAATAAATATACATATACAATTCTCTTCATATAGGGCGCAGTGTGTGAGCTGGCAAATCTCTCTGCGTTACTCTGACAGATTTTAGTGTGGGTCTGTCACGATAGCTCTCCTGTGTAATTGTGGTGTGAAAGTGCACGTTCGTGACATGTCAGACAGTGGAGAGAGCTCATCCCCTGAGGAAGCTATGTTAGATACGCAGGAGTTTAATGTGGTAGCCCTTCCCTCACAGAAGGTAGGTGAGAAAATTACAAAGTAATATGTTAAAGCTTTCTAGAAAATTCTCTGAGTCTGAACAACAGACAAAATACTGGAGAAAGTCAGTGGAGGATGTACTATTTGCTGATCCCTCCGCGTCATCCACACGGGACACCTCAAGTTCCCAAAAGAGGTCACTTGTGCAGATTATGCAATGTGACACAGACACAGATTCCGACACAGGTGTCGACACTGGGGATTTGAGAGGGGTGGACCCCAAGTTAGCAAAAATAATTCAATGTATGATAATTGCTATTAGGGAGGTGTTAGAGATTACAGAAACAACACCTGAACCTGAGGAAATGGATTATTTTAATTTAAATAAGAAACTGGTGATAACTTTTCCTCCTTCAAAGGAATTGAATACATTCTTTGAAAAATCCTGGTCTAATCCAGAAAAGAAATTTCATATTCCTAGAAGAATACGTTTAGTGTACCCCTTTCCTGAAGAAGATAGGAAAAGATGGGAGACACCCCCCAGGGTAGACACATCAGTTTCTAGGTTGTCTAAGAAAATAATTTTACCTGCCCCAGGGTTGGCTTCATTAAAGGAGCCTGCTGACCGTAAATTAGAGACAACCTTAGAATCCCTTTGTATGGCTACCGGAACGTTACTCGGGCCCACCATTGCTTGTGCATGGGTACGTAACGCTATTGGAAAATGGTCAGACAACTTGCTAGCAAATATAGACACAGTTGATAAGGATGATATGGTCTTAACTCTCGGTCACAGAAAGGATTCTGCAGGATACTTGGTGGAAGCTATGAAGGATATTGGGTTATTAGGATCAAAATCCTCAGCTATGGCGATTTCAGCTCGCAGAGCACTGTGGATTCGCCAATGGAATGCAGATGCAGAATCAAAAAGGAATATTGAAGCACTCCCCTAGGGTGAGGCGCTATTTGGGGACCAGCTGGATGCCATGATTTCAATGACTACCTCAGGTAAATCAGCATTTCTTCCTTATGCAGAGGCACCTGCAAATAAAGCATATCATTCACATCTGATGCAGTCCTTTTGGCCCAACAAACACAAAAAAAACAAAGGTACCCCCTTCTTCACAGGAAGAGGGCGGGGTAGAGGTAGGAAATCTACAACAGCATCAGGATCGCAGGAGCAGAAGTCAGCCGCTGCTTCTGCTAAAAGCATAGCATGACGCTGGGGCTCCCCTGCGGGAGTCCGCTCAGGTGGGGGCGCATTTAAAACTTTTCAGTCAGATCTGGGTACAATCAGATCTGGATCCTTGAATACTACAAATAGTATCCCAAGGTTTCAAGATCTCCCCCCATGCCGATTTTTCAAATCAGCCTTACCAGTTTTTGTTCAAGACAGAAGAAATATAATGGAAGCAATACAGAAATTATGTCAGGACGAGGTAATTACCTTAGTCCCTTGGCTACAACAGGAAAAAGGATTTTATTCAAGCCTGTTTGTGGTACCAAAGCCGGACAGCTCGGTCAAACCAATTTTAAATCTAAAATTGTTGAATCTTTACCTAAAAAGATTCAAATTCAAGATGGAGTCCCTGAGGGCAGTAATCTCCAGCTTGGAGGAGAAGGAATTTATGGTGTTGGTGAACATCAAGGATGGGCATGTTCCCATTTACCCTCCACATCAAGCATACCTGAGGTTTGCGTTTTTGGACTGCCACTACCAGTTCCAGACATTGCCATTCGTGCTCTCCACAGCACCGAGAGTATTCACCAAGGTGATGGCAGAGATGATGGTTCTCCTACGCAAGAAAGGAGTCAACATAATTCCTTACCTAGACGATCTCCCGATAAAAGCGAAATCCAGGGAGAAATTAGTGCAGAACATTGCACTATCCCTGATGGTGCTTCAACAGCACGGTTGGATCATAATCTTTCCAAAATCACAGTTGGAACCGATGATGAGATTATAATTTCTGGGAATGATACTGGACACTGAGGCACAGAAAGTATTTCTACTGGTGGAAAAGGCTCTGAAAATCCAGAAGATGGTCAAACAAATTTTGAAACCAGCACGTGTGTCGATTCATCAGTGCATCCGCCTGCTGGGGAAGACGGTAGAAGCCTACGAGGCTCTACAGTATGGCTGATTCCATGCCAGGGTGTTCCAGTGGGATCTACTGGACAAGTGGTCCGGATCGCATCTACACATGCACCAGAGGATACTACTGTCGACAAAAGCCAGAATCTCACTCCTGTGGTGGCTACGCAGTTCTCACCTCCTAGAGCAGGGCTGGCCAAACCGGTCCTCGAGATCTACCAACAGTTCACATTTTCCAGACCACCTAGCTGGTGCATAGGTGTAGTCATTACTAATTAAGATGTGCTGCATTCATTCCTAGCTGACAATTCTACAGATCTCCAGGAGGCCTGGAAAACATGAACTGTTGGTAGATCTCGAGGACCGGTTTGGCCAGCCCTGTCCTAGAAGGAAGCAGGTTCCGGATTCAATCCTGGATCCTAGTGACCACGAATGCAAGTCTCCGAGGTTGGGGAGCAGTCACGCAAGGGGAAAACTTCCAAGGAAGATGGTGAAGTCAAGAAACACTTCTTCACATAAACATTCTGGAGTTGAGAGCTGTTTACAACAGCCTTCTACAAGCAGCGCATCTTCTTCAAGATTGTCCCATACAGATCCAGTAGACAATGTAACAGCAGTGGCTTACATAAACCGTCAGGGCGGAATGAAAAGCAGAGCAGCAATGGCAGAGGTGACAAAATACTCCTCTGGGCAGAAAGACATGCAAGAGATCTGTCAGCAATCTTCATTCCCGGAGTGGACAACTAGGAAGCGGACTTCCTCAGCAGACACAATCTCCATCCAAGAGAATGGGGCCTCCACCAAGAAGTCTTTGCAGAGTTAGCAAGTCGTTGGGGCGTTCCTCAAGTAGACATGATGGCATCTCATCTCAACAAGAAGCTTCAGAAATATTGTTCCAGGTCAAGAGACCCACAAGCAATAGCAGTGGATGCACTGGTGACCCAGTGGTAGTTCCATTCGGTGTATGTGTTCCCTCCACTTCCACTAATACCAAAAATTCTCAAGATCATAAGAAGAGAAAAAGTTTGGGCAATCCTCATTGTCCCAGACTGGCCAAGGAGGGCTTGATATCAAGATCTTCAGGAGTTACTGATAGAAGATCCTCGGCCTCTTCCTCTTCGCAAGGAGCTGCTTCAGCAGGGGCCGTTTGTTTATCAAGACTTACTGCGGCTACGTTTGACGGCATGGCTGTTGAGCGCCAGATCCTAGCCTGAAAGGGTATACCCAACAAAGTCATTCACACACTTATTCAGGCCAGGAAAAGAGTAACGTCTAGACATTACCATTGTATCTGGAGAAAATATGTATCTTGGTGTGAATCCAAGAATTCTCCAACGGTGGAGTTTCAATTAGGACGTCTTCTCCTATTTGTACAGGCTGGTGTGGATGCAGGCTTAAGATTAGGATCTATCAGGGTCCAAATTTCAGCCCTTTCCATTTTCTTTCACAAACAGTTGGCTTTGCTTCCTGAGGTTCAGACGTTCGTGAAGGGGGTTCTGTGCATCCAACCACCATTTGTGCCTCCTACGGCACCATGGGATCTTAACGTGGTGTTGCAGTTCCTTCAATCAGATAGGTTTGAACCTCTGTAAGAGGTTGAGTTAAAGTTTCTCACTTGGAAAGTGGTCATGCTGTTGGCCTTGGCATCCGCAAGGCGGGTGTCTGAGTTAGGGGCCTTGTCTCACAAGAGCCCTTATTTGATCTTTCATGAAGATAGGGCTGAACTAAGAACGCGTCAGCAATTTCTTCCAAAGGTTGTGTCTCTTTTCCATATGATCCAACCTATTGTGGTGCCAGTGGCTACTGACACCTCAGCTGTTTCAAAGTCCTTGGATGTGTTCAAAGCTTTGAAGACTTATGTCACGAGAACAGCTCGTATAAGGAAAACAGAAGCATTGTTTATCCTGTATGATCCCAACAAGATTGGGTGTCCTGCTTTTAAGCAGCTGATTATACACTGGATCAGATGTACGATTCAGCACGCTCATTCCACGGCAGGATTGCCAATACAGAGTTCGGTAAAGGCCCACTCTACGAGGAAAGTTGGTTCTTCCTGGGCGGCTGCCCAGGGGGTCTTAGCTTTACAGATTTGCGGAGCAGCTACTTGGTCAGGGGCAAACACGTTTGCTAAGTTTTACAAGTTTGACACCTTGGCTGATGACGACCTTAAATTTGGTCAGTCAGTTCTGCAGGAACATCCGCACTCTCCCGCCCATACTGGGAGCTTTGGTACATACCCATGGTACTCAATGGACCCCAACATCCTTTAGGATGTTAGATAAAATAGGATTTTAATATACCTACCGGTAAATCCTTTTCTCTTAGTCCGTAGAGGATGCTGGGCGCCCGCCCAGTGCTCCTTTTTCCTGCATTATATTTTTTCTTCTTACACAAGTTATCACGTGTTAAGTTGTTATTCAGCAGTTGCTGTAAAGTTGTTCATGCTCGTTGGCATGTTCTGAGTTGTATGCCATGTTGTGCGGCATGGTTGAATGGTTTGAGCTGGTGTGAATCTCGCCACTAGCTTAAAGTAAATCCTTCTCTCGAAGTTTGTTTGTCTCCTCGGGCACAGTTCCTATACTGAGGTCTGGAGGAGAGGCATAGAGGGATAAGCCAGTTCACACTGTAAAAAAGTCTTAAAGTGCCGAGGGCTCCTGCGGAACCATCTGTACCCCATGGTACTAAATAGACTCCAGCATCCTCTACGGACTACGAGAAAAGGATTTACCGGTAGGTATATTAAAATCCTATTTTTACGTAGGTGCAATGTTACTTGTTCTTTTTTGCTTTGCTCTCTAAGAGAATGTTGCAGATTGAATGTAACTGTGAAACACCATGTTTTATACTATAAGAGCCCAGTAGACAGGGGTACCTTCTTCTTGCCTATGATGTGATATCTAGAACAAATCTTGTAAAACTGCAGTGCTGCTATGCCCTTCCCCTTAAAATTCCAAACTAACTTAGGGCCTAATCTCGATTTGTACGGCATTGCACAACCACAGGGATGCAGCTGGGAAATACTGTACAACTAAAATTCTAATGTTTCAGGAGGTGTCTGTAGGCCTACAGAACGGTTCCGCTCATCGCCCCCCATTCCACCCCCTATATGCCACAACATGTCAGTCTTGCTAAGGGGGGACTCAGAGCAATGACGCAGGACCTGTGCTGCATTTGCACAGATCCCCAACTATCGGATTTGTATGCAAAGCATTGGGTTTGCATACAAATCCGAATCAGCCCAATAAACTGATGGCCCAGTGCTGGAAACGGCAATATAAGGACGCAAATTGTGTGAGGTCTCCCTGAAATTGCTACTACCCACACTAGGCATTGCCAGCAAAGACTGGAATCACTGTAGAAGGAAAACCCCCGGTGTGGGGTCCCTTTGGCATAGAGCTAAACAAACCAGCCTTAGGTTGGTCAGTACAGGGCTGTATTTCCTAGTAATAACTAACATGGTGCTCATACAGTAGCTTTAGGTCCCGTCCTCAACCTTGGGAGTTTGGTGTGAGAATAAACTTGTAAAAAATGGAATTAAATGTATTGTTTTTCCTGGCAAACTACAGGTCCCGACAAGCCCGGTAATGCCTAAATTTTATGGAACTCAATAAAAAATCAGACAGTGAAAAAATCCATTATTGAAAAAAAACCTCCATCAAACAGCCCTTGTTTTGCTCAGCTCTTTCCAAATAAGAATTCTCTTCAATCCATGTTATATCCTAATCCTTTGTTTTTGTTGCGCTCACCCCTCTGGTGGCTGGGATACCGTTGTTGGTTTGCTGACTGCCGGGATCCCGACGGCCGGTCACCCGAATTCAACCTTTTTAAGACTGTCTTTGTTTAATAATACTGCTTTCAGATAGAAGCCTGGGATTGGACCATGGTTTTCTGGCTTTTGGGTCATGGGTTAGATCTAAGCATCAGCTCAGTTTCTTCTTTCATACAGAAGTTGAAAATGCCAGGACAAGCATTAGAACTTTGCGGCAAGCCAGCTTAACATGGGTCCATTTTCTATGTGAAAAGGTCCACCAGGTAAAACCATACCTTGTAAGTGATTGCCCCTTTAATAAAACGTCCGAGATCGGTTGGAATCCCACTCATCAAGGGTTCTCCATTACATCCTGCCCCATAAGTGAACATTAAACATGCTCACCCATCACCCCTTGAGATCACATAGTAATGGGTGGACCACTCTCCACAATGCGCAAAAGATACTGCTCATGGAATTATGAATCTGGGTTTGTATACTGGCCTCCTTCGCTATTGTAACCACCACCCTTGAGATCTTTAGATTTTGTGGGAGACTGCCAACCAGTGCCCATTCTAGGGTTATAGGCAGCTAGATTACCAAATGTTCCTGAGAATAATTACGGACTTGTAGCCAAAATCTGCAAACTAAAAGTTTGTGGCAGGTAGATAAAATGTAATTCGCAAAATCAGTCAACTTTATTTCTTTGGAACCGATATTAATTTGCATAAATTGGGCATTGTTTTGTAATGGATGCAAAAGGGAGTCTATGGTCAGGTTAATCAAAAGTGGGGAGAGGGGACAGCAGTGGCGCATACCACAATGCACAATCAAAAGATCACTGCAATAGCCATTAAGTAAAAGCAAGGTAGTTTGGGATATGTATAAATAACGAATTAGATCAATGAAATCGGGATAAAAGTTATGATATTAATCCTGATGAACTGGCTAAACTGATTTCTCCCTTCCTTGGTCAATTATGACCAGGTAGGAGTCATCCCGGGTTTCCAGATGGGGGGTAACACCAGATATGCTGTTGTTCTTATCCATATTGCAAACTCCAGGAGATCCACTTCTTTTTTGCTCTCTTTAGATGCTGAAAGAGAGTTATATGAAAGCTGCTCTTGAAGCCTTTGGCATGTCTGGCAACTTTCTCACTGGTGTCCTGTCCCTGTACTCTACCCTCTCTGCTGCAGTCCTGATCAATGGTGTACTCTCTGGTCTGGCCCACATCAGTATTGGCAAAAGGCAGGGTTGCCCCCTATAGCCTCAGATATTCACCCTTATAAATGAACTGCTCGCTTCCCAAATTGGATCTCATCCTTATAAACAAGGTGTGCAGGTGGCCAACACCAATCCCAAGATTTCACAGATGATTTTCTGCTATCCCTGACCCAACCGGCAATTTCTCTCCCTAACCTTTTTCTGTCCTCAGTCTTATAGCACTGCTTATGGCAAAAAGATTAACTATTCCAAGTCGCAATCCATGCTGTTCCCCTTCCGGACACCGAAAGTCTCATAATTAATTTAAAGTTCAAATTGCAACCCCAAAAGATCAAGTACTTGGGGATTTTCCTGACCTCTCACTACGATTCTATATTTCATGAAAATGCCCTACCTCTGATCTCCAGAATGCAGGCCTATTTGAAATTCTGGAATGGACTTACAATTTCATGACTGGGAAGGATCCTAGCCATCAAGATGAGTATTATACCAAAGTGGCTCAGACCCTCCCCATCACTGCTCCCGCTTCCTTCCTTGTACAATTCAAAAATCCCTTGCTGCTTTATTTGGAACCACATATTTCCACAGATTATAGTTCAAGTCCTGGGAAGGTCGGTCTCAGGAGGTTGTAGAGATCTTCCTGATGTCAAATTCTACTCTCTGGCCTCCCATTTCTTAGGACGCAATATTCCTTCTCTCCTCCTGGGCTCTATCTCCTGGCTTGACATTGAATCAGCCTACAGTATGTTAATCTCCAAGATTTGACCTATCTATTTGACCCCCTCTGCTTCCAAATTGCTCCTCACTATATAATTGAATACTAAACTCTGGGAGTTTTTACTCTCTCAAAATGAATCTTTCCTCCCCAACATCTTCCTTGACCCCTATTTGGCACAATCCAGTTTTATCCTGGATCCTTTTCTATGAGGTTCCATTATTGGATGATCATGGTCAGTGGTCATCTCTGCCAGACCTACAGATGTGTCCTTATACATTATCATGGGCTAAAAGTTGTGGCACAATGTATTAATGCAGGAACATGTGTACGCTCGCTCCCATGACCGTGGACATGCTTTTATTCAAGTTTAGGCTTCCTGGTTGTTAGCGGAGCATAGACCCCCAAACCCTTCCTCTACTGAGTGATAATCTCTGACATGAACCCATGGGCAACAGCTGAAGTATCTTCTTCAATTATTTCTTTCCACCCATATGCTGCTGTTATCTCTTATTTTTGGATGCTTATCATAAAACGTTCTAATACTGTAGAATAGAAAGTAAATGTGGCCAAAGGACACTACCAAATGCTTTTATGGAATTTAATCTTATCAGTGCATTGTGCGAGTGGGGGTCATGAGAGGACACAACCACTACAGCCACAGCTGGGGTAATATGGGCTGTAGGATTTTGTAATATTCATTAGAGAGGCCACCTGGACACAGGGATTTATGCAAGTGGACCTTAGAAATGGCCGTTATAATCTCATCTAGGGTAATGTCCTCATTAAGGGATTCCCACTGGCACAAAGTAAGAGGTGGTAGGTTCACATTTTGCATTAATTCATCAGAATTGTCTTGATCAACTGAAGAGCAGTCTATAAATTAGTATGAGAGTAAAAAAAAATTCAAAATGTCTGGGGAAACAACAATAAGAGTTCCTGTCTGTGGGTTTTCAATTTCTGCAATAAACTGCCAAGACTTCCCCGTTTTAGCCATAGTCACCAGCAGACAGACAGTTTTATTGAGAGGCGAGATGGTCCCGCAGTGCCCTAGATAGTGAATCATGCAGGGATTTTTATTTTCCAGCAACTTGTTCTTTTGCCTGCAGACAAATAAGTATGATCTGTAATAATAGTTTTAGATGCGTTCCAAAACAGTGCAGGTCTGTCCCAGGAGTCCAGATTGTTATCTAGGTAGTTCATCCATTTTTCTCTAACGTCCTAGTGGATGCTGGGGACCCCGTCAGGACCATTGGGGAATAGCGGCTCCGCAGGAGACAGGGCACAAAAAGTAAGCTTTTAGGATCACATGGTGTGTACTGGCTCCTCCCCCTATGACCCTCCTCCAAGCCTCAGTTAGGTTTTTGTGCCCGTCCGAGCAGGGTGCAATCTAGGTGGCTCTCTTAAAGAGCTGCTTAGAAAAAGTTTTTAGGTTCTTTATTTTCAGTGAGTCCTGCTGGCAACAGGCTCACTGCATCGAGGGACTTAGGGGAGAGAAGTGAACTCACCTGCGTGCAGGATGGATTGGCTTCTTAGGCTACTGGACACCATTAGCTCCAGAGGGAGTCGGAACACAGGTCTCGCCCTGGGGTTCGTCCCGGAGCCGCGCCGCCGACCCCCCTTGCAGATGCTGAAGATTGAAGAGGTCCGGAACCAGGCGGCAGAAGACTTTCAGTCTTCATGAGGTAGCGCACAGCTCTGCAGCTGTGCGCCATTGTTGTCAGCACACTTCACACAGCGGTCACGGAGGGTGCAGGGCGCGGGCGCCCTGGGCAGCAATGTATAATACCTGTATGGCGAAAAATACATCACATATAGCCCTTGAGGCTATATGGATGTATTTAACCCCTGCCAGATATCACAAACTCCGGAGAAGAAGCCCGCCGAAAACAGGGCGGGGCCTATTCTCCTCAGCACACAGCGCCATTTTCCCTCACAGAAATGCTGGTGGGAAGGCTCCCATGCTCTCCCCTGCACTGCACTACAGAAACAGGGTTAAAACAGAGATGGGGGGCACTGATTTGGCGATATGAATATATATTAAAATGCTATAAGGGAGGAACACTTATATAAAGGTTGTCCCTGTATAATTATAGCGTTTTGGTGTGTGCTGGCAAACTCTCCCTCTGTCTCCCCAAAGGGCTAGTGGGGTCCTGTCCTCTATCAGAGCATTCCCTATGTGTGTGCTGTATGTCGGTATGTGTGTGTCGACATGTATGAGGAAAATGTTGGTGAGGAGGCGGAGCAAATTGCCTGTAATGGTGATGTCACTCTCTAGGGAGTCGACACCGGAATGGATGGCTTATTTATGGAATTACGTGATAATGTCAACACGCTGCAAGCCGGTTGACGACATGAGACGGCCGGCGAACAAATTAGTACCTGTCCAGGCGTCTAAAACACCGTCAGGGGCTGTAAAACGCCCATTTACCTCAGTCGGTCGACACAGACCCAGACACGGACACTGATTTCAGTGTCGACGGTGAAGAAACAAACGTATTTTCCTTAATAGGGCCACACGTTAAGGGCAATGAAGGAGGTGTTACGTATTTCTGATACTACAAGTACCACAAAAAAGGGTATTATGTGGGATGTGAAAAAACTACCTGTAGTTTTTCCTGAATCAGATAAATTAAATGAAGTGTGTGATGATGCGTGGGTTTCCCCCGATAGAAAATTATGGGCAGTATACCCTTTCCCGCCAGAAGTTAGGGCGCGTTGGGAAACACCCCTTAGGGTGGATAAGGCGCTCACACGCTTATCAAAACAAGTGGCGGTACCATCTACAGATAGGGCCGTACTTAAGGAGCCAGCTGATAGGAGGCTGGAAAATATCCTAAAAAGTATACACACACATGCTGGTGTTATACTGCGACCAGCGATCGCCTCAGCCTGGATGTGCAGAGCTGAGGTGGCTTGGTCGGATTCCCTGACTAAAAATATTGATACCCTTGACAGAGACAGTATTTTATTGACTATAGAGCATTTAAAGGATGCATTTCTATATGTGCGAGATGCACAGAGGGATATTTGCACTCTGGCATCAAGAGTAAATGCGATGTCCATATCTGCAAGAAGATGTTTATGGACACGACAGTGGTCAGGTGATGCAGATTCCAAACGGCACAAAGATGTAGTGCCGTATAAAGGGGAGGAGTTATTTGGGGTCGGTCCATGGGACCTGGTGGCCACGGCAACTGCTGGAAAATCCACCGTTTTTACCCTAAGTCACATCTCTGCAGAAAAAGACACCGTCTTTTCAGCCTCAGTCCTTTCGTCCCTATAAGAGTCATATCTGCCCAGGGATAGAGGAAAGGGAAGAAGACTGCAGCAGGCAGCCCATTCCCAGGAACAGAAGCCCTCCACCGCTTCTACCAAGTTCTCAGCATGACGCTGGGACCGTACAGGACCCCTGGATCCTACAAGTAGTATCCAAGGGGTACAGATTGGAATGTCGAGACGTTTTCCCCTCGCAGGTTCCTGTAGTCTGCTGTACCAATGTCTCCCTCCGACAGGGAGGCAGTATTGAAAACAATTCACAAGCTGTATTCCCAGCAGGTGATAATAAAATTACCCCTTCTACAACAAGGAAAGGGGTATTATTCCACACTATATGGTGGTACTGAAGCCAGAAGGCTAGGTGAGACCTATTCTAAATCTGAAATATTTGAACACTTACAAAGGTTCAAATCCAGATGGAGTCACTCAGAGCAGTGATAGCGAACCGGGAAGAAGGGGACTATATGGTGTCCTGGGACATCAGGGATGCTTACCTCCATGTCCCAAATTTGCCTTTCTCACCAAGGGTACCTCAGGTTCGTGGTACAGAACTGTCACTATCAGTTTCAGACGATGCCGTTGGATTGTCCAAGGCACCCCGGGTCCTTACCAAGGTAATGACCGAAATGAGGATTCGTCTTCAAAGAAAATGGACGACCTCCTGATAAGAACAAGGTCCAGAGAACAGTTGGAGGTCGGAGTAGCACTATCTCAAGTAGTTCTACGACAGCACGGGTGGATTCTAAATATTCCAAAACCGCAGTTGTTCCGACGACACGTCTGCTGGTCCTAGGGATGATTCTGGACACAGTCCAGAAAAAGGTGTTTCTCCCGGAGGAGAAAGCCAGGGAGTTATCCGAGCTAATCGGGATCCTCCTAAAACCAGGAAAAGTGTCAGTGCATCATTGCACAAGAGTCCTGGTAAAAATGGTGGCTTATTACGAAGCGATTCCATTCGGCAGATTTCACGCAAGAACTCTTCAGTGGATCTGCTGGACAAATGGTCCGGATCGCATCTTCAGATGCATCAGCGGATAACCCTATATCCAAGGACAAGGGTGTCTCTCCTGTGGTGATTACAGAGTGCTCATCTTCTAGAGGGCCGCAGATTCGGCATTCAGGATTGGATGCTGGTGACCACGGAGGCCAGCCTGAGAGGCTGGGGAGCAGTCACACAGGGAAAAAATTTCCAGGGAGTGTGATCAAGTCTGGAGAATTCTCTCCACATAAATATACTGGAGCTAAGAGCAAATTTATAATGCTCTAAGCTTAGCAAGACCTCTGCTTCAAGGTCAGCCGGTATTGATCCAGTGGGATAACATCACGGCAGTCGCCCACGTAAACAGAAAGGGCGGCACAAGAAGCAGGAGGGCAGTGGCAAAACTGCAAGGATTTTTCGCTAGGCGGAAAATCATGTGATAGCACTGTCAGCAGTGTTCATTCCGGGAGTGGACGACTGGGAAGCAGACTTCCTCAGCAGGCACGACCTCCACCCGGGAGAGTGGGAACTTCATCGGGAAGTTTTCCGCATGATTGTGAACCGTTGGGAAAGACCAAAGGTGGACATGATGGCGTCCCGCCCGAACAAAAAACGGGACAGGTATTGCGCCAGGTCACGAGACCTTCAGGCGATAGCTGTGGACGTTCTGGTAACACCGTGGGTGTACCAGTCGGTGTATGTGTTCCCTCCTCTGTTTCTCATAACCAAGGTATTGAGAATTATAAGACGTAGAGGAGTAAGAACGATACTCGTGGCTCCGGATTGGCCAAGAGGGACTTGGTACCCGGAACTTCAAGAGATGCTCACAGAGGACTAATGACCTCTGGAGTTAAGAAGGGACTTGCTTCAGCAAGTACTATGTCTGTTCCAAGACTTACCGCGGTTGCGTTTGACGGCATGGCGGTTGAACGCCGGATCCTACGGGAAAAGGCATTCCGGAAGAGGTCATTCCTACCCTGGTCAAAGCCAGGAAGGAGGTGACCCCACAACGTTATCACCACATGTGGCGAAAATATGTTGCGTGGGTGAGGCCAGGAAGGCCCCACGAAGAAATTTCAACTAGGTCGATTTCTGCACTTCCTGCAAACAGGAGTGTCTATGAGCCTCAAATTGGGGTCCATTAAGGTTCAAATTTCGGCTCTGTAGATTTTCTTCCAGAAAAAATTGGCTTCAGTTCCTGAAGTCCAGACGTTTGTCAAGGGAGTATTGCATATACAGCCCCTTTTGTGCCTCCAGTGGCACCGTGGGATCTCAACGTAGTGTTTGGATTCCTCAAATCATATTGGTTTGAACCGCTCAAATCTGTGGATTTGAAATATCTCACATGGAAAGTGACCATGCTGTTGGCCCTGGCCTCGGCCAGGCGATTGTCAGAATGGGCGGCTTTGTCTTACAAAAGCCCATATTTGATTTTCCATTCGGACAGGGCAGAACTGCGGACTCGTCCCCAGTTTCTTCCTAAGGTGGTGTCAGCGTTTCACCTGAACCAACCTATTGTGGTGCCTGCGGCTACTAGGGACTTGGAGGACTCCAAGTTGCTAGACGTTGTCAGGGCCCTGAAAATATATATATATATATATATATATATATATTCCAGGACGGCTGGAGTCAGAAAGTCTGACTTGCTGTTTATACTGTATGCACCCAAAAAGCTGGGTGCTCCTGCTTCTAAGCAGACTATTGCTCGTTGGATTTGTAGTACAATTCAGCTTGCACATTCTGTGGCAGGCCTGCCACAGTCAAAATCTGTAAATGCCCATTCCACAAGGAAGGTGGGCTCATCTTGGGCGGCTGCCCGAGGGGTCTCGGCTTTACAACTTTGCCGAGCAGCTACGTGGTCAGGGGGGAACACGTTTGTAAAATTCTACAAATTTGATACCCTGGCTAAAGAGGACCTGGAGTTCTCTCATTCGGTGCTGCAGAGTCATCCGCACTCTCCCGCCCGTTTGGGAGCTTTGGTATAATCCCCATGGTCCTGACGGAGTCCCCAGCATCCACTAGGACGTTAGAGAAAATAGGATTTTACTTACCGATAAATCTATTTCTCATAGTCCGTAGTGGATGCTGGGCGCCCATCCCAAGTGCGGATTGTCTGCATTACTTGTACATAGTTATTGTTACAAAAATCGGGTTATTATTGTTGTGAGCCATCTTTTCAGAGGCTCCTTCGTTGTTATCATACTGTTAACTGGGTTCAAATCACAAGTTGTACGGTGTGATTGGTGTGGCTGGTATGAGTCTTACCCGGGATTCAAGATCCTTCCTTATTGTGTACGCTCGTCCGGGCACAGTACCTAACTGAGGCTTGGAGGAGGGTCATAGGGGGAGGAGCCAGTACACACCATGTGATCCTAAAAGCTTACTTTTTGTGCCCTGTCTCCTGCGGAGCCGCTATTCCCCATGGTCCTGACGGAGTCCCCAGCATCCACTACGGACTATGAGAAATAGATTTATCGGTAAGTAAAATCCTATTATTAGTAAGGAATCCACGGAATTACCCAGATTGATAAAGATATCTTGAAAAGCACCAAAGACTGTATAAATCGGGCTAGTAACAAGGATACTGGGGCATAGTTTGAGATTAAGATATTATGAATATCTGTTTGTTGGACCTGGGTAACCAAAGAGTTATTGAATAAAATGGCATCTATTCATGGCAAGGAGTGATGTACCCCAGAAAAGAAAGTAAAGGTCCTATCCGTGGGGTTCAGGGGGCACCAGACATCCATGAGCTGAGGAGTGGACTTGAGAGAATGGATATGTT
The DNA here is from genome assembly GCF_028390025.1 of Pseudophryne corroboree. Classification (NCBI taxonomy): domain Eukaryota; kingdom Metazoa; phylum Chordata; class Amphibia; order Anura; family Myobatrachidae; genus Pseudophryne; species Pseudophryne corroboree. The sequence goes on from NC_086449.1 coordinate 58,266,263, forward strand.
TCCATCAGTAGCGGATCTTGCCACGGGCAAGCAGGACTTTTGACCGAGGCGCCGCCTTCCGGAGGGCTCTGGCGCCATCCTGAGGGTGCTGGCGCCATCCGGAGGGCACCACACCCTGGCAAGATCCGCCACTGCTGTGCCCTCCGCTGCCCGCTGTGTCCCCCGGCTGTGCGGCTGTGTCTCCTGTGAAGGGAACTAGTTTCCCTTCGTGGATAGGACCTTTTGTTTTGCGGTGCGCGATGACGTCATTGCGCACCGCTCAGCATTTAAGCAGCGTTACTACTGTACAGGGGGCGTAACTGACCACGCCCCCTGTATTAAGCCACGCCCCCGTTCCATGCCCGGGCGCAGAGAGGGCTCGAACCGGCCCTGGTTTCCATAAGGAGGAACCAGGAAGTCTAGGGGGAGGTTGTTTATCAAGACGAGGATCTTTTTTCGATTTGAATTCCCTACCAACAACAAGGGGGAAATTCGAACATTGAGGGTAATTCAGAACTGATCGCTCGCTAGCGTTTTTTTCCAGTGCTGCTATCAGGTCAGAACTGCGCATGCGCAAGGTGATTGACAGATAGAGGGCGTTTGTGGGTGGCAACTGACCATTTTCTTGGAGTGGTTGGAAAAACGCAGGCGTGTCCAAGCGTTTGCAGGGCAGGTGTCTGACGTCAATTCCAGTCCCGGACAGGCTGATGTGATCGCAGCAGCTGAGTAAGTCCTGGTCAACTCCAAAACTGCACTAAGTTTTTTGTACCGCTCGGCTGCATATGCGATCACACACTTGCACAGCTAAAATACACTCCCCTATGGGCGGCGACTATGCGAATGCAGGACTGCAAAAAACAGCTAGCGAGCGATCAGGATCTGAATTACCCCCCTAGTGCTAATACGTGAGTGAGGTCATGCAGGAATTCAGGTAGCAAAGTTAAGAGTATAAATATTAGGCACTTGCCAGGCTTGGTCGCATGTGATACTAAAATTCATACAGTGAATTTTATCAAAATCATAATAGATGTTTAAAGTGGAGAAAGATAAAGTACCAACCAATCGGGTGGTCTTTTGTTTGCCGGCGGCCAGGCTCCCGACGACCAGCATCCCGGCGCCGGAAGCCCGACTGCCGGCATACTGACATTTTTTCTCCCTCTTGGGGGTCCACGCTCGCCCAGCTGTCAGTATGCCGACAGATAGGATTCCGGCGCTAGTATGCTGGTCGCCAGCATACCATACTACACCCAACCAATCAGCTCCTAAATGCCATGTTACGGGCTGTGTTTGAAAAATAACAGGAGCTGATTGGTTATCATTTTATCTCTCTCCACTTTATCTCTCTCCATGGCTTAGTACATATGCCCCTAATAACTTTGCACACGTGTACAGGTATGCAAGGCATACACTTGTATGGTTCTGTTACACACAGTGAGTATGTCATTCTCTTTTTTCTATTTAGTTCAATACCGGATTTTCACCATGGACCAAAACATGAATCCTGTGAACAAGTCAGTGGACACAGAAATCTCGGTAAGATGGCTGTTCTTGTGAAGAGATTTTAATATTAATTGATCAGACACATAAGGCCTGATGGAGGGTCAAACTGGGGATATAACTCTGCATAATGTGACACTATGGGAAATGTTAAGGTAACTTTATGGTACATAGTAGGGGTAAGATGTATAGTGTAAAAGCTATATAATTCTTTGTATATAAGTGTGTAATGAATTATGTGAGGGACAGTTCAGATGTAAAGACAAAATAAGATTCTAGGTAGTTAAAGTAAATATAGGGTTGTGCTGATTGTTTAGTGAAGGGATATTGAGTGTGCCATCATTTACATTGAAGAGACTGTAACTGCAGCCAGCACGAGACTGTAACTGCACGAGACTGTGCCAGGTGAGGGGAGCCGCGTGCTGTGAGCGGGAAAACTATGGGGCTCACGCGGAAGGTTTAGCCCTATAAAAGGAGAGTTAACGCTAGAGAGGTTGGTTAGGAGTGGGACGCTGAGGGGTCCGTTTTTCTCTCCTCTGCGCTGCACAGTAAGAGCGGTGCTGTAAACATTGTGGCGCCAGAGGGAGAGGAAGCGGCTTACCTCGGTGTCAGCTCCCAGAAGAAACGAGCGAGAAACGAGCAGCGGCAGCTGAGAGTCACGGCCGTGCGGAAGCAGAGAGAGGGAGGTGCGGTCCCCCATGTAGGGAGCTCCGGTATTGGCTGAAGATAGCCGAGGAGGCGGCAACAAGGGGACGGCTGAAGGCGCGGCTATCATTAGAGGCGGCACTGACCGTGGCTACAAGGCAGGAAAGCAGACTCCTGGAGGACGGAGAAAAGGCGTGGCTATCACTAGAGCCGGTACCGGTAGTCATGGGCAAAGTGATTCACTGAACTGAGTTGAGACACATGACTCAGTTCAGTGAAGTGTCTCGAGTCAGTGTCTCGGCACATGAGTCATGACTCATCTGTAGTGGAATGTGTTGCAGAGACTGCACATGAATCAGTGAGTTGCCAGTGCTGGAGGATCAGTGCTGGACTCATGGAGTTATTCAGCTGCAGTGATTGTGCAGTGTATCTGGGGGAGGCAGCTGCTTATGCCCTGATTGTTAATAATATATTAACATAGATTCAGTGTTATGTTGATATATTATTAATAACCACTAATTGCACACTAGTTATAGAATATGCACATTACTTCTGGCTGAGGAGAGAAAGCTTAACAGCCATGAAACACATCATTCAGTCTGTAACTAAACCAAATAAAAAATTTTTTTTTTATCTTGCATACTTTGCTAATTGGATGATTTTAGGTGGGCTTGGATTTATTATATTATCCACTATCTAGCCTCCAGGGAGTTTGCCACCTACAATCACACTGAGCAGGAACAGTGAGCACTGAGCCGAGAGCCCTGTACCACAGGGGCTCCACCTCCTGCTGCATGAATCAGATTCATTCACTGAGTCACTGAGTCTACACAGTGTACAACTGTCTCAACTCACTGGCAGACTCAGGATGAATCATGATTCATGACATGGATCAGGCACAGCAGCAGAGCACTCACTGACTGGTGAGTCGTGACTGCTCCCTCCCCCCTCCCACTGGGTGTCACCTGGTATAGCCTCTGGCCAATCACAGCTAAAGACAGCAGAACACACTGACTGAAGGACACAGGACACAGAGTTTCCTCCCTCTGGCTGAGAGAGGCTGCTGCTGCTGCTGTCTCGACTCATTAAACAGTGAGTGACTCGAATCATTCACACTTCCTGATGATTCGAGTCACTGTGTTGAGACAGAGACTCAGTAGCCATCTCTAGGTACCGGCACCACTGTTATGGGTAGTGAGAAGGATAGAGGAGGGCCCTCTTCTGACAGCCGGAACACAGCATCTGGTAAAGCTCCTGCATGAGAGAGAGAGAGAAAGGCAGCATCCTTTAACACACATCCCCAGAAGAAGAACCGAGAGCAGGTCAGCTGATTTCATCTGTTTCACCCAGGGTCTTGTTGGGTGCCCCTAGCCTCCTAGCTAAGTAAGAGAGCAGGGTAGTGCTGTGATGGGGAGCAAACTGAAGGCATAAGCAGCAGACATCAACCGCCTCCCAGCTGAGAATGAGAGCGGGGGAGAGCAGAGAAGGGGAGCAGATTACAGAGGCAAGCATCAGTAAATACCAGCCTCCTAGCTGTGCATGAGAGCGGGGGAGTGCTGTGAAATAAGACTATAAAGACATCAGACGTCACCCAATCGGGGAGAAGGGGGAGGAGCCGAGCTGTATCGTGATTGGCCACTAGCTGGAGCTGTGGTTGAAGCCGTCTAAGGTCTGTGAAATATAACTTACACTTCACCCTCACCACCAGTATAGACTTTACAATCAATAGACGTGTGGTTATACCTAAAGGATAGACTTTCATGGATACTTACTGACTACTATTTCTCTAACGTCCTAGTGGATGCTGGGGACTCCGAAAGGACCATGGGGAATAGCGGCTCCGCAGGAGACTGGGCACAAAAGTAAAAGCTTTAGGACTACCTGGTGTGCACTGGCTCCTCCCCCTATGACCCTCCTCCAAGCCTCAGTTAGATTTTTGTGCCCGAACGAGAAGGGTGCAATCTAGGTGGCTCTCCTGAGCTGCTTAGAGTAAAAGTTTAAAGTAGGTTTTTTATTTTCAGTGAGACCTGCTGGCAACAGGCTCACTGCACCGAGGGACTAAGGGGAGAAGAAGCGAACTCACCTGCGTGCAGAGTGGATTGGGCTTCTTAGGCTACTGGACATTAGCTCCAGAGGGACGATCACAGGCCCAGCCATGGATGGGTCCCAGAGCCGCGCCGCCGGCCCCCTTACAGAGCCAGAAGACTGAAGAGGTCCGGAAAATCGGCGGCAGAAGACGTCCTGTATTCAATAAGGTAGCGCACAGCACCGCAGCTGTGCGCCATTGCTCTCAGCACACTTCACACTCCGGTCACTGAGGGTGCAGGGCGCTGGGGGGGGGGGCGCCCTGAGATGCAATAAAAACACCTTTTTTGGCAAAAAATACATCACATATAGCTCCTGGGCTATATGGATGCATTTAACCCCTGCCAATTTCTCTAACGTCCTAGTGGATGCTGGGGACTCCGAAAGGACCATGGGGAATAGCGGCTCCGCAGGAGACTGGGCACAAAGTAAAAGCTTTAGGACTAGCTGGTGTGCACTGGCTCCTCCCCCTATGACCCTCCTCCAAGCCTCAGTTAAGATTTTGTGCCCGAACGAGAAGGGTGCAATCTAGGTGGCTCTCCTGAGCTGCTTAGAGTAAAAGTTTAAATAGGTTTTTTTATTTTCAGTGAGACCTGCTGGCAACAGGCTCACTGCATCAAGGGTGAAGAGGTCCGGAAAATCGGCGGCAGAAGACGTCCTGTCTTCAATAAGGTAGCGCACAGCACCGCAGCTGTGCGCCATTGCTCTCAGCACACTTCACACTCCGGTCACTGAGGGTGCAGGGCGCTGGGGGGGGGCGCCCTGGGACGCAATGAAAATACCTTAAATGGCTAAAAATACATCACATATAGCTCCTGGGCTATATGGATGTATTTAACCCCTGCCAGTTTTCCACAAAAAAGCGGAAGAAAGGCCGCTGAAAAAGGGGCGGAGCCTATCTCCTCAGCACACAAGCGCCATTTTTTCCTCACAGCTCCGTTGGAGGAAGGCTCCCTGACTCTCCCCTGCAGTCCTGCACTACAGAAACAGGGTAAAACAAGAGAGGGGGGGGGGCACTAAATTGGCATATTAATATATACAGCAGCTATATTAGGGAAAAACACTTATATAAGGTTATCCCTATATATATATATAGCGCTCTGGTGTGTGCTGGCAAACTCTCCCTCTGTCTCCCCAAAGGGCTAGTGGGGTCCTGTCCTCTGTCAGAGCATTCCCTGTGTGTGTGCTGTGTGTCGGTACGCTGTGTCGACATGTATGAGGAGGAAAATGGTGTGGAGGCGGAGCAATTGCCTGTGTTAGTGATGTCACCCCCTAGGGAGTCGACACCTGACTGGATGGTCTTATGGAAAGAATTACGTGATAGTGTCGGCACTTTACAAAAGACTGTTGACGACATGAGACAGCCGGCAAATCAGTTAATACCTGTACAGGCGTCTCAAACACCGTCAGGGGCTATAAAATGCCCGTTACCTCAGGTCGATACAGACACTGACACGGACACTGACTCCAGTGTCGACGGTGAGTAAACAAACGTATTTTCCAGTAGGGCCACACGTTACATGATCACGGCAATGAAGGAGGTTTTGAACATTTCTGATACTACAAGTACCACAAAAAAAGGGTATTATGTGGGGTGTGAAAAAACTACCCGTAGTTTTTCCTGAATCAGATGAATTAAATGAGGTGTGTGATGAAGCGTGGGTTTCCCCCGATAAAAAACTGCTAATTTCTAAAAACTTATTGGCATTATACCCTTTCCCGCCAGAGGTTAGGGCGCGTTGGGAAACACCCCCTAGCGTAGATAAGGCGCTCACACGCTTATCAAAACAAGTGGCGTTACCGTCTCCTGATACGGCCGCCCTCAAGGAACCAGCTGATAGGAAGCTGGAAAATATCCTTAAAAGTATATACACACATACTGGTATTATACTGCGACCAGCAATCGCCTCAGCCTGGATGTGCAGTGCTGGGGTGGCTTGGTCGGATTCCCTGACTGAAAATATTGATACCCTGGACAGGGACAATATATTATTGACTATAGAGCATTTAAAGGATGCATTTCTATATATGCGAGATGCACAGAGGGATATTTGCACTCTGGCATCAAGAGTAAGTGCGATGTCCATTTCTGCCAGAAGAGGATTATGGACGCGACAGTGGTCAGGGGATGCGGATTCCAAACGGCATATGGAAGTATTGCCGTATAAAGGGGAGGAGTTTTTTGGGGTCGGTCTATCGGACCTGGTGGCCATGGCAACGGCTGGAAAATCCACCGTTTTACCCCAAGTCACCTCGCAGCAGAAAAAGATACCGTCTTTTCAGGCTCAGTCCTTTCGTCCCCATAAGGGCAAGCGGGCAAAAGGCCACTCATATCTGCCCCGGGGCAGAGGAAGGGAAAAAAGACTGCAGCAAACAGCCTCTTCCCACGAACAGAAGCCCTCCCCCGCTTCTGCCAAGTCCTCAGCATGACGCTGGGGCCTTACAAGCGGACTCAGGCACGGTGGGGGCCCGTCTCAAGAATTTCAGCGCGCAGTGGGCTCACTCGCAAGTGGACCCCTGGATCCTGCAGGTAGTATCTCAGGGGTACAAATTGGAATTCGAGACGTCTCCCCCTCGCCGGTTCCTGAAGTCTGTTTTACCAACGTCTCCCCCCGACAGGGAGGCGGTATTGGAAGCCATTCACAAGCTGTATTCCCAGCAGGTGATAATCAAGGTACCCCTCCTACAACAGGGAAAGGGGTATTATTCCACGCTGTTTGTGGTACCGAAGCCGGACGGCTCGGTGAGACCCATTTTAAATCTGAAATCCTTGAACACTTACATAAAAAGGTTCAAGTTCAAGATGGAGTCACTCAGAGCAGTGATAGCGAACCTGGAAGAAGGGGACTATATGGTGTCTCTGGACATCAAGGATGCTTACCTCCATGTCCCAATTTGCCCTTCTCACCAAGGGTACCTCAGGTTTGTGGTACAGAACTGTCAGTTTCAGACGCTGCCGTTTGGATTGTCCACGGCACCCCGGGTCTTTACCAAGGTAATGGCCGAAATGATGATTCTTCTTCGAAGAAAAGGCGTCTTAATTATCCCTTACTTGGACGATCTCCTGATAGGGGCAAGGTCCAGAGAACAGTTAGAGGTCGGAGTAGCACTATCTCAAATAGTACTACGACAGCACGGATGGATTCTAAATATTCCAAAATCGCAGCTGATTCCGACGACACGTCTGCTGTTCCTAGGGATGATTCTGGACACAGTACAGAAAAAGGTGTTTCTCCCGGAGGAGAAAGCCAAGGAGTTATCCGACCTAGTCAGGAACCTCCTAAGACCAGGCCAAGTGTCAGTACATCAATGCACAAGGGTCCTGGGAAAGATGGTGGCTTCTTACGAAGCGATTCCATTCGGCAGATTCCACGCAAGAATTTTTCAGTGGGATCTGCTGGACAAATGGTCCGGATCGCATCTTCAAATGCATCAGCGGATAACCCTGTCTCCAAGGACAAGGGTGTCTCTCCTGTGGTGGTTACAGAGTGCTCATCTCCTAGAGGGCCGCAGATTCGGCATTCAGGATTGGGTCCTGGTGACCACGGATGCCAGCCTGAGAGGCTGGGGAGCAGTCACACAGGGAAGAAATTTCCAGGGCTTGTGGTCAAGCATGGAAATGTCACTTCACATAAATATCCTGGAACTAAGGGCCATTTTCAATGCCCTAAGTCAGGCAAGACCTCTGCTTCAGGGTCAGCCGGTGTTGATCCAGTCGGACAACATCACGGCAGTCGCCCACGTAAACAGACAGGGCGGCACAAGAAGCAGGAGGGCAATGATGGAAGTGGCAAGGATTCTTCGCTTGGCGGAGAATCATGTGATAGCACTGTCAGCAGTGTTCATTCCGGGAGTGGACAACTGGGAAGCAGACTTCCTCAGCAGACACGATCTTCACCCGGGGGAGTGGGGACTTCACCCAGAAGTCTTCCACATGATTGTGAACCGTTGGGAAAAACCAAAGGTGGACATGATGGCGTCCCGCCTCAACAAAAAACTGGACAGATATTGCGCCAGGTCAAGGGACCCTCAGGCAATAGCTGTGGACGCTCTGGTAACACCGTGGGTGTACCAGTCAGTGTATGTGTTCCCTCCTCTTCCTCTCATACCAAAAGTACTGAGAATCATAAGATGGATAGGAGTAAAGACTATACTCGTGGCTCCAGATTGGCCAAGAAGGACTTGGTACCCGGAAATTCAAGAGATGCTCACGGAAGACCCGTGGTCTCTACCTCTAAGAGGGGACCTGCTCCAGCAGGGACCATGTCTGTTCCAAGACTTACCGCGGCTGCGTTTGACGGCATGGCGGTTGAACGCCGGATCCTGAAGGAAAAAGGCATTCCGGATGAAGTCATCCCTACCCTGATCAAAGCCAGGAAGGATGTAACTGTGCAACATTATCACCGTATTTGGCGAAAATATGTTGCGTGGTGCGAGGCCAGGAAGGCCCCTACAGAGGAATTTCAACTGGGTCGTTTCCTGCATTTCCTGCAAACAGGACTGTCTATGGGCCTCAAATTAGGGTCCATTAAGGTTCAAATTTCGGCCCTGTCAATATTCTTCCAAAAAGAACTGGCTTCTGTTCCTGAAGTTCAGACGTTTGTCAAGGGAGTACTGCATATACAGCCTCCTTTTGTGCCTCCAGTGGCACCTTGGGATCTCAATGTAGTTTTGGGATTCCTAAAATCACATTGGTTTGAACCACTCACCACTGTGGACTTAAAATATCTCACATGGAAAGTGGTAATGCTGTTAGCCCTGGCTTCAGCCAGGCGTGTCTCAGAATTGGCGGCTTTATCCTATAAAAGCCCTTACCTAATATTTCATACGGACAGGGCAGAATTGAGGACTCGTCCTCAATTTCTCCCTAAGGTGGTTTCAGCATTTCACTTAAACCAGCCTATTGTGGTGCCTGCGGCTACTAGGGACTTGGAGGATTCCAAGTTGCTGGACGTAGTCAGGGCCCTGAAAATATATGTTTCCAGGACGGCTGGAGTCAGGAAATCTGATTCGCTGTTTATCCTGTATGCACCCTTCAAGCTGGGTGCTCCTGCTTCTAAGCAGACGGTTGCTCGTTGGATTTGTAGTACAATTCAGCTTGCACATTCTGTGGCAGGCCTGCCACAGCCAAAATGTGTAAAAGCCCATTCCACACGGAAAGTGGGCTCATCTTGGGCGGCTGCCCGAGGGGTCTCGGCTTTACAACTTTGCCGAGCAGCTACTTGGTCAGGGGCAAACACGTTTGCTAAATTCTACAAATTTGATACCCTGGCTGAGGAGGACCTGGAGTTCTCTCATTCGGTGCTGCAGAGTCATCCGCACTCTCCCGCCCGTTTGGAAGCTTTGGTATAATCCCCATGGTCCTTTTGGAGTCCCCAGCATCCACTAGGACGTTAGAGAAAATAAGAATTTACTTACCGATAATTCTATTTCTCATAGTCCGTAGTGGATGCTGGGCGCCCATCCCAAGTGCGGATTGTCTGCATTACTTGTACATAGTTATTGTTACAAAAATCGAGTTATTGTTGTTGTGAGCCATCTTTTCAGAGGCTCCTTCTGTTATCATGCTGTTAACTGGGTTCAGATCACAAGTTGTACGGTGTGATTGGTGTGGCTGGTATGAGTCTTACCCGGGATTCAAAATCCTTCCTTATTGTGTACGCTCGTCCGGGCACAGTATCCTAACTGAGGCTTGGAGGAGGGTCATAGGGGGAGGAGCCAGTGCACACCAGCTAGTCCTAAAGCTTTTACTTTGTGCCCAGTCTCCTGCGGAGCCGCTATTCCCCATGGTCCTTTCGGAGTCCCCAGCATCCACTACGGACTATGAGAAATAGAATTATCGGTAAGTAAATTCATATTTTTTCCATAAACTGGCGCCATTTTTTCCTCACAGCTCCGTTGGAGGAAGGCTCCCTGACTCTCCCCTGCAGTCCTGAACTACAGAAACAGGGTCTAACAAGAGAGGGGGGGCACTAATTTGGCAGATAAATATATACAGCAGCTATATCAGGGAAAAACACTTATATAAGGTTATCCCTATATATATATAGCGCTCTGGTGTGTGCTGGCAAACTCTCCCTCTGTCTCCCCAAAGGGCTAGTGGGGTCCTGTCCTCCGTCAGAGCATTCCCTGTGTGTGTGCTGTGTGTCGGTACGTTGTGTCGACATGTATGAGGAGGAAAATGGTGTGGAGGCGGAGCAATTGCCTGTGTTAGTGATGTCACCCCCTAGGTGTCACAACTGAGGGCCTGAGCTGACGGGAGGCAGCCTCAGTTGTAGGGGCTGAGATGTACCGGAACCTGGGAGGTTGTATCAGACCCCTGGAAATGTAAGTAACATAAATAATAACTGCCCGAAGGCGTGACCACGACAACTTGGATAAAAGTCAATGATGTTTATTATGACAACCCCGCAACACAGCAGCAGTAAAAGAAAACGTAAAAGTCAGCAAAGAATAAATACAGTTCCTGGGTACTACAGGATGGCAGGAGCCACAGGGCACTGGTAGTGTGAGATAGTTCTTATGATCTTCTAGATGGAAAGTCCTTACCAGGCCCGACTGTAGCAATGGAGATAACCCAGGATTGTGCCAGCTGGTGTTCCAGGAAAAGCTGGGTTGCTGAAGATAAAACAGCTGCTGTGGATACTGGCTGGAACCAGACTGTAGTTAGCACGGAGTGGATACTGGCTGGAACCAGTTAAATAATAAATGAACTTGGGAGCGATGAAATATGAACTGAAATGTAGAACTTGAGAGCGGAGAAATAATAATACCGGTGGAGAGTGGTAAAGTGTAGAAAGGACACCGGCCCTTTAAGGGAAGCTGTACTCTGCTGGAAGCTGAGCTGGAAGCAGGTAATGTTGTAGCTGGAAACAGATGAATCCACAATGGATTGGAGAGTCAGGCTACACCGCAGGTGGAATGCTGGTGCGGGTCTCTATGGTGGAAGTCTTGAGACAGGAGCTGGAACCTGGAAGACAATCACAGGAGAGAGACAAACAGGAACTAGGTTTGACAACCAAAGCACTGACGCCTTCCTTGCTCAGGCACAGTGTATTTATACCTGCAGCAAGGAAGGGATTGGCTAGGCAATTATGCAGATTATCAATACTGAGAACAGATTGGTGGAAATGATCAGCTGACAGAATCCAAGATGGCTGCGCCCATGCAGACACTTGGAGGGAAGTTTGGTTTGTAATCCATGTGGTAATGAAAACAGTAATGGCGGCGCCGGCCACCGGAGACAGGAGGCGCCAGGCTGACAGATGCACATCCAACCACGCGGACACAGCGGAGGCCGCGGCTGACGTAATCGCCACTCAGACACTCTGCATGCAGAAGTTCAGGGACGGCGGCGGAGGCCGCGGGAGACGCCATGCCAGGTGTAATATGGCGTTTACTGTGACAGCATCCCAGAGTGACAGGAGAGGATACAGGAATGTACACATCAGGATAACAGATGGGATCCGGTCCTGGAGCGCTGAGCCAGCCTTAGGAGGCATCTGATGGGTAAGAAATGGCGTCCAGATACCCGGATCGTGACACTAGGGAGTCGACACCTGACTGGATGGTCTTATGGAAAGAATTACGTGATAGTGTCAGCACTTTACAAAAGACTGTTGACGACATGAGACAGCCGGCAAATCAGTTAATACCTGTACAGTCGTCTCAAACACCGTCAGGGGCTCTAAAACGCCCGTTACCTCAGGTCGATACAGACACTGACACGGACACTGACTCCAGTGTCGACGGTGAGGAAACAAACGTATTTTCCAGTAGGGCCACACGTTACATGATCACGGCAATGAAGGAGGTTTTGAACATTTCTGATACTACAAGTACCACAAAAACGGGTATTATGTGGGGTGTGAAAAAACTACCCGTAGTTTTTTCTGAATCAGATGAATTAAATGAGGTGTGTGATGAAGCGTGGGTTTCCCCCGATAAAAAACTGCTAATTTCTAAAAAATTATTGGCATTATACCCTTTCCCGCCAGAGGTTAGGGCGCATTGGGAAACACCCCCTAGCGTAGATAAGGCGCTCACACGCTTATCAAAACAAGTGGCGTTACCGTCTCCTGATACGGCCGCCCTCAAGGAACCAGCTGATAGGAAGCTGGAAAATATCCTTAAAAGTATATACACACATACTGGTATTATACTGCGACCAGCAATCGCCTCAGCCTGGATGTGCAGTGCTGGGGTGGCTTGGTCGGATTCCCTGACTGAAAATATTGATACCCTGGACAGGGACAATATATTATTGACTATAGAGCATTTAAACTAAGGATGCATTTCTATATATGCGAGATGCACAGAGGGATATTTGCACTCTGGCATCAAGAGTAAGTGCGATGTCCATTTCTGCCAGAAGAGGGTTATGGACGCGACAGTGGTCAGGTGATGCGGATTCCAAACGGCATATGGAAGTATTGCCGTATAAAGGGGAGGAGTTATTTGGGGTCGGTCTATCGGACCTGGTGGCCACGGCAACGGCTGGGAAATCCACCTTTTTACCCCAGGTCACCTCTCAGCAGAAAAATATACCGTCTTTTCAGGCTCAGTCCTTTCGTCCCCATAAGGGCAAGCGGGCAAAAGGCCACTCATATCTGCCCCGGGGCAGAGGAAGGGGAAAAAGACTGCAGCAGACAGCCTCTTCCCACGAACAGAAGCCCTCCCCCGCTTCTGCCAAGTCCTCAGCATGACGCTGGGGCCTTACAAGCGGACTCAGGCAAGGTGGGGGCCCGTCTCAAGAATTTCAGCGCGCAGTGGGCTCACTCGCAAGTGGACCCCTGGATCCTGCAGGTAGTATCTCAGGGGTACAAATTGGAATTCGAGACGTCTCCCCCTCGCCGGTTCCTGAAGTCTGCTTTACCAACGTCTCCCCCCGACAGGGAGGCGGTATTGGAAGCCATTCACAAGCTGTATTCCCAGCAGGTGATAATCAAGGTACCCCTCCTACAACAGGGAAAGGGGTATTATTCCACGCTGTTTGTGGTACCGAAGTCGGACGGCTCGGTGAGACCCATTTTAAATCTGAAATCCTTGAACACTTACATAAAAAGGTTCAAGTTCAAGATGGAGTCACTCAGAGCAGTGATAGCGAACCTGGAAGAAGGGGACTATATGGTGTCTCTGGACATCAAGGATGCTTACCTCCATGTCCCAATTTGCCCTTCTCACCAAGGGTACCTCAGGTTTGTGGTACAGAACTGTCACTATCAGTTTCAGACGCTGCCGTTTGGATTGTCCACGGCACCCCGGGTCTTTACCAAGGTAATGGCCGAAATGATGATTCTTCTTCGAGGAAAAGGCGTCTTAATTATCCCTTACTTGGACGATCTCCTGATAAGGGCAAGGTCCAGAGAACAGTTAGAGGTCGGAGTAGCACTATCTCAAGTAGTACTACGACAGCACGGATGGATTCTAAATATTCCAAAATCGCAGCTGATTCCGACGACACGTCTGCTGTTCCTAGGGATGATTCTGGACACAGTACAGAAAAAGGTGTTTCTCCCGGAGGAGAAAGCCAGGGAGTTATCCGACCTAGTCAGGAACCTCCTAAGACCAGGCCAAGTGTCAGTGCATCAATGCACAAGGGTCCTGGGAAAGATGGTGGCTTCTTACGAAGCGATTCCATTCGGCAGATTCCACGCAAGAACTTTTCAGTGGGATCTGCTGGACAAATGGTCTGGATCGCATCTTCAAATGCATCAGCGGATAACCCTGTCTCCAAGGACAAGGGTGTCTCTCCTGTGGTGGTTACAGAGTGCTCATCTCCTAGAGGGCCGCAGATTCGGCATTCAGGATTGGGTCCTGGTGACCACGGATGCCAGCCTGAGAGGCTGGGGAGCAGTCACACAGGGAAAAAATTTCCAGGGCTTGTGGTCAAGCATGGAAACGTCACTTCACATAAATATCCTGGAACTAAGGGCCATTTACAATGCCCTAAGTCAGGCAAGGCCTCTGCTTCAGGGTCAGCTGGTGTTGATCCAGTCGGACAACATCACGGCAGTCGCCCACGTAAACAGACAGGGCGGCACAAGAAGCAGGAGGGCAATGACGGAAGTTGCAAGGATTCTTCGCTGGGCGGAAAATCATGTGATAGCACTGTCAGCAGTGTTCATTCCGGGAGTGGACAACTGGGAAGCAGACTTCCTCAGCAGACACGATCTTCACCCGGGGGAGTGGGGACTTCACCCAGAAGTCTTCCACATGATTGTGAACCGTTGGGAAAAACCAAAGGTGGACATGATGGCGTCCCGCCTCAACAAAAAACTGGACAGATATTGCGCCAGGTCAAGGGACCCTCAGGCAATAGCTGTGGACGCTCTGGTAACACCGTGGGTGTACCAGTTAGTATATGTGTTCCCTCCTCTGCCTCTCATACCCAAGGTACTGAGAATCATAAGAAGGAGAGGTGTAAAGACTATACTCGTGGCTCCGGATTGGCCAGGAAGGACTTGGTACCCGGAAATTCAAGAGATGCTCACGGAAGACCCGTGGCCTCTACCTCTAAGAAAGGACCTGCTCCAGCAGGGACCGTGTCTGTTCCAAGACTTACCGCGGCTGCGTTTGACGGCATGGCGGTTGAACGCCGGATCCTGAAGGAAAAAGGCATTCCGGATGAAGTTATCCCTACCCTGATCAAAGCCAGGAAGGATGTAACTGTGCAACATTATCACCGTATTTGGCGTAAATATGTTGCGTGGTGTGAGGCCAGGAAGGCCCCTACAGAGGAATTTCAACTGGGTCGATTCCTGCATTTCCTGCAAACAGGACTGTCTATGGGCCTCAAATTAGGGTCCATTAAGGTTCAAATTTCGGCCCTGTCAATATTCTTCCAAAAAGAACTAGCTTCAGTTCCTGAAGTTCAGACGTTTGTCAAGGGGGTACTGCATATACAGCCTCCTTTTGTGCCTCCAGTGGCACCTTGGGATCTCAATGTAGTTTTGGGATTCCTAAAATCACATTGGTTTGAACCACTCACCACTGTGGACTTAAAATATCTCACGTGGAAAGTGGTAATGCTGTTAGCCCTGGCTTCAGCCAGGCGTGTATCAGAATTGGCGGCTTTATCCTATAAAAGCCCTTACCTAATTTTTCATACGGATAGGGCAGAATTGAGGACTCGTCCTCAATTTCTCCCTAAGGTGGTTTCAGCATTTCACTTAAACCAGCCTATTGTGGTGCCTGCGGCTACTAGGGACTTGGAGGATTCCAAGTTGCTGGACGTAGTCAGGGCCCTGAAAATATATGTTTCCAGGACGGCTGGAGTCAGAAAATCTGACTCGCTGTTTATCCTGTATGCACCCAACAAGCTGGGTGCCCCTGCTTCTAAGCAGACGATTGCTCGTTGGATTTGTAGTACAATTCAGCTTGCACATTCTGTGGCAGGCCTGCCACAGCCAAAATCTGTAAAAGCCCATTCCACACGGAAAGTGGGCTCATCTTGGGCGGCTGCCCGAGGGGTCTCGGCTTTACAACTTTGCCGAGCAGCTACTTGGTCAGGGGCAAATACGTTTGCAAAATTCTACAAATTTGATACCCTGGCTGAGGAGGACCTGGAGTTCTCTCATTCGGTGCTGCAGAGTCATCCGCACTCTCCCGCCCGTTTGGGAGCTTTGGTATAATCCCCATGGTCCTTTTGGAGTCCCCAGCATCCACTAGGACGTTAGAGAAAATAAGAATTTACTTACCGATAATTCTATTTCTCATAGTCCGTAGTGGATGCTGGGCGCCCATCCCAAGTGCGGATTGTCTGCATTACTTGTACATAGTTATTGTTACAAAAATCGGGTTATTATTGTTGTGAGCCATCTTTTCAGAGGCTCCTCTGTCATCATGCTGTTAACTGGGTTCAAATCACAAGTTGTACGGTGTGATTGGTGTGGCTGGTATGAGTCTTACCCGGGATTCAAAATCCTTCCTTATTGTGTACGCTCGTCCGGGCACAGTATCCTAACTGAGGCTTGGAGGAGGGTCATAGGGGGAGGAGCCAGTGCACACCAGGTAGTCCTAAAGCTTTTACTTTTGTGCCCAGTCTCCTGCGGAGCCGCTATTCCCCATGGTCCTTTCGGAGTCCCCAGCATCCACTACGGACTATGAGAAATAGAATTATCGGTAAGTAAATTCTTATTTTAACAGCTTATGAAATAGAGACTTATAGGAACTGGAAGAGAAAGGATTTATACATGTGAAAATTTAATTGACTACCGTTCACTGATACTTACCTTAGAGAAGGATAGCAGTTTTGGGATTCAGGAAGAAAAACAGTACCGCAACTCTAAACAGGGAAAAGAGAAAGAAAGGGTAATTCATATATACTTTAAATTGAATAGACAGGGCCTAATACACTGCTCAAAAAAAATAAAGGGAACACTAAAATAACACATCCTAGATCTGAATGAATGACATATTCTTATTAAATACTTTGTTCTTTACATAGTTCAATGTGCCGACAACAAAATCACACAAAAATTATCAATGGAAATCAAATTTATTAACCCATGGAGGTCTGGATTTGGAGTCACACTCAAAATTAAAGTGGAAAAACACACTAAAGGCTGATCCAACTTTGATGTAATGTCCTTAAAACATGTCAAAATGAGGTTCAGTAGTGTGTGTGGCCTCCATGTGCCTGTATGACCTCCCTACAACGCCTGGGCATGCTCCTGATGAGGTGGTGGATGGTCTCCTGAGGGATCTCCTCCCAGACCTGGACTAAAGCATCCGCCAACTCCTGGACAGTCTGTGGTGCAAGACATGGATGGAGCAAGACATGATGTCCCAGATGTGCTCAATTGGATTCAGGTCTGGGGAATGGGCTGGCCAGTCCATAGCATCAATGCCTTCATTTTGCAGGAACTGCTGACACATTCCAGCCACATGAGGTCTAGCATTGTCTTGCATTAGGAGGAACCCAGGGCCAACCGCACCAGCATATGGTCTCACAAGGGGTCTGAGGATCTCATCTCGCTACCTATTGGCAGTCAGGCTACCTCTGGTGAGCACATGGAGGGCTGTGCGGCCCCCCAAAGAAAAGCCACCCCACACCATTAATGACCCACTGCCAAACTGGTCATGCTGGAGGATGTTGCAGGCAGCAGAACGTTCTCCTTGGCGTCTCCAGACTCTGTCACATCTGTCACATGTGCTCAGTGAGAACCTGCTTTCATCTGTGAAGAGCACAGGGTGCCAGTGGCAAATTTGACAATCTTGGTGTTCTCTGGCAAATTCCAAACATCCTGCACGGTGTTGGGCTGTAAGCACAACCCCCACCTGTGGACGTCGGGCCCTCATACCACCCTCATGGAGTCTGTTTCTGCTCGTTTGAGTAGACACATGCACATTTGTGGCTTGCTGGAGGTCATTTTGCAGGGCTCTGCCAGTGCTCCTCCTGTTCCTCCTTGCACAAAGGCGGAGGTAGCGGTCCTGCTGCTGGGTTGTTGCCCTCCTATGGCCTCCTCCACGTCTCCTGATGTACTGGCCTGTCTCCTGGTAGCGCCTCCATGCTCTGGACACTATGCCGACAGACACAGCATACCTTCTTGCCACAGCTCGCATTGATGTGCCATCCTGGATGAGCTGCACTACCTGAGCCACTTGTGTGGGTTGTAGACTCTGTCTCATGCTACCACTAGAGTGAAAGCAACGCCAGCTTTCAAAAGTGACCAAAACATCAGCCAGAAAGCATAAGAGCTGAGAAGTGGTCTGTGGTCACCACCTGCAGAACAACTCCTTTATTGGGGGTGTCTTGCTAATTGACTATAATTTCCACCTGTTGTCTATTCCATTTGCACAACAGCATGTGAAATTGATTGTCAATCAGTGTTGCTTCCTAAGTGGACAGTTTGATTTCACAGAAGTGTGATTGACTTGGAGTTACATTGTGTTGTTTAAGTGTTCCCTTTATCCCTTTATTTTTTTGAGCAGTGTATATATATATATATATATATATATATATATATACATCCTGGTCACAATAGTTAGAGTGAGGAAACAGTGACCTCTAGTGGGAATGTATACCAATTGAGCCAGTTACAGTCAAATGGACTTGTTGCCAATTTACTCAGCAGGAAAGGGAAAACTTTGCAACAAATGTATGTTACAGCTTAGTTGTTACTCTAACTTAACAGAGTCGCTATAGTATTACTAATTCTCATCTAATGGTTTCAACAGTTAAAACAAATATATATATATATATATATATAGAGAGAGAGAGAGAAGGGGGTTACAAGAGCATACGCTTAGGGGCCTAATTCCACATGGGTAGTAGTTGTGCGAAAAATTGTACAACTACAGCCCTTTACACTAGCATGCGGGGGGGACGGCCTGCACAAGGCAAGTCTATCCTGCATGCCACTCCCCCCCCACCCCACCCCTCCGCTAACATGTGATCACTTTATACAAGCCCCCCCCCAATGCTGCAATGCCGCCCCTTAAATGCCATATCGACGCCCCCTCCAGTCCCACGAGCGCCTCTGCCTATCAGTTTATTTGAGACTAGTACTAGGGTAAAAGCAGTTGTGGAATCTACAATTCATATATATGCATATATATATGTTAAGATTACAGATGAACTAAAGAGCTACTCTTTCTTGGGATTATAAGACTATTGGACTAATATTGGACTAAAATTGGACTAATGCTAAATGTGAATTGTTCAATTTGTCATTCAATGATTCAAAGCTAATATTTTAAAGTATACAATTGTATGTTTGTCATAATATATACCTATATATTTACTTAAAAAAAATATATATATAAAGTAAATAAGCCTATAATAAATATAGTATATACTTTGTGTTATACTTACCCGATGTTGTGTGATATTGGGAAGGGTAAATGTTCCATGGTAAGAAGGGTATAATTAATGAGCCCCTGTCAAGAGAACATAATATTAACTTAAAGGGTTGTCCTAAACGAAATCCCTTTTCTATAGCTAATACAAGCATAGAACAAAAGTTTGGGTGGAGGCACAGTAATATCTAATATTATTGTACCTATAACCAGAGAAGGGGGTTACAATAGCATAAGCTCAGGTGCCTAATTCCACATTGGTAGGAGTTGTGTGAAAAATTGTACAACTACATCCGTATACACTAGCATGCGGGGGGATGCCCAGCACAAGGCAAGTCTGCCCTGCATGCCACTCCTCCCCACCCTACCGCTGCAATGCCGCCCCTTAAATGCCATATCGACGCCCCCTCCAGTTCCACGAGCGCCTCTGCCTGTCAGTTAGGCAGAGGCGTTTGCAAATGTGTTATGCTGTCGCACTGCAGGCGGGATTCACCATGTAAATGCATCTTCATGACTTTGTAAAGTGCTGAGAGTCCTTTGGGAGAAAAGTGTTCTATAAATAAAAGGATTATTATTATTAATGAGGAGTTTTCTGGCTTGCTTAAAGCATCAGTCACTGACAATGACACTGCAGATGGTGTAGTGCACAGTGGGCCTAATTCAGATCTGATCGCAGCAGCAGATTTGTTAGCTAATGGGCAAAACCATGTGCACTGCAGGGGGTGCAGATGTAACATGTGCAGAGAGAGTTAGATTTGGGTGGGGTGTGTTCAAACTGAAATCTAAATTGCAGTGTAAAATAAAGCAGCCAGTATTTACCCTGCACAGGAATAAAATAACCCACCCAAATCTAACTCTCTCTGCAAATGTTATATCTGCCCCCCCTGCAGTGCACATGGTTTTGTCCATTAGATAACAAATTTGCTGCTGCGATCAGATCTGTATTAGGCCCTGTGTATTCTGATTGCGCAGGAAACAACCTGATTAGTCGTCTTGTTTTCCACATACAATAACTTAAATCCATGTTTATCACCTATACCCTATATGATGTCATTGAGTGACAGTATGGAAGAAGACAGACTCTCTTGGTTTTGTCATATAGTATAGGCTCTTTTCATGCAGAGAAGTAAGTGCAAACCATTCGCCTGGACTCCAGGCGAATGGTATGCACTCACTTCTCTGCATGAAAAGAGTGTCCAGGCCCTGGACACTGAGGCTGATCCAGAGTGGCAATTACACCCGTACCACATGTGTGCACAGAGTTATATGATATTTGCCCATACGCTGAGCTCTAGGCATCTATGTGACAGTACAACTTAAATAGCCCTCATCATCAGCAACACACAGCTCCACCATCCCTGTAATAGGTGCAGGAGGTGTGTCTGGATTCAGACGGATCTTTGCATAGTTGCAGCTTTACAGAGGCCAACTATAGCGATTACGCACTCTCTGTTCCCTTTGTCTATGTAGGAACTAATTGTCGTCACACAGTTACACCAGGTACAAGTGAAGGTGGGACTGCAGGACTTGAGGCTCCACTTGACAACAAACACAGGGCCTGATTGAGAGGTGGACGCAGTAAACACAGCAGCTGCGTCCAACCCTTGTGTAAATGCGCTAATGCTGCAGTAGGCATCTTATGCGAATAGACACCTCCTGCAAACTTCTCTGATCTGCTGCTTCCTCTGAGGATGCAACATTTTTATTATCTTCATTCTGCCCGGTCCAGGAAATCAAGCATTGGATGATGCAACCTGTGGCCTCAGCACGGCTACAAAATAGGGATGACACACCCCAATTTTTAAAGACGCTCACCGTTAACGCCCTCGTACCATCATGTTTGCGTACAACACTAAATCAGGCCCACAATGCAAAAAAAATTGGAGTTGTGTGGAGTTTTTCATCAGCACCAAGAGCAGTTGTATTGCAACAATGCTGCTGACAATGGTAACATACTGATTTAGTTCATACTTGCCTACTTAATAACTGCTGCCTCCTGTTGGACACGCAATTGCATCATCATAGCCCCACCCCCGCCTTACAATTCCCATGTTACCTGTATTATAAAGTGGGGGGTGGGGCTACAAAGACGGGATTTACCTCATATCATGTCATCACCCTACCCATATCTTGTGTGAGCGGATGGTGGTGGGTTGTGAATATGGAGGTGGGGGGAAGTGGGATGCAGGAGGCTTTCCCGCTTTCCCGGGGGGGTCTGGAGTGTCACCCTATTTTCAGGAGCCTCCCGGCCATTCCAAAAGAGTAGGCAAGTAAGATTTAGTTATTTCATTTCATTTATGTTTTGATACTGCGCCTATGTAATGTAACTTCTCTCTTTTCTTCATAGAACCCACAGAAAGTCATTGTAAAAAAAGAATCTAAGCAACAAGACAAAACCGGCATTAACAGCCTTTCCTATGAACTAAGTGATCTTGCAAGGTGGGTGACAAACACACAGGGCCTGGTGCTGATGTTATCGGAGTGGAGTGATTCTTACATGCTGCTGTGCGTGTGCAAAAATCCCTAAAACTCCATCATCACGTGCGTTACACAAAGTGCACACACACAGAGGCGCTGTTGACAGTGGAGGCAAAACCCCGACTTTGGGGTAAATTTACTAAGATTCGTATTTTCCCGTTTCAGGTCAAAGTTCAATCACGAATGACATCGAAAGTGTAAAACTGCAACTTTTTGAATTTGTTACGATGGATTTACTAAGCTGTCGTATTCGGGTTTTTCTTTTCTTCCGATGTCGATGTCATTCGTGTTTTTTTTTTGTTTTTTACGGCAGTGATTAGCAAAACACTGCCGACTTTTTTTACAATTAATCTCGGCCGGATCTGTGTGATCCGTGCTGGGGTTCATTTTTTTTTTTTTTTAATTAAACACTGTAAAATCTACAAAAAAAATTGCGTGGGGTCCCCCCTCCTAAGCATAACCAGCCTCGGGCTCTTTGAGCCGATCCTGGTTGCAGAAATATGGGAAAAAAATTGACAGGGGTTCCCCCATATTTAAGCAACCAGCATCGGGCTCTGCGCCTGGTCCTGGCTCCAAAAATACGGGGGACAAAAAGAGTAGGGGTCCCCCGTATTTTTAAAACCAGCACCGGGCTCCACTAGCTGGACAGATAATGCCACAGCCGGGGGTCACTTTTATATAGTGCCCTGCGGCCGTGGCATCAAAAATCCAACTAGTCACCCCTGGCCGGGGTACCCTGGGGGAGTGGGGACCCCTTCAATCAAGGGGTCCCCCCCCCCAGCCACCCAAGGGCCAGGGGTGAAGCCCGAGGCTGTCCCCCCCCATCCAATGGGCTGCGGATGGGGGGGCTGATAGCCTTTGTTGTAAAAGAAAAGATATTGTTTTTAGTAGCAGTACTACAAGTCCCAGCAAGCCTCCCCCGCATGCTGGTACTTGGAGAACCACAAGTACCAGCATGCGGCGGAAAAACGTGCCCGCTGGTACCTGTAGTACTACTACTAAAAAAATACCCAAAAAAACACAAGACACACACGCCGTGAAAGTATAATTTTATTACATACATACACACATACATACATACTTACCTTATGTTCCCACGCAGGTCGGTCCTCTTCTCCAGTAGAATCCAAGGGGTACCTGTTGAAGAAATTATACTCACGAGATCCAGGGGTCCAGGGTCCTCGGGGAATCCAGGTGTAATCCACGTACTTGAAAAAAATAACAAAACGGACACTCGAGCCACGCACTAAAAGGGGACCCATGTTTGCACATGGGTCACCTTTCCACGAATGCCAGAAACCCACTCTGACTGATGTCTAAGTGGGTTTCTTCAGCCAATCAGGGAGTGCCACGTTGTAGCACTCTCCTGATCGGCTGTGTGCTCCTGTCCTAACTGACAGGCAGCACACGGCAGTGTTACAATGTAGCGCCTATGCGCTACATTGTAACCAATGCTGGGAACTTTCTGCCCTGCGGTTGACCTAAAGTGACGTCACCGCTGAGCAAGAAAGTTCCCATCATTGGTTACAATGTAGCGCATAGGCGCTACATTGTAACACTGCCGTGTGCTGCCTGTCAGTGAGGACAGGAGCACACAGCTGATCAGGAGAGTGCTACAACGTGGCGCTCCCTGATTGGCTGAAGAAACCCACTTAGACAGAAGTCAAAGTGGGTTTCTGGCATTCGTGGAAAGGTGACCCATGTGCAAACATGGGTCCCCTTTCAGTTCGTGGTCGGGACACCGTTTTGTTATTTTTTTCAAGTACGTGGATTACCCCTGGATTTCCCGAGGAGCCTGGACCCCTGGATCTCGTGAGTATAATTTCTTCAACAGGTACCCCTTGGATTCTACTGGAGAAGAGGACCGACCTGCGTGGGAACTTAAGGTAAGTATGTATGTATGTGTGTATGTATGTAATAAAATTATACTTTCACGGTGTGTGTGTCTTGTCTTTTTTTGGGTATTTTTTTAGTAGTAGTACTACAGGTACCAGCGGGCCCGTTTTTCCGTCGCATGCTGGTACTTGTGGTTCTCCAAGTACCAGCATGCGGGGGAGGCTTGCTGGGCCTTGTAGTACTGCTACTAAAAACAATATCTTTTCTTTTACAACAAAGGCTATCAGCCTCCCCATCCGCAGCCCATTGGATGGGGGGGGACAGCCTCGGGCTTCACCCCTGGCCCTTGGGTGGCTGGGGGGGGGGACCCCTTGATTGAAGGGGTCCCCACTCCCCCAGGGTACCCCGGCCAGGAGTGACTAGTTGGATTTTTGATGCCACGGCCGCAGGGCACTATATAAAAGTGACCCCCGGCTGTGGCATTATCTGTCCAGCTAGTGGAGCCCGGTGCTGGTTTTAAAAATACGGGGGACCCCTACTCTTTTTGTCCCCCGTATTTTTGGGACCAGGACCAGGCGCAGAGCCCGATGCTGGTTGCTTAAATATGGGGGAACCCCTGTCATTTTTTTCCCCATATTTCTGCAACCAGGATCGGCTCAAAGAGCCCGAGGCTGGTTATGCTTAGGAGGGGGGACCCCACGCAATTCTTTTTGAAAAAATAAGCACTTTCCCACCCCTTCCCACTGATATACATGCACGGATCTCATGGATCCGTGCATGCCTATCCAATCACGAATAAAAAAAAAAGGTCTGTTTTTTTTTAGCACTTTTTTACGAGTTGTAATTTTTCACGGCAGTGTTTTTTTTTTTTTTTGCTTTGCACTTCTTAGTAAATGACCGAGATTCATACTTAAACAGCCGCGTTTTGACCGATGGTGTATTCATTCGTAATTTTTTACTTGGACTTGCAAAAAATTACGAATGCCCTCATCTCTGCCGTGATTAGTGTTTAGTAAATTACCGAGATGACACTTTGCTGAAAAAACGGCATCTCGGTCAAAATCGGGAGCTTAGTAAATTTCCCCCTTTATGTAGAGTCTGACCTTCCGACTTGTTATTTATCATAGCAAAGCAGACATTTACTGGGAGATAAAAGCTCTTAAACTGGAGGGAAAAGTTATTGGGGATTAAAGGAATTGGAGGAATAAAGACATTTTCGCCTTTGCCGCGTCCTGTAAATATCGTGGCCTCTATAACATTTCTATGAAGAGATTTCACTTTCAGTGTCTCTTGCATTGATGATGCCAATACATTTTGTTTTTGTTATTGCTCAGCTTTAACTTGACGGATCGGGATGAAGCAAAGTGCCGATCATTTCTACAAATTTCCACTTCAAAATGAGGCATTTCTCATGAAAATCAGACAGAACTTTCTTATAATATTATTAGTATAGATAAAGAGGCTGTTTCTGCGTTTGGAGCATGCTTGCCTGTTCTTCTGGATCCTGCGAGAGAGTCCTGAGTTTTAGGGTTGTCACCAGCGGAATGGGTTTGTTGGGTCAACCATATTTAGGTCGACACTCATTGGGTCGACCACTATTGGTCGACAGGCACTAGGACGACACATGGAAAATGTCGACATGGAAAAAGGTTGCCATGCATTTTTTAGGGTTTTTTTTGTGTTGTTTTCTTCGTAATGTGACCAGGAACATCAACTAGTGCACCGTGTCCCCTCACTTGGGTCGCTTTGCTCGCCATGCTTTGGGCAAGATGCCTCGCTACGCTAATGCTGCGCTCGGCACAGGTTACTATTCCCAATTGTAGTCCAAGTGGATCGTAAAGAATGAAAAAGTTCAAAAAATGAAAAAAATTTGAAAAACCCATGTCATCCTTTTATAGGTGTCGACAAATAGTGGTCGACCTATTGAGTGTTCACCTAATTAAAGTCGACCTAAGGACCATATACCGCCACCCACACGCCCGGAAGAGTAGGCATTCCTTCCTAGTGACGTGTGTAGAACAGTGACAGGAGTCCAGATTTGTGTGAAGGGGTGGTCTTCAGTATGCCGAATGTCGGGATCCCGGCGCACAGTATACCGGCGCCGGAATCCCGACACCCGGTATACCGACATCTATTCTCCCTCGTGGTGGTCCACGACCCCCCCTGGAGGGAAAATAAAATAGCATGGTGCGCATAGCGCACCACCGTGTCCGCAGCGTGGTGAGCACAGCGAGCCCGCAAGGGGCTCCTTTGCGCTCGCCACAGTGTTGGTATGCCGGCGATCGGGCTTCCGGCGCCAGTAAGCTGGTCTCCGGGAGCCCGGCCGCCGGCATACCATACTACACCCTTGTGAAGGTGGTGGGGCCTAGAGATGTGATTCTATGTTAATTGCATAATTTGGGCCCCACTGCTATTAAAATCACAGGATTTTGTCACAAGTGGGTGTGGCCTAATGACTAAAAAGCTCCAGCCCCACCCACTATACCAGCCCACCTGCTTGTCCTCTCTGGGCTTCTCCTGGGGATGGACATGTAGGTAAGTATGGTTTGGAGCATATAAAAAAAAAACAAGTGCAAAGGAAGCAACTACATTTATTTTATTTCTGCATGCAGGGTAAATACAGGCTGCTTTTGCATGTAGTCCACAAATACTGGACAGACGTATTTTAACACGGCCATTTAGATTCGAGTTTGGTCATGCCCCTCTGACATCTAATTCTTTCATCTACACTACAGTACCTGCAGTGGCTTTAATTTGCTCACAACTTATGATCACCCCCCAAAGCTGTAATACCATAATATGGATATATCAGATTTACACTATACTTGTATTGTAAAAACTGTAAGAAACTGAAAGGCATTAAATAGAGTGTTACTCAGATGTAGTAAACTATATACCTTTTGTTTGACAGTTTGGGAGAATGGACCATATCTGCAAAGTTTGAAGGCACAGATATGCAGAATTACGTCACACACTTTGAAGTGAAAGAATACGGTATGTTGTGTGATTATGTACAGTACATGGTATAACTAGGGTAATAAAGATCAAAGTACTAAATAGTTTATATACCTTCTCTCAATTGCATTAATTCCACAAAGAGTAGTCAATCTATCTGATGATTTGTTTACCTGTTCGATGTTAGGCGCCGGGGTCCGCTTGTCTGCGCGGCCCGGCACCTGGCAACTAGGGACGCCGTGCGCGTACAGCCGCCGGCTCCCTAGCAACGCTAGACGCCGGGCGCGCTGAGCCGCACGGACCCTAGCAACGGGGACGCCACTGGCGGACCGCGTTCCCCGTTGCTGGGTCCTTTGAATTAATAGGTGCACCTGTTCTCTGGCCGTGCAGCAAGGCAGCTGCACGGCATTGATTCTAATCAGCTCTTTTAGCAGCTGATTGGAGGACTCCTGATTAAATACACTCCCAGGGCTTCTCACAGATGCCGGTAATAGCTTCCTGCATGCTGTCTTGTTTGCTGAGAGTCTGTTTCCAGTCCAGCTGTATCCGGTCATTCTGGTCCTCTGAAGTCCTGTACTCGGGAGTTATCTCGTCCCTGGAGTTCTGACTGATCACCGTTTATCATCCAGTGGTGTTCGTGAGTCGCGGCTCTGCCGTGTGTAGCGGCTCGGCCGCTTTACCCCTTATATTTTGTGTTTGGAGCATTTGCGGAGGGTTCCGCTTCCACAGGTCCACTCTGGTATTCGGCGGTGCCGGGTAGGAGTATTGGACAAGTGGATATTTTGGTTGTCCTTTTCCCTGGCGGTTTCTCCGCACATACTTTAAGTTTTTAGTTAGCTTGTAGCCCCTGGCCAGGTTGTCTAGTTAGAGGGCCTCTTGTCATCATCCTGTCTCGGACTTCCCTTTGTCTCTCACTAAGACCGGGGGGCATAGGAGTTGGGCAGACATAATCCGCCCTTCAAATGCGGCTGCCAAGGGCTCAAGAAACCATAGTCTCGCAAGGGATTTCTGACAGCACGGATGAGACAACAGAGTGTCACAACTGAGGGCCTGAGTCCTTCCTGTTCCCGTCCCCAGCATTCCGTTCCAGTGCTCCGGTCCTTGCCATAAGATCTCCTCTGACCAGGAGTGCTGGAATCATAACATTTGATTAGATAGATAGATAGATAGATAGATAGATAGATAGATAACCTCTTTTACTCGCTTCGAGAGCAGCACCTCACGGTGGATATAAAAAAAAATATTGTCCACAAAGAAGTCCATAGAGGTCTTAAAGACAAGTGTCCAAATGTTCAAATTGCAGGACTTGATTGGAATCCCTGCCTGGGATCGTTGTTGGATGGAACTTTTAAGCCAATGCTTGCTTAAACTCAGTTGAGTATTTATCTCGAAGATACCCTTACACCAGAGCAGACACCCAAAATATGGCACCAAAGGCCTTCAATTTATAGAACATCTGATATATATTCACAAAATTCCATAAAATTATGTACAATAAAGATTTTGATCACACATCATAAGAAAGAGGTGTTTTGTATGGAACCAATGCTGCACCAAAACAGGTGTAATGATGTGCAACCCACCACCCTAGATTGTGAGCTCCGTGGTGGAAGCTCTCAATGCAGACAATGCGTCCAATCACCTTTACAACCCAACGCGTTTCTTCTTACAAAGGACTTCCTCAAGGGTAATATCTAAGCATAAAAATAGGTGGGTAACCATAGTTTCCACCAGCCAGAGGACCTGTCCTTGGGTGGATCAATAAGGTCAAAGAAGAAAAGATCCTAATCCTCCTGTGGCTGCAGTGGAAATGCCTATATATATATATATATATATATATAGATATATATACATATATATAGAGAGAGAGAGAGAGAGAGAGAGAGAAAAGAAAAGGGGGTTCCCAACGGCGCTGGACAGGTGAGTACAATCGGTTCAATTATCACTAGTCATTGTGGGTATAAATACTGTGTATGTGCACTATGTGTTTATGTATCGCTTGTCCCTGACGACGGGGCTTGACCCCGAAACGGCGTAGGACCACAATAAAGGCATAACTTTGTTCTGAAGTCTGCTGAGTGCCGCTGTCTTCTATGCATTATATATATATATATATATATATATATATATATATATGCTCCAATGTATTCATTGGAGCAGTTAATTTGGAGTTGATTAATTTAGAGCAGTTTTCATGAAAAACCGCTCCAAAGCCTTTAATTATAATTTTTTTAGTAACACACATCGCGTTCCCCATACTTATAATGGAAAATTTTGGCAAATTTATAATGACAACTTTACTAAAAAAAAAATAACAATGTGAGCCCTGTGATAATTTTGCCAGCTCAGGTGAAGTCACAGGGCAGCACTACGATGCCCAGCTTTTTCTTCCCCTGGCAGAGGGGATAATGTCATTTGGTCGACCACACTTAGGACGACAGTCTTTAGGTTGACCGCTATTGGTCGACATGGTTGCTAAGTTGACATGAACAAGGTCGACATGAGTTTTTAACTTTTTTAACTTTTTCATATTTTACGATCCACGTGGATTACGATTGGGAATACTAACCTGTGCGAGGGGACACGGTGCAGTAATTGAGGTTCTCCGTCACTTTCCGAAGAAAAGAACAACAACAAAAACAAAAACTCATGTCAACCTTTTTCCACCGCGACCTTGTTCACTTCGACCTAGTGACCACATCGACCTAATGCATGTCGACCAATAGTGTTCGACCTAATGACTGTCAACCTAAGTGTGGTGGACCTATTGACCCACACCATGGCAGAGAAAGCTGTGCAGGGACCCAGCTCCAGTGATCAGCTCTGTGTGTCCGATGGACGCCCAAGATGATCACAGTATAAAAAAATAAAAAAATAAAAGAAAAAACATACTTACCCGACCAGGGAGCCGAGGATCGGTGCTTCGGTGAGCGCTGCCGGGCGTCGGGTCCTCCATATGCTGCGTTATGACCCCTTTGCAGTAAAGTGACGCTGCAAAGCGGCAGCTCACTTTACAGCACCGGAAGTCATAGCACAGAAGAAGGACCCGGCGTCTGGAAGCCTACTGGAGCAGCGAACACCGGCTCCTGGGACTGGCAAGTATAAAATCCGGGGGAGGGGGGGCTTTTTGTCGGCGGTGGCACATGCGCAGCAGGATATCGGGGTGTTTTATACGGAAAGCTCTGTCTTTGCATGCGATAATTGATACATCCATGCAATGTACTTAATTATCGAAGTGCGAGTTTGCTCGAGTTTATCACCTGTCATCTGCATCATCAGATACGACTAGTCATGGCCGAGACGATGAAATTCCATCAACGTTGTCTGCCAAGGCCGATGCCCAGTGTCATAGTAGAGAGCATGTAAAATCCGTATAACTCAGGCCTTGGCAGCCTGGGTGGTGTTAAAAGTGTTTCTGGTATCCACCGTTAATTCACAGGAAACTAGAGAATTGCTTGAGGTACTGTGTACCCGGTACCAAGTACCATCTAGTTTCCATTTCTTTAGGCAGGCGTTACCGAGAATGTACACAGACATCAGAAAAAGAGTCACTAGTGTCCTAAAAAATGCAGTTGTACCCAATGTCCACTTAACCACGGACATGTGGACAAGTGGAGCAGGGCAGACTAAGAACAATATGACTGTGACAGCCCACTGGGTAGATGTATTGCCTCCCGCAGCAAGAACAGCAGCGGCGGCACCAGTAGCAGCTATCGCAAACGCCAACTCGTTCCTAGGCAGGCTACGCTTTGTATCACCGCTTTCCATAAGAGGCACACAGCTGACAACCTCTTACGGATACCGAGGAACATCATCGCAGAATGACTTACCCTAATTGGACTCTCCTGGGGATTTGTGACATCGGACAACGCCAGCAATATTGTGCATGCATTACATGTGGGCAAATTCCAGCACGTCCCATGTTTTGCACATGCATTGAATTTGGTGGTGCAGAATTATTTAAAAACGACAGGGGCGTGCAAGAGATGCTGTTGGTGGCCCGAAGAATTGTGGGCCACTTTCGGCATTCAGCCACCGCGTGCCGAAGACTGGAGCACCAGCAAACACTCCTGAACCTGCATTGCCATCATCTGAAGCAAGAGGTGGTAACGAGGTGGAATTCAATCCTCTATATGCTTTAGAGGAATGAAGGTGCAGCAAAAGGCCATTCAAGACTATACAGCTACCTACGATATAGGCAAAGGAGGGGGAATACAGTACACCTGACTCAAGCGCAGTGGAGAATGATTTCAACGTTGTGCAAGGTTCTGCAACCCTTTGAACTTTCCACACGTGACGTCAGTTCAGACACTTCCTGCCTGAGTCAGGTCATTCCCCTCATCAGGCTTTTGCAGAAGAAGCTGGAGAGATTGAAGGAGGAGCTAAAACAGAGCGATTCCGCTAGGCATGTGGGACTTGTGGAAGGAGCCCTTAATTCGCTTAACCAGGATTCACGGGTGGTCGATCTGTTGAAATCAGAGCACTACATTTTGGCCACCGTGCTTGATCCTAGATTTAAAACCTACGTTGTACAGTATCTCTCTTTCCGGCAGACACAAGTCTGCAGAGGATCAAAGACCTGCTGGTGAGAAAATTGTCAAGTCAAGCGGAACGTGACCTGTCAACAGCTCCTCCTTCACATTCTCCCGCAACTGGGGCTGCAAGGAAAAGGCTAAGAATTCCAAGCCCATCCGCTGGCGGTGATGCAGGGCAGTCTGGAGCGAGTGCTGACATCTGGTCCGGACTGAAGGACCTGCCAACGATTACTGACATGTCGTCTACTGTCACTGCATATGATTCTGTCACCATTGAAAGAATGGTGGTGGATTATATGAGTGACCGCATCCAAGTAGGCACGTCAGACAGTCCGTACGTATACTGGCAGGAAAAAGAGGCAATTTGGAGGACCTTGCACAAACTGGCTTTATTTTACCTAAGTTGCCCCCCCCTCCAGTGTGTACTCCGAAAGAGTGTTTAGTGCAGCCGCTCACCTTGTCAGCAATCGCCGTACGAGGTTACTTCCAGAAAATGCGGAGAAGATGATGTTCATCAAAATGAATTATAATCAATTCCTCCATGGAGACATTCACCAGCAATTGCCTCCAGAAAGTACACAGGGACCTGAGATGGTGGATTCCAGTGGGGACGAATTAATAATCTGTGAGGAGGGGGATGTACACAGTGAAAGGGGTGAGGAATCGGAGGATGAGGAGGAGGTGGACATCTTGCCTCTGTAGAGCCAGTTTGTGCAAGGAGAGATTGATTGCTTCTTTTTTGGTGGGGGCCCAAACCAACCATTCATTTCAGTCACAGTCGTGTGGCAGACCCTGTCACTGAAATGATGGGTTTGTTAAAGTGTGCATGTCCTGTTTATACAACATAAGGGTGGGTGGGAGGGCCCAAGGACAATTCCATCTTGCACCTCTTTTTTCTTTCATTTTTCTTTGCATCATGTGCTGTTTGGGGACTATTTTTTGAAGTGCCATCCTGTCTGACACTGCAGTGCCACTCCTAGATGGGCCAGGTGTTTGTGTCGGCCACTTGGGTCGCTTAGCGTAGCCATCCAGTGACCTTCGTGCACCTCTTTTTTTCTTTGCATCATGTGCTGTTTGGGGACTATTTTTTAAATCGGCCATCCTGTCTGACACTGCAGTGCCACTCCTAGATGGGCCAGGTGTTTGTGTCGGCCACTTGTGTCGCTTAGCGTAGCCATCCAGCGACCTTGGTGCACCTCTTTTTTTCTTTGCATCATGTGCTGTTTGGGGACTATTTTTTAAATCGTCCATCCTGTCTGACACTGCAGTGCCACTCCTAGATGGGCCAGGTGTTTGTGTCGGCCATTGGGTCGCTTAGCTTAGTCATCCAGCAACCTGCGTCCGAATCCAAAACCAAAACACAAAACCCGAAAAATGTCCGGTGCACATCACTAGTCCGTACAAATGAGAATCACCAGTCCAGTAACCTTTCTCCATCTACCTTGAATAACTAGAAGTTTTTATTTAATAATCTGTATAAGAGAGGAGGAGGCCCGTGTGCAGCCGCATCCTTTCGGCCCCCCTCCTATCTGCAGGCAGCGCTGAGAGTCTGAGCACTGGAAGGCTCAGACTCTACTGCTCATGCGCAGATCTCCGTGAAAGTAGCCGCTGTGCCATTTTCAGAGTTTTAACAGCGCTGCTGACATCGGCACGGGACTCTGGAGGGGTAAGTGTTCCAAAAATGGGTGCAGCGTGTGCGGTGTGGGCCCCTCCTGGACTCAGGGCCCCATTTACACCACACACACAGCACCCATTATAAATACGTCACCATTATCATTGATGATTGATAAGTTATCACCTTTCAAATTGCTGCTACAAGCACATTGTCTGTTACTTTATTGATATACAAGAATTAACTGAAGCGCTGCCTTTTAATAATCATCATCCAAAGTAAAACTAGGATAATACTAACATCACGTTTTCTTTCTCTACCTCAGTCCTGCCAAGTTTTGAGATTAAGCTTGAAAAAACTCAAAATGTTTTTTACTTGGACGATAAAGAACTAAAAGTAAAAATCTCTGCACAGTGAGTCAACATTATTCATGTAATACAATTATTTGAATGTCATTTATCTGTGTGATGTGGTGATCACTGATATATATATACAGGAGGTGTCTGTGTGTACTAGTGACCAGTGATATATATACAGGAGGTGTCTGTGTGATCTAGTGATCAGTGATATATGTACAGGATGTGTCTGTGTGTACTAGTGATCAAGGATATATGTACAGGCGGTGTCTATGTGTACTAGTGATCAAGGATATATGTACAGGAGGTGTCTGTGTGTACTAGTGATCAGTGATATATATACAGGAGGTGTCTGTGTGTACTAGTCATCAGTGATATATATCTATACAGGAGGTGTCTGTGTGTCCTAGTGATCAGTGATATATGTACAGGAGGTGTCTGTGTGTCCTAGTGATCAGTGATATATGTACAGGAGATGTCTGTGTGTACTAGTGATCAGTGATATATATACAGGAGGTGTCTGTGTGTCCTAGTGATCAGTGATATATGTACAGGAGGTGTCTGTGTGTACTAGTGATCAGTGATATATATACAAGAGGTGTCTGTGTGTACTAGTGATCAGTGATATATGTACAGGAGGTGTCTGTGTGTACTAGTGACCAGTGATACATGTACAGGAGGTGTCTGTGTGATCTAGTGATCAGTGATATATGTACAGGAGGTGTCTGTGTGTCCTAGTGATCAGTGATATATGTACAGGAGGTATCTGTGTGTCCTAGTGATCAGTTATATATGTACAGGAGGTGTCTGCGTGATCTAGTTATCAGTGATATATGTACAGGAGGTGTCTGTGTGTCCTAGTGATCAGTGATATATGTACAGGAGGTATCTGTGTGTCCTAGTGATCAGTTATATATGTACAGGAGGTGTCTGTGTGTACTAGTGATCAGTGATATATGTACAGGAGGTGTTTGTGTGTACTAGTGATCAGTGATATATATACAAGAGGTGTCTGTGTGCTCTAGTGATCAGTGATATATGTACAGGAGGTGTCTGTGTGATCTAGTGATCAGTGATATATGTACAGGAGGTGTCTGTGTGTCCTAGTGATCAGTGATATATGTACAGGAGGTATCTGTGTGTCCTAGTGATCAGTTATATATGTACAGGAGGTGTCTGCGTGATCTAGTTATCAGTGATATATGTACAGGAGGTGTCTGTGTGTCCTAGTGATCAGTGATATATGTACAGGAGGTATCTGTGTGTCCTAGTGATCAGTTATATATGTACAGGAGGTGTCTGTGTGTACTAGTGATCAGTGATATATGTACAGGAGGTGTCTGTGTGTACTAGTGATCAGTGATATATGTACAGGAGGTGTCTGTGTACTAGTGATCAGTGATATATGTACAGGAGGTGTCTGTGTGATCTAGTGATCAGTGTCAGTGATATATATACCGGAGATGTCTGTGTTCTAGTGATCAGTGATATATGTACAGGAGGTGTCTGTGTGTACTAGTGATAAGTGATACATGTATAGAGGTGACTGTGTGTCCTAGTGATCAGTGAAATATGTACAGGAGATATCTGTGTGATCTAGTGATCAGTGATATATGTACAGGAGGTATCTGTGTGTCCTAGTGATCAGTGATATATGTACAGGAGGTATCTGTGTGTCCTAGTGATCAGTGATATATGTACAGGAGGTGTCTGTGTGTACTAGTGATCAGCGATATATGTACAGGAGGTGTCTGTGTGTACTAGTGATCAGTGATATATGTACAGGAGGTGTATGTGTGTACTAGTAATCAGTAATATATGTACAGGATGTGTCTGTGTGTACTAGTGATCAGCGATATATGTACAGGAGGTGTCTGTGTGTACTTATGATCATTTATATATGTACAGGAGGTGTCTGTGTGTTCTAGTGATCAGTGATATATGTACAGGAGGTGTCTGTGTGTCCCAGTGATCAGTGATATATGTACAGGATGTGTCTGTGTACTAGTGATCAGTGATATATGTACAGGAGGTGTCTGTGTGTTCTAATGATCAGTGAAATATGTACAGGAGGTGTCTGTGTGTTCTAGTGATCAGTGATCTTTGTACAGGAGGTGTCTGTGTGTACTTGTGATTAGTGATATATGTACAGGAGGTGTCTGTGTGATCTAGTGTTCTGGTGATCAGTGATATATGTACAGGAGGTATCTGTGTGTACTAGTGATCAGTGATATGTGTACAGGAGGTGTCTGTGTGTACTAGTGATAAGTGATACATGTACAGGAGGTGTCTGTGTGATCTAGTGATCAGTGATATATGTACAGGAGGTATCTGTGTGTCCTAGTGATCAGTGATATATATACAGGATGTGTCTGTGTACTAGTGATCAGTGATATATGTACAGGAGGTGTCTGTGTGATCTAGTGATCAGTGATATATGTACAGGAGGTATGTACTAGTGATCAGTGATATGTGTACAGGAGGTGTCTGTGTGTACTAGTGATAAGTGATATATGTACAGGAGATATCTGTGTGATCTAGTGATCAGTGATATATGTACTGGAGGTATATGTGTGTCCTAGTGTTCAGTGAAATATGTACAGGAGGTGTCTGTGTGTTCTAGTGATCAGTGATATATGTACAGGAGGTGTCTGTGTGTCCTAGTGATCAGTGATATATGTACAGGATGTGTCTGTGTGTCCTAGTGCTCAGTGATATATGTACAGGAGGTGTATGTGTGTACTAGTAATCAGTAATATATGTACAGAAGGTGTCTGTGTGTACTAGTTATCAGCGATATATGTACATGAGGTGTCTGTGTGTACTTATGATCATTGATATATTTACAGGAGGTGTCTGTGTGTTCTAGTGATCAGTGATATATGTACAGGAGGTGTCTGTGTGTCCTAGTGATCAGTGATATATGTACAGGATGTGTCTGTGTACTAGTGATCAGTGATCTATGTACAGGAGGTGTCTGTGTGTACTTGTGATCAGTTATATATGTACAGGAGGTGTCTGTGTGTACTAGTGATCAGTGATATATGTACAGGAGGTGTCTGTGTGTACTAAGTAATATATGTACATGAAGTGTCTGTATGTACTAGTGATCAGTGATATATGTACAGGAGGTGTCTGTGTGTTCTAATGATTAGTGATATATGTGCAGGAGGTGTCTGTATGTTCTAGTGATCAGTGATATATGTACAGGAGGTGTCTGTGTGTACTAGTGATCAGTGATATATGTACAGGATGTGTCTGTGTACTAGTGATCAGTGATATATGTACAGGAGGTGTCTGTGTGTACTAGTGATCAGTGATATATGTACAGGAGGTGTATGTGTGTACTAGTAATCAGTAATATATGTACAGGATGTGTCTGTGTGTACTAGTGATCAGCGATATATGTACAGGAGGTGTCTGTGTGTACTTATGATCATTTATATATGTACAGGAGGTGTCTGTGTGTTCTAGTGATCAGTGATATATGTACAGGAGGTGTCTGTGTGTAGTAGTGATCAGTGATATATGTACAGGAGGTGTCTGTGTGTACTAGTGATCAGTGATATATGTACAGGAGGTGTCTGTGTGTACTAAGTAATATATGTACATGAAGTGTCTGTGTGTACTAGTGATCAGTGATATATGTACAGGAGGTGTCTGTGTGTTCTAATGATTAGTGATATATGTGCAGGAGGTGTCTGTATGTTCTAGTGATCAGTGATATATGTACAGGAGGTGTCTGTGTGTACTAGTGATCAGTGATATATGTACAGGATGTGTCTGTGTACTAGTGATCAGTGATATATGTACAGGAGGTGTCTGTGTGTACTAATGATCAGTGATATATGTACAGGAGGTGTCTGTGTGTACTAGTGACCAGTGATATATGTACAGGAGGTGTCTGTGTGCACTAGTGATCATTAATATATGTACAGGAGGTATCTGTGTTCTAGTGATCAGTGATATATGTACAGGAGGTGTCTGTGTGGGGCGGTCTTCTGTATACCGACTGATGGGATCCTGACGCACAGTAGACCAGTGCTGGGATCCCGACAGCCGGCATACCGACACTTATTCTCCCTCGTGGTGGTCCACGACCCCCCTGGAGGGAGAATAAAACAGTGTGGCGTGAGTAGCGAGCCACCGTGCCCGTAGCGTGGCAAGCGCAGTGAGCCCGCAAGGGGCTCATTTGCGCTCGCCACACTGTTGGTAAGCCGGCGGCCGGGCTCCCGGCGCCGGTATGCTGGTCGCCGGGAGCCCGAACGCCGGCATATCGTAGTGAACCCTCTGTGTGTTCTAATGATCAGTGATATATGTACAGGAGGTGTCTGTGTGTACTAGTAATCAGTAATATATGTACAGGAGGTGTCTGTGTGTCCTAGTGATCAGTGATATATGAACAGGAGGTGTCTGTGTGATCTAGTGATCACTGATATATGTACAGGAGGTGTCTGTGTGTACTAGTAATCAGTAATATATGTACAGGATGTAACTGTGTGTACTAGTAATCAGTAATATATGTACAGGAGGTGTCTGTGTGTACTAGTGATCAGTGATATATGTACAGGAGGTGTCTGTGTGTACTAGTAATCAGTAATATATGTACAGGAGGTGTCTGTGAGTACTAGTGATCAGTAATATATGTACAGGAGGTGTCTGTGTGTACTAGTAATCAGTAATATATGTACAGGAGGTGTCTTTGTGATCTATTGATCAGTGTCAGTGATATATATATATACAGGAGGTATCTGTGTTCTAGTGATAAGTGATATATGTACAGGAGGTATCTGTGTTCTAGTGATCAGTGATATATGTACAGGAGGTGTCTGTGTGTACTACTGATCAATGATATATGTACAGGAGGTGTCTGTGTGTACTAGTGATCAGTGATATATGTACAGGAGGTTTCTGTGTGTTCTAGTGATTAGTGATATATGTACAGGAGGTGTCTGTGTGTACTAGTGATCAGTGATATATATACAGGAGGTATCTGTGTTCTAGTGATCAGTGATATATGTACACAGGAGGTGTCTGTGTGTACTAGTGATCAGTTATATATATACAGGAGGTATCTGTGTTCTAGTGATCAGTGATATATGTGCATGAGGTGTCTGTGTGTACTAGTGATCAGTGATATATGTACAGGAGGTGTCTGTGTGTACTAGTGATCAGTGATATATGTACACAGGAGGTGTCTGTGTGTACTAGTGATCAGTGTTATATATACAGGAGGTATCTGTGTTCTAGTGATCAGTGATATATGTACACAGGAGGTGTCTGTGTGTACTAGTGATCAGTTATATATATACAGGAGGTATCTGTGTTCTAGTGATCAGTGATATATGTACAGGAGGTGTCTGTGTGTACTAGTGATCAGTGATATATGTGCATGAGGTGTCTGTGTGTACTAGTGATCAGTGATATATGTACAGGAGGTGTCTGTGTGTACTAGTGATCAGTGATATATGTACAGGAGGTGTGTCTGTGTACTAGTGATCAGTGATATATGTGCAGGAGGTGTCTGTGTGTAATAGTGATCAGTGATATATGTACAGGAGGTGTCTGTGTGTACTAGTGATCAGTGATATATGTACAGGAGGTGTGTCTGTGTACAAGTGATCAGTGATATATGTACAGGAGGTGTCTGTGTGTACTAGAGATCAGTGATATATGTACAGGAGGTGTCTGTGTGTCCTAGTGATCAGTGATATATGTACAGGAGGTGTCTGTGTACTAGTGATCAGTGATATATGTACAGTAGGTGTCTGTGTGTACTAGTGATCAGTGATATATGTGCAGGAGGTGTCTGTGTGATCTAGTGATCAGTGATATATGTACATGAGGTGTCTGTGTGTACTAGTGATCAGTGATATATGTACAGGAGGTGTCTGTGTGTACTAGTGATCAGTGATATATGTGCAGGAGGTGTCTGTGTGTACTAGTGATCAGTGATATATGTACAGTAGGTGTCTGTGTGTACTAGTAATCAGTAATATATGTACAGGAGGTGTCTTTGTGATCTATTGATCAGTGTCAGTGATATATATATACAGGAGGTATCTGTGTTCTAGTGATCAGTGATATATGTACAGGAGGTATCTGTGCTCTAGTGATCAGTGATATATGTACAGGAGGTGTCTGTGTGTACTACTGATCAATGATATATGTACAGGAGGTGTCTGTGTGTACTAGTGATCAGTGATATATGTACAGGAGGTTTCTGTGTGTTCTAGTGATTAGTGTTATATGTACAGGAGGTGTCTGTGTGTACTAGTGATCAGTGATATATGTACAGGAGGTGTCTGTGTGTCCTAGTGATCAGTGATATATGTACACAGGAGGTGTCTGTGTGTACTAGTGATCAGTGATATATATACAGGAGGTATCTGTGTTCTAGTGATCAGTGATATATGTACACAGGAGGTGTCTGTGTGTACTAGTGATCAGTTATATATATACAGGAGGTATCTGTGTTCTAGTGATCAGTGATATATGTGCATGAGGTGTCTGTGTGTACTAGTGATCAGTGATATATGTACAGGAGGTGTCTGTGTGTACTAGTGATCAGTGATATATGTACACAGGAGGTGTCTGTGTGTACTAGTGATCAGTGATATATATACAGGAGGTATCTGTGTTCTAGTGATCAGTGATATATGTACACAGGAGGTGTCTGTGTGTACTAGTAATCAGTTATATATATACAGGAGGTATATGTGTTCTAGTGATCAGTGATATATGTGCATGAGGTGTCTGTGTGTACTAGTGATCAGTGATATATGTACAGGAGGTGTCTGTGTGTACTAGTGATCAGTGATATATGTACAGGATGTGTCTGTGTACTAGTGATCAGTGATATATGTACAGGAGGTGTCTGTGTGTACTAGAGATCAGTGATATATGTACAGGAGGTGTCTGTGTGTCCTAGTGATCAGTGATATATGTACAGGAGGTGTCTGTGTACTAGTGATCAGTGATATATGTACAGTAGGTGTCTGTGTGTACTAGTGATCAGTGATATATGTGCAGGAGGTGTCTGTGTGTACTAGTGATCAGTGATATATGTGCAGGAGGTGTCTGTGTGATCTAGTGATCAGTGATATATGTACAGGAGGTGTCTGTGTGTTCTAGTGATCAGTGATATATGTACAGGAGATGTCTATGTGTACTAGTGATCAGTGATATATGTACAGGAGGTGTCTGTGTGTAGTAGTGATCAGTGATATATGTACAGGAGGTGTCTGTGTGTAATAGTGATCAGTGATATATGTACAGGAGGTATCTTTGTGTCCTAGTGATCAGTGATATATGTACAGGAGGTATCTGTGTTTCCTAGTGATCAGTTATATATGTACAGGAGGTGTCTGTGTGTACTAGTGATCAGTGATATATGTACAGGAGGTGTCTGTGTGTACTAGTGATCAGTGATATATGTACAGGAGGTGTCTGTGTACTAGTGATCAGTGATATATGTACAGGAGGTGTCTGTGTGATCTAGTGATCAGTGTCAGTGATATATATACCGGAGATGTCTGTGTTCTAGTGATCAGTGATATACAGTATGTACAGGAGGTGTCTGTGTGTACTAGTGATCAGTGATATGTGTACAGGAGGTGTCTGTGTGTACTAGTGATAAGTGATACATGTATAGAGGTGACTGTGTGTCCTAGTGATCAGTGAAATATGTACAGGAGATATCTGTGTGATCTAGTGATCAGTGATATATGTACAGGAGGTATCTGTGTGTCCTAGTGATCAGTAATATATGTACAGGAGGTATCTGTGTGTCCTAGTGATCAGTGATATATGTACAGGAGGTGTATGTGTGTACTAGTAATCAGTAATATATGTACAGGAGGTGTCTGTGTGTACTAGTGATCAGCGATATATGTACAGGAGGTGTCTGTGTGTACTTATGATCATTGATATATGTACAGGAGGTGTCTGTGTGTTCTAGTGATCAGTGATATATGTACAGGAGGTGTCTGTGTGTCCCAGTGATCAGTGATATATGTACAGGATGTGTCTGTGTACTAGTGATCAGTGATATATGTACAGGAGGTATCTGTGTGTCCTAGTGATCAGTGATATATGTACAGGAGGTGTATGTGTGTACTAGTAATCAGTAATATATGTACAGGAGGTGTCTATGTGTACTAGTGATCAGCGATATATGTACAGGAGGTGTCTGTGTGTTCTAATGATCAGTGATATATGTACATGAGGTGTCTATGTGTCCCAGTGATCAGTGATATATGTAGAGGATGTGTCTGTGTACTAGTGATCAGTGATATATGTACAGGAGGTGTCTGTGTGTTCTAATGATCAGTGAAATATGTACAGGAGGTGTCTGTGTGTTCTAGTGATCAGTGATCTTTGTACAGGAGGTGTCTGTGTGTACTTGTGATTAGTGATATATGTACAGGAGGTGTCTGTGTGATCTAGTGTTCTGGTGATCAGTGATATATGTACAGGAGGTATCTGTGTGTACTAGTGATCAGTGATATGTGTACAGGAGGTGTCTGCGTGTACTAGTGATCAGTGATATGTGTACAGGAGGTGTCTGTGTGTACTAGTGATAAGTGATACATGTACAGGAGGTGTCTGTGTGATCTAGTGATCAGTGATATATGTACAGGAGGTATCTGTGTGTCCTAGTGATCAGTGATATATGTACAGGATGTGTCTGTGTACTAGTGATCAGTGATATATGTACAGGAGGTGTCTGTGTGATCTAGTGATCAGTGTCAGTGATATATATACCGGAGATGTCTGTGTTCTAGTGATCAGTGATATATGTACAGGAGGTATGTACTAGTGATCAGTGATAAGTGTACAGGAGGTGTCTGTGTGTACTAGTGATAAATGATACATGTATAGGAGGTGACTGTGTGTCCTAGTGATAAGTGAAATATGTACAGGAGATGTCTGTGTGATCTAGTGATCAGTGATATATGTACAGGAGGTATATGTGTGTCCTAGTGATCAGTGAAATATGTACTGGAGGTGTCTGTGTGTTCTAGTGATCAGTGATATATGTACAGGAGGTGTCTGTGTGTCCTAGTGATCAGTGATATATGTACAGGATGTGTCTGTGTGTCCTAGTGCTCAGTGATATATGTACAGGAGGTGTATGTGTGTACTAGTAATCAGTAATATATGTACAGGAGGTGTCTGTGTGTACTAGTAATCAGCGATATATGTACAGGAGGTGTCTGTGTGTACTAGTGATCAGTGATATATGTACAGGAGGTGTCTGTGTGTCCTAGTGATCAGTGATATATGTACAGGATGTGTCTGTGTGTACTTATGATCATTGATATATTTACAGGAGGTGTCTGTGTGTTCTAGTGATCAGTGATATATGTACAGGAGGTGTCTGTGTGTCCTAGTGATCAGTGATATATGTACAGGATGTGTCTGTGTACTAGTGATCAGTGATCTATGTACAGGAGGTGTCTGTGTGTACTTGTGATCAGTGATATATGTACAGGAGGTGTCTGTGTGATCTATTGATCAGTGATATATGTACAGGTGGTGTCTGTGTGATCTAGTGATCAGTGATACTGTATATGTACAGGAGGTGTCTGTGTGTACTATTGATCAGTAATATATGTAAGGAAGTGTCTGTGTGTACTCGTTATCAGTTATATATGTACAGGAGGTGTCTGTGTGTACTAGTGATCAGTGATATATGTACAGGAGGTGTCTGTGTGTTCTAATGATTAGTGATATATGTGCAGGAGGTGTCTGTATGTTCTAGTGATCAGTGATATATGTACAGGAGGTGTCTGTGTGTACTAGTGATCAGTGATATATGTACAGGATGTGTCTGTGTACTAGTGATCAGTGATATATGTACAGGAGGTGTCTGTGTGTACTAATGATCAGTGATATATGTACAGGAGGTGTCTGTGTGTAGTAGTGATCAGTGATATATGTACAGGAGGTGTCTGTGTGTACTAGTGATCAGTGATATATGTACAGGAGGTGTCTGTGTGTACTAGTAATCAGTAATATATGTACAGGAGGTGTCTGTGTGTCCTAGTGATCAGCAATATATGTACAGGAGATGTCTATGTGATCTAGTGATCAGTGATATATGTACAGGAGATGTCTATGTGATCTAGTGATCACTGATATATGTACAGGAGGTGTCTGTGTGTACTAGTAATCAGTAATATATGTACAGGAGGTGTCTGTGTGTACTAGTGATCAGTAATATATGTACAGGAGGTGTCTGTGTGTACTAGTAATCAGTAATATATGTACAGGAGGTGTCTTTGTGATCTATTGATCAGTGTCAGTGATATATATATACAGGAGGTATCTGTGTTCTAGTGATCAGTGATATATGTACAGGATGTAACTGTGTGTACTAGTAATCAGTAATATATGTACAGGAGGTGTCTGTGTGTCCTAGTGATCAGTGATATATGTACAGGAGGTGTATGTGTGTTCTAGTGATCAGTGATATATGTACAGGAGGTGTCTGTGTGTTCTAATGATCAGTGATATATGTACAGGAGGTGTCTGTGTGTGCTAGTAATCAGTAATATATGTACAGGAGGTGTCTGTGTGTACTAGTGATCAGTGATATATGTACAGGAGGTGTCTGTGTGTACTAGTAATCAGTAATATATGTACAGGAGGTGTCTGTGTGTACTAGTGATCAGTAATATATGTACAGGAGGTGTCTGTGTGTACTAGTAATCAGTAATATATGTACAGGAGGTGTCTTTGTGATCTATTGATCAGTGTCAGTGATATATATATACAGGAGGTATCTGTGTTCTAGTGATCAGTGATATATGTACAGGAGGTGTCTGTGTGTACTACTGATCAATGATATATGTACAGGAGGTGTCTGTGTGTACTAGTGATCAGTGATATATGTACAGGAGGTTTCTGTGTGTTCTAGTGATTAGTGATATATGTACAGGAGGTGTCTGTGTGTACTAGTGATCAGTGATATATATACAGGAGGTATCTGTGTTCTAGTGATCAGTGATATATGTACACAGGAGGTGTCTGTGTGTACTAGTGATCAGTGATATATATACAGGAGGTATCTGTGTTCTAGTGATCAGTGAT
The DNA here is from genome assembly GCF_028390025.1 of Pseudophryne corroboree. Classification (NCBI taxonomy): domain Eukaryota; kingdom Metazoa; phylum Chordata; class Amphibia; order Anura; family Myobatrachidae; genus Pseudophryne; species Pseudophryne corroboree. The sequence continues at coordinate 58,310,140 of NC_086449.1, forward strand.
ATATGTACACAGGAGGTGTCTGTGTGTACTAGTGATCAGTTATATATATACAGGAGGTATCTGTGTTCTAGTGATCAGTGATACATGTACAGGAGGTGTCTGTGTGTACTAGCGATCAGTGATATATGTGCATGAGGTGTCTGTGTGTACTAGTGATCAGTGATATATGTACAGGAGGTGTCTGTGTGTACTATTGATCAGTAATATATGTAAGGAAGTGTCTGTGTGTACTCGTTATCAGTTATATATGTACAGGAGGTGTCTGTGTGTACTAGTGATCAGTGATATATGTACAGGAGGTGTCTGTGTGTACTAAGTAATATATGTACATGAAGTGTCTGTATGTACTAGTGATCATTGATATATGTACAGGAGGTGTCTGTGTGTTCTAATGATTAGTGATATATGTGCAGGAGGTGTCTGTATGTTCTAGTGATCAGTGATATATGTACAGGAGGTGTCTGTGTGTACTAGTGATCAGTGATATATGTACAGGATGTGTCTGTGTACTAGTGATCAGTGATATATGTACAGGAGGTGTCTGTGTGTACTAATGATCAGTGATATATGTACAGGAGGTGTCTGTGTGTACTTATGATCATTGATATATTTACAGGAGGTGTCTGTGTGTTCTAGTGATCAGTGATATATGTACAGGAGGTGTCTGTGTGTCCTAGTGATCAGTGATATATGTACAGGATGTGTCTGTGTACTAGTGATCAGTGATCTATGTACAGGAGGTGTCTGTGTGTACTTGTGATCAGTGATATATGTACAGGAGGTGTCTGTGTGATCTAGTGATCAGTGATATATGTACAGGAGGTGTCTGTGTGTACTAAGTAATATATGTACATGAAGTGTCTGTATGTACTAGTGATCAGTGATATATGTACAGGAGGTGTCTGTGTGTTCTAATGATTAGTGATATATGTGCAGGAGGTGTCTGTATGTTCTAGTGATCAGTGATATATGTACAGGAGGTGTCTGTGTGTACTAGTGATCAGTGATATATGTACAGGATGTGTCTGTGTACTAGTGATCAGTGATATATGTACAGGAGGTGTCTGTGTGTACTAATGATCAGTGATATATGTACAGGAGGTGTCTGTGTGTAGTAGTTATCAGTTATATATGTACAGGAGGTGTCTGTGTGTACTAAGTAATATATGTACATGAAGTGTCTGTATGTACTAGTGATCAGTGATATATGTACAGGAGGTGTCTGTGTGTACTAGTGATCAGTGATATATGTACAGGATGTGTCTGTGTACTAGTGATCAGTGATATATGTACAGGAGGTGTCTGTGTGTACTAATGATCAGTGATATATGTACAGGAGGTGTCTGTGTGTACTTATGATCATTGATATATTTACAGGAGGTGTCTGTGTGTTCTAGTGATCAGTGATATATGTACAGGAGGTGTCTGTGTGATCTAGTGATCAGTGTCAGTGATATATATACCGGAGATGTCTGTGTTCTAGTGATCAGTGATATATGTACAGGAGGTATGTACTAGTGATCAGTGATATGTGTACAGGAGGTGTCTGTGTGTACTAGTGATAAATGATACATGTATAGGAAGTGACTGTGTGTCCTAGTGATAAGTGAAATATGTACAGGAGATGTCTGTGTGATCTAGTGATCAGTGATATATGTACAGGAGGTATATGTGTGTCCTAGTGATCAGTGAAATATGTACTGGAGGTGTCTGTGTGTTCTAGTGATCAGTGATATATGTACAGGAGGTGTCTGTGTGTCCTAGTGATCAGTGAAATATGTACTGGAGGTGTCTGTGTGTTCTAGTGATCAGTGATATATGTACAGGAGGTGTCTTCGTGTACTAGTGATCAGTGATATGTGTACAGGAGGTGTCTGTGTGTACTAGTGATAAGTGATACATGTACAGGAGGTGTCTGTGTGATCTAGTGATCAGTGATATATGTACAGGAGGTATCTGTGTGTCCTAGTGATCAGTGATATATGTACAGGATGTGTCTGTGTACTAGTGATCAGTGATATATGTACAGGAGGTGTCTGTGTGATCTAGTGATCAGTGTCAGTGATATATATACCGGAGATGTCTGTGTTCTAGTGATCAGTGATATATGTACAGGAGGTATGTACTAGTGATCAGTGATATGTGTACAGGAGGTGTCTGTGTGTACTAGTGATAAATGATACATGTATAGGAGGTGACTGTGTGTCCTAGTGATAAGTGAAATATGTACAGGAGATGTCTGTGTGATCTAGTGATCAGTGATATATGTACAGGAGGTATATGTGTGTCCTAGTGATCAGTGAAATATGTACTGGAGGTGTCTGTGTGTTCTAGTGATCAGTGATATATGTACAGGAGGTGTCTGTGTGTCCTAGTGATCAGTGATATATGTACAGGATGTGTCTGTGTGTCCTAGTGCTCAGTGATATATGTACAGGAGGTGTATGTGTGTACTAGTAATCAGTAATATATGTACAGGAGGTGTCTGTGTGTACTAGTAATCAGCGATATATGTACAGGAGGTGTCTGTGTGTACTAGTGATCAGTGATATATGTACAGGAGGTGTCTGTGTGTCCTAGTGATCAGTGATATATGTACAGGATGTGTCTGTGTGTACTTATGATCATTGATATATTTACAGGAGGTGTCTGTGTGTTCTAGTGATCAGTGATATATGTACAGGAGGTGTCTGTGTGTCCTAGTGATCAGTGATATATGTACAGAATGTGTCTGTGTACTAGTGATCAGTGATCTATGTACAGGAGGTGTCTGTGTGTACTTGTGATCAGTGATATATGTACAGGAGGTGTCTGTGTGATCTAGTGATCAGTGATATATGTACAGGTGGTGTCTGTGTGATCTAGTGATCAGTGATACTGTATATGTACAGGAGGTGTCTGTGTGTACTATTGATCAGTAATATATGTAAGGAAGTGTCTGTGTGTACTCGTTATCAGTTATATATGTACAGGAGGTGTCTGTGTGTACTAGTGATCAGTGATATATGTACAGGAGGTGTCTGTGTGTTCTAATGATTAGTGATATATGTGCAGGAGGTGTCTGTATGTTCTAGTGATCAGTGATATATGTACAGGAGGTGTCTGTGTGTACTAGTGATCAGTGATATATGTACAGGATGTGTCTGTGTACTAGTGATCAGTGATATATGTACAGGAGGTGTCTGTGTGTACTAATGATCAGTGATATATGTACAGGAGGTGTCTGTGTGTAGTAGTGATCAGTGATATATGTACAGGAGGTGTCTGTGTGTACTAGTGATCAGTGATATATGTACAGGAGGTGTCTGTGTGTACTAAGTAATATATGTACATGAAGTGTCTGTGTGTACTAGTGATCAGTGATATATGTACAGGAGGTGTCTGTGTGTTCTAATGATTAGTGATATATGTGCAGGAGGTGTCTGTATGTTCTAGTGATCAGTGATATATGTACAGGAGGTGTCTGTGTGTACTAGTGATCAGTGATATATGTACAGGATGTGTCTGTGTACTAGTGATCAGTGATATATGTACAGGAGGTGTCTGTGTGTACTAATGATCAGTGATATATGTACAGGAGGTGTCTGTGTGTACTAGTGATCAGTGATATATGTACAGGAGGTGTCTGTGTGCACTAGTGATCATTAATATATGTACAGGAGGTATCTGTGTTCTAGTGATCAGTGATATATGTACAGGAGGTGTCTGTGTGGGGCGGTCTTCTGTATACCGACTGATGGGATCCTGACGCACAGTAGACCAGTGCTGGGATCCCGACAGCCGGCATACCGACACTTATTCTCCCTCGTGGTGGTCCACGACCCCCCTGGAGGGAGAATAAAACAGTGTGGCGTGAGTAGCGAGCCACCGTGCCCGTAGCGTGGCAAGCGCAGTGAGCCCGCAAGGGGCTCATTTGCGCTCGCCACACTGTTGGTAAGCCGGCGGCCGGGCTCCCGGCGCCGGTATGCTGGTCGCCGGGAGCCCGAACGCCGGCATATCGTAGTGAACCCTCTGTGTGTTCTAATGATCAGTGATATATGTACAGGAGGTGTCTGTGTGTACTAGTAATCAGTAATATATGTACAGGAGGTGTCTGTGTGTCCTAGTGATCAGCAATATATGTACAGGAGATGTCTATGTGATCTAGTGATCACTGATATATGTACAGGAGGTGTCTGTGTGTACTAGTAATCAGTAATATATGTACAGGAGGTGTCTGTGTGTCCTAGTGATCAGTGATATATGTACAGAAGGTGTCTGTGTGTACTAGTAATCAGTAATATATGTACAGGATGTAACTGTGTGTACTAGTAATCAGTAATATATGTACAGGAGGTGTCTGTGTGTTCTAATGATCAGTGATATATGTACAGGAGGTGTCTGTGTGTACTAGTGATCAGTGATATATGTACAGGAGGTGTCTGTGTGTACTAGTAATCAGTAATATATGTACAGGAGGTGTCTGTGTGTACTAGTGATCAGGAATATATGTACAGGAGGTGTCTGTGTGTACTAGTAATCAGTAATATATGTACAGGAGGTGTCTTTGTGATCTATTGATCAGTGTCAGTGATATATATATACAGGAGGTATCTGTGTTCTAGTGATCAGTGATATATGTACAGGAGGTATCTGTGTTCTAGTGATCAGTGATATATGTACAGGAGGTGTCTGTGTGTACTACTGATCAGTGATATATGTACAGGAGGTTTCTGTGTGTTCTAGTGATTAGTGATATATGTACAGGAGGTGTCTGTGTGTACTAGTGATCAGTGATATATATACAGGAGGTATCTGTGTTCTAGTGATCAGTGATATATGTACACAGGAGGTGTCTGTGTGTACTAGTGATCAGTTATATATATACAGGAGGTATCTGTGTTCTAGTGATCAGTGATATATGTGCATGAGGTGTCTGTGTGTACTAGTGATCAGTGATATATGTACAGGAGGTGTCTGTGTGTACTAGTGATCAGTGATATATGTACACAGGAGGTGTCTGTGTGTACTAGTGATCAGTGATATATATACAGGAGGTATCTGTGTTCTAGTGATCAGTGATATATGTACATAGGAGGTGTCTGTGTGTACTAGTGATCAGTTATATATATACAGGAGGTATCTGTGTTCTAGTGATCAGTGATACATGTACAGGAGGTGTCTGTGTGTACTAGCGATCAGTGATATATGTGCATGAGGTGTCTGTGTGTACTAGTGATCAGTGATATATGTACAGGAGGTGTCTGTGTGTACTAGTGATCAGTGATATATGTACAGGAGGTGTGTCTGTGTACTAGTGATCAGTGATATATGTGCAGGAGGTGTCTGTGTGTACTAGTGATCAGTGATATATGTACAGGAGGTGTCTGTGTGTACTAGAGATCAGTGATATATGTACAGGAGGTGTCTGTGTGTCCTAGTGATCAGTGATATATGTACAGGAGGTGTCTGTGTACTAGTGATCAGTGATATATGTACAGTAGGTGTCTGTGTGTACTAGTGATCAGTGATATATGTGCAGGAGGTGTCTGTGTGTACTAGTGATCAGTGATATATGTACAGTAGGTGTCTGTGTGTACTAGTGATCAGTGATATATGTGCAGGAGGTGTCTGTGTGTACTAGTGATCAGTGATCTATGTACAGGAGGTGTCTGTGTGTACTTGTGATCAGTGATATATGTACAGGAGGTGTCTGTGTGATCTAGTGATCAGTGATATATGTACAGGTGGTGTCTGTGTGATCTAGTGATCAGTGATACTGTATATGTACAGGAGGTGTCTGTGTGTACTATTGATCAGTAATATATGTAAGGAAGTGTCTGTGTGTACTCGTTATCAGTTATATATGTACAGGAGGTGTCTGTGTGTACTAGTGATCAGTGATATATGTACAGGAGGTGTCTGTGTGTACTAAGTAATATATGTACATGAAGTGTCTGTATGTACTAGTGATCATTGATATATGTACAGGAGGTGTCTGTGTGTTCTAATGATTAGTGATATATGTGCAGGAGGTGTCTGTATGTTCTAGTGATCAGTGATATATGTACAGGAGGTGTCTGTGTGTACTAGTGATCAGTGATATATGTACAGGATGTGTCTGTGTACTAGTGATCAGTGATATATGTACAGGAGGTGTCTGTGTGTACTAATGATCAGTGATATATGTACAGGAGGTGTCTGTGTGTACTTATGATCATTGATATATTTACAGGAGGTGTCTGTGTGTTCTAGTGATCAGTGATATATGTACAGGAGGTGTCTGTGTGTCCTAGTGATCAGTGATATATGTACAGGATGTGTCTGTGTACTAGTGATCAGTGATCTATGTACAGGAGGTGTCTGTGTGTACTTGTGATCAGTGATATATGTACAGGAGGTGTCTGTGTGATCTAGTGATCAGTGATAAATGTACAGGTGGTGTCTGTGTGATCTAGTGATCAGTGATACTGTATATGTACAGGAGGTGTCTGTGTGTACTATTGATCAGTAATATATGTAAGGAAGTGTCTGTGTGTACTCGTTATCAGTTATATATGTACAGGAGGTGTCTGTGTGTACTAGTGATCAGTGATATATGTACAGGAGGTGTCTGTGTGTACTAAGTAATATATGTACATGAAGTGTCTGTATGTACTAGTGATCAGTGATATATGTACAGGAGGTGTCTGTGTGTTCTAATGATTAGTGATATATGTGCAGGAGGTGTCTGTATGTTCTAGTGATCAGTGATATATGTACAGGAGGTGTCTGTGTGTACTAGTGATCAGTGATATATGTACAGGATGTGTCTGTGTACTAGTGATCAGTGATATATGTACAGGAGGTGTCTGTGTGTACTAATGATCAGTGATATATGTACAGGAGGTGTCTGTGTGTAGTAGTTATCAGTTATATATGTACAGGAGGTGTCTGTGTGTACTAGTGATCAGTGATATATGTACAGGAGGTGTCTGTGTGTACTAAGTAATATATGTACATGAAGTGTCTGTATGTACTAGTGATCAGTGATATATGTACAGGAGGTGTCTGTGTGTTCTAATGATTAGTGATATATGTGCAGGAGGTGTCTGTATGTTCTAGTGATCAGTGATATATGTACAGGAGGTGTCTGTGTGCACTAGTGATCAGTGATATATGTACAGGATGTGTCTGTGTACTAGTGATCAGTGATATATGTACAGGAGGTGTCTGTGTGTACTAATGATCAGTGATATATGTACAGGAGGTGTCTGTGTGTAGTAGTGATCAGTGATATATGTACAGGAGGTGTCTGTGTGTACTAGTGATCAGTGATATATGTACAGGAGGTGTCTGTATGTTCTAGTGATCAGTGATATATGTACAGGAGGTGTCTGTGTGTACTAGTGATCAGTGATATATGTACAGGATGTGTCTGTGTACTAGTGATCAGTGATATATGTACAGGAGGTGTCTGTGTGTACTAATGATCAGTGATATATGTACAGGAGGTGTCTGTGTGTAGTAGTGATCAGTGATATATGTACAGGAGGTGTCTGTGCGTTCTAATGATTAGTGATATATGTGCAGGAGGTGTCTGTATGTTCTAGTGATCAGTGATATATGTACAGGAGGTGTCTGTGTGTACTAGTGATCAGTGATATATGTACAGGATGTGTCTGTGTACTAGTGTTCAGTGATATATGTACAGGAGGTGTCTGTGTGTACTAATGATCAGTGATATATGTACAGGAGGTGTCTGTGTGTACTAGTGATCAGTGATATATGTACAGGAGGTGTCTGTGTGCACTAGTGATCATTAATATATGTACAGGAGGTATCTGTGTTCTAGTGATCAGTGATATATGTACAGGAGGTGTCTGTGTGGGGCGGTCTTCTGTATACCGACTGATGGGATCCTGACGCACAGTAGACCAGTGCTGGGATCCCGACAGCCGGCATACCGACACTTATTCTCCCTCGTGGTGGTCTACGACCCCCCTGGAGGGAGAATAAAACAGTGTGGCGTGAGTAGCGAGCCACCGTGCCCGTAGCGTGGCAAGCGCAGTGAGCCCGCAAGGGGCTCATTTGCGCTCGCTACACTGTTGGTAAGCCGGCGGCCGGGCTCCCGGCGCCGGTATGCTGGTCGCCGGGAGCCCGAACGCCGGCATATCGTAGTGAACCCTCTGTGTGTTCTAATGATCAGTGATATATGTACAGGAGGTGTCTGTGTGTACTAGTAATCAGTAATATATGTACAGGAGGTGTCTGTGTGTCCTAGTGATCAGCAATATATGTACAGGAGATGTCTATGTGATCTAGTGATCAGTGATATATGTACAGGAGATGTCTATGTGATCTAGTGATCACTGATATATGTACAGGAGGTGTCTGTGTGTACTAGTAATCAGTAATATATGTACAGGAGGTGTCTGTGTGTACTAGTGATCAGTAATATATGTACAGGAGGTGTCTGTGTGTACTAGTAATCAGTAATATATGTACAGGAGGTGTCTTTGTGATCTATTGATCAGTGTCAGTGATATATATATACAGGAGGTATCTGTGTTCTAGTGATCAGTGATATATGTACAGGATGTAACTGTGTGTACTAGTAATCAGTAATATATGTACAGGAGGTGTCTGTGTGTCCTAGTGATCAGTGATATATGTACAGGAGGTGTATGTGTGTTCTAGTGATCAGTGATATATGTACAGGAGGTGTCTGTGTGTTCTAATGATCAGTGATATATGTACAGGAGGTGTCTGTGTGTGCTAGTAATCAGTAATATATGTACAGGAGGTGTCTGTGTGTACTAGTGATCAGTGATATATGTACAGGAGGTGTCTGTGTGTACTAGTAATCAGTAATATATGTACAGGAGGTGTCTGTGTGTACTAGTGATCAGTAATATATGTACAGGAGGTGTCTGTGTGTACTAGTAATCAGTAATATATGTACAGGAGGTGTCTTTGTGATCTATTGATCAGTGTCAGTGATATATATATACAGGAGGTATCTGTGTTCTAGTGATCAGTGATATATGTACAGGAGGTATCTGTGTTCTAGTGATCAGTGATATATGTACAGGAGGTGTCTGTGTGTACTACTGATCAATGATATATGTACAGGAGGTGTCTGTGTGTACTAGTGATCAGTGATATATGTACAGGAGGTTTCTGTGTGTTCTAGTGATTAGTGATATATGTACAGGAGGTGTCTGTGTGTACTAGTGATCAGTGATATATATACAGGAGGTATCTGTGTTCTAGTGATCAGTGATATATGTACACAGGAGGTGTCTGTGTGTACTAGTGATCAGTGATATATGTACAGGAGGTGTCTGTGTGTACTAGTGATCAGTGATATATGTACACAGGAGGTGTCTGTGTGTACTAGTGATCAGTGATATATATACAGGAGGTATCTGTGTTCTACTGATCAGTGATATATGTACACAGGAGGTGTCTGTGTGTACTAAGTAATATATGTACATGAAGTGTCTGTATGTACTAGTGATCAGTGATATATGTACAGTAGGTGTCTGTGTGTACTAGTGATCAGTGATATATGTACAGGATGTGTCTGTGTACTAGTGATCAGTGATATATGTACAGGAGGTGTCTGTGTGTACTAATGATCAGTGATATATGTACAGGAGGTGTCTGTGTGTACTTATGATCATTGATATATTTACAGGAGGTGTCTGTGTGTTCTAGTGATCAGTGATATATGTACAGGAGGTGTCTGTGTGTCCTAGTGATCAGTGATATATGTACAGGATGTGTCTGTGTACTAGTGATCAGTGATCTATGTACAGGAGGTGTCTGTGTGTACTTGTGATCAGTGATATATGTACAGGAGGTGTCTGTGTGATCTAGTGATCAGTGATATATGTACAGGTGGTGTCTGTGTGATCTAGTGATCAGTGATACTGTATATGTACAGGAGGTGTCTGTGTGTACTATTGATCAGTAATATATGTAAGGAAGTGTCTGTGTGTACTCATTATCAGTTATATATGTACAGGAGGTATCTGTGTTCTAGTGATCAGTGATACATGTACAGGAGGTGTCTGTGTGTACTAGCGATCAGTGATATATGTGCATGAGGTGTCTGTGTGTACTAGTGATCAGTGATATATGTACAGGAGGTGTCTGTGTGTACTAGTGATCAGTGATACTGTATATGTACAGGAGGTGTCTGTGTGTACTATTGATCAGTAATATATGTAAGGAAGTGTCTGTGTGTACTCGTTATCAGTTATATATGTACAGGAGGTGTCTGTGTGTACTAGTGATCAGTGATATATGTACAGGAGGTGTCTGTGTGTACTAAGTAATATATGTACATGAAGTGTCTGTATGTACTAGTGATCATTGATATATGTACAGGAGGTGTCTGTGTGTTCTAATGATTAGTGATATATGTGCAGGAGGTGTCTGTATGTTCTAGTGATCAGTGATATATGTACAGGAGGTGTCTGTGTGTACTAGTGATCAGTGATATATGTACAGGATGTGTCTGTGTACTAGTGATCAGTGATATAAGTACAGGAGGTGTCTGTGTGTACTAATGATCAGTGATATATGTACAGGAGGTGTCTGTGTGTACTTATGATCATTGATATATTTACAGGAGGTGTCTGTGTGTTCTAGTGATCAGTGATATATGTACAGGAGGTGTCTGTGTGTCCTAGTGATCAGTGATATATGTACAGGATGTGTCTGTGTACTAGTGATCAGTGATCTATGTACAGGAGGTGTCTGTGTGTACTTGTGATCAGTGATATATGTACAGGAGGTGTCTGTGTGATCTAGTGATCAGTGATATATGTACAGGTGGTGTCTGTGTGATCTAGTGATCAGTGATACTGTATATGTACAGGAGGTGTCTGTGTGTACTATTGATCAGTAATATATGTAAGGAAGTGTCTGTGTGTACTCGTTATCAGTTATATATGTACAGGAGGTGTCTGTGTGTACTAGTGATCAGTGATATATGTACAGGAGGTGTCTGTGTGTACTAAGTAATATATGTACATGAAGTGTCTGTATGTACTAGTGATCAGTGATATATGTACAGGAGGTGTCTGTGTGTTCTAATGATTAGTGATATATGTGCAGGAGGTGTCTGTATGTTCTAGTGATCAGTGATATATGTACAGGAGGTGTCTGTGTGTACTAGTGATCAGTGATTATATGTACAGGATGTGTCTGTGTACTAGTGATCAGTGATATATGTACAGGAGGTGTCTGTGTGTACTAATGATCAGTGATATATGTACAGGAGGTGTCTGTGTGTAGTAGTTATCAGTTATATATGTACAGGAGGTGTCTGTGTGTACTAGTGATCAGTGATATATGTACAGGAGGTGTCTGTGTGTACTAAGTAATATATGTACATGAAGTGTCTGTATGTACTAGTGATCAGTGATATATGTACAGGAGGTGTCTGTGTGTTCTAATGATTAGTGATATATGTGCAGGAGGTGTCTGTATGTTCTAGTGATCAGTGATATATGTACAGGAGGTGTCTGTGTGTACTATTGATCAGTGATATATGTACAGGATGTGTCTGTGTACTAGTGATCAGTGATATATGTACAGGAGGTGTCTGTGTGTACTAATGATCAGTGATATATGTACAGGAGGTGTCTGTGTGTAGTAGTGATCAGTGATATATGTACAGGAGGTGTCTGTGTGTACTAGTGATCAGTGATATATGTACAGGATGTGTCTGTGTACTAGTGATCAGTGATATATGTACAGGAGGTGTCTGTGTGTACTAATGATCAGTGATATATGTACAGGAGGTGTCTGTGTGTAGTAGTGATCAGTGATATATGTACAGGAGGTGTCTGTGTGTTCTAATGATTAGTGATATATGTGCAGGAGGTGTCTGTATGTTCTAGTGATCAGTGATATATGTACAGGAGGTGTCTGTGTGTACTAGTGATCAGTGATATATGTACAGGATGTGTCTGTGTACTAGTGTTCAGTGATATATGTACAGGAGGTGTCTGTGTGTACTAATGATCAGTGATATATGTACAGGAGGTGTCTGTGTGTACTAGTGATCAGTGATATATGTACAGGATGTGTCTGTGTACTAGTGATCAGTGATATATGTACAGGAGGTGTCTGTGTGTACTAATGATCAGTGATATATGTACAGGAGGTGTCTGTGTGTACTAGTGATCAGTGATATATGTACAGGAGGTGTCTGTGTGCACTAGTGATCATTAATATATGTACAGGAGGTATCTGTGTTCTAGTGATCAGTGATATATGTACAGGAGGTGTCTGTGTGGGGCGGTCTTCTGTATACCGACTGATGGGATCCTGACGCACAGTAGACCAGTGCTGGGATCCCGACAGCCGGCATACCGACACTTATTCTCCCTCGTGGTGGTCTACGACCCCCCTGGAGGGAGAATAAAACAGTGTGGCGTGAGTAGCGAGCCACCGTGCCCGTAGCGTGGCAAGCGCAGTGAGCCCGCAAGGGGCTCATTTGCGCTCGCCACACTGTTGGTAAGCCGGCGGCCGGGCTCCCGGCGCCGGTATGCTGGTCGCCGGGAGCCCGAACGCCGGCATATCGTAGTGAACCCTCTGTGTGTTCTAATGATCAGTGATATATGTACAGGAGGTGTCTGTGTGTACTAGTAATCAGTAATATATGTACAGGAGGTGTCTGTGTGTCCTAGTGATCAGCAATATATGTACAGGAGATGTCTATGTGATCTAGTGATCAGTGATATATGTACAGGAGATGTCTATGTGATCTAGTGATCACTGATATATGTACAGGAGGTGTCTGTGTGTACTAGTAATCAGTAATATATGTACAGGAGGTGTCTGTGTGTCCTAGTGATCAGCAATATATGTACAGGAGATGTCTATGTGATCTAGTGATCAGTGATATATGTACAGGAGATGTCTATGTGATCTAGTGATCACTGATATATGTACAGGAGGTGTCTGTGTGTACTAGTAATCAGTAATATATGTACAGGAGGTGTCTGTGTGTACTAGTGATCAGTAATATATGTACAGGAGGTGTCTGTGTGTACTAGTAATCAGTAATATATGTACAGGAGGTGTCTTTGTGATCTATTGATCAGTGTCAGTGATATATATATACAGGAGGTATCTGTGTTCTAGTGATCAGTGATATATGTACAGGATGTAACTGTGTGTACTAGTAATCAGTAATATATGTACAGGAGGTGTCTGTGTGTCCTAGTGATCAGTGATATATGTACAGGAGGTGTATGTGTGTTCTAGTGATCAGTGATATATGTACAGGAGGTGTCTGTGTGTTCTAATGATCAGTGATATATGTACAGGAGGTGTCTGTGTGTGCTAGTAATCAGTAATATATGTACAGGAGGTGTCTGTGTGTACTAGTGATCAGTGATATATGTACAGGAGGTGTCTGTGTGTACTAGTAATCAGTAATATATGTACAGGAGGTGTCTGTGTGTACTAGTGATCAGTAATATATGTACAGGAGGTGTCTGTGTGTACTAGTAATCAGTAATATATGTAAAGGAGGTGTCTTTGTGATCTATTGATCAGTGTCAGTGATATATATATACAGGAGGTATCTGTGTTCTAGTGATAAGTGATATATGTACAGGAGGTATCTGTGTTCTAGTGATAAGTGATATATGTACAGGAGGTGTCTGTGTGTACTACTGATCAATGATATATGTACAGGAGGTGTCTGTGTGTACTAGTGATCAGTGATATATGTACAGGAGGTTTCTGTGTGTTCTAGTGATTAGTGATATATGTACAGGAGGTGTCTGTGTGTACTAGTGATCAGTGATATATATACAGGAGGTATCTGTTCTAGTGATCAGTGATATATGTACACAGGAGGTGTCTGTGTGTACTAGTGATCAGTGATATATGTACAGGAGGTGTCTGTGTGTACTAGTGATCAGTGATATATGTACACAGGAGGTGTCTGTGTGTACTAGTGATCATTGATATATATACAGGAGGTATCTGTGTTCTAGTGATCAGTGATATATGTACACAGGAGGTGTCTGTGTGTACTAGTGATCAGTTATATATATACAGGAGGTATCTGTGTTCTAGTGATCAGTGATACATGTACAGGAGGTGTCTGTGTGTAATAGCGATCAGTGATATATGTGCATGAAGTGTCTGTGTGTACTAGTGATCAGTGATATATGTACAGGAGGTGTCTGTGTGTCCTAGTGATCAGTGATATATGTACAGGAGGTGTCTGTGTACTAGTGATCAGTGATATATGTACAGTAGGTGTCTGTGTGTACTAGTGATCAGTGATATATGTGCAGGAGGTGTCTGTGTGTACTAGTGATCAGTGATATATGTACAGGAGGTGTCTGTGTGTACTAGTGATCAGTGATATATGTACAGGAGGTGTCTGTGTGTACTAGTGATCAGTGATATATGTGCAGGAGGTGTCTGTGTGTACTAGTGATCAGTGATATATGTACAGGAGGTGTCTGTGTGTACTAGTAATCAGTAATATATGTACAGGAGGTGTCTGTGTGTACTATTAATCAGTAATATATGTACAGGAGGTGTCTTTGTTATCTATTGATCAGTGTCAGTGATATATATATACAGGAGGTATCTGTGTTCTAGTGATCAGTGATATATGTACAGGAGGTATCTGTGTTCTAGTGATCAGTGATATATGTACAGGAGGTTTCTGTGTGTACTACTGATCAATGATATATGTACAGGAGGTGTCTGTGTGTACTAGTGATCAGTGATATATGTACAGGAGGTTTCTGTGTGTTCTAGTGATTAGTGATATATGTACAGGAGGTGTCTGTGTGTACTAGTGATCAGTGATATATGTACAGGAGGTGTCTGTGTGTACTAGTGATCAGTGATATATGTACACAGGAGGTGTCTGTGTGTACTAGTGATCAGTGATATATATACAGGAGGTATCTGTGTTCTAGTGATCAGTGATATATGTACACAGGAGGTGTCTGTGTGTACTAGTGATCAGTTATATATATACAGGAGGTATCTGTGTTCTAGTGATCAGTGATATATGTGCATGAGGTGTCTGTGTGTACTAGTGATCAGTGATATATGTACAGGAGGTGTCTGTGTGTACTAGTGATCAGTGATATATGTCCACAGGAGGTGTCTGTGTGTACTAGTGTTCAGTGATATATATACAGGAGGTATCTGTGTTCTAGTGATCAGTGATATATGTACACAGGAGGTGTCTGTGTATACTAGTGATCAGTTATATATATACAGGAGGTATCTGTGTTCTAGTGATCAGTGATATATGTGCATGAGGTGTCTGTGTGTACTAGTGATCAGTGATATATGTACAGGAGGTGTCAGGGTGTAAAAGTGATCAGTGATATATGTACAGGAGGTGTGTCTGTGTACTAGTGATCCGTGATATATGTGCAGGAGGTTTCTGTGTGTACTAGTGATCAGTGATATATGTACAGGAGGTGTCTGTGTGTTCTAATGATCAGTGATATATGTACAGGAGGTGTCTGTGTGTGCTAGTAATCAGTAATATATGTACAGGAGGTGTCTGTGTGTACTAGTGATCAGTGATATATGTACAGGAGGTGTCTGTGTGTACTAGCAATCAGTAATATATGTACAGGAGGTGTCTGTGTGTACTAGTGATCAGTAATATATATACAGGAGGTATCTGTGTTCTAGTGATCAGTGATATATGTGCATGAGGTGTCTGTGTGTACTAGTGATCAGTGATATATGTACAGGAGGTGTCTGTGTGTACTAGTGATCAGTGATATATGTCCACAGGAGGTGTCTGTGTGTACTAGTGTTCAGTGATATATATACAGGAGGTATCTGTGTTCTAGTGATCAGTGATATATGTGCATGAGGTGTCTGTGTGTGCTAGTAATCAGTAATATATGTACAGGAGGTGTCTGTGTGTACTAGTGATCAGTGATATATGTACAGGAGGTGTCTGTGTGTACTAGTAATCAGTAATATATGTACAGGAGGTGTCTGTGTGTACTAGTGATCAGTAATATATGTACAGGAGGTGTCTGTGTGTACTAGTAATCAGTAATATATGTACAGGAGGTGTCTTTGTGATCTATTGATCAGTGTCAGTGATATATATATATACAGGAGGTATCTGTGTTCTAGTGATCAGTGATATATGTACAGGAGGTATCTGTGTTCTAGTGATCAGTGATATATGTACAGGAGGTGTCTGTGTGTACTACTGATCAATGATATATGTACAGGAGGTGTCTGTGTGTACTAGTGATCAGTGATATATGTACAGGAGGTTTCTGTGTGTTCTAGTGATTAGTGATATATGTACAGGAGGTGTCTGTGTGTACTAGTGATCAGTGATATATATACAGGAGGTATCTGTGTTCTAGTGATCAGTGATATATGTATACAGGAGGTGTCTGTGTGTACTAGTGATCAGTTATATATATACAGGAGGTATCTGTGTTCTAGTGATCAGTGATATATGTGCATGAGGTGTCTGTGTGTACTAGTGATCAGTGATATATGTACAGGAGGTGTCTGTGTGTACTAGTGATCAGTGATATATATACAGGAGGTATCTGTGTTCTAGTGATCAGTGATATATGTACACAGGAGGTGTCTGTGTGTACTAGTGATCAGTTATATATATACAGGAGGTATCTGTGTTCTAGTGATCAGTGATACATGTACAGGAGGTGTCTGTGTGTACTAGCGATCAGTGATATATGTGCATGAGGTGTCTGTGTGTACTAGTGATCAGTGATATATGTACAGGAGGTGTCTGTGTGTACTAGTGATCAGTGATATATGTACAGGAGGTGTGTCTGTGTACTAGTGATCAGTGATATATGTGCCGGAGGTGTCTGTGTGTACTAGTGATCAGTGATATATGTACAGGAGGTGTCTGTGTGTACTAGAGATCAGTGATATATGTACAGGAGGTGTCTGTGTGTCCTAGTGATCAGTGATATATGTACAGGAGGTGTCTGTGTACTAGTGATCAGTGATATATGTACAGTAGGTGTCTGTGTGTACTAGTGATCAGTGATATATGTGCAGGAGGTGTCTGTGTGTACTAGTGATCAGTGATATATGTACAGGAGGTGTCTGTGTGTACTAGTGATCAGTGATATATGTACAGGAGGTGTCTGTGTACTAGTGATCAGTGATCTATGTACAGGAGGTGTCTGTGTGTACTTGTGATCAGTGATATATGTACAGGAGGTGTCTGTGTGATCTAGTGATCAGTGATATATGTACAGGTGGTGTCTGTGTGATCTAGTGATCAGTGATACTGTATATGT
Organism: Pseudophryne corroboree; assembly: GCF_028390025.1. NCBI lineage: Eukaryota > Metazoa > Chordata > Amphibia > Anura > Myobatrachidae > Pseudophryne > Pseudophryne corroboree. The sequence goes on from NC_086449.1 coordinate 58,327,428, forward strand.
ACAGGAGGTGTCTGTGTGTACTATTGATCAGTAATATATGTAAGGAAGTGTCTGTGTGTACTCGTTATCAGTTATATATGTACAGGAGGTGTCTGTGTGTACTAGTGATCAGTGATATATGTACAGGAGGTGTCTGTGTGTACTAAGTAATATATGTACATGAAGTGTCTGTATGTACTAGTGATCAGTGATATATGTACAGGAGGTGTCTGTGTGTTCTAATGATTAGTGATATATGTACAGGAGGTGTCTGTATGTTCTAGTGATCAGTGATATATGTACAGGAGGTGTCTGTGTGTACTAGTGATCAGTGATATATGTACAGGATGTGTCTGTGTACTAGTGATCAGTGATATATGTACAGGAGGTGTCTGTGTGTACTAATGATCAGTGATATATGTACAGGAGGTGTCTGTGTGTAGTAGTGATCAGTGATATATGTACAGGAGGTGTCTGTGTGTACTAGTCATCAGTGATATATGTACAGGAGGTGTCTGTGTGTACTAAGTAATATATGTACATGAAGTGTCTGTGTGTACTAGTGATCAGTGATATATGTACAGGAGGTGTCTGTGTGTTCTAGTGATCAGTGATATATGTACAGGAGGTGTCTGTGTGTACTAGTGATCAGTGATATATGTACAGGATGTGTCTGTGTACTAGTGATCAGTGATATATGTACAGGAGGTGTCTGTGTGTACTAGTGATCAGTGATATATGTACAGGAGGTGTCTGTGTGTACTTATGAGCATTGATATATTTACAGGAGGTGTCTGTGTGTTCTAGTGATCAGTGATATATGTACAGGAGGTGTCTGTGTGTCCTAGTAATCAGTGATATATGTACAGGATGTGTCTGTGTACTAGTGATCAGTGATATATGTACAGGAGGTGTCTGTGTGTACTAGTGATCAGTGATATATGTACAGGAGGTGTGTCTGTGTACTAGTGATCAGTGATATATGTGCAGGAGGTGTCTGTGTGTACTAGTGATCAGTGATATATGTACAGGAGGTGTCTGTGTGTACTAGAGATCAGTGATATATGTACAGGAGGTGTCTGTGTGTCCTAGTGATCAGTGATATATGTACAGGAGGTGTCTGTGTACTTTTGATCAGTGATATATGTACAGTAGGTGTCTGTGTGTACTAGTGATCAGTGATATATGTGCAGGAGGTGTCTGTGTGTATTAGTGATCAGTGATATATGTACAGGAGGTGTCTGTGTGTACTAGTGATCAGTGATATATGTACAGGAGGTGTCTGTGTGTACTAGTGATCAGTGATATATGTGCAGGAGGTGTCTGTGTGTACTAGTGATCAGTGATATATGTACAGGATGTGTCTGTGTGTACTAGTGATCAGTGATCTATGTACAGGAGGTGTCTGTGTGTACTTGTGATCAGTGATATATGTACAGGAGGTGTCTGTGTGATCTAGTGATCAGTGATATATGTACAGGTGGTGTCTGTGTGATCTAGTGATCAGTGATACTGTATATGTACAGGAGGTGTCTGTGTGTACTATTGATCAGTAATATATGTAAGGAAGTGTCTGTGTGTACTCGTTATCAGTTATATATGTACAGGAGGTGTCTGTGTGTACTAGTGATCAGTGATATATGTACAGGAGGTGTCTGTGTGTACTAAGTAATATATGTACATGAAGTGTCTGTGTGTACTAGTGATCAGTGATATATGTACAGGAGGTGTCTGTGTGTTCTAATGATTAGTGATATATGTGCAGGAGGTGTCTGTATGTTCTAGTGATCAGTGATATATGTACAGGAGGTGTCTGTGTGTACTAGTGATCAGTGATATATGTACAGGATGTGTCTGTGTACTAGTGATCAATGATATATGTACAGGAGGTGTCTGTGTGTACTAGTGATCAGTGATATATGTACAGGAGGTGTCTGTGTGTACTTATGATCATTGATATATTTACAGGAGGTGTCTGTGTGTTCTAGTGATCAGTGATATATGTACAGGAGGTGTCTGTGTGTCCTAGTGATCAGTGATATATGTACAGGATGTGTCTGTGTACTAGTGATCAGTGATATATGTACAGGAGGTGTCTGTGTGTACTAGTGATCAGTGATATATGTGCAGGAGGTGTCTGTGTGTACTAGTGATCAGTGATATATGTGCAGGAGGTGTCTGTGTGTACTAGTGATCAGTGATATATGTACAGGATGTGTCTGTGTACTAGTGATCAGTGATCTATGTACAGGAGGTGTCTGTGTGTACTTGTGATCAGTGATATATGTACAGGAGGTGTCTGTGTGATCTAGTGATCAGTGATATATGTACAGGTGGTGTCTGTGTGATCTAGTGATCAGTGATACTGTATATGTACAGGAGGTGTCTGTGTGTACTATTGATCAGTAATATATGTAAGGAAGTGTCTGTGTGTACTCGTTATCAGTTATATATGTACAGGAGGTGTATGTGTGTACTAGTGATCAGTGATATATGTACAGGAGGTGTCTGTGTGTACTAAGTAATATATGTACATGAAGTGTCTGTATGTACTAGTGATCAGTGATATATGTACAGGAGGTGTCTGTGTGTTCTAATGATTAGTGATATATGTGCAGGATGTGTCTGTATGTTCTAGTGATCAGTGATATATGTACAGGAGGTGTCTGTGTGTACTAGTGATCAGTGATATATGTACAGGAGGTGTCTGTGTGTTCTAGTGATCAGTGATATATGTACAGGAGGTGTCTGTGTGCACTAGTGATCATTAATATATGTACAGGAGGTATCTGTGTTCTAGTGATCAGTGATATATGTACAGGAGGTGTCTGTGTGGGGCGGTCTTCTGTATACCGACTGATGGGATCCTGACGCACAGTAGACCAGTGCTGGGATCCCGACAGCCGGCATACCGACACTTATTCTCCCTCGTGGTGGTCCACGACCCCCCTGGAGGGAGAATAAAACAGTGTGGCGTGAGTAGCGAGCCACCGTGCCCGTAGCGTGGCAAGCGCAGTGAGCCCGCAAGGGGCTCATTTGCGCTCGCCACACTGTTGGTAAGCCGGCGGCCGGGCTCCCGGCGCCGGTATGCTGGTCGCCGGGAGCCCGAACGCCGGCATATCGTAGTGAACCCTCTGTGTGTTCTAATGATCAGTGATATATGTACAGGAGGTGTCTGTGTGTACTAGTAATCAGTAATATATGTACAGGAGGTGTCTGTGTGTCCTAGTGATCAGCAATATATGTACAGGAGATGTCTATGTGATCTAGTGATCACTGATATATGTACAGGAGGTGTCTGTGTGTACTAGTAATCAGTAATATATGTACAGGAGGTGTCTGTGTGTCCTAGTGATCAGTGATATATGAACAGGAGGTGTCTGTGTGATCTAGTGATCACTGATATATGTAAAGGAGGTGTCTGTGTGTACTAGTAATCAGTAATATATGTACAGGATGTAACTGTGTGTACTAGTAATCAGTAATATATGTACAGGAGGTGTCTGTGTGTTCTAATGATCAGTGATATATGTACAGGAGGTGTCTGTGTGTGCTAGTAATCAGTAATATATGTACAGGAGGTGTCTGTGTGTACTAGTGATCAGTGATATATGTACAGGAGGTGTCTGTGTGTACTAGTAATCAGTAATATATGTACAGGAGGTGTCTTTGCGATCTATTGATCAGTGTCAGTGATATATATATACTAGAGATGAGCGCCTGAAATTTTTCGGGTTTTGTGTTTTGGTTTTGGGTTCGGTTCCGCGGCCGTGTTTTGGGTTCGAACGCGTTTTGGCAAAACCTCACCGAATTTTTTTTGTCGGATTCGGGTGTGTTTTGGATTCGGGTGTTTTTTTCCAAAAACACTAAAAAACAGCTTAAATCATAGAATTTGGGGGTCATTTTGATCCCAAAGTATTATTAACCTCAAAAACCATAATTTACACTCATTTTCAGTCTATTCTGAATACCTCACACCTCACAATATTATTTTTAGTCCTAAAATTTGCACCGAGGTCGCTGTGTGAGTAAGATAAGCGACCCTAGTGGCCGACACAAACACCGGGCCCATCTAGGAGTGGCACTGCAGTGTCACGCAGGATGTCCCTTCCAAAAAACCCTCCCCAAACAGCACATGACGCAAAGAAAAAAAGAGGCGCAATGAGGTAGCTGTGTGAGTAAGATTAGCGACCCTAGTGACCGACACAAACACCGGGCCCATCTAGGAGTGGCACTGCAGTGTCACGCAGGATGTCCCTTCCAAAAAACCCTCCCCAAACAGCACATGACGCAAAGAAAAAAAGAGGCGCAATGAGGTAGCTGACTGTGTGAGTAAGATTAGCGACCCTAGTGGCCGACACAAACACCGGGCCCATCTAGGAGTGGCACTGCAGTGTCACGCAGGATGTCCCTTCCAAAAAACCCTCCCCAAACAGCACATGACGCAAAGAAAAAAAGAGGCGCAATGAGGTAGCTGTGTGAGTAAGATTAGCGACCCTAGTGGCCGACACAAACACCGGGCATTTCATCGTCTCGGCCATGACTAGTGGCAGCAGCTTCAGCACGAGGTGGAAGTGGATCTTGATCTTTCCCTAATTTTGGAACCTCAACATTTTTGTTCTCCATATTTTAATAGGCACAACTAAAAGGCACCTCAGGTAAACAATGGAGATGGATGGATTGGATACTAGTATACAATTATGGACGGGCTGCCGAGTGCCGACACAGAGGTAGCCACAGCCGTGAACTACCGCACTGTACTGTGTCTGCTGCTAATATAGACTGGTTGATAAAGAGATAGTATACTCGTAACTAGTATGTATGTATAAAGAAAGAAAAAAAAACCACGGTTAGGTGGTATATACAATTATGGACGGGCTGCCGAGTGCCGACACAGAGGTAGCCACAGCCGTGAACTACCGCACTGTACTGTGTCTGCTGCTAATATATAGACTGGTTGATAAAGAGATAGTATACTCATAACTAGTATGTATGTATAAAGAAAGAAAAAAAAACCACGGTTAGGTGGTATATACAATTATGGACGGGCTGCCGAGTGCCGACACAGAGGTAGCCACAGCCGTGAACTACCGCACTGTACTGTGTCTGCTGCTAATATATAGACTGGTTGATAAAGAGATAGTATACTCGTAACTAGTATGTATGTATAAAGAAAGAAAAAAAAACCACGGTTAGGTGGTATATACAATTATGGACGGGCTGCCGAGTGCCGACACAGAGGTTGCCACAGCCGTGAACTACCGCACTGTACTGTGTCTGCTGCTAATATAGACTGGTTGATAAAGAGATAGTATACTACTAATATTATATACTGGTGGTCAGGTCACTGGTCACTAGTCACACTGGCAGTGGCACTCCTGCAGCAAAAGTGTGCACTGTTTAATTTTAATATAATATTATGTACTCCTGGCTCCTGCTATAACCTATAACTGGCACTGCAGTAGTGCTCCCCAGTCTCCCCCACAATTATAAGCTGTGTGAGCTGAGCAGTCAGACAGATATATAATATATATAGATGATGCAGCACACTGGCCTGAGCCTGAGCAGTGCACACAGATATGGTATGTGACTGACTGAGTCACTGTGTGTATCGCTTTTTTCAGGCAGAGAACGGATATATTAAATAAACTGCACTGTGTGTCTGGTGGTCACTCACTATATAATATATTATGTACTCCTGGCTCCTGCTATAACCTATAACTGGCACTGCAGTAGTGCTCCCCAGTCTCCCCCACAATTATAAGCTGTGTGAGCTGAGCAGTCAGACAGATATATATAATATTATAGATAATAGATGATGCAGCACACTGGCCTGAGCCTGAGCAGTGCACACAGATATGGTATGTGACTGAGTTACTGTGTGCTGTGTATCGCTTTTTTCAGGCAGAGAACGGATTATATTATGTACTCCTGGCTCCTGCTATAACCTATAACTGGCACTGCAGTAGTGCTCCCCAGTCTCCCCCACAATTATAAGCTGTGTGAGCTGAGCAGTCAGACAGATATATATAATATTATATATAGATAATAGATGATGCAGCACACTGGCCTGAGCCTGAGCAGTGCACACAGATATGGTATGTGACTGAGTCACTGTGTGCTGTGTATCGCTTTTTTCAGGCAGAGAACGGATTATAAATAAAAGTGGTGGTCACTGGTCACTATCAGCAAAACTCTGCACTGTACACTACTGAGTACTCCTAATGCTCCCCAAAATTAGTAAATCAAGTGTCTCTCTAATCTATTCTAATTCTAAACGGAGAGGACGCCAGCCACGTCCTCTCCCTATCAATCTCAATGCACGTGTGAAAATGGCGGCGACGCGCGGCTCCTTATATAGAATCCGAGTCTCGCGATAGAATCCGAGCCTCGCGAGAATCCGACAGCGTCATGATGACGTTCGGGCGCGCTCGGGTTAACCGAGCAAGGCGGGAAGATCCGAGTCGCTCGGACCCGTGAAAAAAAACATGAAGTTCTGGCGGGTTCGGATTCAGAGAAACCGAACCCGCTCATCTCTAATATATACAGGAGGTATCTGTGTTCTAGTGATCAGTGATATATGTACAGGAGGTATCTGTGTTCTAGTGATCAGTGATATATGTACAGGAGGTGTCTGTGTGTACTACTGATCAATGATATATGTACAGGAGGTGTCTGTGTGTACTAGTGATCAGTGATATATGTACAGGAGGTTTCTGTGTGTTCTAGTGATTAGTGATATATGTACAGGAGGTGTCTGTGTGTACTAGTGATCAGTGATATATATACATGAGGTATCTGTGTTCTAGTGATCAGTGATATATGTACACAGGAGGTGTCTGTGTGTACTAGTGATCAGTTATATATATACAGGAGGTATCTGTGTTCTAGTGATCAGTGATATATGTGCATGAGGTGTCTGTGTGTACTAGTGATCAGTGATATATGTACAGGAGGTGTCTGTGTGTACTCGTGATCAGTGATATATGTACACAGGAGGTGTCTGTGTGTTCTAGTGATCAGTGATATATATACAGGAGGTATCTGTGTTCTAGTGATCAGTGATATATGTACACAGGAGGTGTCTGTGTGTACTAGTGATCAGTTATATATATACAGGAGGTATCTGTGTTCTAGTGATCAGTGATACATGTACAGGAGGTGTCTGTGTGTACTAGCGATCAGTGATATATGTACAGGAGGTGTCTGTGTGTACTAGTGATCAGTGATATATGTACAGGAGGTGTGTCTGTGTACTAGTGATCAGTGATATATGTGCAGGAGGTGTCTGTGTGTACTAGTGATCAGTGATATATGTACAGGAGGTGTCTGTGTGTACTAGAGATCAGTGATATATGTACAGGAGGTGTCTGTGTGTCCTAGTGATCAGTGATATATGTACAGGAGGTGTCTGTGTACTAGTGATCAGTGATATATGTACAGGAGGTGTCTGTGTGTACTAGTGATCAGTGATATATGTGCAGGAGGTGTCTGTGTGTACTAGTGATCAGTGATATATGTACAGGAGGTGTCTGTGTGTACTAGTGATCAGTGATATATGTACAGGAGGTGTCTGTGTGTACTAGTGATCAGTGATATATGTGCAGGAGGTGTCTGTGTGTACTAGTGATCCGTGATATATGTACAGGAGGTGTCTGTGTGTACTAGTAATCAGTAATATATGTACAGGAGGTGTCTGTGTGTACTAGTAATCAGTAATATATGTACAGGAGGTGTCTTTGTGATCTATTGATCAGTGTCAGTGATATATATATACAGGAGGTATCTGTGTTCTAGTGATCAGTGATATATGTACAGGAGGTATCTGTGTTCTAGTGATCAGTGATATATGTACAGGAGGTGTCTGTGTGTACTACTGATCAATGATATATGTACAGGAGGTGTCTGTGTGTACTAGTGATCAGTGATATATGTACAGGAGGTTTCTGTGTGTTCTAGTGATTAGTGATATATGTACAGGAGGTGTCTGTGTGTACTAGTGATCAGTGATATATGTACAGGAGGTGTCTGTGTGTACTAGTGATCAGTGATATATGTACACAGGAGGTGTCTGTGTGTACTAGTGATCAGTGATATATATACAGGAGGTATCTGTGTTCTAGTGATCAGTGATATATGTACACAGGAGGTGTCTGTGTGTACTAGTGATCAGTTATATATATACAGGAGGTATCTGTGTTCTAGTGATCAGTGATATATGTTCATGAGGTGTCTGTGTGTACTAGTGATCAGTGATATATGTACAGGAGGTGTCTGTGTGTACTAGTGATCAGTGATATATGTACAGGAGGTGTGTCTGTGTACTAGTGATCAGTGATATATGTGCAGGAGGTGTCTGTGTGTACTAGTGATCAGTGATATATGTACAGGAGGTGTCTGTGTGTACTAGAGATCAGTGATATATGTACAGGAGGTGTCTGTGTGTCCTAGTGATCAGTGATATATGTACAGGAGGTGTCTGTGTACTAGTGATCAGTGATATATGTACAGTAGGTGTCTGTGTGTACTAGTGATCAGTGATATATGTGCAGGAGGTGTCTGTGTGTACTAGTGATCAGTGATATATGTGCAGGAGGTGTCTGTGTGATCTAGTGATCAGTGATATTTGTACAGGAGGTGTCTGTGTGTTCTAGTGATCAGTGATATATGTACAGGAGGTGTCTATGTGTACTAGTGATCAGTGATATATGTACAGGAGGTGTCTGTGTGTAGTAGTGATCAGTGATATATGTACAGGAGGTGTCTGTGTGTAATAGTGATCAGTGATATATGTACAGGAGGTGTCTGTGTGCTCTAGTGATCAGTGATATATGTACAGGAGGTGTCTGTGTGTACTAGTGATCAGTGATATATGTACAGGAGGTGTCTGTGTGTACTAGTGATCAGTGATATATGTACAGGAGGTGTCTGTGTGTACTAGTGATCAGTGATATATATGTACAGGAGGTGTCTGTGTGTACTAGTGATCAGTTATATATATACAGGATGTGTCTGTGTGTACTAGTAATCAGTAATATATGTACAGGAGGTGTCTGTGTGTACTAGTAATCAGTAATATATGTACAGGAGGTGTCTTTGTGATCTATTGATCAGTGTCAGTGATATATATATATACAGGAGGTATCTGTGTTCTAGTGATCAGTGATATATGTACAGGAGGTATCTGTGTTCTAGTGATCAGTGATATATGTACAGGAGGTGTCTGTGTGTACTACTGATCAATGATATATGTACAGGAGGTGTCTGTGTGTACTAGTGATCAGTGATATATGTACAGGAGGTTTCTGTGTGTTCTAGTGATTAGTGATATATGTACAGGAGGTGTCTGTGTGTACTAGTGATCAGTGATATATGTACAGGAGGTGTCTGTGTGTACTAGTGATCAGTGATATATGTACACAGGAGGTGTCTGTGTGTACTAGTGATCAGTGATATATATACAGGAGGTATCTGTGTTCTAGTGATCAGTGATATATGTACACAGGAGGTGTCTGTGTGTACTAGTGATCAGTTATATATATACAGGAGGTATCTGTGTTCTCGTGATCAGTGATATATGTTCATGAGGTGTCTGTGTGTACTAGTGATCAGTGATATATGTACAGGAGGTGTCTGTGTGTACTAGTGATCAGTGATATATGTCCACAGGAGGTGTCTGTGTGTACTAGTGTTCAGTGATATATATACAGGAGGTATCTGTGTTCTAGTGATCAGTGATATATGTACACAGGAGGTGTCTGTGTATACTAGTGATCAGTTATATATATACAGGAGGTATCTGTGTTCTAGTGATCAGTGATATATGTGCATGAGGTGTCTGTGTGTACTAGTGATCAGTGATATATGTACAGGAGGTGTCTGTGTGTACTAGTGATCAGTGATATATGTACAGGAGGTGTGTCTGTGTACTAGTGATCAGTGATATATGTGCAGGAGGTGTCTGTGTGTACTAGTGATCAGTGATATATGTACAGGAGGTGTCTGTGTGTACTAGTGATCAGTGATATATGTACAGGAGGTGTCTGTGTGCACTAGTGATCAGTGATATATGTACAGGAGGTGTGTCTGTGTACTAGTGATCAGTGATATATGTGCAGGAGGTGTCTGTGTGTACTAGTGATCAGTGATATATGTACAGGAGGTGTCTGTGTGTACTAGTGATCAGTGATATATGTACAGGAGGTGTGTCTGTGTACTAGTGATCAGTGATATATGTACAGGAAGTGTCTGTGTGTACTAGTGATCAGTGATATATGTACAGGAGGTGTCTGTGTGTACTAGAGATCAGTGATATATGTACAGGAGGTGTCTGTGTGTCCTAGTGATCAGTGATATATGTACAGGAGGTGTCTGTGTACTAGTGATCAGTGATATATGTGCAGGAGGTGTCTGTGTGTACTAGTGATCAGTGATATATGTGCAGGAGGTGTCTGTGTGATCTAGTGATCAGTGATATTTGTACAGGAGGTGTCTGTGTGTTCTAGTGATCAGTGATATATGTACAGGAGGTGTCTATGTGTACTAGTGATCAGTGATATATGTACAGAAGGTGTCTGTGTGTAGTAGTGATCAGTGATATATGTACAGGAGGTGTCTGTGTGTAATAGTGATCAGTGATATATGTACAGGAGGTGTCTGTGTGCTCTAGTGATCAGTGATATATGTACAGGAGGTGTCTGTGTGTACTAGTGATCAGTGATATATGTACAGGAGGTGTCTGTGTGTACTAGTGATCAGTGATATATGTACAGGAGGTGTCTGTGTGTACTAGTGATCAGTGATATATGTACAGGAGGTGTCTGTGTGTACTAGTGATCAGTTATATATGTACAGGATGTGTCTGTGTGTACTAGTGATCAGTGATATATGTACAGGAGGTGTCTGTGTGCACTAGTGATCAGTGATATATGTACAGGAGGTGTGTCTGTGTACTAGTGATCAGTGATATATGTACAGGAGGTGTCTGTGTGTACTAGTGATCATTGATATATGTACAGGAGGTGTCTGTGTGTACTATTGATCAGTGGTATACTGTATGTACAGGAGGTGTCTGTGTGTTCTAATGGTCAGTTTTCCTATATAACTTTTCTCCTCAGTTACCTATTTGGGAAGCCTGTGAATGGAAAGGCATTTGCTCTGTTTGGGGTAAAGAGAGACAATGAAAAGAAAAGTATCACAGAATCTCTAAGAAGAATTCCGGTATTTAAATCTATTCTAATAATTCAGCCTTTCTAAACTACAATAATGTGTCATAATGCCTATTATTACAATACCTCTCGGCTTTGCTTTTTCTTCTTTGACTTATATAGTTAAAGGTATTACTGTATGTAATAGCTTCCCAGAGGGTAAAATGTTACTGTCTAATATGCTGCAGTCCAGTAAGTGGTTTCCTTATATGAATTAGTAGAACTATTATTCCATCCGGACCATGCTTCCAGGGGAGAGTGGTTACTTGTTATATACAGTGTTACAATCTTGTTGTTTACAGGATAACATGGATCAGAGTAAGCTGACACCAGGCTAACATTAACTCTAGCATTGTAATTGTGTTGCAGTAGAGGAGATGTAGCCACGTTCATCACGCTGCGATAACTGCATTCTGCATGGCATGCCGAGCTGCAGCTATTCGCAACTGGCGAACGCTCAATTAAATTCCTAATGGAGCAGTCGCCGACTGCAAATAGTCACAGACTGGCGTGCCGTGCAGCCAGCCGCCATACACCTGCAATTTTGCATAATTTCTCTTACGTCCTAGAGGATGCTGGGGTTCCATTTAGTACCATGGGGTATAGACAGGTCCCTTGGTAGCCATGGACACTTTAAAAGTTTAACAGTGTGGGCTGGCTCCTCCCTCTATGCCCCTCCTACCAGACTCAGTTTAGATAATGTGCCCGGAGGAGCAGGTCACAGCTAAGGGAGCTCCTGGGAGTGTTAGGTACAGGCAGGATGCTGGCCACAGCCTCCCTGCTTTGTGGGACATAGGGGGGGAGTAGGATCCAACCCTAGAGGTTAAAGGGCCCTATCTCCGCTGACAGGGCACTGAGCTCCTGAGGGTGATGATTGCAAGCCCACAGGGGCGACCGCTCACTCTTGCAGCATGGCCTTTACCCCCTAACAGACCCAGAATTAAGAAGAGTGGTGAGTATGACGCCGGCGGCCCGGAAAGCGGGTCGCCGGCGGGAATGGCGGCACAAGGGTGGGAGCGCAGCTCTGACAGGCTGCGCTCCGGAGGGCTCAGATGTACACTGTGTATGGCGCTGTGAGGGGCGTCCTGGGCCAGCGCCTATACCCTAAACTGGTCACAGAAGGCTACCAGGGACTAATACAACTGTTAGCTGCATATTACCTCAGGCCAGTAAAATACAATAAGTGCGGGAAGACGCGCCATTACAGGGAGGCGGGGCTTCTCAGAGCGAATCCAGCACTCACCAGCGCCATTTTCTCCCTGCAGATCACAGCATCAGAACGCTGACAGTGAGAGCTGCCCTCCACATAACTCCAGCTATCCTCTGCGGTACCAGGGTGTTATAGACGGGGGGGAGGAGTGTATTATTAGAACTGTTTACCCTATTAAGGTTACTCAGTCAGCGACGGGCTTTTATAATAATAACTGCCTACTGGGGCGCTGTGTGGCTGGCTCCTTATACTCTGAGACTCTATGAAGGTACTATGGGGGATTTACTGCTTTTGGATCCCAGGCCTCTTCCTCTTTGCGAGGACCTTCTGCAACAGGGGCCGTTCGCTTATCAAGACTTACCATGGCTACGTTTGATGGCATGGAGGTTTAACGCCTGATTTTAGCGTGGAAGGGCATTCCGAAAAAGGTCATTCCTACCCTGATACAGGCTAGGAAGGGAGTAACGTTTAAACATTACCATCGGATTTGGAAAAGGTATGTGTGTTAGTGTGAATCCAAGCAGTTTCCTACGGTGGAGTTTCAACTAGGATGGTTTCTCCTCTTTCTGCAAACAGGTGTGGATGTGAGCCTACGCTTGTGCTCCATAAAAGTCCAGATTTCGGCCTTGTCCATTTTCTTCCAGAAACAATTGGCTGCTTTCCCTGAGGTTCAGACTTTCTTGAAATAGGTTCTGCACATCCAACCACCATTTGTGCCGCCTACGGGATCTTAATGTGGTGTTGTGGTTCGAACCTTTACAGGAGGTTGAAATCAAGTTTCTTACTTGGAAGGCTGTCACACTGTTGGCATTGGCATCTGCTAGGCGTGCGTCAGAATTGGGGGCCTTGTCCTACAAGAGCCCGTATTCCATGACGATAGGGCTGAGCTCAGAAAGCATCAGCAATTTCTTCAGACGGTTATGTTAGCTTTTCATATCAACCAACCTATTGTGGTGCCAGTGGCTACTGACTCCTCAATTACCTCAAAGTCCTTGGACGTTGTGAGGGCTTTGAAAATTTATGTGAAGAGAACTTCTCGTCACAGGAAATCGGACGCTCTGTTTGTCCTTTATGCTTACTATCCAGTATGCTTATTCTACAGTAGGCCTGCCGGGTCCAAATTCTGTTAAGGCCCACTCTACTCGTAAGGTGGGTTCTTCCTGGGCGGCAGCCCGGGGTGTCTCGGCTTTACAGCTTTGCCGGGCAGCTACTTGGTCAGGGTCGAATACGTTTGCTAAGTTCTACAAGTTCAATACTTTGGCCTCTGAGGACCTACAGTTTGGTCAATCTATTCTGCAGGAGCCTCCGCGCTCTCCCTCCCATACTGGGAGCTTTGGTACATCCCCATGGTACTAAATGGAACCCCAGCATCCTGTTTAGCACAATTCTACCCTGTTACCAGGAATGGGAGTCACGCTACTTAAAGAAACATTGCAACTTCCAAAGTACCAAAAGTCTCAATTTAGCTCAATTTTTAGTGCATATGCTTTGATTTTATTGGATCTAAAACTCTCTTGCATGTGATCTTTCATCCTAGCCCATGTCCCTTCATTGTAATACTATACCCTACAGGGGTTAAATACTATACCCTACAGGGGTTAAAGTGAGCCACTTGGAGACGGAACGCAGTTCTGCCTCCTCCGGCTCACCTAACCCGCTGTGTGCCGCCGCTGCTGTAAGATGCTGGGCGCCCGCTGGGATTGCGTTACCAGCGGGCGCCTGGCGGTAGCTGGAGGAAAGAGCTCAGTACTGAACTCCGGCTTCCGGCTCTGTCACTGTGCGCTATGGGAGAGACATCTCATAGTGCTGAGGAGCGGGTGCCGGAAGGAAGGACTGCAGCGGTCTGGGAGCAGGGATCAGTGAGTATGGTGATTTTTTTTTTTCCTATGTGTGGCGGCGCTTCCATTGGGGGGGGGGGGCATTACTACTGGGGGCTTTACTAATGGGGGGGCATTACTAACGGGGTCTAACTGCTGGGGCCAACTACTGGGTGGGGGGCATTACTACAGGAAGGGGGGCATTACTACTGTAGGCAAACTACTGGGCGCATTACTACTGGGGGTGGGGGGGGCATTACTATTGTGGGCAAACTACTGGGGGCATTACTACTGGGGGTGGCATTACTATTGTGGGCAAACTACTGGGGGCATTACTACTGGGGGGGCATTACTATTGTGGGCATACTACTGGGGGCATTACTAATGGGGGCTTGCTGCTGGGGGCAAACTACAGGAGGGCATTACTACTGGGGGTATAACTACAGGGCATTACTACTTGGGGGCAAACTACAGTGGGGCATTACTACTGGGGGCTTAACTACATGGAGGCTAACTACTGAAGGCATTAGTAATGGGGCATTACTCTTGGGGGCATTACAAACGGGGGCATTACAAACAGGGGCATTACCTCTGGGGGCATTACAAACGGGGGCATTACTAATGGGGGCATTACTAACAGGTGCTTACGACTGGGGGCATTACAAACGGGGGCATTACTACTGGGGGCAAACTACAGGAGGGCATTACTACTGGGGGCAAACTACAGGAGGGCATTACTACTGGGGGCAAACTACAGTGGGGCATTACTACTGGGGGCTAAACTACATGGGGGCTAACTACTGAAGGCATTACTAACGGGGGCTTACTACTGGGGGCATTACTACTGGGGGCATTACTACTGGGGGCATTACTACAGGGGGCAAACTACAGGAGGGCATTACTACAGGGTGGCTAAACTACTGGGGGCATAACTACAGGGGTTAAACTACTGGGGACATTACTACTTTGGGGCAAACTACAGGAGGGCATTACTACTGGGGGTATAACTACAGGGGTATTACTACTTGGGACAAACTACAGGGGGGGCATAACTACAAGGGTTAAACTACTGGGGGCTAAACTAAAAGGGGGCAAACTAAAAGGGGTCATAACTACAGGGGCTGAACTACAAGTGGTCAAACTACTGGGGGCATTACTAACGTGCAAACTACATAGGGGCTAAACTACTGGTGTCATAACTGCGGGGGCATTACCACAGGGGGCATAACTACTGGGGCTAAATGACTGGGGGCATTACTACAGGCAACATTACTACTGGGGGCATTACCATTAAGTGCTTTACTACTGGGGGCACTACTAATGAGGGCATTGTAAAGGGGGCACTTCATAAGGGGCATCACTCCTGGGGACATAAGAGGCACTACTATTGCGGGCATTGCATAAGGGGCACCACTACTATGGGTTCTATATAAGGGCCACTACCAGTAAAGTGGACATTGCATAAGGAGCACTACAACTGTGGGCATTGTATAAGGGGCGCTACTGCTGTGGGCATTGTGTATTATGGGGTGCTACTACTGTGGGCATTGTTGCTATTGTGTGACCACGCCCCTTTTTGAGTTCACGTCCCCTTTTCTGGTGGCATGCGCCTACGGCGCCGCGCAATAGCTTTACTTATTTTTCTTCTTGGGGAGGAGGGTGAGTTCCACCACCTCTCTAGGACCAATTTAAGCACTGATACCCTATAAACAACAATCTATACGGTCTCCACCTAAGTGGAAGGACAAAATGGATAGAGTTATTACAGATCCAATTGCACAGTATACAGGCTGAGTGACCATGTCACATGACACCAGTTAGCAGGGGCATAGCCAGGACTTTGTGGGCCCCATAGCAACATTGTAAAAAGGCCCCTGTCCCAATGCTTCTACGCCGCTCTGCAACAGTTGTTAATGTTATGACCCATAATAGTGTCCTACTGTAGTTAATTTTCTGAACCAAAGTAGTGCCTTAGCCTATTTTATAAACCATAGTGGTGCCCTAGTTCCTGTTATTTCACATTGTTGGTCTGCCAGAACACATGATGCAACACAGGACCCTCAATTCACTTTATGACATACCTTGCCCCCAATTCATATTATGCTACACTATAGTGCCTCAACTTCCTGCTGTGCCACAATACAGGTCATATGATGTAACGTTTTAATGCCCTTCAGTTCATTTTATATTACATTACAATGAGCAGGACCAGGGACGTAACTACTGTAGATATATTGCAGGCCTAAAGGTAAAAGTGTGTAGGTGCCTCTATGTACAGATGTATCCAATCTCATCGCACCCAAGGCATGGCTGCATGGGCAACAAATGGCATGCTGTGCCGTGGGTGCAACTTAATACATTGGGCTGCAACTAGCCGCAGTCCAATGTATTTCCTATGCATGCATCATAGAACATGTGCACACTAGCCATGCCAGCTCTGCAGCAACTAGGATGCTCGGTGGCAAATCTGAGTGCGGCTACATCTGTACCACCCAGTCGTAAAAACTGTATAAAGCACATGTAACCTTAACAGGGAAGGTGGGCCCCTCTCAGCTCTAGGCCCCATAGCAGCTGTACTCTCTGTACCTATGGCCCCTGTATATAACACATGTAACTGTGACAGGGAAAGCAGGCCCTTCTCAGCTCTGGGCCCCATAGCATCTGTACTCCCTGCATCTATGGTAGCTACGCCCCTGTATATACCACAAGTAACTGTGACAGGGAAGGTGGCCCCTCTCAGCTCTGGGGCCCCATATCAGCTGCACTCCCTGTACCTATGGTAGCTACACCGCTGTATATAACACATGTAACTGTGACAGGGAAGGTGGCCCCTCTCAGCTCTCGGCCCCATAGCAGCTGCACTCTCTGTACCTATGGTAGCTACACCCTCGTCAGTAAGAATTTTTTGCCAGTGATTGTACCTAGTGAAACTGTGTTCATTGACTAACTAGTTATTCATCTAGCCATACTCTACATCTGACTGATCATAATATAACCTCATTAGGGCACACACTAAACAATTTGTGCCAAATTTAGGATAAAGGTTCGACAATCCACTAACAATCAAACTATCTGTGTCTTTGGGTATCTTCACCTTTTGGGTTCTTTTCCCTCTAACTGGAATTTGTATGTACCAGATATCACAAGGTGAAGGTACTGCCACTTTGGAAAGGAAAGACCTAGTGAAGTACTTCCAGGAGGCAGAAGACATGCTGCAATGGAGGCTGTATCTGACTGTCACTGTCATCACTGACTCAGGTAAGATTGGGAAATACTCTCATTTATAGTGCTCCTTCATCACATTGAGGTCTTATTTATCAACAAGTGATAAGAGTCATTGTGAATGATAAAACTTGTTGTTCATGATACATGGTCCTCCAGCCAATCAGCTCCCAACTGTCATGTGTTTGAAAACTAAGAGTTGGGATCTTATTGGCTGGAGCAATTATATATCTGTCAGAGGGTGACAGGTGTGGAATGTGTGTAGGTGTATATTGTAATGTGTAGAGCTGGACACAAGTATGTAATGTATACAGAGGAAGACACGTGAATACTGTATTGTGTACAGTGGGTTACAGTTGCTTAATTTGTACAGCTGGAGACAGGTATGTAATGTGTACAGAAGTAAATAAGTGTATAATGTAATGTGTACAGCTGGAGACAGGTATGTAATGTGTACAGAAGTAAATAAGTGTATAATGTAATGTGTACAACTAGACAGGTATGTAATGTATACAGAGAGTATCAAGTGGATAATGTGTACAGGGGTACAAGTGTATAATGTATTGTGTAAAGAGGGTGTCAGGTGCAGCTGCACATATTTACATACAAATATATGCGGGTGATAGTCAGTGGCAAACGCAGGATTTGCATGGGGGGGTTTCCAGAACTGGGCGGAGCCAATCACAGGGGTGCAGACTGAGGTGACCCAGTATATGCTGGGTCCGTAAAACTAGTGTGTCTGTGTGTGTGTATATATATATATATATATATATACACACACACACATACACATATACATAGCATATTAAACATGCATACATATATGTACACACATACAGTACACATATATATACACATGTATATATATATATATCTATCATGTGTGTGTGTGTGTTTATATGTATGTATGTATATACATGTGTATATATGTATGCATATGGATATATATGTACTATAATTAAAATAAAGTAAACTTTTATTGCACTTACAAGTGCCACCAGGAAGACAGCAGGCTGCAGAGGACGCTAGACAGCCATTAATAATACTCATGCAGCTAAAATTTTAGTGGAGGCGGGTTTCTGGGTGCTCGGAAACCCCCCCTGGGTGCGCCACTGATAGTGTGTGACACCCTGGTACCAGGAGCAGTGTAATAACTTTGCAGGTGATGGTGGGTGACATCCGTGAGCTTGCCGGAGGGTGCGAGTGTTCTCTTCTTATGTGCCTCCCTCTCTGCTCCCGGGGCTGACTGACCCTAACCTTCCCTCCCCGCAGCCTAACCCTAACCTATCCCCCCCCCCGCAGCCTAACCCTAACCTATCCCCCCCGCAGCCTAACCCTAACCTATCCCCCCGAAGCCTAACCCTAACCAAACCCTAACCTATCCCCCTCCCGCAGCCTAAACCTGACCTATTTCCCCCACAGCCTAACCCTAACCTATCCCCCCCCCCCGCAGCCTAACCCTAACCTATCCCCCCCAAGCCTAACCCTAACCTATCCCTCTCCCGCAGCCTAAACCTGACCTATTTCCCCCGCAGCCTAACCCTGACCTATCCCCCCCGAAGCCTAACGCTAACCTATCCCCCTCCCGCAGCCTAACCCTGACCTATCCCCCCCGCAGCCTAACCCTGACCTATCCCCCCCGCAGCCTAACCCTGACCTATCCCCCCTGCAGCCTAACCCTAACCTATCTCCCCCGCAGCCTAACCCTAACCGACACGCCAAACTCTGGCTGTTTGCTACTCACTACAGTGCATTAGGCCATGGGTGGCTGGCTTAGACGTGCACAGGATCTCAAAACTGGGGAGTGTGGGACATACCTCCCTCCCCCAACACAGACTACTTCCCTGATCTTCTCATCCTCTTCAGGGCTCCCCTGCATAACTCATGCCAGGCACACTGGAAGAGATGCATCATCACTTGGAAAGTGATAAAATGGAGAGTGAAAAAGTACCAGCCAATCATCTCCTAACAGCCATGTCACATGCTGTGTTTGAAAAATGGCAGTTAGAAGCTGATTGGCTGCTACTTTTTCACTCTCCATTTTATCACTTTCCAAACAATGATGCATCTCGCCCTCTGTCTCCATGATGAAACTGCTGCTACACTTGCTCCATCAGGTGCTTCTGAAGAAATAACATATTTTCTTCAGCTGGTGAGAGGCGCAGGTGGCGAGAGGGGCACATACACAGGTGGTGAAGGGAGCAGAGCCACAGGTGGGGAGTAAGGCAGAGATATATTTGGAGAGAGAGATAGATGGAAGCGTAGATTGATAGAAAGCAGATACACAGGTGGAGAGGGGGCAGAGATACCGGTGGAAAGTGAGCAGTGATACAGGTGGAGAGGGAGGCAAAGACGTATTTGGAGATGGAGGCGGAAGCACAGATGGAAAGAAGTCAGAAACACAGGTGGAGAAGAAGGTAGAGATAGAGGTTGTGAGGGAGATGGAAGCACAGATAGACAGAAAGCAAACACTCAGGTGGGGAGGAAAGCAGAGATACAGGTGGAGAGGGGGCAAAAATACAGATGGAGGGGGGGGGGTGGAGAGACGCAGGTGGAAAGGGCAGAGATACAGGTGGAGATGGAGGCAAAGATGTATTTGGAGATGGAGGCGGAAGCACAGATGGAAAGAAGTCAGAAACACAGGTGGAGAAGAAGGTAGAGATAGAGGTTGTGAGGGAGATGGAAGCACAGATAGACAGAAAGCAAACACTCAGGTGGGGAGGAAAGCAGAGATACAGGTGGAGAGGGGGCAAAAATACAGATGGAGGGGGGGTGGAGAGACGCAGGTGGAAAGGGCAGAGATACAGGTGGAGATGGAGGCAGAGACACAGGTGTGAAGGGGACAATGACAGAAGTGGGGAACGAGGTAGAGGCACAAGACACAGGTGGTAAGCGGTGTGGACACATACTGTAGGTAGTGAAGGTGGCAGACACAAGTGAAGTGGGAAGTGGAAGCACAGATAGGGAGAAGGCAGAGGCACAGGTGGGGAGGGGGCAGAGATACAGGTGGGGAGGGGGCAGAGATACAGGTGGGGAGGGGGCAGAGAAACAAGTGAGAATGGAGGTGGAGGCACAGATGGTAAACTAAGCAGAGGCACAGGTTGTTAGGGACAGAAACGTAAGTGGGGAGGGGTAAAAGCCATAGGTAGTAAATTGGTAAAGGGGGTCATATTTTAAGGGGACAGCTGCAGCCGCATTTGATGTCCAAGTCCATTTAGGGGAAAACTTAAGCTGATGGCACACATCCTTCCCACCAATCAGCCCGATGTTTCTCTGAGTGGTACTCAGGAAGAAAGCATCAGGTGGGAAGATAAGGAGCAGAAGACAGGAGGAGGAGCAGTAATGGGGTCAGGGGAAGCAGCATGTGCATGAAAAAAGGTGCTACCTCTGTGTGTTAACAACTGCATTGTGAATCTTCTGACACCGCTGTCCTGTACAATCTATTACCCATGCCACCGCCATTTCCCCTGGCATCCCCACTGGCCACTAGCTCTACCTCCAGCCCTGCCGCCGATCCAGCTGCTCAAAGAGAAGATTCAAAAGTTCACAGGTGCAGCTTCAGACGGGTCCAGGAGGCGGGGCTTCAGATGGGTCTAGTAGGCGGAGCTTCAGATGGGTCCAGGAGGAGGAACTTCAGACGTGTCAAGGAGGCGGAGGTTCTGATGTCTCCGTGAGGTGGGGCTGTGGACGATTTTGACAGTTTAGAGTGTCAGATGGCTCTGGGAGGCAGAAGTACGGATGTAACCGGGAAGCGGAGTTTCTTACAGCATGGGGGTGGAGCCTCTAACAGTTGTAAGAGGTGGTGCTTTGATCGGGTCCTGGAGAGGTGCTGCGGCTGGCACTAAGACTGAGGTAGGAGGGACTTCTGTCATCCGGCTAGGGTAGGGGTAATCAGGTGATATGATTTTGGGTGGCTGGTAGGGGAGTGAGCTGGGCTTTGTTGGTGACAGGAAAAATGTTTTCCTGTCACCACTGAATGAATGCACTGCCTAAAATGCTGTGGGCCTATTTTCAATGTGGCGCCTGGAGCTGCAGCTCCATCCGCCCCATTGTTAATCCGACCCTGCCGGCTTGGGTCAAGGTGAATGGGTGTATAATGGGCCCTACACACTTGCCGATGTGTATGAATGATATGAAAGATCTTGTTCATATCACTCAGTGTGTATGCACCAACTATGAACGATGAGCATCCTCGCGGTCGTTCATTGTTGGTTTTCCCTCGTTGAGCATAGCAAGTCAATTAGGACGATGGTCGTTACTTGTTGAAAACAAACATCGTCCAAATCTTAATCATCGGAAAGTGTGTAGGGCCCTTAAGTATTTTGATGTATGCAGGTTTGGAGGAGGGGTTGATGGTGCTACCTGTTGTAGGGGGAATCAGAAATGTTACCTGTAAAGGGAAGGGTGGGGTGCAGGTGTGCAGCACTATCCGTCATAGGTGGGGAGGATTGGAGGTGAAACTTGCAGAGGAGAGCAAGTTGATTGGAGGATGCCGGCCCCGGTTGGTCCTATTGCGGGAGGAGCAAGTGACAATCACGCGGTGGGTGAAGTGCTGATAGATGGGGGACTTTTGCAGGGGAAGCGTGTAACTATCACGGGGGGGGGGGGGGGCAGATGCTGATAGCAGTGGGGATTAATTGGGAGTGCCAATTGCAGGAGGAGCAGGTGCCAGTCGCAGGATTGTCTTTTGTGGGAGGAGAGGGGTGCCGTTATGGGTGGGGGGTGCCGGTTGCTGTCAACTCCAGTTCCACCTGACAGGTCCGGCAACTTGGTACACTGCAGCAGCACGGATCCTGGTATGACGGGGCAGCCTGGCAGCAGTGATGTATTGCCGTAGCTGCCCCTGGTCCTTCTCCTGCTACACCATTAGTACTGCTGTGGGTCCCGTGGTGACGAGAGGCCTTGCGGCAGTGATGGAGAACAAAGTTGGTGGACATTGCCAGGCAGTGTCCTCCTGCTTATTGTTCAGTTGGGGGGAAAGTTCCCCTACACCTGTACGATATGCTGGGAGAAATCAAAGAGGTTTGATTTTCCCAACAAGTTGGAACAACCGTTTACCGGCATTTTTCGGCGCGTGGGAGCAAACGGCGGATTATCGTTTGCTCCCACACACTGGCCGACTATCGCTCCAACTAGCCAAATAGTTGGCTGCGGGGGCGGACTTGCCCTGTGCTGGGCATCCCCCCGCATGTCAGAGATTCACACATCTATGGACAGGTATGAAATAGGGCCACAGTATAACTGAATAAACCACATATTCCAAATATAATAGAATCATTGTAACTGCAGTATACAGGATGATAACAATAAAACAATCAAGTAAAATACTGCCCAGCATATAACTAATAATGTACCAGGAAATGGAGTACATGATACACACTAAATGGCAGAACACCAATGCCTATGTACACACCAGAGCCGGTACTGTTAGCACTGCATATGGGACGCGTCAGTTAGTGGAGTCTGTGGGTAGGACCAGGGTTCAGAAAATAACTTTGCCTGTCTTTTCACACGAGGTGGAGGCTGAGCAAAGTGATAGTCCCTCCATATCGTAATAATAATATTAATATTAATAATAATAATAATAATAATATTATTATTATTATTATTATTATTATTATTATTTACAGCATTTTCCTGAGTCTGGTGCTGAAGCTTATCCTGTACTTAACAATATTATTCCAGTCTGTTTTCATGTTTTTCAGGCTCAGTATATGTATATAGTGACAGTGTGTAACACTTGTCTGTCTCTCTTACAGGCAGCGATATGTTGGAAGCTCTGCTGGATGATATTTATATTGTGACCTCTCCGTATAAAATTCTCTTCACAAAAACCTCCAAATATTTCAAACCCGGAATTCCCTTTAACTTTATGGTAATTGCCCACATGAGGCATTCTGCATAGATCACCTTGCCTGATTGGCTCAGCAATTGGTGGAGCTGTAGCCAGTCTATTGTAGGGTTGGGTGTTACATTGGATGAAACAGATAAATGGTTAGTTATGATTTAGCGGGGACATAGGGGGTCATTCCGAATTGATCGTAGCTGTGCCAAATCTAGCACAGCTACGATCATCTTCCCTGACATGCGGGAGGACGCCCAGCATGTCAGAGCCGCACCTTCCCCCCCCCCCCCCCCCCGCAGATGTGCAAAGGCATCGCGCAGCGGCAATACCTTTGCACTTCAAGAGTAGCTCCCGACCAGCGCAGCTTTAGCGTGCTGGCCGGGAGCTATTTGTCGCTCCCCGGCAACGCCATCGTTCCGCCTCCTCCCTCCCAGCGACCGCCTCTACCTGTCAATCAGGCAGAGGCGATCGCAGCCTGCTACGGCCTTCGGCCATGCGCCAGCGCACTATGGTGCCGGCGCATGCGCTGTAGGGACCCGTTCGCTCGGCTGCGATAAAAAGCAGTGAGCGAACGGGTCAGAATGACCTCCATAGAACTAGAGATGGTTAGGTACCGAAGTACCTATAAAATAATAATACAGGTTGAGTATCCCATATCCAAATATTCTGAAATACGGAATATTCCAAAATACGGACTTTTTTGAGTGAGAGTGAGATAGTGAAACCTTTGTTTTTGATGGCTCAATGTACACAAACTTTGTGTACTAAACAAAGTTATTAAAAATATTGTATTAAATGACCTTCAGGCTGTGTATAAGGGCAGATATAACATGTGCAGAAAGAGTTAGATTTGGGTGGGTTATTTTGTTTCTGTGCATGGTAAATACTGGCTGCTTTATTTTTACACTGCAAATTAGATTGCAGATTGAACACACCCCACCCAAATCTAACTCTCTCTGCACATGTTATATTTGCCTCCCCTGCAGTGCGCATGGTTTTGCCCAATTGCTAACAAAAATCCTGCTGCGATCAACTTGGAATTACCGCCCAGGTGTATATGAAACATATGAATTGTGTGAATGTAGACACACTTTGTTTAGTGCACAAAGTTATAAAAAATATTGTCTAAAATGACCTTCAGGCTGTGTGTATAAGGTGTATATGTAACATAAATGCATTCTGTGCTTAGATTTAGGTCCCATCACCATGATATCTCATTATGGTATGCAATTATTCCAAAATACGGAAAAATCCGATATCCAAAATACCTCTGGTCCCAAGCATTTTGGATAAGGGATACTCAACCTGTATTTACTTACAGCTCTGACATTTCTGCAGTATATTTGTAACCAAAGATTTAGATTAAGTTCTGTTTTGTGATGAACATTTTTGTCTAATAGTTTTCAGTATTTATACATTTTCTTCTTATTATCACATAATACATTTCCCCCTTAATTTAACTAAATTGACATGCAGGACCAAAGGAGCCCATCTCTGCATTGTATCAGAAGAGAAGGGATTGCTAATGTATAATTATCATTACACAGACCAAGATGTAAAAGAATTGGAATAACAGTGTGCTGTTAGGGTGATACATGTACATTGTGACGGTGAGCTGCTCCTCTGTAGCTTGTTGGTCAGCCCTAACGCACCTTCGTAGCCGACGTTCACCTCTCACATCAGTGGCACATCGTGCTCTGCAGTTTCCATGTTGGTTACTTGCAATGGTGCCATTTGTCCAGTCACGATAACACCTTCACCGCAGCAGCACGCGAACAGTTCACAGACTGCGCTGTTTCAGAAATACTGCCACCCTTGGCCCCAAAGCTGATAATCATTCCGTATTGTAACGCAAATAAATCGTCCCTTTTACCCATGACGTGATATGTGTGCAAATGGAATATTGCACAACTTATATACCCACCAAGCCAGCGCATCAGAATCAGAATCAGAATCAGCTTTATTGGCCAGGTGTACTCACGTACACAAGGAATTCTTTGTGGTACAATGCATTGCCAAGCAGCAACATGAAGGGGGAATACATAGCATAAGAAGGGGGAAAAACGTAGCATACATTACACATATGAGTTGATACTGCACATTGCAACTGTACAATAGACTCGACATATTAGACATATTATACATGCAAGACTAAAAACGAAGGCTGCTTGGCAGAGCAGCACCGAGGCAGCCATCCGCTGCGCCAACTAGAACTCAAACAGTGCACATAATACAGAAGATTTAAGTATTACATCAAAAGACAAACCACACAGACAATAAAAAAAAAAAAAGCACACAGAAACAATAATGCATGATTGGTGTAGGCATTTGGGTTAATAACCTCCAGGCGCTGTGTATTCCACCCTCACAAGGTACCAGGTGCGCAGCCATCTTAAGCGCACTGCGTAGGATTACCCAGGGTGGAATAGTCAACCCCTAGAAGAGAACACAAAATGGGGCGATTGCAGAGTCCTTAAGTTCCTAGTAGGGTTCCAATAAAATCATCAGGTCCATGTATTTTTCATCCCATCCACAAGCACACCAGATAAGGCAGCCATGTTGGGCGCACTAGGAAGGTTACACAGTGGGAGATGAGCCATACAAGGACCAAATGCATGTATGGGAAAACTGACACGCGTGTAGGAGTATGCTATACCCTGCATGCAAAGATCCAAATGAAGCACACCCTGCCCATGGAGGAACCATCCAAGGCAGCCATGTGAGCCATGACATATGATGTACTTCATGGGCTACGCGCTGCCAACGTCAAATGTAGGAGGTGGTCATAATAATGTCACTCCACCGTGTATATCGCAGGAGTCTATATTGTGTGTTGGGCTCTACTCTATAATAACAGATGTATAAAGAAGGGATACCATCAGTTTTAGTACGTATGCTGAGTTTATGTTGTAATTGTGGAAGGGGATGGGATAGCTGGGGAAGTTGTTGTCACCTATGCATATGTTGGATAACTTACATTATATGTAAAGAGCAATCTGTCTAGCAGGAATGTTTAACTTCAAATTACATAGTTACATAGTTTCTGAGGTTGAAAAAAGACAATTTGTCCATCAAGTTCAACCTGTTTGTGTTTTCCTACGCTGTATTATTTTCAGGACTAATTTTATCTGTAGATAAAGTCGGCCGTTGTGTTGTGTTTTTCCCCTCATTGTATTATAACTATAGTGGCTGATCTATGCACCATAACCCTGTATATCCTTATCCATTAGGAATTTATCTAGCCCATTCTTAAAAGTAGTGACTGAGTCCGCCATTACTACTCTCTCAGGCAGGGAATTCCAAACTCATATTGTCCTTACTGTGGAAAAACCTTTTTGCCTCTGTGTGCGGAATCTCCTCTCCTCTAACCTAAGTGGGTGTCCACATATCCTCTGTGCTGATCTTACCAAAAACAGATCCCCCGCAAGCTCGAAGTATTGTCCCCTTAAATATTTATAAATGTTGATCATGTTCCCTCTTAGTCTCCTCTTTTCCATTGTAAACATGTCAAGCCTTGCAAGTCTTTCCTGGTATTCCAGCGTCTCCATCCCCTTAATGAGTTTGGTTGCCCTCCTCTGAACCTTTTCTAGTTCCAGGATTTCCTTTTTGTAGTAAGATGCCCAAAATTGTGCGCAGTATTCTGGATGGGGCCTCACTAGGGATTTATATAGTGGGAGTATAACACTCTCATTCCTTGCATCAATACCCCTCTTTATGCGTGCTAGTACCTTGTTTGCCTTTTTTGCTGCTATCCTACATTGGGTACTGCTGCTAAGTTTGTTATCTATGTGAACACCTAAGTCTTTTTCCAGTACGGAGTCCCCTAAAATCACCCCATTTAGTATGTAGGTATTATTCTTGTGCTTGGAATCAAGGTGCATTACCTTGCACTTGTCTATATTGAAACTCATTCTCCATTTTGCTGCCCATGATTCCAGTTTAATGAAGTCGTTCTGGAGAGACACAGCATCTCCCTCCGAGTTTATAACCTTATATAGTTTGGTATCATCTGCAAAAATTTACACCATGCTCTCTAGACCTTCTACTAGATTGTTAATAAAAATGTTGAACAATAGTGGTCCAAGTACAGATTCTTGTGGCACACCACTTCAGTCCAATTTTAAAAAGTTCCATTTACCACAACTCGCTGCTCCCTATTATCTAACCAATTACTAACCCAAGTACATATTGTGCTCCCTAGCCCCAGTTCTTGTAACTTATAGATAAGTCTGATGTGTGGTACTGTGTCGATAGCTTTAGCAAAGTCTAAAAAAGATTACATCCACCACCTTACCCTGATCAAGGTTTGCACTAACTGTTTCGTAAAAGCCTAGTAAGTTTATTTGACATGATCTATCCTTCACAAATCCATGTTGGTTCCTAATAATAACCCTTTCGGCTTCAAGGAACTTATCTCTTAAACTGCTTTCTAGTACTTTCCCCACTATAGATGTAAGACTAACTGGTCTATAATTGCCTGGTTCAGCTTTACTTCCCTTTTTGAAAATCGGCACTACTTCATCTATACACCAGTCTTTGGGAACCATTCCTGATGTAAGTGAATCATTGAAGATTAAAAATAGAGGTCTTGCTAGTTCGGACTGTAGCTCAATGAGAACCCTTGGGTGAATACCGTTAGGAACAGGTGATTTATTAATCTTAATTTCTCTGACGTCCTAGTGGATGCTGGGAACTCCATAAGGACCATGGGGAATAGACGGGCTCCGCAGGAGACTGGGCACTCTAAAAGAAAGATTAGGTACTATCTGGTGTTCACTGGCTCCTCCCTCTATGCCCCTCCTCCAGACCTCAGTTAGAATCTGTGCCCGGCCAGAGCTGGGTGCTCCTAGTGGGCTCTCCTGAGCTTGCTAGAAAAGAAAGTATTTGTTAGGTTTTTTATTTTCAGTGAGCTTCTGCTAGCAACAGACTCACTGCTACGTGGGACTGAGGGGAGAGAAGCAAACCTACCTGCTTGCAGCTAGCTTGTGCTTCTTAGGCTACTGGACACCATTAGCTCCAGAGGGTTCGAACACAGGGCCCGACCTCGATCGTCCGTTCCCGGAGCCGCGCCGCCGTCCCCCTTGCAGAGCCAGAAGACAGAAGAGAACGACGAAATCGGCGGCAGAAGACTCCTGTCTTCACGCTCCGGTCACTGTAGGGTGCAGGGCGCTGGGGGGGGGGACAGCAATTATAA
Organism: Pseudophryne corroboree; assembly: GCF_028390025.1. NCBI lineage: Eukaryota > Metazoa > Chordata > Amphibia > Anura > Myobatrachidae > Pseudophryne > Pseudophryne corroboree. The sequence goes on from NC_086449.1 coordinate 58,355,902, forward strand.
TACCTTTTGGCACTAAAAATACACATATACAGTCTGGCACTGTATATGTGTAAAAACCCCCGCCATTAATGTACACAAAACGCGGGACAGAAGCCCGCCGCGGAGGTGGGCGGGGCCTTCTTCCTCAGCACACCAGCGCCATTTTCCCTTCACAGTTCCGCTGGAAGCAGCTCCCCAGGCTCTCCCCTGCAGTATCCTGATACAAGAAGGGTAAAAAAGAGAGGGGGGGCACATAAATTTAGGCGCAAATAAGATAAATAAGCAGCTATTGGGTACATCACTTATTATAAGTGTAAATCCCTGTGTTATATAGCGCTGTGGTGTGTGCTGTCTCTCTGTCTCCCCAAAGGACTTTGTGGGGTCCTGTCCTCAGTCTGAGCATTCCCTGTGTGTGTGTGGTGTGTTGGTACGGCTGTGTCGACATGTTTGATGAGGAGGGTTACGTGGAGGCGGAGCAGGGGCAGATAAGTGTGGTGTCGCCCCCGACGGGGCCGACACTTGATTGGATGGATATGTGGAAGGTCTTAACCGACAGTGTCAACTCATAAAAGGTTCGATGACGCAGCAGCCTTGGTACAGCCAGGGTCTCAGCCCGTGCCTGCCCATGCGACTCAGAAGCCGTCAGGGGCTCATAAACGTCCGCTAGCTCAGATGGTAGACACAGATGTCGACACGGAGTCTGACTCCAGTGTAGATGAGGATGAGACAAATGTACAGTCTACAAAGGCCATCCGATGCATGATTACTGCAATGAAAGATGTATTGCACATTTCTGACGTTAACCCGGTTACTACCAAGAGGGGTATTATGTTTGGGGAGAAAAAGCAGCCAGTGACTTTTCCCCCATCTGATGAATTAAATGAATTGTGTGAAGAAGCGTGGAGTTCCCCTGATAAAAAACTAGTGATTTCTAAGAGGTTACTGATGGCGTACCCTTTCCCGCCCACGGATAGGTTACGTTGGGAAACATCCCCTAGGGTGGACAAGGCGCTCACACGCTTATCTAAAAGGGTGGCTCTGCCGTCTCAGGATACGGCCACCCTAAAGGAGCCTGCGGATAGAAAGCAGGAAGCTATCCTGAAGTCTGTGTATACACACTCTGGTACTCTACTGAGACCTGCTATTGCTTCAGCCTGGACGTGTAGTGCTGCAGCAGCATGGACTGATACCCTGTCAGACAACATTGATTCCCTCGACAGGAATACTATTTTGCTAACCCTAGAACATATAAAAGACTTCGTCTTATATATGCGGGATGCCCAGAGGGACATTTGCCTGCTGGCATCTAGAATTAATGCAATGTCCATTTCTGCCAGGAGAGTATTATGGACTTGGCAGTGGATGGGGGATGCTGATTCTAAAAAACACATGGAGGTTTTACCTTATAAGGGTGAGGAATTGTTTGGGGACGGTCTCTCGGACCTCGTATCCACAGCAACAGCTGGGAAGTCGACTTTTTTACCTCAGGTTCCCTCACAGCCTAAGAAAGCACCGTATTATCAAATGCAGTCCTTTTGGCCTCAGAAAGGCAAGCGGGTCAGAGGCGCATCCTTTCTGGCCAGAGGCAGGCGTAGAGGAAAGAAGCTGCACCAGACAGCCAGTTCCCAGGAACAAAAATCCTCCCCTGCTTCCACTAAGTCCACCGCATGACGTTGGGGCTCCACAGGCGGAGCCAGGTGCGGTGGGGGCGCATCTCCAAAACTTCAGCAAATTGTATCTCAGGGATACAAATTGTATCTCAGGGATACAAGCTGGAGTTCGAGGCGACTCCCCCTCGCCGTTACCTCAAATCAGCCTTGCCAGCTGCTCTCAGGGAAAGGGAGGTAGTACTGGCGGCAATTCACAAGCTGTACCTCCAGCAGGTGATAATCAAGGTCCCCCTCCTTCAACAGGGACGGGGTTACTATTCCACAATGTTTGTGGTACCGAAACCAGACGGTTCGGTGAGACCCATTCTGAATTTAAAATCCTTGAACACTTATATAAAGAAATTCAAGTTCAAAATGGAATCGCTCAGAGCGGTTATTGCAAGCCTGGAAGAGGGGGATTTTATGGTGTCACTGGACTTTAAGTATGCTTACTTGCATGTCCCCATTTACCCACCTCACCAGGAATACCTCAGGTTCGTGGTACAGGACTGTCATTACCAATTCCAGACGTTGCTGTTTGGCCTGTCCATGGCACCAAGAGTATTTACCAAGGTAATGGCCGAAATGATGATACTCCTTCGGAAGAAGGGAGTTATAATTATCCCGTTCTTGGACGATCTCCTTATAAAGGCGAGGTCCAGAGAGCAGTTGTTGATCAGCGTAGCACTCTCTCAGGAAGTGTTGCAACAGCACGGCTGGATTCTGAATATCCCAAAGTCGCAGCTGATTCCTGCAACGCGTCTGCTTTTACTGGGCATGATTCTGGACACAGAACAGAAGAAGGTGTTACTCCCGGTGGAGAAGGCCCAGGAATTGTCATCTCTGGTCAGGGACCGCCTGAAACCAAAACAGGTGTCGGTGCATCACTGCACGCAAGTCCTGGGAAAGATGGTGGCTTCTTACGAAGCAATTCCCTTCGGCAGGTTCCATGCAAGGATCTTTCAGTGGGATCTGTTAGACAAATGGTCCGGATCGCGTCTTCAGATGCATCGGTTGATCACCCTGTCCCCAAGGGCCATGGTGTCTCTGCTGTGGTGGCTGCAGAGTGCTCATCTTCTCGAGGGCCGCAGGTTCAGCATACAGGACTGGGTCCTGGTGACCACGGATGCAAGCCTCCGAGGATGGGGGGCAGTCACTCAGGGAAGAAACTTCCAAGGACAGTGTTCCAGAATCCGTTTGGATCTCCAATTGTGAGAACATGTTAGCAGGGACTGATGTTCATGGTATAATAGCAAGTTTATTAAGCACGGTACAACTGTAAACAATAAATATAATCCAGGAGTAACTGGAGAACTCAAAAAGAAAGGGAAAACTGAGGGGACATAGGATACCAGGAGACTGTGAATACACGGGATGCCAGGATTGCACTGTGGTAGTTGGATCACAGGATAGCAACAAGCTGAGGGAATACAGGTTACCTGAGTACTGGGAGAATGCAGGCCAGCTACTCAGTTCTTTAACCATAGGCTGAGAGAATACAGATTACCTGAGTACTGGGAGAATGCAGACCAGCTACTCAGTTTTTTAACAATAAGCTGAGGGAATACTGGTTACCTGAGTACTGGGAGAATGCAGGCCAGCTTCTCAGTTCTTTAACAACAAGCTGAGGGAATACAGGTTACCTGAGTACTGGGAGAATGCAGGCCAGCTACTCAGTTCTTTAACAACAAGCTGAGGGAATACAGGTTACCCGAGTACTGGGAGAATGCAGGCCAGCTACCCAGTTCTTTAACAACAAGCTGAAGGAATACAGGTTACCTGAGTACTGGGAGAATGCAGGCCAGCTACTCAGTTCTTTAACAACAAGCTGAGGGAATACAGGTTACACGAGTACTGGGAGAATGCAGGCCAGCTACTCAGTTCTTTAACAACAAGCTGAGGGAATACAGGTTACATGAGTACTGGGAGAATGCAGGCCAGCTACTCAGTTCTTTAACAACAAGCTGAGGGAATACAGGTTACCTGAGTACTGGGAGAATGCCGGTCAGTTGCTCAGTAGTCCATTAACGAGTTGAGATATTGCAGCCTCAAAGATAGACTTGATGAACTGGCACAGGAGTGCTTGTCAACAGAGGATAAATAGCAGCTTCCCAGGTGCAAACCACAGCTGCACATAACTAGATAATCAATGCTGCCAGGTCGCAGAGTGGGAACTGCTAGACAGACCAGGAGGCAGAGAGTGACACCTAGAGGCAGAAAGGATATATGACACGGATCATGACAGTACCCCCCTCCTCAAGGGCGGATTCCAGACGCTCTACAAATTATTTCTTCTTTGTGGATTTCCCAGTAGGAACAGTAGACTGAAGCTGAAGAAAACCAACAGGTAAGCTGATTGCTGGTGTCTCTAAGTTAGCAACAGGATTCTCGGATGAACCAAGATAGCTAGGAACCTTAGATGACCCCGGCTGGGCAGGAATCTCAATTGGGACTGAAGACTGGTAAGACCATGAATTGAATTTCTTAATTACCTCTTCACTGAAGGCCACAAGATTGAGAAGAACTGGGTCATTGGTTTCAATTAGTGGACTAACCCATGCCAAGGCTTCTCCTCTGAAGGTCAGGAATAAAAATTTAACTATGTTGGATGGAGTAATTCCGAGGGAAGGATCTGTCTCCATCATGGAACGATATCGATTAACTAGTGCGAAGTATTGCGTTAAATCTCCATTAAAGTGATCCAAAGATGGAGCGTTGGATGAATTCTGTGAAGTGGAAGCTTGATTTGATGGAAACACTGGAGATGGATCATCAGGACTGGTCAGAAATATATGATGATCCTAACCGAACTTTGACTAGAGACTTGGATGGCACTTTTTGGATTTGGTCCTTCCTGGAAGTCCTGGGGGACTGGGCTGTACACAAATCGTGAGCCAACAAGTTAGTAGTAGGATTAGAACCCAGGACTACAGCAGTGCCTACGTGCCTAGACATATGGCCTGTGTTGTGAAAAGCAAAGGTGCTAGATTCCTCTTCTGAGATTGGCATAATGCTCAGAGCCCCCTCCTGGGGCTGGACTAAGACAGACGCCCCCACTTCACGGGGCTGGACTGAGGCAGACGCCCCCACTTTACGGGGCTGGGCTGAGGCAGATGCCCCCACTTCACGGGGCTGGGCTGAGGCAAGAGCCCCCTCTTCATGGGGCTGGGCTGAGGCAGACGCCCCCACTTCACGGGGCTGGGCTGCGGCAAGAGCCCCCACTTCACGTGGCTGGGCTGCGGCAAGAGCCCCCACTTCACGGGGCTGGACTGCGGCAGATGCCCCCTCTTCACAGGGCTGGGCTGAGGCAAGAGCCCCCTCTTCATGGGGCTGGGCTGAGGCAGGCGCCCCCACTTCACGGGGCTGGGCTGAGGCAAGAACCCCCACTTCACGGGGCTGGGCTGAGGCAGACGCCCCCACTTCACGGGGCTGGGCTGGGCTGCGGCAGATGCCCCCTCTTCACGGGGCTGGGCTGAGGCAGGCGCTTCCACTTCATGGGGCTGGGCTGAGGCAAGAACCCCCACTTCACGGGGCTGGGCTGAGGCAGACGCCCCCACTTCATGGGGCTGGGCTGCAGGAGCCCCCACTTCACAGGGCTGGGCTGCGGCAAGAGCCCCCACTTCACGGGGCTGGGCTGCAGCAGATGCCCCCTCTTCACGGGGCTGGGCTGAGGCAAGAGCCCCCTCTTCACGGGGCTGGGCTGAGGCAGACGCCCCCACTTCACGGGGCTGGGCTGCGGCAAGAGCCCCCACTTCACGGGGCTGGGCTGCGGCAGATGCCCCCTCTTCACGGGGCTGGGCTGAGGCAAGAGCCCCCTCTTCACGGGGCTGGGCTGAGGCAGACGCCCCCACTTCACGGGGCTGGGCTGAGGCAGACGCCCCCACTTCACGGGGCTGGGCTGAGGCAGACGCCCCCACTTCACGGGGCTGGGCTGAGGCAGACGCCCCCACTTCACGGGGCTGGGCTGAGGCAGACGCCCCCTCTACACGGGGCTGGGCTGAGGCAAGAGCCCCCTCTTCACGGGGCTGGGCTGAGGCAAGAGCCCCCTCTTCACGGGGCTGGGCTGAGGCAAGAGCCCCCTCTTCACGGGGCTGGGCTGAGGCAAGAGCCCCCTCTTCACGGGGCTGGGCAGCGCTCTGAAGACTCTCTGGCTGGGCAGCGCTCTGAAGATTCTCTGGCTGGGCAGCGCTCTGAAGACTCTCTGGCTGGGCAGCGCTCTGAAGACTCTCTGGCTGGGCAGCGCTCTGAAGACTCTCTGGCTGGGCAGCGCTCTGAAGACTCTCTGGCTGGGCAGCGCTCTGAAGACTCTCTGGCTGGGTAGCGCTCTGAAGACTCTCTGGCTGGGCAGCCCTCTGAAGACTCTCTGGCTGGGCAGCACTCTGTAGACTCTCTGGCTGGGCAGCACTCTGTAGACTCTCTGGCTGTGGACCATCGGAACCCCTTCCTGGGGCTGGACCCTCGGAACCCCTTCCTGGGGCTGGACACTCTGAAGAACCCCCTCCTGGGGCTGGACACTCTAAAGGAGCCCCTCCTGGGGCTGGACACTCTGAAGGACCCCCTCCTGGGGCTGGACACTCTGAAGGACCCCCTCCTAGGGCTGGACACTCTGAAGGACCCCCTCCTGGGGCTGGACACTCTGAAGGACCCCCTCCTGGGGCTGGACACTCTGAAGGACCCCCTCCTGGGGCTGGACACTCTGAAGGACCCCCTCCTGGGGCTGGACACTCTGAAGGACCCCCTCCTGGGGCTGGACACTCTGAAGGACCCTCTCCTGGGGCTGGACACTCTGAAGGACCCCCTCCTGGGGCTGGAGACTCTGAAGGACCCCCTCCTGGGGCTGGAGACTCTGAAGGACCCCCTCCTGGGGCTGAACATTCTGAAGTACCCCCTCCTGGGGCTGGACACTCTGAAGGACCCTCTCCTGAGCTGGACACTCTGAAGGACCCCCTCCTGGGGCTGGACACTCTGAAGGACCCCCTCCTGGGGCTGGACACTCTGAAGGACCCCCTCCTGGGGCTGGACACTCTGAAGGACCCCCTCCTGGGGCTGGATACTCTGAAGAACCCCTCACTGGGGCTGGACGCGCTGAACCCCTCACTGGGGCTGGACGCTCTGAACCCCTCACTGGGGCTGGATGCTCTAAACCCCCTCTTGGGGCTGGACATTCTGAAGAACCCCCTCCTGTGGCTACAGACTCTGAAACTTTAGGTGGAAGACCAGTTTTGTGACAGATGGTATTTAAAGATTGGAGATGCACTCTGCCCCCATTCCTTGGTTTTCGAATGGGACAAGTTAGAATAAAATGTCCTTGACCCCCACAATACAGGCAAAGTTTATTGTCTCTACGATACTGGCGTTCTGCTTGTGAGAGGCTAGGTCGAGGGAAACTTTGGAACCTGCCTCTTGTCTGTGGAGGAGAGGTGCTCCTAGCATGCCAAGTCCATGGGTCAGAAGAAAACCCCTTTTCTGGAGCTATTTTACTGGGGTCCACCAGTCTCCCCAGGAATTCAGGTAGAATGCATTGAATACTGGATACTAAAGTCTGTAGCTGATCTAACTTTCCCTTTAAAATCCCCAGTTGTGAGAAATCTAATGAAGGTGATGTCCTGGGACCTGAGGGGTTAACGAGCTGTGAGAAAACTCTCTCAGGCAGACTGCAATTATCTCCCCTGCTGTTTGTTTTTGGCCAGTTCATACTGTCAGAATCCATTTGGATCTCCAATTGTGAGAACATGTTAGCAGGGACTGATGTTCATGGTATAATAGCAAGTTTATTAAGCACGGTACAACTGTAAACAATAAATATAAACCAGGAGTAACTAGAGAACTCAAAAAGAAAGGGAAAACTGAGGGGACATAGGATACCAGGAGACTGTGAATACATGGGATGCCAGGATTGCACTGTGGTAGTTGGATCACAGGATAGCAGCAAGCTGAGGAAATACAGGTTACCTGAGTACTGGGAGAATGCAGGCCAGCTACTCAGTTCTTTAACCATAGGCTGAGAGAATACAGATTACCTGAGTACTGGAAGAATGCAGGACAGCTACTCAGTTCTTTAACCATAGGCTGAGAGAATACAGATTACCTGAGTACTGGGAGAATGCAGGCCAGCTACTCAGTTCTTTAACCATAGGCTGAGAGAATACAGATTACCTGAGTACTGGGAGAATGCAGGCCAGCTACTCAGTTCTTTAACAACAAGCTGAGGGAATACAGGTTACCTGAGTACTGGGAGAATGCAGGCCAGCTACTCAGTTCTTTAACAACAAGCTGAGGGAATACAGGTTACCTGAGTACTGGGAGAATGCAGGCCAGCTACTCAGTTCTTTAACAACAAGCTGAGGGAATACAGGTTACCTGAGTACTGGGAGAATGCAGGCCAGCTACTCAGTTCTTTAACAACAAGCTGAGGGAATACAGGTTACCTGAGTACTGGGAGAATGCAGGCCAGCTACTCAGTTCTTTAACAACAAGCTGAGGGAATACAGGTTACCCGAGTACTGGGAGAATGCAGGCCAGCTACTCAGTTCTTTAACAACAAGCTGAAGGAATACAGGTTACCTGAGTACTGGGAGAATGCAGGCCAGCTACTCAGTTCTTTAACAACAAGCTGATGGAATACAGGTTACATGAGTACTGGGAGAATGCAGGCCAGCTACTCAGTTATTTAACAACAAGCTGAGGGAATACAGGTTACCTGAGTACTGGGAGAATGCCGGTCAGTTGCTCAGTAGTACATTAACAATGAGTTGAGATATTGCAGCCTCAAAGATAGACTTTATGAACTGGCACAGGAGTGCTTGAGAACAGAGGATAAATAGCAGCTTTCCACAGCTGCACATAACTAGATAATCAATGCTGCCAGGTCGCAGAGTGGGAACTGCTAGACAGACCAGGAGGCAGAGTGTGACACCTAGAGGCAGAAAGGATATATGATACGGATCATCACACAGTGGTCAAGTCTGGAGACTTCACTACACATAAATATACTGGAACTGAGGCCATTTACAATGCCCTGAGTCTAGCAGAGCCCCTGCTTCAAAACCAACCAGTGCTGATTCAGTCAGACAACATCACGGCGGTCACCCATGTAAACCGCCAGGGCGGCACAAGAAGCAGGATGGCAATGGCAGAAGCCACAAGGATTCTTCGATGGGCGGAGAATCACGTGCTAGCACTGTCAGCAGTGTTCATTCCGGGAGTGGACAACTGGGAAGCAGACTTCCTCAGCAGGCACGACCTCCACCCAGGAGAGTGGGGACTTCATCAAGAAGTCTTCACACAGATTGTAAATCGTTGGGAACTGCCACAGGTGGACATGATGGTGTCCCGCCTCAACAAAAATCTAAAAAAAAATTGCGCCAGGTCAAGGGACCCTCAGGTGATAGCTGTGGACGCACTAGTGACACTGTGGGTGTACCAGTCGGTTTATGTGTTACCTCCTCTTCCTCTCATACCCAAGGTACTGAGGATAGTAAGAAAGAGAGGAGTAAGAACAATACTCATTGTTCCGGATTGGCCAAGAAGAACTTGGTACCCAGAACTGATGATCTCAGAAGACCCATGGCCTCTGCCTCTCAGACAGGACCTGTTACAGCAGGGGCCCTGTCTGTTCCAAGACTTACCGTGGCTGCGTTTGACGGCATGGCGGTTGAACGCCGAATCCTAACGGAAAAGGGCATTCCAGATGAAGTGATTCCTACGCTGATAAAAGCTAGGAAGGATGTGACAGCAAAGCATTATCACCGCTTATGGCGGAAATATGTTGCTTGGTGTGAGGCCAGGAAGGCCCCAACAGAGGAATTCCAGCTGGGTCGATTTCTGCAACTTCCTACAGTCAGGGGTGACTATGGGCCTAAAATTGGGGTCCATAAAGGTCCAGATTTCGTCCCTATCTATTTTCTTTAAAAAAGAACTGGCTTCACTGCCTGAAGTTCAGACGTTTGTTAAGGGAGTGCTGCATATTCAGCCCCCTTTTGTGCCTCCAGTGGCACCTTGGGATCTAAACGTTGTGTTGGATTTCCTGAAATCACACTGGTTTGAGCCACTTAAGACCGTGGAGCTAAAGTATCTCACGTGGAAGGTGGTCATGCTGTTGGCCTTAGCTTCAGCTAGGCGTGTGTCAGAATTGGCGTCTTTGTCATGTAAAAGCCCGTATCTGATCTTCCATATGGACAGGACAGAATTGAGGACTCGTCCCCAATTTCTCCCAAAGGTGGTATCAGCGTTTCATTTGAACCAACCTTTTGTGGTGCCTACGGCTACACGGGACTTGGAAGACTCCAAGTTACTGGATGTAGTCAGGGCATTGAAAATCTATGTAGCCAGGACGGCTGGAGTCCGGAAAACTGACTCGCTGTTTATCCTGCATGCACCCAACAACTATTGCGCGCTGGATCTGTAACACGATTCAGCAAGCTCATTCTGTGGCAGGATTGCCGCATCCATAATCAGTGAAAGCCCACTCCACAAGGAAGGTGGGTTCTTCTTGGGCGGCTGCCCGAGGGGTCTCGGCATTACAGCTTTGCCGAGCTGCTACTTGGTCAGGTTCAAACACGTTTGCAAAATTCTACAAGTTTGATATCCTGGCTGAGGAGGACCTTGTGTTTGCCCATTCGGTGCTGCAGAGTAATCCGCACTCTCCCGCCCGTTTGGAGGCTTTGGTATAATCCCCATGGTCCTTACGGAGTTCCCAGCATCCACAAGGCGTCAGAGAAAATAAGAATTTACTCACCAGTAATTCAATTTCTCGTAGTCCGTAGTGGATGCTGGGCACCCGTCCCAAGTGCGGATTCTCTGCAATACATGTATATAGTTATTGCTTAACTAAAGGGTTATTGTTATGAGCCATCCGTTGAATGAGGCTCAGTTGTTGTTCACACTGTTAACTGGGTAAGTTTATCACAAGTTGTACGGTGTGATTGGTGTGGCTGGTATGAGTCTTACCCTGGATTCCAAATCCTTTCCTTGTTGTGTCAGCTCTTCCGGGCACAGTTTCCCTAACGGAGGTCTGGAGGAGGGGCATAGAGGGAGGAGCCAGTGCACACCAGATAGTACCTAATCTTTCTTTTAGAGTGCCCAGTCTCCTGCGGAGCCCGTCTATTCCCCATTGTCCTTACGGAGTTCCCAGCATCCACTAGGGACTACGAGAAATAGAAATACCGGTGAGTAAATTCTTATTTTTTTTCAATCGGTCACAGACTTCCTCCTCACTTAAATAAGCACTTAGCAGTGAGACATTATCATTATTGAGGTTGGGTGCTAATTCCTGCATCTGGTCCTCTATTGTAAATACCGATGAGAAAAAGCTTGCTTAATTTATCCGCTATGTCATTATCGTTTTTGATTAAAACTCCCAGTTTGTCCTTTAAAGGGCCTATACTCTCCTTCTTTAATCTTTTGCTGTTAATGTATTAAAAAAAAAGGTGTTTGATTTACTTTCCTGTGCTACTAGCTTTTCAGTTTCTACTTTAGCCGCTCTTATTTATTTTTTCTGCATATTTTGTTGCAAACCTTATAGTGCTGGAATGACTCCGCCTTCCCATCTGTTTTGTATTTTTTTTGAATGCTTGCCTTTTTTTTGCCCATTAGTTCCTTAATATTTTTTTTAAGCCACATTGGTTTGGAATTTTTAGTCCTTTGTTTGCTGTCCATGGGAATACATTTACGAGTATTCTCATCGAGCAGCGATTTTAACACCTCCCAATTCCCAATTTGTTTCAAGTGTTTTTTCCTTGAAACAAAATTTCCCATTCAGTGTTCCTTAAAGCTTCCCTAATCATGTCAAAGTTGGCTTTGCTAAAGTTTAGAGTCCTAGTTGAACCTATGTAGGACTACTTATGAAAACTGATATTGAATGTAACCATATTGTGGTCGCTGTTTCCTATGGGCTCCCCTACTATAATATTTGATATCAAATCCTCATTGTTTGTTAATACCAGGTCTAAGATTGCATTGTACATAGTTGGTTCCTCGATTAGTTGAAGTAAGTAGTTATCATTTAGTGTGTTGAAGAACATATTACCCCTAGCAGTGTCACATGAATCGTTTGCCCAATTTATCTCCCATCCCTATTACGTTGCCTACTACTGCCGCTTTATCAATTTGTTTCAGCAACATTTCCTCATCAGACACAATAATACTAGGGGGCTAGTAGCATAGCCCCAATACTATCTTATTTTTCCCTTTCCCCCTGAATGCAATTTCAACCCATAACGACTCAACAGTATTTTCAGTTTCCTCGTGAATATCTTCCCGTACCTCAGGTTTTAAAAGCGGCTTTACGTAAAGACATACCCCTCCACTCCTTTTATTTGATCTGTCACTCCTGAACAGCGTATAACCCCCCAGATTAACTGACCAATCATGAGATTCATCCCACCAAGTTTTAGTAATGCCTATAATATCTTACTGTTTGCTTGCTGCAATGAACTTCTAGTTCCCCCTTTTTACAGTGTGCTGACCTGGGGTAGGCGGCCTGTGCCGACGTGATGGTGTCCTGCACCCCGGACCCACCCAAGTATTAGGGACCCCCAGTGACACAGACGCCTTGCCGTTTGGCCTGGGGGCTTAACCCTATATCTGCAGATATACGCAACTAAGATCTTTGTATTATCTGATTATTATGTAAGTGTTATTTCTCACTTAGTGTGCATTAGGGATAGCAACATGTTTTTCTCGTACTATACAATATAAAATAATTCAAAAACAGTAATATAATAAAGTTGTTTATCTAATACTTATCTGTGGGGGCCCTCCTCCCTTCTCCTCTTAACGATGGGTCAGCTGTCCTGCAGTCCCTGAGGCTCAGTCTCCCTGCAGCTGCTCAGTCTTCGGCGTCTAGCAACTCCATCCTGGCTCCTCCGTCCCCTGCAGTAATTGTGCCTCTGGCTCCAAATTACATTGCACCATGTGTCGTTATGTTTAATCTGAGATACAGATGTGTCCTATTTCATCTTTGCTCTGAACAGGTCGCACATACGGCGCATAGTGGTTGCAAATTTTCACGTCCACACTCGACCTGTCCGCGGGAGCGTATGCACTCGTGTGATCAATCTTATGGTCATTTATGGTCCGTTGGTCTAGAACCAGCCCTAATTGATCATTGTTCAATGGGGCCCTAGGCAGAGGTGTCACAAAAGGAGTGTGGTGAGCACACCGCCAAAGTAAGGTAATTGAGGGGGATTCCAGTAATGCTTCACCCCCATACCGATATCAATGGGGGACTTTCCACAAGGTCATGCCCCTTCCCATGAGACGACACCCTTTTTCATCCATGCACACCGGGGGCTATTGGATGCACCAGGTGTTATCCTCACTGGAGTAGACACTATCCCTACGTGCTTTACCTAAATGTTACTAACTGAACTGAGTGCTCATGTGAGGCTCCTGAATATTTATGTGATATCAGACTCACCTGTATATGAAACAGGCACTACTTGAATCCAAAGGAAATGCTGGTTCCTGTTACACAAAGCAACACTGAATTCAAGGCAAGGTGAAAAACCAGCAGTTTATATTTAAGACTGAATCTTATTTAAAAAACAAATATATTATTCATTTCTTTATCTATCTTAGGTGTTTGTCACTAACCCAGATGGGTCTCCGGCAAAAGGTGTCCCTTTACTGGTTGAATCAGAAAAAAGTGGTGGAACAACTCAGGAAGATGGAACAGTTAGGCTTTCAGTCAATACAGATTCAGCTATAACATTGCTGACCATAAAGGTAAGGTATATGTTGCATTGTGTTTTTAGGGACTTAATGGAATAGTGTAGAATGGATCATACAGTATACGTGTATGGTGGATGACAGCATTCTCCATATACAGTACACTGAAGAAGTAATGGTGAGCTACCTGGGGTGTGCAGAAACTGAGGAACAGAAAAACAAAGTTCAGTAAAGATGAATTACACCCCCTCCATTGATGAGGGGGTCGCTGAACTATTCAGATTTAATTATATTTCAAAATTGACAATGTAAATAACAAAATGGTTAGGATGGTTAATAATTAGATCTTCAGTGTACAATAACCTAAAATATGGGTAGTTCTATGCAAACTATACTGTGTATTCAGCGCTTCTCTGGAATTTCTACTTATTTCGGAATTTATAGACGTTGATACATAGACCATAAGAGCTCACAGGGACCTCTTCCCACTGAAGTATCTTAGTACTTTATATATAAAGTGGGAGGTGGATAATAGACAGTCAAAAGGTCTACAGTCATTAGGTCGAGACCATATGGTCAACGCTCAATAGGTCGAGACCATGTGGTCAACATTCAATAGATCGATACCATATGGTAAACATTCAATAGGTCGAGACCATGTGGTTAACATTCAATAGGTCAATACCATATGGTCAACATTCAATAGATCGTTACCATATGGTGAATAGGTCGAGACCATATGGTTAACAGTCAATAGGTCGATACCATATGGTCAAGAGACAATAGTTCAACATGTCAAAGGTTGACTGTACAAAAAAGTCGACAGGTACATTAGGTAGACAGGTTTAAAATTCCAACATGACAATGGTTGACACACATGTTTTTGAGGTTTTCATGTATTTACAACTTTTGCTGAATTTACTATCCAATTCACAAACGATTACCTTCAGTAAACTTGTGGTGAGCAAAGAGGAGCTGAGTGAGCCAATGTGCCTAAAGCTTAATTATCGAAGTGAGCCTGCTGGGGGACACGTTTCTACTAATTTGAGTCTTATATGGTAAAACATACAAAATAACCCACATAAATAAATGTCTCAACCTTCTTGTTGTTGACCATTTTCATGTCATGTGTACTGTCGACCTTTTGTACGGTCTACCTTTTTCATGTTGCCATTTTGACCCTATCAATCTTTTGTACCTGTCAACCGATTGACTGTCGACCACATGGTGTCGACCTTTTGACTGTCTATCTGTTAATCCACTCCCATATAAAGTAGAAACATTTCAACCATCTTACTATTTTAAAGAGCCGGTGAAGAAGATCTATTATAAAACTGGATCCTGATTGAAATTTGCACACACGCGTGATGACCTAATAGCAGCAGTCAAACATAACATGCACTTAGAACACCCAAGCTCCCACTACACGCTGTGCACAGTAGGTCAGACATGCATGCGTGCATCGCAGTGACAGGAGAGATGAGGACCAGGAATTGGGGTAAATATAAAAGGACAGGAGGAGGTGGGGATAGGAAGAGACAGATAAGCTGCTGAAGGTGAAGCGTGTCTGAGATGACCCGGCAGAAGTCGGGTGTAGTTATGTACTAGTGACCCATAATCCATAAATATCACTGTAAGTGATCTTGAACCTGATATAGATGATCATAATGTCTGAATGAATCTTCTTCATTATCTGCTACACAGAAAGCTGCACTTCCATGAGGGCTCGGGAACTGTCTTTGTCGCCTAAGTTCTGTTTTATATCAATGTAACGTCATCTATCACTGACGTATACATCATTAATTCCATACAGGGACAGGTTTTCCCATTGTGTTTATTTATTCTATGGATTTGTGAAAAATATTAATCTTTGTTATTAGTCACATTGTGCCGAGTAAGGTACTTGTGGTATTTATCATGCTAACTGACTGATACAGCAATATATAATGGGATATAAAATAGTTTTGTATCTGATACCTTCACAAAAGCTTTTAATATATACATCTATCTACATGAAGGAACCATTGACCGCACCACTAGTTATAGTTGGACAGGTAATGGGTGTTTTTGAGTTTCTTTGGGAAGTAGTTTTGGAATACAAGGAAAGCTCAGTCAGGATGATGGGTTGCATGGTAAACTCTATATCAAGCAGTATAAAGCATGGGAGTCTCCCAGAATCCAACTGTTCTGACAGATCAACTAATGCCATCGTGGACAGTATGGCAACCTGTCCATTGACCTCATTTATGGATAAACTATGTAAAGGTCAACAGTATATGTGGATCGCATAGACAAAGAACTGGATCCCCTGGACTCGCCTCATTAAAACTGAAAAGCACTGGATTATCCTAAAACATGGGGGATGATGTTTCAAGCAGTGTAAAGAATGGAGAGATGGAAATACAGTATGTAGATGCTACAAAACAATATTTAGATGCTGATTGATTGCTATGGGGAACTTCTCAACAAGTCAACCTCTCCACTCTTTACACTGCTTGATGTATCTCCGGTTATGGATCAATGGGTCAAAAGTTAGAAGGTCGACACCCAATGGTTGACATTCACAAGGTGGACAATGGTCATGAGGGTTGACAGGTCGACATGGAAATGGTTGACACATGAAAAGGTCGACATGAGGTTTTTTTTTGTCAAAATGTTCCCTTCATCATATGGACCCCCAGTTAGTGGACTGCATCCCCTCACGGCTTTGGGCAAGGTTACTATTCCCAAATAGCAAAGTATGAAAATTTCCTGGAAAAAAAATGCCATCAAAACTCACGTAGACCTTCTCATGTGTCGACCATTGACATGCCGACCTTTCGACCATGTTGACAATATGCATGTTGGCCATTCAGTGTCTACCTATTGACTGTCGACCTATCATCCGGATACCCTCATGGATACCTATTATTCATCAACCCATCCTTCCTGCACTAATAACGGACTGATTTGCTTTTGTCTGTTTCTAGGTAAAAACAAATGTTCCGAACTTAGACATTACCCAGCAAGCCTCCGCCACCATGACAGCCAATCCGTACAAATCTGCTGGTGGCAATTTCCTAGATATCGTCCTCGCAGATGGAGTATTGGAACCAGGAAAAAATCCTACTATCAGATTTACTATCAAGAACCGTAACGCTGGAACAGAAAATCAGATCAAACATTTTACCTATGTGGTAATGACCTACATGATTATTTGTGTGTAGAATTTAGTGTCTGAGATTATGATTCTTTTAATGTCTTATGTATGAGCTGTGTGCAGGTATTTACACCTGGATCTTTACAATGCATCTAGAAAGTATTCACAGCGCTTCACTTTTTCCACATTTTGATATGTTACAGCTTTATTCCAAAATGGAATAAATTAATTTCTCTGACGTCCTAGTGGACGCTGGGCACTCCGTAAGGACCATGGGGAATAGCGGCTCCGCAGGAGACTGGGCACAACTAAAGAAAGCTTTAGGACTACCTGGTGTGCACTGGCTCCTCCCTCTATGACCCTCCTCCAGACCTCAGTTAGAATCTTGTGCCCGGCTGAGCTGGATGCACAGTAGGGGCTCTCCTGAGCTCCTAGAAAAGAAAGTATATTTTAGGTTTTTTATTTTCAGTGAGATCTGGTGGAAACAGACTCACTGCTACGAGGGACTAAGGGGAGAAGAAGCGAACCTACCCGCTTGCAGCTAGCTAGGGCTTCTTAGGCTACTGGACACCATTAGCTCCAGATGGATCGAACACAGGGCCCGACCTCGATCCTCCATTCCCGGAGCCGCGCCGCCGTCCCCCTTACAGAGACAGAAGCAAGAAGACGGTCCTGGAAATCGGCGGAAGAAGACTTCGGTCTTCACCACTGCAGCTGTGCGCCATTGCTTCCCATGCACACCTCACACTCCGGTCACTGATGGGTGCAGGGCGCTGGGGGGGCGCCCTGGGCTGCAATATTAAGTACCTTGGCTGGCAAAACTACACAATATATAGTCATAGAGGCTATATATGTGTAAAATCCCCTGCCAGATATACCTACAAAAGTCCGCCGAAAAAGGGGCGGGGCTATCTCCCTCAGCACACTGGCGCCATTTTGTCTTCACAGTGCAGCTGGAAGACAGCTCCCTAGGCTCTCCCCTGTAGTTTTCAGGCTCAAAGGGTTAAAAAGAGAGGGGGGGCACTAAATTTAGGCGCAAAAATTGTGTATTATAGCAGCTATAAGGGAAAAATCACTGTGGGTAGTGTGAATCCCTGTATTATATAGCGCTCTAGTGTGTGCTGGCATACTCTCTCTCTGTCTCCCCAAAGGACTTTGTGGGGTCCTGTCCTCAGTCAGAGCATTCCCTGTGTGTGTGCGGTGTGTCGGTACGGCTGTGTCGACATGTTTGATGAGGAAGGTTACGTGGAGGCGGAGCAGATGCCGATAAATGTGATGTCGCCCCCTTTGGGTCCGACACCAGAGTGGATGGATAGGTGGAAGGTATTAACCGACAGTGTCAACTCCTTACATAAAAGGCTGGATGACGTAACAGCTGTGGGACAGCCGGCTTCTCAGCCCGCGCCTGCCCAGGCGTCTCAAAGGCCATCAGGGGCTCAAAAACGCCTGCTATCTCAGATGGCAGACACAGATGTCGACACGGAGTCTGACTCCAGTGTCGAAGAGGTTGAGACATATACACAATCCACTAAGAACATCCGTTGCATGATCTCGGCAATGAAAAATGTTTGGGGAGAAAAAGCAGCCAGTGTTTTGTTCCCCCATCAGATGAGTGAATGAAGTGTGTGAAGAAGCGTGGGTTCCCCCGATAAGAAACTGGTAATTTCTAAAAAGTTACTGATGGCGTACCCTTTCCCGCCAGAGGATAGGTCACGTTGGGAGATATCCCCTAGGGTGGATAAGGCGCTCACACGTTTGTCAAAAAAGGTGGCACTGCCGTCTTAGGATACGGCCACTTTGAAGGAGCCTGCTGATAAAAAGCAGGAGGCTATCCTGAAGTCTGTATATACACACTCAGGTACTATACTGAGACCTGCAATTGCCTCAGCATGGATAGTGCTGCTGCAGCGTGGTCTGTTACCCTGTCAGGACAGGGATACTATTTTGCTAACCATAGAGCATATTAAAGATGTTGTCTTATATATGAGGGATGCACAGAGGGATATTTGCCGGCTGGCATCCAGAATTAATGCAATGTCCATTCTGCCAGGAGGGTATTAGGGACCCGGCAGTGGACAGGTGATGCTGACTTTAAAAGGCACATAGAGATTCTGCCTTATAAGGGTGAGGAATTGTTTGGGGATGGTCTCTGGGACCTCGTATCCACAGCAACAGCTGGGAAGAAATTTTTTTAACTCAGGTTTCCTCACAGCCTAAGAAAGCACCGTATTATCAGGTACAGTCCTTTCGGCTTCAGAAAAGCAAGCGGGTCAAAGGCGCTTCATTTCTGCACAGAGACAAAGGAAGAGGGAAAAAGCTGCACCAGACAGCCAGTTCCCAGGATCAAAAATCTTCCCCCGCTTCCTCAGAGTCCACCGCATGGCGCTGGGGCTCCACAGGTGGAGCCAGGTGCGGTGGGGGCGTGTCTCGGCAACTTCAGCGACCAGTGGGCTCACTCACAGGTGGATCCCCGGGTTCTGCATGTAGTATCACAGGGATACAAGCTGGAGTTTGAGTCGACTCCCTCTCGCCGTTACCTCAAATCAGCCTTGCCTGCTGCCCTCGGAGAAAGGGGAGGTAGTACTGATGGCAATTCACAAGCTGTACTTCCAGCAGGTGATAATCAAGGTACCCCGCCTTCAACAAGGCCGGGGTTACTATTCCACAATGTTTGTGGTACCGAAACCAGACGGTTCGGTGAGACCCATTCTAAAATTGAAATCCTTGAACACTTATATACGAAGGTTCAAGTTCAAAATGGAATCGCTCAGGGCGGTTATTGCAAGCCTGGACGAAGGGGATTACATGGTATCACTGGACATCAAGGATGCTTACCTGCATGTCCCCATTTACCCTCCTCACCAGGAGTACCTCAGATTTGTGGTACAGGACTGTCATTACCAATTCCAGACGTTGCCATTGGTCTGTCCCCGGCACCGAGGGTATTTACCAAGGTAATGGCCAAAATGATGATACTCCTTCGAAAAAAGGGAGTTATAATTATCCCGTACTTGGACGATCTCCTTATAAAGGCGAGGTCCAGGGAACAGTTGTTGGTCGAAAGTAGCATTATCTCGGGAAGGGCTACAACAGCACGGCTGGATTCTGAATATTCCAAAGTCGCAGCTGGTTCCTGCGATGCGTCTACTGTTCCTGGGTATGGTTCTGGACACAGAACAGGAAAAAGTGTTTCTCCCGGAGGAGAAGGCCAAGTAGTTGTCATCTCTAGTCAGAGACCTCCTAAAACAAATACAGGTGCATCAATGCATGCGAGTCCTGGGAAAGATGGTAGCTTCTTACAAAGAAATTCCATTAGGCAGGTTCCATGCAAGGATCTTCCAGTGGGATCTGTTGGACAAGTGGTCCGGATTGCATCTTCATATGCCTCAGCTGATAACCCTGTCTCCAAGGGCCAGGGTGTCGCTGTGGTGGTGGCTGCAGAGTGCTCATCTTCTAGAGGGCCGCAGATTCGGCATACAGGACTGGGTCCTGGTGACCACGGATGCCAGCCTTCGAGGCTGGGGGGCAGTCACACAGGGAAGAAACTTCCAAGGACTATGGTCGAGTCAGGAGACTTCGCTACACATAAATATTCTGGAACTAAGGGCCATTTACAATGCCCTAAGTCAGGCAAGACCTCCGATTTAACACCAGCCGGTGCTGATCCAGTCAGGCAACATCACGGCGGTCGCCCATGTAAACCAACAGGGCGGCACAAGAAGCAGGATGGCGATGGCAGAAGCCACAAGGATTTTCCGATGGGCGGAATATCATGTGTTAGCACTGTCAGCAGTGTTCATTCCCGGAGCGACCTCCACCCGGGAGAGTGGGGACTTAATCCAGAAGTCTTCCAAATGATTGTACACCATTGGGATAGGCCACAGGTGGACATGATGGCGTCCCGCCTCAACAAAAAGCTAAAAAGATATTGCGCCAGGTCAAGGGACCCTCAGGCGATAGCTCTGGACGCTCTGGTAACACCGTGGGTGTACCAGTCGGTGTATGTGTTCCTTCCTCTGCCTCTCATACCCAAGGTACTGAGAAGATACGAAGGATAAGAAGGAGAGGAGTAAGAACTATACTCGTGGTTCCGGATTGGTTAAGAAGACCTTGGCACCCAGAACTTCAAGAAATTATTTCAGAGGACCCATGGCCTCTGCCGCTCAGACAGGACCTGCTGCAGCAGGGGCCCTGTCTGTTCCAAGACCTACCGCGGCTGCGTTTGACAGCATGGCGGTTGAACACCGGATCCTAAAGGAAAAAGGCATTCTGAAGGAAGTAATTCCTATGCTGATTAAGGCTTGGAAAGATGTGACCGCAAAACATTATCACCGCATATGGCGAAAATATGTTGCTTGGTGTGAGGCCAGGAAGGCCCCAACGGAGGAATTTCAATTGGGTTGATTTCTGCACTTCCTACAGTCAGGAGTGACTTTGGGCCTAAAATTGGCTTCCATTAAGGTCCATATTTCGGCTCTGTACATTTTCTTCCAAAAAGAACTGGCTTCACTGCCTGAAGTTCAGACTTTTGTTAAGGGAGGGCTGCATATCCAGCACCCGTTTGTGCCTCCAGTGGCACCGTGGGATCTCAACGTGGTGTTGGATTTCCTGAAAGTCGCATTGGTTTGAGCCACTTAAATCCGTAGAGCTAAAATACCTCACGTAGAAAGTGGTCATGCTGTTGGCCTTAGCGTCGGCCAGGCGTGTATCAGAATTGGCAGCTTTGTCATGCAAAAGCCCTTATCTGATTTTTCATATGGATAGGGCGGAATTGAGGACTCATTCCCAATTCCTTCCTAAGGTGGTATCAGCTTTTCATGTGAACCAACCTATTGTGGTGCCTGCGGCTACTTGGGACTTGGAGGACTCCAAGTTACTGGACGTAGTCAGGGCCCTGAAAATATATGTTTCCAGGACGGCTGGAGTCAGGAAAACTGACTCGCTATTTATCCTGTATGCACCCAACAAGCTGGGTGCTCCTGCTTCTAAGCAGACTATGGCTCGCTGGATCTGTAGCACGATTCAACTTGCACATTCTGCGGCTGGACTGCCGCATCCTAAATCTGTAAAAGCCCATTCCACGAGGAAAGGGGCTCTTCTTGGGCGGCTGCCCGAGGGGTCTCGGCTTTACAACTTTGCCGAGCTGCTACTTGGTCAGGTTCAAACACTTTTGCAAGAGTCTACAAGTTTGATACCCTGGCTGAGGAGGACCTTGAGTTGCTCATTCGGTGCTGCAGAGTCATCCGCACTCTCCAGCCCGTTTGGGAGCTTTGGTATAATCCCCATGGTCCTTACGGAGTTCCCAGCATCCACTAGGACGTCAGAGAAAATAAGATTTTACTCACCGGTAAATCTATTTCTCGTAGTCCGTAGTGGATGCTGGGCGCCCATCCCAAGTGCGGATTGTCTGCAATACTTGTATATAGTTATTGCCTAACTAAAGGGTTATTGTTATGAGCCATCTGTTAGTGAGGCTCAGTATATATTTCATACTGTTAACTGGGTATAATATCACGAGTTATACGGTGTGATTGGTGTGGCTGGTATGAGTCTTACCCGGGATTCCAAATCCTTTCCTTATTGTGTCAGCTCTTCCGGGCACAGTATCCTAACTGAGGTCTGGAAGAGGGTCATAGAGGGAGGAGCCAGTGCACACCAGGTAGTCCTAAAGCTTTCTTTAGTTGTGCCCAGTCTCCTGCGGAGCCGCTATTCCCCATGGTCCTTACGTAGTGCCCAGCATCCACTACGGACTACGAGAAATAGATTTACCGGTGTGTAAAATCTTATTTTTTTCCCTACAAATTCTACACACAATACCACATAATGACAACGTGAAAAAGTTGTTTTTTTTTAGATTTTTGCATATTTTAAAAAATAAAAAAACGAAGAAATCACATGTACATAAGTATTCACAGCCTTTGCCATGAAGCTCAAAATTGAGCTCAGGTGCATCCTGTTTCCACTAGTCATCCTTGAGATGTTCCTACAGCTTAATTGGAGTCCACCTGTGGTAAAATCAGTTGATTAAACATGATTTGGAAAGGCACACACCTGTCTATATAGTGCATGTCTGAGCACAAACCAAGCATGAGGTCAAAGGAATTGTCTGTAGACCTCTGAGACAGGAATGTCTTGAGGTACAAATCTGGGGAAGGGTACAGAAAAGTATCTGCTGCTTTGAAGGTCCCAAGGAGCACAGCTCCATAAATGGAAAAAGTTTGTAACCACCAGGACTCTTCCTAGAGTTGGCCGGCAGTCTAATCTGAGCCATCGGGGGAGAAGAGCCCTGGTCAGGGAAGTGACCAAGAACCCAGTGGTCACTCTGTCAGAGCTACAGCATTCCTCTGGAGAGAGGAGAACCTTCCAAAAGGACAATCGTCTCTGCAGCAATCCAGCAATTAGGCCTGTATGGTAGCGTGGCCAGACGGAAGTCACTCCTTAGTAAAAAACACATGGCAGCCCCCCTGGAGTTTGCCAAAATGCACCTGAAGGACTCTGAGACCATGAGAAACAAAATTCTCCTGTCTGATGAGTCGAAGATTGAACTCTTTGGCATGAATGCCAGGCATCATGTTTGGAGGAAAACAGGCACTGCTCAAAACCAGGCCAATACCATCCCTACAGTGAAGTATGGTGGTGACAGCATCATGCTGTTGGGATGTTTTTCAGCGGCAGGAACTGGGAGACTAGTCAGGATAGAGGAAAAGATGAATGCAGCAATGTACAGAGACATCCTGGATGAAAACATGCTTCAGAGCGCTATTGACCTCAGACTGGGGCGACGGTTCATCTTTCAGCAGGACAATGACCCTAAGCACACAGCCAAGATTTCAAAGGAGTGGCTTCAGGACAACTCTGTGAATGTCCTTCAGTGGCCCAGCCAGAGCCCAGATTTGAATCCGATTGAACATCTCTGGAGAGATCTGAAAATGGCTGTGCACCGACACTTCCCATCCAACCTGATGGAGCTTGAGAGGTGCTGCAAAGAGGAATGGGCGAAACTGCCCAAACATGGGTGTGCCAAGCTTGTGGCATCATATTGAAAAATACTTGAGGCTGTAATTGCTGCCAAAGGTGTATCAAGAAAGTATTGAGCAAAAAGATTTCTCAGTTTTTTTTTTTAATCAAATTAGCAAAAAAAAAACAAAAAAACTTTTTAACGTGGTCATTATGGGATATTGTATTTGTGTGTAGAATTTTGAGGGAATTTGGAATTTTTTTTATTTATTTCATATTGGAATAATGCTGTAACTTAACAAGATAAGGAAAAAGCGAAGCGCTGTGAATACTTTCTGGATGCACTGTAGGTATCCTGTTCTGGGCCTGATTCTCAGTTGCACATACAGTAATGCCAGTGATCACATGGTCAGTGATTGTTTGCTAATTCATATGTGAAAATCCCTAAAAGTTTTTATGGTGCATGCATTATACAGAGAGTATGCACACAGTCACAGTACTGAGTGTGAAATGTATTGGAGATGTATTGGGCATTCCTGGCTAGTGACTGGGATGTGGCTATTCAGATGCAGGGCCGTAACTACTAGAGATGTGCACCGGAAATTTTTCGGGTTTTGTGTTTTGGTTTTGGGTTCGGTTCCGCGGCCGTGTTTTGGGTTCAAACGCGTTTTGGCAAAACCTCACCGAATTTTTTTTGTCGGATTCGGGTGTGTTTTGGATTCAGGTGTTTTTTTCAAAAAACCCTAAAAAACAGCTTAAATCATAGAATTTGGGTGTCATTTTGATCCCAAAGTATTATAAACCTCAATAACCATAATTTCCACTCATTTTCAGTCTATTCTGAACACCTCACACCTCACAATATTATTTTTAGTCCTAAAATTTGCTCCGAGGTTGCTGGATGGCTAAGCTAAGCGACCCTAGTGGCCGACACAAACACCTGGCCCATCTAGGAGTGGCAATGCAGTGTCAGGAAGGATGGCCCTTCCAAAAAACACTCCCCAAACAGCACATGACGCAAAGAAAAAAAGAGGCGCAATGAGGTAGCTGTGTGAGTAAGCTAAGCGACCCTAGTGGCCGACACAAACACCTGGCCCATCTAGGAGTGGCACTGCAGTGTCACGCAGGATGGCCCTTCCAAAAAACACTCCCCAAACAGCATATGACGCAAAGAAAAAAAGAGGCGCAATGAGGTAGCTGTGTGAGTAAGCTAAGCGACCCTAGTGGCCGAAACAAACACCTGGCCCATCTAGGAGTGTCACTGCAGTGTCACGCAGGAAGGCCCTTCCAAAAAACACTCCCCAAACAGCACATGAAGCAAAGAAAAAAAGAGGCGCATATTCTTTCAATGGTGAGAGAATCATATGCAGTGACAGTAGACGACATGTCCGTAATCATTGGCAGGTCCTTCAGTCCGGACCAGATGTCAGCATCAGCAGTCGCTCCAGACTGCCCTGCATCACCGACAGCGGGTGGGCTCGGAATTCGTAGCCTTTTCCTCGCACCCCCAATTGCGGGAGAATGTGAAGGAGGAGCTGTTGACCGATCAAGTTCCACTTGACTTGATAATTTTCTCACCAGCAGGTCTTTCAACCCCTGCAGACTTGTGTCTGCCGGAAAGAGAGATACAACGTGTGTTTTAAATCTAGGATCGAGAAAAGGTGGACAAAATCTAGTGCTCTGATTTCAACAGATTGACCACCCGTGAATCCTGGTTAAGCGAATGAAGGGCTCCATCCACAAGTCCCACATGCCTAGCGGAATCGCTCTGTCTTAGCTCCTCCTTCAAAGTCTCCAGCTTCTTCTGCAAAAGCCTGATGAGGGGAATGACCTGACTCAGGCTGGCGGTGTCTGAACTGACTTCACGTGTGGCAAGTTCAAAAGGTTGCAGAACCTTGCACAACGTTGAAATCATTCTCCACTGCGCTTGAGACAGGTGCATTCCACCTCCTATATCGTGGTCAGATGTATAGGCTTGAATGGCCTTTTGCTGCTCCTCCAACCTCTGAAGCATATAGAGGGTTGAATTCCACCTCGTTACCACTTCTTGCTTCAGATGATGGCAGGGCAGGTTCAGGCGTTTTTGGTGTTGCTCCAGTCTTCTGTACGTGGTGCCTGTACGCCGAAAGTGTCCCGCAATTCTTCTGGCCACCGACAGCATCTCTTGCACGCCCCTGTCGTTTTTTAAATAATTCTGCACCACCAAATTCAAGGTATGTGCAAAACGTGAGACGTGCTGGAATGTGCCCAGATATAATGCACGCACAATATTGCTGGCGTTGTCCGATGCCACAAATCCACAGGATAGTCCAATTGGGGTAAGCCATTCTGCGATGATCTTCCTCAGTTGCCGTAAGAGGTTTTCAGCTGTGGGCGTATTCTGAAAAGCGGTGATACAAAGCGTAGCCTGCCTAGGAAAGAGTTGGCGTTTGCGAGATGCTGCTACTGGTGCCGCCGCTGCTGTTCTTGCGGCGGGAGTCAATACATCTACCCAGTGGGCTGTCACAGTCATATAGTCCTGAGTCTGCCCTGCTCCACTTGTCCACATGTCCGTGGTTAAGTGGACATTGGGTACAACTGCATTTTTTAGGACACTGGTGAGTCTTTTTCTGAAGTCTGTGTACATTTACGGTATCGCCTGCCTAGAGAAATGGAACCTAGATGGTATTTGGTACCGGGGACACAGTACCTCAAACAAGTCTATAGTTGGCTCTGCAGTAATGATGGGTACCGGAACCACGTTTCTCACCGCCCAGGATGCCAAGGCCTCAGTAATCCACTTTGCAGCAGGATGACTGCTGTGATATTTAATCTTCCTCGCAAAGGACTGTTGGACAGTCAATTGCTTGGTGGAAGTAGTAAAAGTGGTCTTACGACTTCCCCTCTGGGATGACCATCGACTCCCAGCAGCAACAACAGCAGCGCCAGCAGCAGTAGGCGTTACACTCAAGGATGCATCGGAGGAATCCCAGGCAGGAGAGGACTCGTCAGAATTGCCAGTGACATGGCCTGCAGGACTATTGGCATTCCTGGGGAAGGAGGAAATTGACACTGAGGGAGTTGGTGGGGTGGTTTGCGTGAGCTTGGTTACAAGAGGAAGGTGTCACAACTGAGGGCCTGAGCTGACGGGAGGCAGCCTCAGTTGTAGGGGCTGAGATGTACCGGAACCTGGGAGGTTGTATCAGACCCCTGGACATGTAAGTAACATGAATAATAACTGCCCGAAGGCGTGACCACGACAACTTGGATAAAAGTCAATGATGTTTATTATTATGACAACTCCGCAACACAGCAGCAGTAAAAGAAAACGTAAAAGTCAGCAAAGAATAAATACAGTTCCTGGGTACTACAGGATGGCAGGAGCCACAGGGCACTGGTAGTGTGAGATAGTTCTTATGATCTTCTAGATGGAAAGTCCTTACCAGGCCCGACTGTAGCAATGGAGATAACCCAGGATTGTGCCAGCTGGTGTTCCAGGAAAAGCTGGGTTGCTGAAGATAAAACAGCTGCTGTGGATACTGGCTGGAACCAGACTGTTGTTAGCACGGAGTGGATACTGGCTGGAACCAGTTAAATAATAAATGAACTTGGGAGCGATGAAATATGAACTGAAATGTAGAACTTGAGAGCGGAGAAATAATAATACCGGTGGAGAGTGGTAAAGTGTAGAAAGGACACCGGCCCTTAAGGGAAGCTGTACTCTGCTGGAAGCTGAGCTGGAAGCAGGTAATGTTGTAGCTGGAAACAGATGAATCCACAATGGATTGGAGAGTCAGGCTACACCGCAGGTGGAATGCTGGTGCGGGTCTCTATGGTGGAAGTCTTGAGACAGGAGCTGGAACCTGGAAGACAATCACAGGAGAGAGACAAACAGGAACTAGGTTTGACAACCAAAGCACTGACGCCTTCCTTGCTCAGGCACAGTGTATTTATACCTGCAGCAAGGAAGGGATTGGCTAGGCAATTATGCAGATTATCAATACTAAGAACAGATTGGTGGAAATGATCAGCTGACAGAATCCAAGATGGCTGCGCCCATGCAGACACTTGGAGGGAAGTTTGGTTTGTAATCCATGTGGTAATGAAAACAGTAATGGCGGCGCCGGCCACCGGAGACAGGAGGCGCCAGGCTGACAGATGCACATCCAACCACGCGGACACAGCGGAGGCCGCGGCTGACGTAATCGCCACTCAGACACTCTGCATGCAGAAGTTCAGGGACGGCGGCGGAGGCCGCGGGAGACGCCATGCCAGGTGTAATATGGCGTTTACTGTGACAGCGTCCCAGAGTGACAGGAGAGGATACAGGAATGTACACATCAGGATAACAGATGGGATCCGGTCCTGGAGCCCTGAGCCAGCCTTAGGAGGCATCTGATGGGTAAGAAATGGCGTCCAGATACCCGGATCGTGACAGAAGGGATTTACTGGTCAGTGGACTGCTTCCGCTGTCGCCCAAAGTTTTTGAACTTGTCACTGACTTATGATGAATGCGCTGCAGGTGACGTATAAGGGAGGATGTTCCGAGGTGGTTAACGTCCTTACCCCTACTTATTACAGCTTGACAAAGGCAACACACGGCTTGACACCTGTTGTCCGCATTTCTGTTGAAATACTTCCACACCGAAGAGCTGATTTTTTGGGTATTTTCACCAGGCATGTCAATGGCCATATTCCTCCCACGGACAACAGGTGTCTCCCCGGGTGCCTGACTTAAACAAACCACCTCACCATCAGAATCCTTCTTCTCAATTTCCTCCCCAGCGCCAGCAACACCCATATCCTCCTCATCCTGGTGTACTTCAACACTGACATCTTCAATCTGACTATTAGGAACTGGACTGCGGGTGCTCCTTCCAGCACTTGCAGGGGGCGTGCAAATGGTGGAAGGCGCATGCTCTTCACGTCCAGTGTTGAGAAGTTCAGGCATCGCAACCGACACAATTGGACTCTCCTTGTGGATTTGTGATTTCGAAGAACGCACAGTTCTTTGCTGTGCTTTTGCCAGCTTAAGTCTTTTCATTTTTCTAGCGAGAGGCTGAGTGCTTCCATCCTCATGTGAAGCTGAACCACTAGCCATGAACATAGGCCAGGGCCTCAGCCGTTCCTTGCCACTCCGTGTGGTAAATGGCATATTGGCAAGTTTACGCTTCTCCTCCGACGATTTTATTTTCGATTTTTGAGTCCTTTTTTTACTGATATTTTGTGTTTTGGATTTGACATGCTCTGTACTATGACATTGGGCATCGGCCTTGGCAGACGACGTTGATGGAATTTCATCGTCTCGGCCATGACTAGTGGCAGCAGCTTCAGCACGAGGTGGAAGTGGATCTTCATCTTTCCCTATTTTTGGAACCTCAACATTTTTGTTCTCCATATTTTAATAGGCACAACTAAAAGGCACCTCAGGTAAACAATGGAGATGGATGGATACTAGTATACTTATGGATGACGAGTGACTGACGACACAGAGGTAGCTACAGCCGTGGACTACCGTACTGTGTCTGCTAGTATAGAGATGATAATAATATAAAAAAAATATATATATCACTACTGCAGGTATATATAATATATAATGACGGACCTGCTGGACACTGTCAGCAGACTGCTGAACTACTAGTATGAAGAAGATGGAAAAAAAAACCCTACCAGAGGTAGGTATACAATTATGGACGAGCACTGACGACACAGAGGTAGCTACAGCCGTGGACTACCGTACTGTGTCTGCTAGTATAGAGATGATAATGATATAAAAAAAAAATATATATCACTACTGCAGGTATATATAATATATAATGACGGACCTGCTGGACACTGTCAGCAGACTGCTGAACTACTAGTATGAAGAAGATAGAAAAAAAAACAACCACAGGTAGGTATACAATTATGGACGAGCACTGACGACACAGAGGTAGCTACAGCCGTGGACTACCGTACTGTGTCTGCTAGTATAGAGATGATAATGATATAAAAAATATATATATATCACTACTGCAGGTATATATAATATATAATGACGGACCTGCTGGACACTGTCAGCAGACTGCTGATCTACTAGTATGAAGAAGATAGAAAAAAAAAAAACCACCACAGGTAGGTATACAATTATGGACGAGCACTGACGACACAGAGGTAGCTACAGCCGTGGACTACCGTACTGTGTCTGCTAGTATAGAGATGATAATGATATAAAAAAAAATATATATCACTACTGCAGGTATATATAATATATAATGACGGACCTGCTGGACACTGTCAGCAGACTGCTGAACTACTAGTATGAAGAAGATGGAAAAAAAAACCCTACCAGAGGTAGGTATACAATTATGGACGAGCACTGACGACACAGAGGTAGCTACAGCCGTGGACTACCGTACTGTGTCTGCTAGTATAGAGATGATAATGATATAAAAAAAAAATATATATCACTACTGCAGGTATATATAATATATAATGACGGACCTGCTGGACACTGTCAGCAGACTGCTGAACTACTAGTATGAAGAAGATAGAAAAAAAAACAACCACAGGTAGGTATACAATTATGGACGAGCACTGACGACACAGAGGTAGCTACAGCCGTGGACTACCGTACTGTGTCTGCTAGTATAGAGATGATAATGATATAAAAAATATATATATATCACTACTGCAGGTATATATAATATATAATGACGGACCTGCTGGACACTGTCAGCAGACTGCTGATCTACTAGTATGAAGAAGATAGAAAAAAAAAAAACCACCACAGGTAGGTATACAATTATGGACGAGCACTGACGACACAGAGGTAGCTACAGCCGTGGATTACCGTACTGTGTCTGCTAGTATAGAGATGATAATGATATAAAAAATATATATATATCACTACTGCAGGTATATATAATATATAATGACGGACCTGCTGGACACTGTCAGCAGACTGCTGAACTACTAGTATGAAGAAGATAGAAAAAAAAAACCCCCACCACAGGTAGGTATACAATTATGGATGAGCACTGACGACACAGAGGTAGCTACAGCCGTGGACTATCGTACTGTGTCTGCTAGTATAGAGATGATAATTATTGATATAAAAAATATATATATATCACTACTGCAGGTATATATAATATATAATGACGGACCTGCTGGACACTGTCAGCAGACTGCTGAACTACTAGTATGAAGAAGATAGAAAAAAAAACCACCACAGGTAGGTATACAATTATGGACGAGCACTGACGACACAGAGGTAGGTACAGCCGTGGACTACCGTACTGTGTCTGCTAGTATAGAGATGATAATGATATAAAAAATATATATATATCACTACTGCAGGTATATATAATATATAATGACGGACCTGCTGGACACTGTCAGCAGACTGCTGATCTACTAGTATGAAGAAGATAGAAAAAAAAAAAACCACCACAGGTAGGTATACAATTATGGACGAGCACTGACGACACAGAGGTAGCTACAGCCGTGGATTACCGTACTGTGTCTGCTAGTATAGAGATGATAATGATATAAAAAATATATATATATCACTACTGCAGGTATATATAATATATAATGACGGACCTGCTGGACACTGTCAGCAGACTGCTGAACTACTAGTATGAAGAAGATAGAAAAAAAAAAACCCCACCACAGGTAGGTATACAATTATGGATGAGCACTGACGACACAGAGGTAGCTACAGCCGTGGACTATCGTACTGTGTCTGCTAGTATAGAGATGATAATTATTGATATAAAAAATATATATATATCACTACTGCAGGTGTATATAATATATAATGACGGACCTGCTGGACACTGTCAGCAGACTGCTGAACTACTAGTATGAAGAAGATGGAAAAAAAAACCCTACCAGAGGTAGGTATACAATTATGGACGAGCACTGACGACACAGAGGTAGCTACAGCCGTGGACTACCGTACTGTGTCTGCTAGTATAGAGATGATAATTATATAAAAAATATATATATATCACTACTGCAGGTATATATAATATATAATGACGGACCTGCTGGACACTGTCAGCAGACTGCTGAACTACTAGTATGAAGAAGATAGAAAAAAAAACTCCACCACAGGTAGGTATACAATTATGGACGAGCACTGACGACACAGAGGTAGCTACAGCCGTGGACTACCGTACTGTGTCTGCTAGTATAGAGATGATAATGATATAAAAAATATATATATATATCACTACTGCAGGTATATATAATATATAATGACGGACCTGCTGGACACTGTCAGCAGACTGCTGAACTACTAGTATGAAGAAGATAGAAAAAAAAAACCCACCACAGGTAGGTATACAATTATGGACGAGCACTGACGACACAGAGGTAGCTACAGCCGTGGACTACCGTACTGTGTCTGCTAGTATAGAGATGATAATGATATAAAAAATATATATATATCACTACTGCAGGTATATATAATATATAATGACGGACCTGCTGGACACTGTCAGCAGACTGCTGAACTACTAGTATGAAGAAGATAGAAAAAAAAACCCCACCACAGGTAGGTATACAATTATGGATGAGCACTGACGACACAGAGGTAGCTACAGCCATGGACTATCGTACTGTGTCTGCTAGTATAGAGATGATAATTATTGATATAAAAATATATATATATCACTACTGCAGGTATATATAATATATAATGACGGACCTGCTGGACACTGTCAGCAGACTGCTGAACTACTAGTATGAAGAAGATAGAAAAAAAAACCCCACCACAGGTAGGTATACAATTATGGACGAGCACTGACGACACAGAGGTAGCTACAGCCGTGGACTACCGTACTGTGTCTGCTAGTATAGAGATGATAATGATATAAAAAATATATATATATCACTACTGCAGGTATATATAATATATAATGACGGACCTGCTGGACACTGTCAGCAGACTGCTGAACTACTAGTATGAAGAAGATAGAAAAAAAAAACCCCACCACAGGTAGGTATACAATTATGGATGAGCACTGATGACACAGAGGTAGCTACAGCCGTGGACTATCGTACTGTGTCTGCTAGTATAGAGATGATAATTAATGATATAAAAAAATATATATATATCACTACTGCAGGTATATATAATATATAATGACGGACCTGCTGGACACTGTCAGCAGACTGCTGAACTATTAGTATGAAGAAGATAGAAAAAAAAAAACACCACAGGTAGGTATACAATTATGGACGAGCACTGACGACACAGAGGTATCTACAGCCGTGGACTACCATACTGTGTCTGCTAGTATAGAGATGATAATGATATAAAAAATATATATATATCACTACTGCAGGTATATATAATATATAATGACGGACCTGCTGGACACTGTCAGCAGACTGCTGAACTACTAGTATGAAGAAGATAGAAAAAAAAAACCCACCACAGGTAGGTATACAATTATGGACGAGCACTGACGACACAGAGGTAGCTACAGCCGTGGACTACCGTACTGTGTCTGCTAGTATAGAGATGATAATGATATAAAAAATATATATATATCACTACTGCAGGTATATATAATATATAATGACGGACCTGCTGGACACTGTCAGCAGACTGCTGAACTACTAGTATGAAGAAGATAGAAAAAAAAACCCACCACAGGTAGGTATACAATTATGGACGAGCACTGACGACACAGAGGTAGCTACAGCCGTGGACTACCGTACTGTGTCTGCTAGTATAGAGATGATAATGATATAAAAAATATATATATATCACTACTGCAGGTATATATAATATAATGACGGACCTGCTGGACACTGTCAGCAGACTCCTACACTACTAGTATGAAGAAGATAGAAAAAAAAACCCCACCACAGGTAGGTAGGTAGGTATACAATTATGGACGAGCACTGACGACACAGAGATAGCCACAGCCGTGGACTACCGTACTGCGTCTGCTAATATAGAGATGATAAAGATGATAGAGATGAACAAAAAAAATATAACACTACTGCAGGTAAATATTTATATAATATAATGAATGACGGACCTGCTGGACACTGTCAGCAGAATGCGTTTATAGAATAAAAAAAAAAAACACCACAGGAGTGTTTAACTTTTTCAGGCAGACAATATACTGGTGGTCACACTGGCAGCAAAAGTGTGCACTGTACTCCTGCTATAACTGCTCCCCAGTCTCCCCCACAATTAAGCTGTGTGAGCAGTGAGCACTCAGCACAGTCAGATATACATAGATGATATATCATGCAGCACACTGAGGCTGAGCACAGATATGGTATGTGACTGTGTATCGTTTTTTTTCAGGCAGAGAACGGATTATAAATAATAAATAAAACTGGTGGTCAGTGTCACTAACTATCAGCAAAACTCTGCACTCTGAGTACTCCTAATGCTCCCCAAAATTACTAAATTAGTAGTAAATCAAGTGTCTCTCTCTAAGTCTAAACGGAGAGGACGCCAGCCACGTCCTCTCCCTATCAATCTCAATGCACGTGTGAAAATGGCGGCGACGCGCGGCTCCTTATATAGAATCCGAGTCTCGCGAGAATCCGACAGCGGGATGATGACGTTCGGGCGCGCTCGGGTTAACCGAGCAAGGCGGGAGGATCCGAGCCTGCTCGGACCCGTGGAAAAAAAGCTGAAGTTCGGGCGGGTTCGGATTCCGAGGAACCGAACCCGCTCATCTCTAGTAACTACATATGTGCGGAGTGTGCACTGACCACAGCGCATAGGCACTGTAGGCGCAACTGGCACACTCTCTCTCTGTCCAAACCCCCCCCGCCGCAGTCACCCGCATCCAGCGCAAAGCAGCCGCTGCGGCCCCCACCCCATCTGCCCACCGCTGCCCACCCTCTTGGCCGCAGCTCACCTGTCCTTTTCTGTCAGCTTGGCTGTCAGATTTCCTGTCAGGCACCGGAGCTCTCCCCCCCTCCGCTTCCTATAGTACACATAACTTCAGGAGCAGAGCTAAGGAGCTCTCTGTTAACTGCACCGCGGTCGCGTATGCGATCGCGGTCGCGGCTTCTGCTGAGACGATGACACAGCTGTCTCTGTCTCCAAAATAAAAAAATTGGGTCTTCAGAGGGGGGTTTCCGGGTACTCAGAACCCCTCCCCCCCCACACACACACACCCCTCCTTGCGTGCACCACTGTCGGAGGAAGATCTGCAGCGCCGGAGCGGACTGAAGCGGTGTGGGGTGAGTTACAGAGGTGGGGGAGGTTACAACTGGCAGCGGCTCCACACTGATGTCCCTCACTGTTCCCTGCATGCTATCTACACCCACTCTCTCTGCTCCCCTCACTTTCCCACCCTCACTGCTCCCTACACCCACTCTCTCTGCTCCCCTCACTTTCCCACCCTCACTGCTTCTTACACTCACAATCACTGCTCCCCTCACTCTCCCACCCTCACTGCTTCCTACACTCACAATCACTGCTCCCTACACCCACTCTCTCTGCTCCCCTCACTTTCCCACCCTCACTGCTCCCTACACCCACTCTCTCTGCTCCCCTCACTTTCCCACCCTCACTGCTCCCTACACCCACTCTCTCTGCTCCCCTCACTTTCCCACCCTCACTGCTTCTTACACTCACAATCACTGCTCCCCTCACTCTCCCACCCTCACTGCTTCCTACACTCACAATCACTGCTCCCTACACCCACTCTCTCTGCTCCCCTCACTCTCCCACCCTCACTGCTCCCTACACCAACTCTCTCTGCTCCCCTCACTCTCCCACCCTCACTGCTTCTTACACTCACAATCACTGCTCTCTACACCCACTCTCTCTGCTCCCTACACTCACCCTCACTGCTCCCTACACTCACTTTCATTGCTCCCTACACTCACCATCACTGCTCCCTACACTTGCCATCACTACTCCCTACACTCACTCTCTCTGCTCCCCTCACTCTCCCACCCTCACTGCTCCCTACACCCACTCTCTCTGCTCCCCTCACTCTCCCACCCTCACTGCTTCTTACACTCACAATCACTGCTCCCCTCACTCTCCTACCCTCACTGCTTCTTACACTCACAATCACTGCTCCCCTCACTCTCCCACCCTCACTGCTTCCTACACTCACCATCACTGCTCCCTACACTTACCATCACTGCTCCCTACACTCACTCTCTCTGCTCCCCTCACTCTCCCACCCTCACTGTTTCCTACACTCACAATCACTACTCCCTACACTCACAATCACTGCTCCCTACACCCACTCTCTCTGCTCCCTACACTCAACTTCACTGCTCCCTACACTCACAATCACTGCTCCCTACACCCACTCTCTCTGCTCCCTACACTCAACTTCACTGCTCCCTACACTCACAATCACTGCTCCCTACACCCACTCTCTGCTCCCTACACTCACCCTCACTGCTCCCTACACTCACCCTCATTGCTCCCTACACTCACCGTCACTGCTCCCTACACCCACTCTATCTGCTCCCTACACCCACTCTCTCTACTCCCTTCACTCTCCCACCCTCACTGCTTCCTACACTCACAATCACTGCTCCCTACACTCACAATCACTGCTCCCTACACCCACTCTCTCTGCTCCCTACACTCAACCTCACTGCTCCCTACACCCACTCTCTCTGTTCTCTACACTTACCCTAACTGCTCCCTACACTCTCTCACTGCTTCCTACACTCACCCTCATTGCTCCCTACACTCACCATCACTGCTCCCTACACCCACTCTCTCTGCTCCCTACACTCACCCTCACTGCTCTCTACACCCACTCTCACTGCTCCCTACACTCACCCTCATTGCTCCCTACACCCACCGTCACTGCTCCCTACACTCACCATCACTGCACCTTACACCCACTCTCTCTGCTCCCTACACCCACTCTCTCTGCTCCTCACCTTCACTGCTCCCTACACCCACTCTCTCTGCTCCCCTCACTGCTCCCTACACTCACTGTCACTGCTCCCTACACTCACCTTCACTGCTCCCTACACCCACTCTCTCTGCTCCCTACACTCACCCTCACTGCTCCCTACACCCACTCTCTCTGCTTCCTACTCTCAGCCTCACTGCTCCCTACACTCACCCTCACTGCTCCCTACACTCACCGTCACTGCTCCCTACACTTACCATCACTGCTCCCTACACTCACCGTCACTGCTCCCTACACCCACTCTCTCTGCTCTCCTCACTCTCCCACCCTCACTGCTTCCTACACTCACAATCACTGCTCCCTACACTCACCCTCACTGCTTCCTACACACACCCTTACTTCTCCCTACACTCACAATCACTGCTCCCTACACCCACTCTCTCTGCTCCCTACACTCAGCCTCACTGCTCCCTACACTCACCCTCACTGCTCCCTACACTCACCATCACTGCTCCCTACACTTACCATCACTGCTCCCTACACTCACCGTCACTGCTCCCTACACCCACTCTCTCTGCTCTCCTCACTCTCCCACCCTCACTGCTTCCTACACTCACAATCACTGCTCCCTACACTCACCCTCACTTCTTCTTCTTCCTACACTCACCCTCACTGCTTCCTACACCCACTCTCTCTGCTCCCTACACTCACCCTCACTGCTCTCTACACCCACTCTCTCTGCTCCCCTCACTGCTCCCTACACTCACCATCACTGCTCCCTACACTCACCTTCACTGCTCCCTACACCCACTCTCTCTGCTCCCCTCACTGCTCCCTACACTCACCGTCACTGCTCCCTACATTCACTCTCTCTGCTCCCCTCACTGCTCCCTACACTCACCGTCACTGCTCCCTACATTCACTCTCTCTGCTCTCCTCACTCTCCCACCCTCACTTCTTCCTACACTCACAATCACTACTCCCTACACTCACTGTTCCCTACACCCTCACTGCTCCCTACACTCTCTCACTGCTTCCTACACTCACCCCCACTACTCCCTACACTCACCATCACTGCTCCCTACACTCACTCTCTCTGCTCCCTACACTCACCCTCACTGCTCCATACACTCACCATCACTGCTCCCTACACTCACCATCACTGCTCCCTACACTCACCCTCACTGCTCCCTACACCCACTCTCTCTACTTCCCTCACTCACAGCTCCCTACAACCTTCCTTACTGCTCCCTATACCCTTCCTCACTGCTCCCTACACCCTTCCTCGCTGCTCCCTATACCCACTCTCTCTGCTTCCGTCACTCACTGCTCCCTGCACTCACCCACCCTCACTGCTTGATACTCTCACTGCTCCCTACACCTTTACTTACACTCTACTTTACTCACTGCTCTCCACAACGACCAGGACCGTAACTAGGTGTGCACATTTGCCCTGTGGGTGCACCATCTATAGACACCCCCACTGGCCACCTATTCTCTCATGTGGTCCGCTGCCGGCCGCTTCTCCCGCTCCGCTGTGCGCTTTGTCTGCAGCAGAGCATCTGCCATCTATCGCCCTCAGCCCCAAGCTCTCACTCTTATGCCCTATATTTTTGTTGCACGCCTACAGCGCGCACTGGCCCAATTTTTAATATGAAGGGGGGGCGCGCCGATGCTGCTTCTTGCACACAGCGCAAAAATGTCTAGTTATGGCACTGTTCAGATGCACATAGATTTACCATCTTATGGGAAAGTTATGGAAGTCATCATACAATTCCTATTGCAAAACCCCAAATAAAAGCTATCGCCGTACAATTGTTTTGCAAATGAGATGAACCACACAGCATTTTTACATTTCTACTGCCTTTTACATTAATAATAGGGCTTGCATTAATTGAGATTAAAAAGACAGTAGTGGAAAAGGGAGTGCAAATGGTTAAAATATGCGTTTACTAGATAAATACATATGAAATGCTTCAGGAAAACTAAATGTGCAATGGATACAATGGGGGGGGGTATCTTATTACCCGCAGTAATTTACTGCAAGTAATTACATCGCCGGGGGCTATCCAATTATACCTATGGCGCAGCTTATCCGGGATTTTGTTTCACCTGCCTCAAGTGAAAACGGAGCTGTGGCCGGTGAACATACATAGGTTTTACAGAACCTGTATTTTTTTTATATTGGCGATCCAAATTGGATAGCCAGTAAAAAGAAGCATAAACCCTTCAGCTATTGTTCTCAACTGCAATACAATACAGAGAACAATACAGCAGGGGATTAAATCATTACAGCAGGGGATTAAAAAGTCTGACTGGCCAGTCTCAGTTAAGCCTATTAACCATCAAGATAAATGTGGATACATCTGTATGTATGCATATTAACTAAGTAGGACAGCTTACAGGTGCAGTACGTGTATGTCCTACCCATTTACACTCCATTCAAGATGGCATGTGGTACAGTACAGTGGAAATATTTAGCAGTTACTGGTACTTTTTGGGCTGACAGTGCCAACACAAGCATCTACGCGCTGCCCCCAAACAAGTGCTGCCCCTAGGCACGTGCCTAATGGGAAATTTGCCACTGCTGACTGGGTCATTGTCTCCTCAGCATGTTCCTTTGCAGGCCTGATCACTTTCTCAGCCTCCTTCCATCTGGCAAGATACACCTCTTTGGGGTTCTTATTATTTTGAGTCTGTTTGTATTTCCTAAAGGTCATCTTTTTTGCTTTCACAATACTTGCTACTTCTTTTGCAAACCACACTGGCTTCATTTTCCTGGTGCTTTTTCTAACCCATTTGTTACAAAGGTCTGTTGCCTTTAGTATTGCACTTTTTAGTTTTTCCCACCTCTCCTGCACTCCTTCCAAATTCCTCCAGTTGCCAATGAATCACATAAACTTCTCCCCATTTTTGCAAAGTCAGCATTTCTAAAATCCAACACCTTTGTTTTTGTGTGACAGGAGTTGGACCCTGTTATTGGATAGTTTTTAGCATTGAGCTGTATAAATGTGCAACAGGGATATGGAGCTCCCTTGAAGGTATTTGGAGTATGCAGTGTTATAATATGAGAGCCTATGCTCTCAGACTAGTCGTCAGGGCCGGATTAACAATGGGGCGGATGGAGCTGCAGCTCCAGGCCCCCCACTGAAAATAGGCCCAACCGAGCACCGCAGTGAAGGGGCCCGTAAACGCCGGCATTACAATGAATCACATTGACTCATTGTATGCCGTCACCACAAGCACTGTACCCGCTGCCACACAGCGCCCCAGTGTGTACATTCAAGTCCCAGCTCGCGGTCGGAGCATGAGGAGGAGCCGCTCTTTCTTTACCTCTCGTGCACCTCCTCCCCCCCAGCCTATTAGAGTAGTTATGCTGCCGCTGTGTTGAGTGACATGGGGGGAGGAGCCGTCCTCCCCACTACTTTCAGCTCCTCCCCCAGCCTATTAGAGTAGTTATGCTGCTGCTGTGTTGAGTGACGTGGGGGGGGGAACCATCCTCCCCACTACTTTCAGCTCCTCCCCCCAGACTTAGCGGGGTATTTACAAACGTGCGGGTGGTAATAGGGTGCAGCGGGGATGGAGAGGGAGTATTGGCAGGCTGGCAGCTGCGGGGTGGCAGAGTGCTGGCGGCCAGCCATGGGTATGTGTGCATGCAGCGCCTGGGCAGCGCTGCTGCTTTCCTTTCTCGGCCGGATACCTTCAATCCATGTCTGTCAGATGAGCGGGGTGATGGGCACCGAACCCTGCTGTTCATTGGTGGGATAAAGAGAGGGAGGGTGCGGCGGTTGGTGCCTGAATGCTGCGCTGCTCTGGAGGTGGGGAGAAGCTGGCTGCAGTGCATATGAGGGTACTACTGTTTGTACACGGGGGGGGGGGTGCTGTGTTCAGTGTAGCACAGGAAGGGGAGGGCAGATAGCAGGGAATTGCCATTGTTTCTGATATGGGGAGGGGGGAGAGATGCCACATGCCACTGTGATGGCGGGGGTAACAGATAATACTGTGCCCTCCCTTAAAATGATGGAGGTCATAGGGACCTCACCAGAGCCCCATCGAAGGCCTCCTCTCCACACTGCAACCGTGCATACTGTCCTCCGCAACGCCGCCACTCAGGGCCTTCTCCTCCGCACCCCCGCTGCCTAGGGCCTTCTCCACACCGCTGCCGCCCAGAGCCTTCTCTGCACCGCTGCCGCCCATGACCTTCTCACCGCCAACTACAGCCTCTGCACCGCTGCCGACCACAGCCCCCTTCCCACCGCCGCTGCTCACTAGGTAATGTTACCCTGCTTCCCTATGTCCCTCTGTCACTCTTTCTGTCACTGCTGTCACTCTCTTTGTCACTGCTGTCACTCTCTTTGTCACTGCTGTCACTTTCTCTGTCACTCTCTCTGTCACTGCTGTCACTCTCCCTGTCCCTCTGTCACTGCTGTCACTTTCTCTGTCGCTGCTGTCACTCACTCTGTCCCTCTCCCTGTCAGTGCTGTCACTGCTGTCACTCTCTCTGTCACTCACCCTGTCACTGCTGTCACTCACCCTGTCACTGCTGTCACTCACCCTGTCACTGCTGTCACTCTCCCTGTCCCGCTGTCACTCTCCCAGTCACTGCTGTCACTCTCCCTGTACCTCTGTCACTCTCCCTGTCCCTGCTGTCACTCTCCCTGTCCCTATGTCATTCTCCCTGTCCCTCTCTCTGTCACTGCTGCCACTCTCCCTGTCCCTCTGTCACTCTCCCAGTCACTGCTGTCACTCTCCCTGTCCCGCTGTCACTCTCCCAGTCACTGCTGTCACTCTCCCTGTCCCGCTGTCACTCTCCCAGTCACTGCTGTCACTCTCCCTGTACCTCTGTCACTCTCCCTGTCCCTGCTGTCACTCTCCCTGTCCCTATGTCATTCTCCCTGTCCCTCTCTCTGTCACTGCTGCCACTCTCCCTGTCCCTCTGTCACTCTCCCAGTCACTGCTGTCACTCTCCCTGTCCCGCTGTCACTCTCCCAGTCACTGCTGTCACTCTCCCTGTACCTCTGTCACTCTCCCTGTCCCTGCTGTCACTCTCCCTGTCCCTATGTCACTCTCCCTGTCCCTCTCTCTGTCACTGCTGCCACTCTCCCTGTCCCTCTGTCACTCTCCCAGTCACTGCTGTCACTCTCCCTGTACCTCTGGCACTCTCCCAGTCACTGCTGTCACTCTCCCTGTACCTCTGGCACTCTCCCAGTCACTGCTGTCACTCTCCCTGTACCTCTGGCACTCTCCCTGTCCCTCTCACTCTCATTGTCCCTACACTTATGGACATGCCCCCTTTTGAGTGGCCGCAACCTTCAATTTTCCATACCCCAACTTCAAAATGTCCACTTC
This sequence comes from Pseudophryne corroboree, assembly GCF_028390025.1. NCBI lineage: Eukaryota > Metazoa > Chordata > Amphibia > Anura > Myobatrachidae > Pseudophryne > Pseudophryne corroboree. Next base: position 58,397,487 of record NC_086449.1, read on the forward strand.
GACCACTGTATATATATATATATATATATATATATATATAGAAAAATTCCAAGAGTAACCACCAGAGGGATTAGACCCAGAAAAACCAGCACACCACTTAAACGCAAAAAGTGTTTTACTGTTCACAAAGGAACACAAAGTTTTAAAAGAGTAGCAAGCATTTGGCACACATGATGATAGCAGCATATAAATAAATCAATGAATACTCAACATTCCGACAGCTGTTTCGACTAGCTTCTTCATAGGAATGAGTAAAGTGCCATAGTGCTGAACACTGCCCACCGCAGTGTCGATTTTCAAAGTGACATGTGCCTAATGTGCTTAGCTACCAGAAGCATTTTATAGTGTGTGTACTTACCTGTGAGCCAACGCACCTGCACCCGGTCACACGTGGGCGTGGACAACGTCATACCCACGCGCCACAGCCGTGGCGCTGACCGGATGTGACGTACGGGGAAGGGTTAGTCCGCTGCACATCATGTGTATACACATGATGGAGCTGGACTCCAGCCCCCCCGAACGGAGAAAAGCATCTCCGAGGCCGCGTCCAGGTGTTTCAGGTCACCCCCGTGCCCCGCGTCACGTTCAACGCGTCACACGTGGCGACCCGCAGGGGGCGCCCAATGAGTCCGGACAGACAGGTTCATCCGGAACTAAGTGGGCACCTAACCTGTTTCCGGGGACAGGATAGTGGCGCACAGGTACCGATAATGAACTAATAATAAGAATATAAACATGAAAATAGAAATAAAACAAATAATGCACAATATAACACATAATAGATACTGGGCAAATGAAGCATATAAATAGCCAGTCATAGGCAAATATATTGATCAATGAACTAATGTTAATTTATATTTTTGGACTTATTACTGGCCATGAGTATAACCACTAAGTTTTCATAATGTAGTAGATACATTGCTTCAAGAGAGTGGCCAAAAAGGTGCCTAATAGCCAGTATCTATATGTGAACCATAGTATACAACACAAATATAAGTAAATATATAGTAATGAACCAAATAGAAAAATGTGAAAAAATGTAAAAGAATTATCAAAACAGGACAATGGATCCAGATGCATATATATTAGGCCCACATGTGTCCATGTGTAAAAAAGAAAAAAAGATTACAAAGAAAAAAAGAAAAAAAGAAAAATAAGAAATTACAAAAATGGTCCAAAAGAAAATTCTTCATTAAGCCCCGCTGGCGAAAGGGAATCCAAGCGGCGAATCCATCGACATTCTTGCTGTAATAGCAGCTTGTGACGGTCGCCACCCCTCTTTAATGGAGGTATGTGATCGATGGGCATGAATGATAAATCTTTAATATGATGTCCATGGTGAACAAAGTGCTTTGCGACTGGTGGAGTTGAATTCTCAATTTTGATGAACGCTTTTTTGATTGATGACCTATGTAGGGCCATGCGTTCTTTGAGCATTCTGATAGTCTTTCCAACATATAATTTATTGCAGGGGCATTGGATCACATAAACGACATATTTTGTTTCGCATGTCATTCGATGTTTCAAGCAAAAGACATCGCCCCTGGTTGGATGTGTAAAAGTGCTGCCCGTGTGCATATGCTTTCAATTTACACAGGAGCCACATTTGTGTGCTCCTGGTTTTAGTTGTAGCCAACCGCTACCTTGTTGCGACATTGGCACTATGTCGGAATAGGTAATCTGATCCTTGAGGTTAGAGCTGCGTTTATAGCTGAATAGTGGTAAGCTGTCACAGAATTTCCCCATAGTCGGATCTGCCTGTAGAATGTGCCAATGCTTGGAGATCGCACGTCTCATGACACTAGAGGCAACAGAATATGTGCTGGAGAAGACTAATCGTCCAATCTCGGTACCTTTAATGTTGGATTTTAGCACGTCTGTCCGTTCCATCTGTAGACATCTCGTAATAGCTCCTTGTATCTCTGTCGGGTCATAGCCTCTCTCAATAAATTTCTTGCCCATCTCTGCCAGAGCACCTGGTATTAGTGTGGCATCTGAAGTTATTCGCATCACACGTAAGAGTTGCGAAAAAGGTAAACCCTTCTTTAATGGTTGCGGATGAAAACTTGTTGCCAACAGGAGAGAATTTTTATCTGTCGGTTTTCTAAACACCTCAGTGGTGATAGATCCATTAATCAACTTAATAGTAACGTCCAAAAAATTAATAGAAACAAAATCATGAACACATGTGAGCCTAATAGAACCTGGTATTTGATTCAACCTAGCAATGAATTGTTGTAACTTAGTCTCACCCCCAGTCCACAGCATGAACAGGTCATCTATGTATCGAACATAAAATCTAATAAATGTTGAAAATTCTGAATCTGCCATAATGTGTTGTTTTTCATACTGAAACATAAATAAATTGGCATACGAGGGGGCCATGTTGGACCCCATCGCCGTGCCCTGTAGCTGTAAATAAAATGAATTTTCAAACAAAAAATAATTTTTATGCAAAATAAAGTCAAGCAAAAGTAACAAAAATTCACTAGGTGGACCCTCATACTGCGGACTGGAGGCAATCGCTTTCCTGGTTGCCTCAATACCTTCAAGATGATTAATGCTAGTGTATAAACTGGTGACATCCAATGTCACCAGTATACAATCATTAGGAAGAGGCCCAACCGCATTTAGTTTCAATAAGAAATCAGAGGTATCTTTGATAAAGTATGGTGTTGACTGTACTACCGGCTGTAGAAAAAATCTACAAATTGGGACAATGTCTGACACAGAGAGCCCCTAGAAGATATGATCGGTCTTCCAGGGGGTTTGTCCAGACATTTATGTACTTTGGGCAAAACGTAAATCAAAGGAATTCGGGGAAAATCTTGAGTAAGAAATTTGGCCGTTTGTTCATCAATCCAATGATTGGACACACCCATGTTTATAATGGAGTCTACCTCACGTTTAAAATTACTGGTGGGGTCAAAGCGTAACTGCTTATAACATTGTTTATCAGCTAGTTGTCGATTTATTTCATAAATATAATCAGTACGGTTTAATAGTACCACGCCACCACCCTTATCAGCGGGGCGTATAATGATATTGGGGTTGTCTCTCAAAGATTTAACTGCCAACCTTTCTAGTTTGGTCATGTTGTAGTTCTTAATTTTAATGTTTTTAATGCGGGGTAAGGTTTCTTTTTTGACTAAATTCATAAATACCTCTATGGCCGGATTCATAGGTGGTGGATCAAAATTGCTGGGTGCTTTAAATTGACCTCTTGTAGCAGAACTGTTGTCCTTTTTTGAAAAATAATCTTTAAGTTTAAGTTGTCGATAAAATTTATATAATTCAACCTCACAGTCAAACTCATTCTGTCTATGAGTTTGAACAAATGTAAGTCCCTTTGATAATACCGACATTTCTGCCTCAGTGGGAACGTATTCAGATAAATTAAAAATGGTTATTTCCGACCCCCCTTGTAGTTCCATAGACATAGACAGAATGAGTTTGACTGTGAGGTTGAATTATATAAATTTTATCGACAACTTAAACTTAAAGATTATTTTTCAAAAAAGGACAACAGTTCTGCTACAAGAGGTCAATTTAAAGCACCCAGCAATTTTGATCCACCACCTATGAATCCGGCCATAGAGGTATTTATGAATTTAGTCAAAAAAGAAACCTTACCCCGCATTAAAAACATTAAAATTAAGAACTACAACATGACCAAACTAGAAAGGTTGGCAGTTAAATCTTTGAGAGACAACCCCAATATCATTATACGCCCCGCTGATAAGGGTGGTGGCGTGGTACTATTAAACCGTACTGATTATATTTATGAAATAAATCGACAACTAGCTGATAAACAATGTTATAAGCAGTTACGCTTTGACCCCACCAGTAATTTTAAACGTGAGGTAGACTCCATTATAAACATGGGTGTGTCCAATCATTGGATTGATGAACAAACGGCCAAATTTCTTACTCAAGATTTTCCCCGAATTCCTTTGATTTACGTTTTGCCCAAAGTACATAAATGTCTGGACAAACCCCCTGGAAGACCGATCATATCTTCTAGGGGCTCTCTGTGTCAGACATTGTCCCAATTTGTAGATTTTTTTCTACAGCCGGTAGTACAGTCAACACCATACTTTATCAAAGATACCTCTGATTTCTTATTGAAACTAAATGCGGTTGGGCCTCTTCCTAATGATTGTATACTGGTGACATTGGATGTCACCAGTTTATACACTAGCATTAATCATCTTGAAGGTATTGAGGCAACCAGGAAAGCGATTGCCTCCAGTCCGCAGTATGAGGGTCCACCTAGTGAATTTTTGTTACTTTTGCTTGACTTTATTTTGCATAAAAATTATTTTTTGTTTGAAAATTCATTTTATTTACAGCTACAGGGCACGGCGATGGGGTCCAACATGGCCCCCTCGTATGCCAATTTATTTATGTTTCAGTATGAAAAATAACACATTATGGCAGATTCAGAATTTTCAACATTTATTAGATTTTATGTTCGATACATAGATGACCTGTTCATGCTGTGGACTGGGGGTGAGACTAAGTTACAACAATTCATTGCTAGGTTGAATCAAATACCAGGTTCTATTAGGCTCACATGTGTTCATGATTTTGTTTCTATTAATTTTTTGCACGTTACTATTAAGTTGATTAATGGATCTATCACCACTGAGGTGTTTAGAAAACCGACAGATAAAAATTCTCTCCTGTTGGCAACAAGTTTTCATCCGCAACCATTAAAGAAGGGTTTACCTTTTTCGCAACTCTTACGTGTGATGCGAATAACTTCAGATGCCACACTAATACCAGGTGCTCTGGCAGAGATGGGCAAGAAATTTATTGAGAGAGGCTATGACCCGACAGAGATACAAGGAGCTATTACGAGATGTCTACAGATGGAACGGACAGACGTGCTAAAATCCAACATTAAAGGTACCGAGATTGGACGATTAGTCTTCTCCAGCACATATTCTGTTGCCTCTAGTGTCATGAGACGTGCGATCTCCAAGCATTGGCACATTCTACAGGCAGATCCGACTATGGGGAAATTCTGTGACAGCTTACCACTATTCAGCTATAAACGCAGCTCTAACCTCAAGGATCAGATTACCTATTCCGACATAGTGCCAATGTCGCAACAAGGTAGCGGTTGGCTACAACTAAAACCAGGAGCACACAAATGTGGCTCCTGTGTAAATTGAAAGCATATGCACACGGGCAGCACTTTTACACATCCAACCAGGGGCGATGTCTTTTGCTTGAAACATCGAATGACATGCGAAACAAAATATGTCGTTTATGTGATCCAATGCCCCTGCAATAAATTATATGTTGGAAAGACTATCAGAATGCTCAAAGAACGCATGGCCCTACATAGGTCATCAATCAAAAAAGCGTTCATCAAAATTGAGAATTCAACTCCACCAGTCGCAAAGCACTTTGTTCACCATGGACATCATATTAAAGATTTATCATTCATGCCCATCGATCACATACCTCCATTAAAGAGGGGTGGCGACCGTCACAAGCTGCTATTACAGCAAGAATGTCGATGGATTCGCCGCTTGGATTCCCTTTCGCCAGCGGGGCTTAATGAAGAATTTTCTTTTGGACCATTTTTGTAATTTCTTATTTTTCTTCTTTTCTTTTTTTCTTTTTTTCTTTTTTTCTTTGTAATCTTTTTTTCTTTTTTACACATGGACACATGTGGGCCTAATATATATGCATCTGGATCCATTGTCCTGGTTTGATAATTCTTTTACATTTTTTCACAATTTTCTATGTGGTTCATTACTATATATTTACTTATATTTGTGTTGTATACTATGGTTCACATATAGATACTGGCTATTAGGCACCTTTTTGGCCACTCTCTTGAAGCAATGTATCTACTACATTATGAAAACTTAGTGGTTATACTCATGGCCAGTAATAAGTCCAAAAATATAAATTAACATTAGTTCATTGATCAATATATTTGCCTATGACTGGCCATTTATATGCTTCATTTGCCCAGTATCTATTATGTGTTATATTGTGCATTATTTGTTTTATTTCTATTTTCATGTTTATATTTTTATTATTAGTTCATTATCGGTACCTGTGCGCCACTATCCTGTCCCCGGAAACAGGTTAGGTGCCCACTTAGTTCCGGATGAACCTGTCTGTCCGGACTCATTGGGCGCCCCCTGCGGGTCGCCACATGTGACGCGTTGAACGTGACGCGGGGCACGGGGGTGACCTGAAACACCTGGACGCGGCCTCGGAGATGCTTTTCTCCGTTCGGGGGGGCTGGAGTCCAGCTCCATCATGTGTATACACATGATGTGCAGCGGACTAACCCTTCCCCGTACGTCACATCCGGTCAGCGCCACGGCTGTGGCGCGTGGGTATGACGTTGTCCACGCCCACGTGTGACCGGGTGCAGGTGCGTTGGCTCACAGGTAAGTACACACACTATAAAATGCTTCTGGTAGCTAAGCACATTAGGCACATGTCACTTTGAAAATCGACACTGCGGTGGGCAGTGTTCAGCACTATGGCACTTTACTCATTCCTATGAAGAAGCTAGTCGAAACAGCTGTCGGAATGTTGAGTATTCATTGATTTATTTATATGCTGCTATCATCATGTGTGCCAAATGCTTGCTACTCTTTTAAAACTTTGTGTTCCTTTGTGAACAGTAAAACACTTTTTGCGTTTAAGTGGTGTGCTGGTTTTTCTGGGTCTAATCCCTCTGGTGGTTACTCTTGGAATTTTTCAATATTACTTTACTGACCGAGCACCTGCATTCAATTCAAATGAAAGTGAGAAGCGGCTTCTTATGTGGATTTATATATATATATAATATATATATATATAGAGAGAGAGAGAGACAGAGAGAGAGAGAGAGTGAGTGAGTGAGAGAGGTCCTAATTCAGACCTGGTCACACGCAGGCTATTTTTTGCACTGCTGCGAACCAGGTAATCGCCACCTACAGGGGAGGGGGGAATCGCTGTGCAGGGGTGCGATGGACTGTCCAGTGAGCTGCGAAGATCCTGGATGAGATGAAGTCAGGAACCCTCCCTGGAAACAGCCGGGCATGCCTGCGATTTCCTGGACACTCCCAGAAAACGCCCACGAACGCCTTCTGCCTGTCAATCTTCCTGCAATTACCGATGCGATTACTTTCTTTGTTAGCATCATCGCTGGCGGGCGACCCCCGTCGCTGGCCATCGACGCGCCTGTGCATTTCAGACCCCACGTTCAGACCCGATTGCACGGCTGCAAAAAAAGTCAGCATGCGATCGGGTCTGAATGACCCCCATAGATCTATATATACACCTACAGTATACAGTATATATTCCCAATAGATGGATCAACGTCACCATCTATTGGGAATAGTAATCTGTGGCAAGCAAAGTAAGACTCCAGGCCCAAAGTGTGGTGAGGGTACAACTGAGCCAAAAAAAACAGTAAATAACTTAGAACCTAGATTGGAGAAAAAATAAAAATGCTGTAACGGCATTTGACAACCTCCGCCCTCACCTGATGTCACATCCGGGTTCTTATGGCAACGGGGATATAGATTCTACCAACACGAATGCATCTACAGGCTAGGAGAGGAGGGGACACAATGATGCACATACTGTTAAGGACGCACTCCTTTTTAGTGACCATGCCCCCTGGCACGCGCAGCAGTACTCCCATTTCTATTCACATACATTCACTTCAAAATTCCCACTTCGATAACCAGTGGGGTGATCCACCCGAAAGTTAGCATAAAGTCGCTTGCATCACATGCTTTAAAAAATGTTTTCCTTTTAAACTGGTCTGTTAAGAAATTATTGTCATATGAAAACTTAATTGCTTAGTAGCAATGCCTTACCCTATATCTTAAGACTGACTAAAATCTTGGAGAAGTATGTCATTTGTATTTGTGTAGCCGTTCCGTACATCACGTAGAATTGCCAACTATATGTATGTGTGTGTGTGTCTGTTGCTCTGCTCCTCTATTAAGTTGTTGAAGGTAGGCACTAGCTATGAACTCCATGGAGATAGCCACACCAATGGTACAGGCCACACCCCCTATTTAGAACACCCCCACCGCAGTGCTTGCCACACCTCCTGCCAAGGCACGCAATAGGCCTTTCATAAATTTCAGCTCCAGGCCCATGTGGACCTTAATCTGGCACTGCTAGTCGTGGCTTGGAGTGTTAGATGCCTCTAGTAATGGCTCCTGGCACCTGATAGACAAAGAGAGTTTGCTATCCTTGCCATTGTGTAAATATGTTTATTTTGGGTTTGAAAGCTGCACAGGAATGGATTAATAATATTGGCGGTCATTCCGAGTTGATCGTAGCTGTGCTAAACTTAGCACAGCTATGGTCATCTACCCTGACAAGCGGGGGGGACGCCCAGCACAGGGCTAGTCCGCCCCGCATGTCAGTCCGCCCCCCCATACAAAAGCATTGCGCAGCGGCGATGCTTTTGTACTTGTGGATTAACTCCTGGTCAGCGCAGCTCCTGCGGCTGGCCGGGAGTTGATCGTTGCTGCCCCTGGTCGCAGCGGCTGCATGTGACGTCACACGCCTTCGTTGACCGGACCGCGCCCCCAAAATGGCGGCCAAACGCCCTCTCCCGCCCAGCGACCGCCTCTGCCTGTCAATCAGTGAGAGGTGATTGCTAGGGAACGACGGCCTTCGGCCGTCCTGCATGCGACCTGATCGCTGTGCTGCAATAATCTGCCATTGTGTCTATGTATGTAGCAATTTGTTATAATGTGATATATTAGACCAACATATGGCTATTTGGTTACAATTTAGTTCACTTGGTTGGTGGTGCGCCCGGTAATAGTTCAGAAAAACTATGTTAAGAGTTTTGCAAGAGCAAGAAGACTATTAGTCTATCTGGGGCACACTCTCGTGTATTATGTATTTATGTGTAATGTTAATATTTGAAAACGTAACTTTTATTGATATGCACTCTTTAGTGGTACCTGATGTATCAGTGTGTTTAACAGCGTGCTGCACTTGCACCAAATCAGACTTAAGCACACGGACAGAGGCCCTGATTTCACTTCAGTCGCTGAAGTACGGAAATTGCTATTTGTCGATTTCAACACTTCTGCACATGGACTTAAATTGTGATTGCATGCGATTGCAGTGTAAGTGCCAGTGGGGGGGTGGTGACGAGGTGGCATTTTGTGGGCATGAACACAGTGTTGGGGGGGAAACAGTCCAGACAATGGAAGCAAGTCCGGACCAGCTGCAGGGGCGGACCGCGGCGGCTGTGTGACGTCAGACACAGCTGCGGTGACCCAAAACATGGCAGCCCTGCACCTGTCTTTGCAGTTAGGCTGGGAAGGCAGGGGGCTACCCTAAAGATGTGAGCCCTTCGCTGTCTAGAAAAATGCTCTCATTTTAGTGAAGGGAAGGATCCGACATGTGGGGCGGCCTTGCCCTGTGCTCAGTAGAAGGAGTTGTAGTTCTGCACATTTTCACAAAACTACAACTCATGCTTAATTATGCACAGAGGGGGTAATTCCAAGTTGATCGCAGCAGGAAATTTTTTAGCAGTTGGGCAAAACCATGTGCACTGCAGGGGATGCAGATATAACATGTGCAGAGAGAGTTAGATTTGGGTGGGTTATTTTTTTCTGTGCAGGGTAAATACTGGCTGCTTTACGTTTACACTGCAATTTAGATTGCAGATTGAACTCACCACACCCAAATCTATCTCTCTCTGCACATGTTATATCTGCCTCCCCTGCAGTGCACATGGTTTTGCCCAACTGCTAAAAAATTTCCTGCTGCGATCAACTTGGAATTACCCCCATAGTTTAGTAGTGCAAACAGATGAATCTAATGAAGAAAATGAAGGTTTCTGGGCAGTGACTAGGCATAAACATTGGGAACACACAGATTAGCATAAATTAGTAAACAGGCTGCTGTGTCCATCTGGAAAAGCAGCCGCAGAAGCATCCAACTGAGAATCAGATTATGGACCTAATTCAGAGTTGATCGCAGCAGCGAATTTGTTAACAGCTGGGCAAAACCATGTGCAATGCAGGGGGGGGGGGCAGATATAACATGTGCAGAGAGAGTTAGATTTGGATGTGGTGTGGTCAAACTCAAATCTAAATTGCAGTGTAAAAATAAAGCAGCCAGTAATTACCCTGCACAGAAACAAAATAACCCACCCAAATCTAACTCTCTCTGCAAATGTTATATCTGTTTCCCCTGCAGTGCGCATGGTTTTGCCCAACTGATAACAAATTTGCTGCTGCGATCAGGTCTGAATTACCCCCTATATCAGACAGACAGACACTGCTTCCTGGTGATAGATGACCACCCTTGTGCTGGGCTGCCTGCCACAATATGGTAGCACCACTTACCTGCTCAGCATCATTCTGGCTACATTCGCTGTACTCTGCTACACTATGCTTATTTTAAATAAAATTATGTGTTATGCATTATGCACTTAATTGAAGATTATTATTTTCTTAATTCAGATACTGAACAAAGGAAAAATAATGAAAGTGGGCAGACAGGTGAGGTTACCAGGCCAGCCCGTGGTGAATATGTTACTGACAATAACACCGGACTACATCCCATCATTCCGCTTTGTGGCTTATTATACCGTGAAAACTGGTGATCAGCATGAAATCGTAGCTGACTCTATCTGGGTAGATGTAACAGACACCTGTATGGGGACGGTAAGATGCTTCAATATTACAGATCATTAAACTACTTGCAGTTTAACTAACAAAATTTCTCTGACGTCCTAGTGGATGCTGGGGACTCCGTAAGGACCATGGGGAATAGCGGCTCCGCAGGAGACTGGGCACAAAAGTAAAGCTTTAGAACTACCTGGTGTGCACTGGCTCCTCCCCCTATGACCCTCCTCCAAGCCTCAGTTAGATTTTTGTGCCCGAACGAGAAGGGTGCACACTAGGTGGCTCTCCTGAGCTGCTTAGTGAAAAGTTTAGTTTTAGGTTTTTTATGTTCAGTGAGACCTGCTGGCAACAGGCTCACTGCATCGAGGGACTAAGGGGAGAAGAAGCGAACTCACCTGCGTGCAGAGTGGATTGGGCTTCTTAGGCTACTGGACATTAGCTCCAGAGGGACCGATCACAGGCCCAGCCATGGATAGGTCCCAGAGCCGCGCCGCCGGCCCCCTTACAGAGCCAGAAGACAGAAGAGGTCCGGAAAATCGGCGGCAGAAGACGTCCTGTCTTCAACAAGGTAGCGCACAGCACTGCAGCTGTGCGCCATTGCTCTCAGCACACTTCACACTCCGGTCACTGAGGGTGCAGGGCGCTGGGGGGGGGGGGGGGGGGCGCCCTGAGACGCAATAAAAATACCTTGGATGGCAAAAAATGCATCACATATAGCTCCTGGGCTATATGGATGAATTTAACCCCTGCCAGAATACACAGAAAAACGGGAGATAAGGCCGCCGAGAAGGGGGCGGAGCCTATCTCCTCAGCACACTGGCGCCATTTTCCCTCACAGCTCCGTTGGAGGGAAGCTCCCTGGCTCTCCCCTGCAGTCACTACACTACAGAAAGGGTTAAAAAAGAGAGGGGGGCACTAATTACGCGCAGTATTAAAAATACAGCAGCTATAAGGGGAAAAACACTTATATAAGGTTATCCCTGTATATATATAGCGCTCTGGTGTGTGCTGGCAAACTCTCCCTCTGTCTCCCCAAAGGGCTAGTGGGGTCCTGTCCTCTATCAGAGCATTCCCTGTGTGTGTGCTGTGTGTCAGTACGTTTGTGTCGACATGTATGAGGAGAAAAATGATGTGGAGACGGAGCAGATTGCCTGTAATAGTGATGTCACCCCCTAGGGGGTCGACACCTGAGTGGATGAGCTGTTGGAAGGAATTACGTGACAGTGTCAGCTCTGTATAAAAGACAGTGGTTGACATGAGACAGCCGGCTACTCAGCTTGTGCCTGTCCAGACGTCTCATAGGCCGTCAGGGGCTCTAAAGCGCCCGTTACCTCAGATGGCAGATATAGACGCCGACACGGATACTGACTCCAGTGTCGACGGTGAAGAGACAAATGTGACTTCCAGTAGGGCCACACGTTACATGATTGAGGCAATGAAAAATGTTTTACACATTTCTGATAATACGAGTACCACCAAAAAGGGGTATTATGTTCGGTGAGGAAAAACTACCTGTAGTTTTCCTGAATCTGAGAAATTAAATGAGGTGTGTGATGATGCGTGGGTTTCCCCCGATAACAACTGATAATTTCTGAAATGTTATTGGCATTATATCCTTTCCCGCCAGAGGTTAGGGTGCGTTGGGAAACACCCCCTAGGGTGGATAAAGCGCTCACACGCTTGTAAGAACAAGGGCTCTACCCTCTCCTGAGATGGCCGCCCTTAAGGATCCTGCTGATAGAAAGCAGGAGGGTATCCTAAAATGTATTTACACACATACTGGTGTTATACTGCGACCAGCAATCGCCTCAGCCTGGATGTGCAGTGCTGGGTTGGCGTGGTCGGATTCCCTGACTGAAAATATTGATACCCTAGATAGGGACAGTATATTATTGCCTATAGAGCATTTAAAAGATGCATTTCTATATATGCGTGATGCACAGCGGAATATTTGCCGACTGGCATCAAGTCTAAGTGCGTTGTCCATTTCTGCCAGTAGAGGGTTATGGACACGACAGTGGTCAGGTGATGCGGATTCCAAACGGCATTTGGAAGTATTGCCTTATTAAGGGGAGGAGTTATTTGGGGTCGGTCTTTCAGACCTGGTGGCCACGGCAACAGCTGGGAAATCCACGTTTGTACCCCAGGTTGCCTCTCAACATAAGAAGACGCCGTATTATCAGGCGCAGTCCTTTCGTGGGCAAGCGGGCAAAAGGTTCCTCATTTCTGCCCCGTGACAGAGGGAGAGGAAAAAGGCTGCAGAAATCAGCCAGTTCCCAGGAACAGAAGCCCTCTCCCGCCTCTGCCAAGCCCTCAGTATGACGCTGGGGCTTTACAAGCAGAATCAGGCACGGTGGGGGCCCGTCTCAATGAATTTCAGCGCGCACCCCGGGTCTTTACCAAGGTAATGGCCGAAATGATGATACTCTTTCGAAGGAAGGGAATTTTAGTTATCCCTTACTTGGACGATTCCCTGATAAGGGTAAGATCCAGGGAACAGTTGGAGGTCGGTGTAGCACTATCTCAGGTAGTGTTGCGGCAGCACGATTGGATTCTCAATATTCCAAAATCGCAGCTGATTCCGACGACTCGTCTTCTGTTCCTAGGGATGATCCTGGACACAGTCCAGAAAAAGGTGTTTCTCCCGGAGGAGAAAGTCAGGGAGTTAACCGAGCTAGTCGGGAACCTCCTATAACCGAGCCAAGTCTCAGTACATCAATGAAAGGGTTCTGGGAAAAATGGTGGCTTCCTACGAAGCAATCCCATTCGGCAGATTCCACGCAAGAACTTTCCAGTGGGACCTGCTGGACAAATGGTCCGGGTCGCATCTTCAGATGCATCAGCGGATAACCCTGTCACCAAGCACAAGGGTGTCTCTCCTGTGGTGGTTGCAGAGTGCTCATCTTCTAGAGGGCCGCAGATTCGACATTCAGGACTGGGTCCTGGTGACCACGATGCCAGCCAGCGAGGCTGGGGAGCAGTCACACAGGGAAGGAATTTCCAGAGCTTATGGTCAAGCCTGGAGACATCACTTCACATAAATATCCTGAAGCTAAGGGCCATTTACAATGCTCTAAGCTCAGCAAGACCTCTGCTTCTGTTATGATTCCCGTACTCCAGACCAAAGGAGATCTTATGGCAGAGGTCTGAGTACTGGAAAGATATACTGGATGTGGGAGCAGGAGAGCCTAGTAACCCCTGGCGCCCTAACTCCGTTGTCTCGCCCGTGTTATCAGAAATCCCCTGCGAGACTATGGTTGCTTGAGCCCATGGCAGCCGCGTTCGAAGGGCGGATTATGTCTGCCCAACCCCGATGCCCCCTCAGGTCTTAATGGGAGACAAAGGGAAATCCGAGACAGGGTGATAACAAGGGGCCCTCTGACTAAGCAACCAGGCCAGGGGTTACAAGCTAACTAACTAAACCAAAAAGTATGTGCGGACTAGCCGCCAGGGAAAAGGACAACCAAAGATCCACTGATCCGTAACTCCTATCCAGCACCGCTGGATACCAGAGTGGATCAGGGGGAGCGGAATCCTCCGCAAAAGCTCCAGAACACAAAGATACAAAATAATAAACAGTAAGCGGTCAAGCCGCAACACACGGCTACGCCGCGACTCACGAACACCACAGGATGTTAAAGGTGCTCGGTCAGACTCCAGGAACAGATGACAATTTCCGAGTACAGGATCACTGAGGACAGGAACAACCGGATTGAGCAGGACTGGAAACTCTCTGTAACCAACACAGGCAAACAGGAAGCTATCACCGGCGTCTGTGAGAAGTCCAAAGGGTGCTTATAACTGTGAGCTCCCCAATCAGGAGCCAGACTGGGTAATCACAAGTAATGCCGTGCAGCTTGCATGCTGCATGGCCAGCACACCATTATACAATTAGAAAAGACCCAGCAACGGGGAACGCGGCCCGAACGTGGCGTCCCCGTTGCTAGGGTCTGAGCGGCTCCGTGCGCCCGGCGTCTAACGTTGCCAGGGAGCCGGCGGCTGTACGCGCACGGCGTCCCTGGTTGCTAGGCGCCGGGCCGCACCGACGAGCGGACCCCGGCGCCTAACAGTACCCCCCCCTTGAGGAGGGGTCAAGGAACCCCTAATGCCCGGTTTCCGAGGAAATTCTCGAAAAAATGCCCTCTTGAGCCTCGGGGCATGGAGATCCTTATCCAGGACCCAAGACCTTTCTTCTGGACCATAACCTCTCCAATGCACCAAAAAATAAAGCCGACCCCGGGACAACTTGGAATCGAGAACCTTCTCCACCAAGAACTCCTGCTGACCCTGTACAACAATTGGTGATCTCCCCTGAGATATCTTACGAGGAAATCTACTGGACGAAACATATGGTTTCAGCAATGAGCAATGGAAAGTATTTCCGATCCGTAAAGTTTTTGGTAAACGTAACCGGAAGGCAACTGGATTGACTTTTTTGATAATGTGAAATGGTCCAATAAATTTAGGACCCAATCTGGCTGAGGTTTGTCGAAGTTTAATGTTGCGAGTCGACAACCACACCCTATCTCCTACTTTAAAAGTGCACGGCCGCCGGAGCCTGTCAGAAAATCTCTTTTCCTGAAATGCCGCTTTTCTGAGAGCCAGGTGCACTTTTCTCCAAATGAGCCTAAGATGAGAGGTCAAGGTCAGTGAGGAGACAGAGGAATGTTGAAAAAAGGAATTAGCTCTGGGGTGAAAACCAAAAACTGCAAAAAATGGAGACACATTGGTGGAGGAATGACAGGCATTATTGTAAGCGAACTCCGCCAATGGAAGAAACTCAGACCAGTCATTTTGGAGTTTGGCCGAGTACAACCGCAAATATTGTTTTAGTGATTGATTAACTCGCTCAATCTGCCCGTTGGATTGGGGATGGTAGCCTGACGTTAAAGATAATTTCATCTTCAATGAGACACAAAAAGATTTCCAAAACTGTGCAATGAATTGTGGACCCCGATCGGAAACAATATCAGTGGGTAACCCATGGAGTCTGAAAACATGGCGGAGGTACAAGACTGCCAATCCCTGGGCAGATGGCAATCGGGGAAGAGCAATGAAATGGGCCATTTTACTAAAACGGTCCACTACCACCCATATGACTCGGCATCCGGCTGACAGAGGGAGGTCCACCACAAAATCCATGGAGATATGAGACCATGGCCTAAGAGGAACATTCAAGGGCATAAGCTGACCGATAGGCAAAGAACGGGGAACTTTATGCTGTGCACAGACCTGACACGAAAAAACAAACTCCTTAATGTCTTTGGAAAGACCAGGCCACCATACTGAGCGGGAGACTAATTCCAAAGTCTTAGCGATTCCCGGATGCCCGGCAACTTTGCTATCATGAAACTCCGTCAAAACAGTTGCTCTCAAAAACTCAGGGACAAAAAGACGACCAGCAGGAGTATTTCCAGGAGCCTGATGTTGAAGCAGCTTTAACTGGGTAAATAAATCCTGTGTGAGGCCTGCCCGAATGACTGAAGACGGAAGTATGGGAGTAACAGGACTGTTGTCTTGAACTGGAAGAAAACTGCGTGACAGGGCATCTGCCTTGGTATTCTTGGAACCTGGCCTGAAGGTGATAATGAATTTGAAACGAGTAAAAAATAAAGCCCAACGAGCCTGCCGGGCATTCAGTCGTTTAGCTGATTCAATGTATTGAAGATTTTTGTGATCAGTCAAAACTGAAATGATATGAGTCGCTCCCTCAAGCCAATGCCTCCACTCCTCGAAAGCCCATTTAATAGCCAGCAATTCCCGGTTACCAACATCGTAGTTGGACTCAGCAGAAGAGAATTTTCTGGACATAAAGGCACAAGGGTGTAATTCAAGGGAATCCGGATCCTTCTGAGATAGGATAGCCCCTACTCCAACCTCTGAGGCATCAACCTCAACAATGAAAGGCAATTCTGGGTTGGGGTGTCTGAGGACAGGGGCTGAGACAAAGGCCTGTTTCAAGGCCTGAAAAGATAGCTCGGCTTCACGTGACCAATTGGTAGGATCCGCTCCCTTCTTAGTCAGTGCCACAATGGGAGCAACTAGGTCAGAGAAAGAGTGAATAAATCTTCTATAGTAGTTCGCAAACCCTAAAAAGCGCTGAATTGCTTTTAAGTTGGTGGGTTGCGCCCAACTAAGGATGGCTTGGAGCTTCTTTGGTTCCATACGGAATCCCCGAGGGGAAATAATGTATCCTAAAAAGGATACCTCCGTGACATGAAATTCACACTTCTCCAGCTTGGCATATAGGTGATTTTCACGTAATTTTTTTAGAACCTGACGCACCTGGGTAACATGTTGTTCTACAGAGTCAGAATAAATCAAAATATCGTCCAAGTAGACTACAACGAATTTTCCAAGAAATTCACGGAGCACATCGTTAATGAGATCCTGGAAAACTGCCGGAGCGTTAGACAGGCCGAATGGCATAACCAGATACTCATAGTGGCCTGACTGAGTACTGAATGCCGTTTTCCACTCATCCCCTGACTTGATTCTGATGAGGTTATATGCTCCTCTCAGGTCAATCTTAGAAAAAATCACAGCCGAACGTAGCTGATCAAAGAGGACAGAGATCAGTGGCAGAGGGTAAGTATTTTTTACTGAGATTTTATTCAAGGCTCTAAAGTCAATGCAGGGTCTGAGTGAACCATCCTTCTTCTCTACGAAGAAGAAGCCTGCACTTAAAGGGGACTTAGATGGCCTGATAAATCCTTTCCCTAGGCTTTCTTTAACATACTCATTCATGGCCACAGTTTCAGGTCCGGACAATGCATATAACCTTCCCTTAGGCAAAGTGGCACCAGGAATTAGCTCAATAGCACAATCATAAGGCCTATGGGGAGGCAGAATATCCGCATTGCCCTTGGAAAAAACATCAACAAAATCCTGGTATTCCACAGGAATGGGTGCGGGAATGGCAGCAGCTATTCTGATGGGAAGCGTAATACATTCCTTATTATGGTACCCCATTGTGAGATCTCCCCCGACTGCCAATCAATGATGGGATTATGAAAGGCCAGCCAAGGGTGACCCAGAACCACTGGAACTGCTGGGCAATGGGTGAGGAAAAACTCAATTTTTTCAGAATGCAGAGCTCCTACCGAGAGTAGAACAGGAGGTGTACAGAGAGAAATAACCCCATTGGACAAGGGACTCCCATCTAAACCATGCATGGTGATACACCTACCCAAGGCTAACTGAGGAATACCTAAGGTCTTGGCCCATGTCAAATCCATAAAGTTCCCTGCAGCTCCACTGTCCACAAAAACAGAGACCGAGGAACAGAGGCTGCCAAAGGAAACTTTAGCTGGGACTAACAGTGAATTATTTGAGGAGATAAGCTGCAGACCAAAGTGAACCCCCTCACAATTCACTTGGTCGAGACGTTTCCCGACTTGTTCGGACAACTACGGGCAAAATGTCCCTTACCTCCACAGTATAAACAAAGACCAGAATTTTGCCTTCTGGTTCTTTCTTCAGAAGACAGTTTGGAGAGACCTATCTGCATAGGCTCCTCTATGTCCACAGGGATGGAAAAAACACAAGGAGTTGACCCGACAGATGCTCCTTTTTCAGCCCTCCGCTCTCTGAGCCGACGATCAATCTTAATAGAGAGCTCCATGAGTTTATCGAGAGTCTCAGGAGCGGGATACTGAAGGAGACTGTCTTTTATAGACTCAGATAAGCCGAGGCGAAACTGACTGCGCAGGGCTGGGTCATTCCATCCACAGTCGTTCGACCAACGGCGAAACTCCGTACAATAAATCTCTGCGGGATTCCTACCCTGTCTGAGAGCACGCAACTGACTCTCGGCGGATGCCTCTCTATCAGGGTCGTCATACAATAGCCCTAAAGACTTTAGAAAGGCGTCTACAGAAAATAAAGCCGGATCGTCTGTCTTTAAACCAAAAGCCCAGGTCTGAGGATCCCCCTGAAGCAGAGAAATAATAATTCCAACCCGCTGAGCCTCCGTACCTGAGGAGACTGGTCTCAAACGAAAATAAAGTTTACAAGACTCTTTAAAATTAAAAAACTGTTTTCTATCCCCAGAAAAACGGTCAGGCAGATGCATTTTTGGTTCAGGAATGACCCTCGGGGAAGTCCGTAACAGATCTTCCTGTGACCTCACCCGAAGAGACAGATCCTGAACCATCTGAGTAAGGTCTTGAATCTGGCTAACTAGAAGCTGGCCAGGATTTGGCCCGACACCGGTGGGATTCATGAGGCCGACAAATCTCCCAACTGAACAAGGGAAAAAATTAACTCCTGTTTAATTTTAAATTTAGTCTGGCCGGTGATAATGTTATGATTCCCATACTCCAGACCAGAGGAGATCTTATGGCAGAGGTCTGAGTACTGGAAAGATATACTGGATGTGGGAGCAGGAGAGCCTAGTAACCCCTGGCGCCCTAACTCCGTTGTCTCGCCCGTGTTATCAGAAATCCCCTGCGAGACTATGGTTGCTTGAGCCCATGGCAGCCGCGTTCGAAGGGCGGATTATGTCTGCCCAACCCCGATGCCCCCTCAGGTCTTAATGGGAGACAAAGTGAAATCCGAGACAGGGTGATAACAAGGGGCCCTCTGACTAAGCAACCAGGCCAGGGGTTACAAGCTAACTAACTAAACCAAAAAGTATGTGCGGACTAGCCGCCAGGGAAAAGGACAACCAAAGATCCACTGATCCGTAACTCCTATCCAGCACCGCTGGATACCAGAGTGGATCAGGGGGAGCGGAATCCTCCGCAAAAGCTCCAGAACACAAAGATACAAAATAATAAACAGTAAGCGGTCAAGCCGCAACACACGGCTACGCCGCGACTCACGAACACCACAGGATGTTAAAGGTGCTCGGTCAGACTCCAGGAACAGATGACAATTTCCGAGTACAGGATCACTGAGGACAGGAACAACCGGATTGAGCAGGACTGGAAACTCTCTGTAACCAACACAGGCAAACAGGAAGCTATCACCGGCGTCTGTGAGAAGTCCAAAGGGTGCTTATAACTGTGAGCTCCCCAATCAGGAGCCAGACTGGGTAATCACAAGTAATGCCGTGCAGCTTGCATGCTGCACGGCCAGCACACCATTATACAATTAGAAAAGACCCAGCAACGGGGAACGCGGCCCGAACGTGGCGTCCCCGTTGCTAGGGTCTGAGCGGCTCCGTGCGCCCGGCGTCTAACGTTGCCAGGGAGCCGGCGGCTGTACGCGCACGGCGTCCCTGGTTGCTAGGCGCCGGGCCGCACCGACGAGCGGACCCCGGCGCCTAACAGCTTCAAGGTCACCCGGAGTTGATCCATTCGGACAACATCACGGCAGTCACCCACGTAAACAGACAGGGTGAGACAAGAAGCAGGAGGGCAAGGCAGAAGCTGCAAGGATTCTTCGCTGGGCGGAAAATCATGTGATAGCACTGTCAGCAGTATTCATTCCGGGAGTGGACAACTGGGAAGCAGACTTCCTCAGCAGACACGACCCCCACCCGGGAGAGTGGGGACTTCACCCAGAAGTCTTCCACATGTTTATAAAACTCGACAAGTATTGCGCCAGGTCAAGGGACCCTCAGGCAATAGCTGTAGACGCTCTGGTAACACAGTGGGTGTACCAGTCAGTGTATGTGTTCCCTCCTCTGCCTCTCATACCCAAGGTACTGAGAATTATAAGATGGAGAGGAGTAAGCACTATATTCGTGGCTCCGGATTGGCCAAGAAGGACTTGGTAACCGGAACTTCAAGAGATGCTCACGGAGGATCCGTGGCCTCTACCTCTAAGAAGGGACCTGCTCCAGCAAGGACCCTGTCTGTTCCAAGACTTACCGCGGCTGCGTTTGACGGCATGGCGGTTGAACGCCGGATCCTGAAGGAGAAAGGCATTCCGGATGAAGTCATTCCTTTCCTGATCAAAGCCAGGAAAGATATAACCGCAAAAACATTATCACCGCATTTGGCGAAAATATGTTGCGTGGTGCGAGGCGAGTAAGGCCCCGACGGAGGAATTTTCAACTAGGTCGATTCCTACATTTCCTGCAAACAGGAGTGTCTATGGGCCTGAAATTGGGGTCCATTAAGGTTCAAATTTCGGCCCTGTCAATTTTCTTCCAAAAAGAACTAGCTTCAGTCCCTGAAGTTCAGACGTTTGTGAAAGGGGTACTGTATATACAGCCTCCTTTTGTGCCTCCAGTGGCACCTTGGGATCTCAATGTAATTTTGGGGTTCCAGAAGTCACATTGGTTTGAACCACTTAAATATGTGGAGTTAAAATATCTCACATGGAAAGTGGTCATGCTGTTGGCCCTGGCCTGGGCCAGGTGCGTGTCAGAATTGGCGGCTTTATCCTGTAAAAGCCCTCATCTGATTTTCCATTCGGACAGGGCGGAATTGAGGACTTGTCCTCAGTTTCTCCCTAAGGTGGTTTTCAGCGTTTCACCTGAGTCAACCTATTGTGGTGCCTGCGGCTACTAGGGACTTGGAGGACTCCAAGTTGCTAGACGTTGTCAGTGCCCTGGAAATATAGGTTTCCAGGACGGCTGGAGTCAGAAAATCTGACTCGTTGTTTATTCTGTATGCACCCAACAAACTGGGTGCTCCTGCTTCTAAGCAGACTATTGCTCGTTGGATTTGTAGTACAATTCAGCTTGCACATTCTGTGGCAGGCCTGCTACAGCCAAAATCTGTAAAAGCCCATTCCACAAGGAAGGTGGGCTCATCTTGGGCGGCTGCCCGAGGGGTCTCGGCTTTACAACTTTGCCGAGCAGCTACTTGGTCAGGAGCAAATACGTTTGTAAAATTCTACAAATTTGATACCCTGGCTGAGGAGGACCTGGAGTTATCTCATTGGTGCTGCAGAGTCATCCGCACTCTCCCGCCCGTTTGGGAGCTTTGGTATAATCCCCATGGTCCTTACGAAGTCCCCAGCATCCACTAGGACGTCAGAGAAAATAAGAATTTACTTACCGATTATTCTATTTCTCGTAGTCCGTAGTGGATGCTGGGCGCCCATCCCAAGTGCGGATTGTCTGCAATACTGGTACATAGTTATTGTTACCAAAAAATCGGGTTATTGCTGTAGTGAGCCATCTTTTCTAGAGGCTCCTCTGTTATCATGCTGTTAACTGGGTTTAGATCACAAGTTATATGGTGTGATTGGTGTGGCTGGTATGAGTCTTACCCGGGATTCAAAATCCTTCCTTATTGTGTACGCTCGTCCGGGCACAGTATCCTAACTGAGGCTTGGAGGAGGGTCATAGGGGGAGGAGCCAGAGCACACCAGGTAGTTCTAAAGCTTTACTTTTGTGCCCAGTCTCCTGCGGAGCCGCTATTCCCCATGGTCCTTACGGAGTCCCCAGCATCCACTACGGACTACGAGAAATAGAATTATCGGTAAGTAAATTCTTATTTAAAATGAAACTCCACTGAAAACTGACATTTCATTTAGTTCCATGAATTAAAAATGAATGCAATACATTACTGGAATACCTGGGGTGCAAACAGAAAGAAAAAAGGGTACACCACAAAGTGTCTCCGACGTACGTTTCACATTCAGCTTGATCAGAGGCAGTGCTGTGCTCAAGCTGAATTTGTAATGTGCAGTACATCAGAGTTACTGGATGGCTCCCCAGGCAAGCAGCTGCAGAGCACCCACAGTAGATCTGATCTCCCTGCTCTCGTGTCATAAAATTCCTCTTAGGGTAAGTGGTTGTCCTTACCTGCTTTACCCAGCATATCAGGGCATGCTACTATGCTCATTGTTTTGCTGATACAGTTCCTTTACTTTCCTTTTGTTAGCACCAGTGTCTGGTTTCCTCCATAAGAGACATTACACCACATGTGAATCCATGCTGTTGGACTGAACTTTGAAGCTTCAAAAGCTGCAAGGAAAAGTCCACCAAAAATTGCAAAATTGGGGGTTTACACCATACTTGCCTACCTGACCCTCTCCATGAGGGAGAAAATGCTCTGTTCCTGGACTTTCCTGGTAATGTATAATTGCCATCACCTGTGGTGAGCTAGTTAATTGATAAGAAAGGTGTTTCACCACAGGTGATGGCAATCATACATTACCAGGAAAGTCCAGGAACAGAGTATTTTCTCCCTCATGGAGAGGGTCAGGTAGGCAAGTATGGTTACACACAGGAAAAACCATTGATTCCACAGTTCATGCTGCATCTGAGGGGTTTCTGCGCAGTTATCCTCAAATATAGACACTGTAAAAAGTCTATCTCCTGTACTGTGATTGATTAGCCTTTCCCAGCGCCGTCTGTGTATAATTTCCCCATCTGTATATAAAGCTACAGTAGGTATACACTTCTGGTCAAGTTGGCAATCAGCTCGATATTTCTGCCATTGGGAAGGTTCGATATCAGCAGCACGCAGTAACCGATATTCTGCTAGTGGCATCACAACGGGGCTGCGGCCCGCACCCAGGATTTACCCGCCGAGGGGCGACACCAAAGTGCTGACTTCTCTTCAGTGACAGGAGCTGATTGCTGCACGGTGACATTATCTGCTGCACCCTGCTCCTGTCACTGTGCAAGAGTCGGCATTGCACTTGCACTGGTCCCCGGGGGCAGTCCGCATCTCCGGCACACCCGGAGTGATGAAATGGGGGTCCAGATGTGAGGCCATGCCCCCTTCCCATGAGTCTACATCCCTTTCCAGTGGGGCCACGCCCCTTTTTGCTGGCACACTGCTTTGCTGCACACTTAATGTGCCGCACCAGGTGCTACTGCAATCAGAGACTCCTCTGTATTCTGCCACACCACACTGAATGTGCATATGTTCACCCACGAGGAGGATGAGGTAATTAGGATAAATCATATGTAATATGGGCAGATTATGGAGAATGCACACACCTTTCGGCAGATATCTTGCCTACACGCCACACAATAAAACAGGCTGATCACCCAATTATTGGCAAATAGTCCCAACAATTGTATAGAGCAGTGCTTCACAAACTGGCGGCAGTGGTGCCCTGGGTTGGTGGTCCACGACCCAATAATAATAATTATGGTCAATGTGATAGGCAAAACCAGAGCCGATGGCTGCCGAACATATAATATGTGGGCAAACAGAAGTGCGACCCCCCACATAACAACCTACAATAAGGACGACCGGTAAGCACAATTTATTTAATTAAAAAAAAAAAAATTCAGAATCTCTCAAAAATAAACTTTTGGCTCAGGGGTGCCGTGAAAAAACTGCTGATACTGATATTTGGGCGTAATTCAAGACAGGTTGGGAACACTTGGCATAGGCCCTCATTCAGACCGGATCGTAGATGTGTTAAATTTAGCACATCTACAATCAGCTTCCCTGACATGCGGGGGGACGCCCAGCACAGGACTAGTCCGCCCCACATGTCAGGCCCACCCCCCCAACCCCCCTCACAAGTACTAAAGCATCACACAGCAGCGATTATTTTGTACTGGAAGAGTAGCTCCCAGCTGGCGCAGCTCCTGTGCGCTGGCAGGGAGTTATTCGTTGCTGCTCGGGTTGTAGCGGCTGCGTGTTATGCCATGCAGCCACCGCAGCCCCCCGCCCCCCAACGGTCTGGACATGACTGCATTGCCCGAACTGCACCCCCTAAACGGCGGCCAAACGGCGCCGGCCCTCCCCCTCCCACTCAGCGACCGCAGGGCTAAGACAGCCGTTGGCTGTCTGGCATGTGTCGGCGCATGCGCAGTTCCAACCCGATCGCTGCTGTGTGAAAACGCACAGCAGCGATCGGGTCTGAATGACCCCCATAGTGTGTACGTAGCTTAATTCTCTGCCATGAATAATTAAATACATTTTATACTTTGTTATTCATGTGATTAATGGGATTGTGTCACACAGCTGGAGTTGACAGTGGCCAATACACAAACCACTGGAGTGTATGAACCTGAGAATACTCTGAATCTGAATCTGAAAGCAGATAAAGGAGCCTCCGTTGGGCTGGTGGCTGTGGACAAAGCTGTTTATGTGCTCAACAGCAAGTATAAGATCTCACAGAGTAAGGTGAGCAGTGCAATATGTGACAGATATTGAAGTTTATTTCTAACTAATAATGGGACTTGGCAATATGCCGGGCAGGGCCAGATTAACGATGGGGCGAATGGGGCTACAGCTCCAGGCCTCCACATAACAATAGGCCCATCATGCTGGTAGCAGGATGATAACCAGGCTCACAGCTATCCAAACAATCGTAAGTCATAAGTATTACAATTGTTTTTGTAGTTTTCTTACTATAATTATAGACTTTTTCTATGTATTTGTAATTGGGGCACATAGTGTATAGCAGGGGTCAGGGAACTTTCTTACCTTTTACCTCAAAATATATTTAGATACGCCGACGTTACCCTCTTGATTTGAAAGGAAGGAAATCATATATTATTGTGCATATATACTGGTTATCACTGTTTATATGGCATTGCTGAGATACTGTGTGTGTATATATATATATATATATATATATATATATATATATATAGATAACGTCCTGTCGGCGGCACTCCGATTTCACATAGACACAAGAGCAGGTTTGCAGAAATAACAACGTTTCGAAGCTTTAATTACTCCGTCTTCAATTAAAGCTTCGAAACGTTGTTATTTCTGCAAACCTGCTGTTGTGTCTATGTGAAACCGGAGTGCCGCCGACAGGACGTTATACATGACCCGCTGCCATACTGGTCTAGGAGGGTACCGGACAGTTACACTTTGTGTTTGGGAGTGCTGCTGGAATCGTTTGTATATATATAGATAGAAAGATAGATAGATAGATAGATAGATAGATAGATAGATAGATAGATAGATAGATAGATAGACAGATATAAATTTTATTCTTGTTTATTATTGTCGCCAATTATTTTTTGGCAATGAATGGGTTAATTAACACTTTCTCCCCAAAACACCAGAGTAAATGTAAGAAAGATACATAAGGGGAGAAGGGGGGGAAGGACACACGACTTTTAGGAGACAGATGGTCCCATCCTCACCTCAGTAATGTCAGTGGGAATTTCCCACTGTTGGTGGTCATTCCGAGTTGTTCGCTCGTTATTTTTTTTTTTCGCAACGGGGCGATTAGTCGCTAATGCGCATGCACAATGTCCGCAGTGCGACTGCGCCAAGTAAATTTGCTATGCAGTTAGTTATTTTACTCACGGCATTACAAGGTTTTTTCTTCTTTCTGGTGATCGTAATGTGATTGACAGGAAGTGGGTGTGATTGACAGGAAGTGGGTGTTTCTGGGCGGAAACTAGCCGTTTTATGGGAGTGTGTGAAAAAATGCTGCCGTTTCTGGGAAAAACACGGGAGTGGCTGGAGAAACGGGGGAGTGTCTGGGCGAATGCTGGGTGTGTTTGTGACGTCAAACCAGGAACGAAACTGACTGAACTGATCGCAGATGCCGAGTAAGTCTGGAGCTACTCAGGAAATGCTAAGAAGTGTCTATTCGCAATTCTGCTAATCTTTTGTTCGCAATTTTACTATGCTAAGATTCACTCCCAGTAGGCGGCGGCTTAGCGTGTGCAAAGCTGCTAAAAGCAGCTTGCGAGCGAACAACTCGGAATGACCACCGTTATGTGGGCCACTGTCTGATCCTGCGGAACTCTGTCAGCGGTCAGCCACGGAACACTTCAAGTTCTGTGTGTGGGTTGGCGGGCCGCGGGCGGGAGGACATGACAGCGCAGGACGGGCAGGCATGAGGGAGCGCGGTTGACGTCAGTACGTCACAGCGCGGCCAGGAACACAGCACAGGGCAGCCAGGAGTGCAGCACAGGGCGGCCAGGAGGGAGCGTGGTGTGACGTCAGCCGAACATATCCTCCTCCTCCGTGGAGCTAGATCTCTCATGTCTCTCTTACAGTGGGAGCAGTTATATGGGTGGTTACAGATCACACTGCACATGCATGTTGGAGACGGTCAGACCTTAGCAAATTAATATACAGATAAAGAAAACACAAGATTGCAAATGGTGACTTATACTTTGAATAATTTATTACTGATTTTATTTTTTCATTTATTTATTTTTAACAGTTTATTTTATAGCGCAGCGAATTTCGTTTCACTTTACAACTTAACACAATGATAAGACAAAACTGGGTAATAACAAACAGTCACAGAGGTAGGAAGGCCCTGCTCGCAAGCTTGCAATCTATGGGGAAATAAACATGGACACACAAGGATAGGTGCTATCTATTGCATACAGTAGTTGTCCACCATATTACAAAGGTTCTTGGTGGGCTGCATGATATCACATCACAGCAATGATGAACCAGGGTCAAGAGGAAGTGAAATTGAAGAGAAAATATGTAGAGGATGTGTGTGGACTGTACAGTGGGGATGGAATATAATTGGATAGAAAAACTTATGAAGGTAATGTGAGCGGTTCTGGAAGTTGATAAGCTTGTCTGAATAGGTGAGTTTTCAGGGAACGCTTGAAGGTTTGTAGACTAGAGGAGAGTCTTAATGTACGTGGCAGGGCATTCCACAGAGTGGGTGCAGCCTAAAGAAAGTCCTGTAATCATGCATGGGAGCAAGTAAAGAGTGTGGATGAGAGACATAGATTTTGTGAAGAGCAAAGGGGCCGGGTTGGGAGATATTTTGAGATAAGCGAAGAGATGTAGTATGTTGGTACAGTGTGGCAGAGTGGCTCTTTTCCACGTTCTGAGGAAGGGGTTAATCACCTGCAGCTCAGGGAGGAACCACACCATTTCATTAATTAAGACCAGCTAAGGTATAAAAACCAGGCCAGATGAGTTAGTAGTGGGGAATGTGTGGGAGAGGCTGCACCTTTAGCATCTCTCTCTGTCCTGGAGAATTCTGCACCCTGAAACAGTCTTCTTGTTTGCAATACTTCTGCCCCCCATTGGTCGTCTGGAACTTACCCGCTACATCGTGGTGCTAGAAGTGGGATAAGTGCATCCTGGGCAAAGGATCCTGACCAGGCAACCATGGAAGCCATTATGCAACAGATGTTGGACTTCTTTAAACAGCAGCAAGCAGTAGTGAATGCTCCAGTACTCCCCAAAATGCAGGCCTCAGATGATGTGGAGGCCCTTCTTACAACCTTTGGAAGGGTTGCTACCTTGCATGCATGGCCCAAAGAATCCTGGGCCCTACATATTTCCCCTCTGCTAACAGGAGAGGCCCAAGCTGTATATGCCACCCTGTCACTGGGAGATGCTAAAGATTATGACCGCGTGAAGGCTGCTGTGGCTGACTGATTCGGCCTTTTTGTAGAAGCGTACTGGTGAAAAATCAGGTCTGTTTCCTATGACCCTAATGTGAGGCCGCGTGTTGTGGCCCAGAGGCTAGCCAGCCTTGCGGTTAAGTGACTCCAGCCGGACTGAAATAACTATACCCGGCTAGTGGAGTTGATCACTTTGGAACAATTTACTGCTCTCTTTTCTGCCAAGATTGCTCACTGGATCCAGCCGCATTGGGTTGACACTTTAGACTGCAGTCCGGCTAGTGGAAAATGTATTGCTGGTGCAGGAAGGTATGGAGAACCTTTCTACTTTAATTACGACTGAGTCTCCACATCTGTCCCCGCAGCAACCGTTGTCTAGGGGTAAGGTGTCCCCACGTCGGGATCTGAATAGATGCCAGTCTCCCTCTAAGTCACTGACCTCAGAGGAATTGAGGCCAACAGCTTCTCCCCTCGCTATGCGTAAAGAGGGTGTTTGGCCAAGAGGTCATTTTACAGAGAAGGCATTGGCCTTCCCTGTAAAATGTTGGCTGCTCGTTTCCCGGAAATAGGAGGTCCAGAGCTGGTGATTTACCCAATAACTACAGCGCAGGTTTGTTCCTCATGTGGCCAAGATGGGCACCAAGAGTGGGTATGTCCACAGATGGATTGTTTTTCTCCGGTGTCTTTACAGCTGTAGAGACCTGTCCTCTCCCACCTAGGATACAGGTACATGTACAAGTCGGAAATAGACTGGTTGAGGGTTTGGTAGACTCTGGCTCTGCTACTACCCTGATACAAATTGATCTGTTGTCCCCAGAGTTATTGTTTTCCCCATGAACTAGTCCACATTTGTTGTGTACATGGAGATGTTCGGGCCTTTAGTACCGCCATGGTCCCTTTGATGATTAGGGGAAAGACTGCCAAATTACGTGTGGGTGTTTGTCCATGGTTACCAGCCCATGTGTTGATCGGATGTGACTGGCTTCACTTCCGGGCCCTTGTTTTGCCAGAGAAATAGGTGCCTGCAGCGACCCTTGGAGAGACATTTGCTTTTTCCACAGATTTGTTTCTGTCCTTTGTAAAGGCTCCCAAATCTAAGAAACAAAGGAGAAGGGATCACAAAGACTGGCTTACTCGTCATGTTTTGGTGGGACAAAAGATCCCTTCCCATAACAATGCTGATCGTAATGTGCCTGTAAATGTTGATGTGCCTACTAATTCTAATGTGCTTATTAATCCTGATGAGCCTGTCAATGCTAATGTGCCCATTAATCCTGATGAACCTGTCAATGCTATAGTGCCTAGACATGCTGAGGTCCAGGTAAGTAGTATTAATGAAGAGCTCGTCACTTCCCCTCATGCCTCAGCTTGATTTAGGAAAGGCTCAATGGGAAGATCCTGCTTTAAAAGGGGGCTTTGAAAATGTTCTTTCAGTGGATGGTGTCATGTTGTCACATGTGACAAAGTTCAAATATCCCCATTTTGTGTTGCTTGGAGAGATTTTATGTTGTCTGGACAAGCACAAACAAATGGGGGAGGTGATGTAACAGTTGGTGGTATCAGGCCCTCTCAGAAAACAGGTATTGGTTTTGGAGAGAATTACCTCCAGGTTCTTTTGGCCGGGTGTTTATGCTGAAGTCTCTCTGTTTTGTGCTGCTTGTTCAGAGTGTCAAAAACAGCTGTAAAATGACCATCTCCTGCTCAACTGATACCTTTTCCAATTGTAGGGGTCCCTTTTGAAAAAATAGGGGTTGATTTAGTGGGTCCAATTGAACCAACTTCTAAAGGTTATAAATTCATTTTAGTTGTAGTGGATTACACCATACGTTATCCGGAGGCATTTCCCTTGAGGGTTGCCACAGCTGAACAGGTCACGATTAAATTGTTGGAGCTGTTTTCCAGGGTTGGGTTACCTAAAGAAATCCTTACCGACCAGGGAACAAACTTTATGTCCAAATTAATACAGTGGGTGTTAAAGTTGTTAAAAATTAAATCTGTCAGAACCTCAGTATATCATCCCCAAACTGATGGCTTAGTGGAAAAGTTCAATCGTACATTAAAATCTATGTTAAACAAGTTTATAGAGACCAAAAAAAAGGTGGGATGAGCTTCTTCCCTATTTGTTGTTTGCAATCAGGGAAGTCCCCCAGGCTTCTACTGGTTTTGCCCCTTTTGAGCTTCTGAATGGGAGGAAACCACATGGTGTTCTTGATCTTTTGCGTAAGGCATGGGAAGAACAGCCATTAGAAATTGTCTTTCAATATGTGCTTCAGATGCGTAATCGCATGGACCTACTAGGTCAATTGGCCCGGGAGAATTTGGCAAATGCCCAGGAGGCTCAAAAACTTCTCTATAACAGCAATGCCTGAACTAGAGTTTTTTCATCAGCTGATAAAGTCCTTTTGTTGCTGCCTACTCAGGAAAGTAAGCTACTAGCAAAGTGGCAGCGGCCATTTGAAGTGGAATTGGCAGATTGAATTGTCGGAGGAAGCTAAGAAGAAGATTGCTTTCTGCACTCCGCTAGGCCTTTTCCAATTCAGAACAATGCCCTTCGGCCTGCATGGTGCCCTAGCCTCTTATCAGAGGTTAATGGACCGGGTGCTTTGTTCTCATCAAAATTATGCTGCAGCCTATTTGGATGATATTGTTATGTATAGTCAGCATTGGAGTGCCCATCTTAATAGACTTAGGGCTGTTCTTCAGTCTTTACTCAGTCTTGTGAGTAAGGTTCAGGCCCTACCTAGCTGATGCCCCAGTTACAACTACCAAAAAAAGAGATCCTTCTTGGGTTTGGCATGCTATTACAGAAGGTTTTTGCCTGAGTTTTCTACCTTAGCGGCTCTGTTAACAGATTGAAAAATTCTCCCCCAAATAAACTTGAGTGGTCTAAGAAGTGTCATTCTGCATTCACCAAAATTAAAGTGCTTTTGTGTAAAGGCCCAGTTTTAAAGTCTCCAGATTTTGCAAAGCCATTTGTGGTACAAACAGATGCCTCAGATGTCAGTTTGGGGGCAGTTTTGTGTCAGGAGTTTGATGGCATTGAACACCCCAATTCTGTATTTGAGTAGAAAATTGTCCCACGAGAGACTAAGTATTCTGTAGTAGAAAAAGAATGCCTTGCTATAAAATGGGCACTTGAGATATTATCTTTGTGGGGTCAAGTTAACCATGGTTACTGATCATGCACCGTTGAAATGGTAGCATTCCATGAAAGATTCTAATGCAAGATTGATAAGTTGGTACCCGGCTCTCCAGCCTTTTGATTTTGAAGTCCGGCATCGTCTGGGGCATTTACATGTGAATGCAGATTTTTTTGCACAGGGCTGGAAAGCTGGGCTTCCGCCACAGGTGATCTAGCTTCGCCCTTTAACGGGGAAGGTATGTGGCAGAGTGGCTCTCTCTCTCACATTCTGAGGAAGGGTTTAATCACCTGCAGCTCAGGGAGGAACCACACCCTTTCCTTAATTAGGACCTGCTAAGGTATAAAAACCAGGCCAGATGAGTTAGTAGTGGGGAATGTGTGGGAGAGGCTGCACCTTTAGCAGCTCTCTCTGTCCTGGAGAAATCTGCACCCTGAAACAGCTGTGAATACTCTGCCTGTTTACACTGCTGTCTTCAAGTAAGCTGAATTGTTATTTTGAACTGTTAATGGTATCCTTTGTAAAAAGCTATTGCAGTGGCTATGCCTGTCAGCTTACTTGTTTGCAATACTTCTGTCTCCCATTGGTCGTATGGAACTTACCCGCTACAGTGAATAAAAGTATTTTATATTGTATAAGGTAGAATACAGGTAACCAATGGAGGAACTGACATAGTTGGTCTGCAGACGATGAACATCTAACGAGGAAGATTAGCCTCTCTGCTGCATTCAGAATGGATTGTAATGGTGAGGGTCTCTTCTGGGTAAGACCAGCGAGAAGACTATTGCAATAATCAATGCAGGAGATAATGAGAGCATGGATTAGAGTTTTTGCAGTGTCTTGTGTAAGGTATGATAGTATTTTGAATATGTTTTTAGATGCATGTAACATGATTTTGAGACAGATTGAATGTGGGGAACAAAGTACAGTTCAGAGTCAAGGATGACACCTAGTCAGCGAGCTTGTGGAGTAGGATTGATTGTTGAGTTCTCAACAGTGATAGAAATATCAGGCTGGTAACTGCTATTGGCCGGAGGAAATATAATTAACTCTGTATTGGAAATATTAAGTTTGAGGTAGCGAGATGACATCCAATATGAAACAGCAGAGAGGCATTCAGTGACATGGCCCAATACAGATAGAGACAAATCAGGGGAGGATAGGTAGATTTGAGTATCATCTGCGTACAGATGATACTGAAATTCAAAAGAGCTGATTAGTTTCCCAAGAGATGAGGTATAGATTGAGAAAAGCAGAGGACCTATGACTGAGCCTTGCGGTACTCCAACTGAAAGAGGTAGCGAAGAGGAGGTGGATTCAGAGAAACTGATACTGAAAGAGCGATTAGATAGGTAGGATAGGAACCAAGAGAGGACTGTGTCCTGAAGACCTAGGGATTGCAGTGTTTGTATGAGAAGAGAGTGGTCAACAGTGTCAAAAGCACCAGAGAGATCTAGAAGCATGAGAAGTGCGTAATGGCCTCTACACTTCGCAGTGACCAGATCATTCACTACTTTAGTCAGTGCTGTCTCTGTGGAGTGTTGTGAACGAAAGCGTGATTGAAGTGGGTCCAATAAGTTGTATGAGTTAAGAAAGTGTGTGAGGCGATTGTAAGCAAGTAGCTTGGAGAGGCAAGGGAGCTGAGAAATGGGAAGGTAGTTTGAGAGGGAGTTAGGGTCAGAATTTAGTTTTTTTTTTTCAGAATGAGAGTAATCACTGCATGCTTGAACAGTGAATGAAATATACCAATAGAGTGAGAGAAAGATTACAGATGTTAGTTAAGGTTTGGATGAGCACAGGTGACAGAGCTTTACTTATTTGTGAGGGTATAGGGTTAAGAGGATAGGTAGAAGTGTAGGAGGATGAGAAGAGGTGTTGATACTTCATCTTCATTTGTGGGATCAAATGAAGAGAAAGTGCCAGAGGGTTCAGGTATGGAGTAGGTCACTGGTTGATGAAGAACATGACATTTCATCTCAGATCTTATCACTCTTGTCCTTGTAGTAGGAAGCAAGATCTTGCGCCTTGACAGTGGCTGGTGGGTTGGGTGAAGGAGTGTTGAGAAGTGATTTAAATGTATTAAAAAGTCGTTTGGGGTTAGAGGCTTGAGCAGAGATGAGAGTTTGGAAATATGTTTGTTTGGCAGTGCCCAGGGCATTGCGATAAGAGTTGTAGACAGTCTTATATGTGAGAAAGTCACTTGGGATACGACATTTACGCCACTGGCGGTCAACTTTACATGACAGTTATTGTAGGTGACTTGTTACTTTAGAGTGCCACGGTTGACATCTAGGCCTACTTTGAGTGTGATGGCTAGCTGGAGCCACTTCATCAAGGCCTATCTCTAGAGTCTGGTTTAGGTGTGATACAGCCATCTCAGGAGAAGTGAATGCAGAAAAAGGTGAAAGCAGTTGTGTACAGTGAGGTGGAAAATTCTTGAAGGATTAATTGCATTCATTTTTCTGCGGGTTTGAGGAGGATTGGAGGACTTCAGTAACACTGAGTTTGAAGTATTGGAGGAGAGCATACAGGTGATAAGGTTGTGATCTGAGAGAGGGAAAGGGGTGTTAGTGAATTCAGAAATGGAGCATAGTCTGGTGAATACTAGATCAAGGCAGTGGCCCTCCTCATTTGTAGTTAGACTACAAATTTGTAGTCTTTATGGATGTGCTTACTGTATGTGTAAGTCTCAGATATCCCGTGTCTTTCTTGCAAGGTTTGGGACTCTGGAATTTTACACAAAGGGATCTGGTTGTGATGCACTTTATTAAAATGTAACTTAATATTTAATTTTAAATGATAATATAAGATTATCTTGCGAAGTATTGTTAAAAATCTATAGAATTTTTCTAAAATAAATAACAGTAATACAATTAGAATTTTCCAGTGCAACAGATCTTTTATCTCCTTTTTTTGCACAAGGTTTGGGATTCTGTGGAGAAGTATGACATTGGCTGCACTCCGGGGAGCGGTTCCGACACTACCGGAGTGTTTCATGATGCTGGGCTGGTCCTACAAACAAGCTTCATGCTGGAAACTCCTCCGAGACCAGGTGACTATAGGTTCTAGAAGAAATCTATCAAACATAAAGAGTGGAAAGGTGGATAAGTGGAGAAGCAATGAGCTACCGGTCACTGAATAGAACGTACTTCATAAATGGTAGATACCTGTAGATGCTTATTGGTTGCTATGGGCAGGGTTGTTTCTAGACAATTTGGCACCCAGTGTGGCATTAAAAAAATGTGCCCCCCCCCCACTATAGGAAAGAGAAAAAAAACATTGTGCGCACGCTCCTGGCAAGGGGGTGTGACCTTACTAATATGGGCGTGGCCTTGCAGGAAAAGACTACCGAATACTCCAGTTTTTGACCCTGCAACAACAGACATTGGCCATCTCAAGAAAAAAAAGCAAGCATATTCCACCATATAAAGCCTCACACAGTAATGACCCTTGCACCATATGTCCCCAGCATCAAATTATGGCATATACCACAATGCCCGTGATACATTATGCCCTACAGTAAAACTCCTAATTATTTTCAAATTACCTGCTCGTTGCCAGTGGTTTCATGAATAGTCGCAGCCTGGCATGCCATGCCATGCAGCAAGCCATGTTGTAGCACGCTACATCGCAGCAAAGATGACTTCTCCGAACTGTAGATGGGTGTACCTGGGTCCCAGTGGTTTTTGCCAGTTCTGAGCTGATGGCACTGCTGGACATCTTCTGATTTTGAAGGGAAGTAAGCATGATGTACTAAGTTTCAGCATTGCCCGTCTCTTTGTGCTTCTTCAAAAGAGCATGAACAGCACTTCTTGAAACCCCAGTCTGCTTTGAAATCTTTGCCTGGGAAAGACCATGCTGATGCAGTATAACTACCTTTTGTCTTGTTGCTGTGCTCAGTCTTGACATGGGAGGTCATTCCGAGTTGTTCGCTCGCAAGGCGATTTTAGCAGAGTTGCTCACGCTAAGCCGCCGCCTACTGGGAGTGAATCTTAGCTTCTTAAAATTGCGAACGATGTATTCGCAATATTGCGATTACAAACTTCTTAGCAGTTTCAGAGTAGCTTCAGACTTACTCGGCATCTGCGATCAGTTCAGTGCTTGTCGTTCCAGGTTTGACGTCACAAACACTCCCAGCGTTCGCCCAGACACTCCCCCGTTTCTCCAGCCACTCCCGCGTTTTTTCCGGAAACGGTAGCGTTTTTTCCCACACGCCCATAAAACGGCCTGTTTCCACCCAGTAACACCCATTTCCTGTCAATCACACTACGTTCGCCGAAGCGAAGAAAAAGCTGTGAGTAAAAATACTACCTTCATAGCAAAATTACTTGGCGCAGTCGCAGTGCGGACATTGCGCATGCGCACTAAGCGGAAAATCGCTGCGATGCGATGAAATTTAACGAGCGAACAACTCGGAATGAGGGCCATGGTGTATGACCTGTGACATGAATCATTTTTCCACAACCTCACCTTTATAGCAGAGTTTGGCTGTTCCTCACCTAGTTTTAAGCCTCTTAAACATCTGCTTCTGTATCAGTTAATGACTGTGTTTCAACCTACATATTTATTTATTTATCTATCTACCAGTTATTTATATAGCGCACACATTATCCGCAGCACTCTACAGAGAATATTTGGCCATTCACAACAGTCCCTGCCCGGTGGAGCTTACAGTCTATATTCCCTACCACATGTACACACACACACATGGGTTAATTTTGTTGGGAGAAAATTAACCTACCAGTATATTTTTGGATTGTGGGAGGAAACCGGAGTACCCGGAGGAAACCCACGCAAGTATGGGAGAATATACAAACTCCACACAGTTAGGGTCATGGTGGGAATCGAACCCATGACCTCAGTGCTCTGAGGCAGTAATGCTAACCATTACACCATCCGTACTGCCAATGATCATTATCACCTGTTTGGTATGACTGGTTAATTATACACCTGACTATAATCCTACAAAATCCCTGACTTTGGGCAAGTATACCTAGAAGAATTGATGCTGTTTATAAGGCAAAGGGTGGTCACACCAAATATTGATTTGATTTAGATTTTTCTACTGTTTATTCACTTTGCATTTTGTAAATTGCTAAAAATAACCTATTAACACTTCTATTTTTGAAAGCACCCTTATCTTTGCAGCATTTATTCCACACCATGCGTGTGTACTGTTTATAGCACCACCTAATTGAGACGACTACTTTATAAAGTTTTCCTGTAGTAGAACAAAAACAACTTAAACAACCTTACATACACAGCAAAATAAAATCTATAATTTATCTTGCAAAACACACTGGGACAAGACTCAGGAGGACTCTGTGTGTCTCACTCTCTAGACCCACATGCTCTCTTTAGATAACAGGTTACACAGGCACTCAGGCAGGGAGTAGGTGTCTAGGTCCTGTGTAACCTTCTATCTATCTATCTATCCTCTGATCGGGAAGCTCCATCGGTATCTCAGGAAACCTGATATTTCTGTGTCTCTGCCTGTACTGCATACTGTCCTGCTCATATTCTGACCACCTGGTTCTGCTGTTGCACAAGAGGGAGAGCTAGTGATGTCAGTCTGCTCCCTCTGGAGGGGCCTTGACAAAGAGGGTTCCGGAGTACAGTATGCCCTGCACCCCCCCGCCCCCTTCTTAATCTAGCACAATGCATATTTAGTCCCTGCACCTCATGTCATAATGCTGTGATTCACTGGAATATGGCAGCGCTTACCATATAGGCTCCACTGTCTGCAGTTTCATAAGGGGGTTTCCGGGTACTAAAAATCCTTCCCTGCATGCACCAGTGCTTTTCATAGAAAATGCTGTTATCCTGTTAATTTATTAAAATGTTTTTCTTGTCTTCCTCAGACCTTTTATGTCAAGCAAAATTAAATCGCAGACGACGTTCATCAGCTGCACTGATTCAATATAAAAACAGTAAAGGTAAAAACAGCCTACAAGCCTTCAACCACTTTGTAGAATAACTCAGTGTCTCCAGAACAAGCAACAGTCACAAATGCTGAAGCTGCTGCTTCACTTTCAGACAAACACAATTTATCCACTTTCACAATTTTACTGATCTCCTCCTTATTCCAAATTTTATATGGTTTTTATCCAGAAAATAGTTCTATATAAGCTACTTGTCTGTATGACGGGAGACTCGGCAGAAACTGGTCATGAACCGGGGGGAGGGGCGACCAGGAGAGCGTCTGACTCCCCACTGCTGATATCAACCCTAGGGATCGCGGCCTTATACTATTCCTGGAGCCTATGATCCCTAAGGCCTAGCGCTGGAGCACCCGTGGTGGCGGCGCGTCAGCTACTGTTTGGTAGTCTCCACCCAAAACAGTGCGGCTGTGTCTGTATTCCATGTGCTACGCGGAACCGATGCCTTACCTTCTCTCCGTGCTCTGGCCACAGCCTGGTAACGTCTGATGGACCTGCTAGTAAAACCGACCCAGACGCCCGCCGAAACAGCACTGTACTCGTGGGTAAGTGTTGTCGCGACCATGCGGAGAGTTGTTGGAGCGACTCTTTCCAATATGTGTATAAGACGTTGTTAAGAAAGATCACTCAAAAAACAGTAAGACTATAACAATAAAACAAGAAATCTTGGGGCTGCTAACAATCCAGCAGCCCTCTGACCATGGTCCGGCTCCTGCCGCACCAAACAAAAAACTGATTTGCCTGAGACAGGGGGCGGGGATATATGGACAGCACGTTGCATGCTGGGAGGCTGGAAAGCTTTGACTGTTTGGTGCAAATCCGCCGTCGCTCCATCACATCCCATTATTATCCTGTGGATCCTGCCGGAGAAACTCTGGTGCTTGCAGAGTGTGCATCCTCTCCTGAGGGCACTTTTTTCTAAACTGCCTGTAGGAGGGGGCATAGAGGGGAGGAGCCAGCACACCCAGTTGAAGAAATTTAAAGTGCACTGGCTCCTTTTGGACCCGTCTATACCCCATTGTGCTAATCTGTCCCCAATATCCCTTATGGATTCTAGAGAAATAGGCATTGATACACACGGACAGGTGATATCTATTGCATAGTTGTCCACCGAATTGCAAAGGTTCTTGGTGGGTTGCATGAGATCACATCACAGCAGTGATTAACCATTGTCAGAAGGAAGGGAAAGTGAATAAAGAGAAAATATGTGTAGGTTATGTGTGGACTGTACAGTGTTGGATATAGGTGGTCATTCCGAGTTGATTGCTAGCAGAAAATGTTCGCTGCGCAGCGATGAAGCAAAAATCCGGCACTTCTGCGCATGCGTGACATACTTTCACAACGGCCGATGCAGTTTTACACAAGGTCTAGTGAAGCTTTTCGGTCGCACTGCTGGCCGCGTAGTGATTGACAGGAAGAGGGCATTTCTGGGTGTTATCTGGCCGTTTTCAGGGAGTTCTCGAAAAAACGCAGGCGTGGCTGGGCAAACGCTGGGCGGGTTTGTGACGTCAAAACAGGACCTGAACAGTCTGAAGTGATCGCAAGCGCTGAGTAGGTCTGGAGCTACTCTGAAACTGCACCATTTTTTTTTTGTAGCCGCTCTGCGATCCTTTCGTTCGGACTTCTGCTAAGCTAAAATACACTCCCAGAGGGCGGTGGCATAGTGTCTGCACGGCTGCTAAAAACTGCTAGCGAGCGAGCAACTCGGAATGACCACCATAATTGGGTAGGAAAGCTTATGAAGGTAATGTGAGTGGTTCTGGAATGTGATAAGCTAGCGATTATGGATAGAATCTTGATCTTACAAATGTTCCCTACTGCAAATGGTTGCATAGTATTCACAGTGAGGATTGCTTACCTCCCAAAATGACCCTCTCTATGAGGAACAAAATGCTCAGTTTTTGGACTTTAATCCTAATTTATGATTTCCGACACCTGTGTTGAACAGGTTAATGGATAAGAAAGGTGTTTCAGCACAGGTGATGGCAATCAAAAGTTAAGAGGGAAATCCAGGAGCAGAGCATTTTGTCGCTCCTGGAGAGGGTCATGTTGGGAAGTATGGGAGTGCAGGGTGATAAATATGTCATACTTGCCTACCTGACCCTCTCCATGAGGGAGAAAATGCTCTGTTCCTGGACTTACCTGGTAATGTATGATTGCCATCACCTGTGGTGAGCTTGTTAATTGATAAGAAAGGTGTTTCACCACAGGTGATGGCAATCATACATTACCAGGAAAGTCCAGGAACAGAGCATTTTCTCCCTCATGGAGAGGGTCAGGTAGGCAAGTATGAAATATGTACATACAATTGAAGTTGTAAAGAAGTTCATCTGTTGCTGTATGAGTTAGATGTTCTCTTTCAGTTTTCATCCAGTTTAAGTCCAGGCTAAGTCCGTGCTTAGATAATAAATGGTAAATCTTCACCCTTAGAATTCTGCACCCTGCATTAATCTGCCTAGGTTTAATCAGCCTACTAACATCTAATATGATGAGCTACAAACATGTGTAACTTGTAAAACCCCACCTCATTGCCCAGCACCTTCCAAGGAGGGGAGCAATACAATATAAAAAAAATAGTGAGAGGGGAAGATGCCATCACAGATTCCCCAAATCTCCAACAATAAATCAGGCTAAAGGCTGCCTATAACATAAGGTCCACATTAAGCAGTTATGTTATTCAAGGCTGTGCTAATGTAACAAATGCAATAGAGACTGCTGGGATCAGTAGTTCCACATTACCTATGCATTAAAGACAGTACTATGCAATAGTATCCTAGTTCACTGTGCAGCTGATGGGAGTAGTAGTTGTTCAGTTTACCTATGCATTAAAGACAATGCAATAGCATCCTAGTAAATGTTAGTAAATGTACCCCTAAGTCACTAATCTAATTAAAAAGGCAAAAGGTAGATGTACTATACCCAGAGGAGTAAGTTCAACCCAGTTGCCTGGAAGAAGGTTGTAGTTTGGTGCCCCCCCCCCTCCCAGGTGAAAAAGAGAAAACAAATATGATCTGCGTATGTATGTATGTGTGTGTGTATGAGGCTGTAGTGAATTGGCAGGGTTCCAGCTACACTGTGTGACAACAGTCTGTGGGTCAGGGTCAGACTCACGAGATCCAGCCGCCTGCAGAATCAGAATTCACTGGCACGTCCCACCTCACAGTCCAGCAGCAGCAGTTATGTGCAACGTCGCTTGCAGCAGTGCACACTGGCCCTCATTCCGAGTTGATCGGTCGCAAGGCGAATTTAGCAGAGTTGCTCACGCTAAGCCGCCGCCTACTGGGAGTGTATTTTAGCTTCTTAAAATTGCGACCGATGTATTCGCAATATTGCGATTACAAACTACTTAGCAGTTTCAGAGTAGGTTCAGACTTACTCGGCATCTGCGATCAGTTCAGTGCTTGTCGTTCCTGGTTTGACGTCATAAACACACCCAGCGTTCGCCCAGACACTCCCCCGTTTCTCCGGCCACTCCTGCGTTTTTTCCGGAAACGGTAGCGTTTTTATCCACACGCCCCGAAAACGCCGTGTTTCCGCCCAGTAACACCCATTTCCTGTCAATCACACTACGATCGCCGAGCGAAGAAAAAGCCGTGAGTAAAAATACTATCTTCATTGTAAAATTACTTGGCGCAGTCGCAGTGCGATTATTGCGCATGCGTACTAAGCGGAATTTCACTGCGATGCGATGAAAATTACCGAGCGAACGACTCGGAATGAGGGCCCCTGAGCGGTACCAGGCAGGAGCCATCCTGTATCCTATTGCAGATATTAGCAGGGTTCCTGGGACAGAGCAGATTAACTATGCAGCAGCAGTGGATGCACAACAAAGCTCCACTGGAAGAGCAGCGGTCACACCTGGATCCTGCTGGGAACCACACAGGTGCTGCTGTACATGCAGGTGCCCCTTCAGGGCTTGGAGCCCAGCGGCAGGCGTCTCCATTGCCTTAGGGAGTTACGCCCCTGCCTATACCTGTGACCTGCAACATGCCTCGTGCCACATATCAGTATACTTCATTTGTGATTTTATGGCAAACATTTTCCATCAAAAGTACTAGTGTCACTCTAAGTTACACCTAGGGGTATATTTACTAAAGTGTGAGTTTATAGAAGTGGAGACGTTGCCCATAGCAACTAATCACATTCTAGCTATTACCTTCTAGAAGGTACTAGATAAATGATAAGTAGAGTCTGACTGGCAGTGGTTGCTAAGGGCAACACTCCACTTATATCAACTCTCACGTTAGTAAATAGAACCCCCTAGCATCTTGAGCCATATGGTACAATGGGGGTCATTCCGAGTTGATCGCTCGCAAGCTGCTTTTAGCAGATTTGCTCACGCTAAGCCGCCGCCTACTGGGAGTGAATCTTAGCTTCTTAAAATTGCGAATGAAAGATTCTCAAAATTGCGATTACACACCTCTTAGCAGTTTCTGAGTAGCTCCAGACTTACTCGGCA
The DNA here is from genome assembly GCF_028390025.1 of Pseudophryne corroboree. Lineage (NCBI taxonomy): Eukaryota > Metazoa > Chordata > Amphibia > Anura > Myobatrachidae > Pseudophryne > Pseudophryne corroboree. Next base: position 58,438,829 of record NC_086449.1, read on the forward strand.
TCTGCGATCAGTTCAGTGCTTGTCGTTCCTGGTTTGACGTCACAAACACACCCAGCGTTCGCCCAGACACTCCCCCGTTTCTCCGGCCACTCCTGCGTTTTTTCCGGAAACGGTAGCGTTTTTTCCCACACGCCCATAAAACGGCCAGTTTCCGCCCAGTAACACCCATTTCCTGTCAATCACATTACGATCTCCAGAACGATGAAAAAGCCGTAAGTAAAATTCCTAACTTCTTGGCAAATTTACTTGGCGCAGTCGCAGTGCGAACATTGCGCATGCGCACTAAGCGGAAAATCGCTGCGATGCGAAGATTTTTACCGAGCGAACAACTCGGAATGACCCCCAATAATGCTGGGTGAGTGAGAACACATCTCTAGAGTAGGATCCTATCAGAAAAGAAGTTGGACACCATTATTTATATTTTCCATAGGATAATGGAATAAGGTGGGATTACTGGTCTCCATGGGCTGACAACATGCCATGTTTTAGCTTTGTTTTTGTAATAACATCCACTTTTGTTACTTACCTTAGATTGTTACAGTCATATCTGTATTTTGTTAAGTCCTTTTTTCCCCCCCTATGTTATTTTACATTTTTATGATGTAAGGGGGACTTTACAGAAACAAATGGCAATTATGTGCCTCTATATTGTAGCATCGCGGTACACGGACCTAGAGAACACGTGTTGTCAAGACGGCATGCTTGTTAACCCCATGGGTCACAGCTGTGAGCACCGCTCCCGTCTCATCCAGGCAGGACAGAAGTGTATTGATGCCTTCCTTGACTGCTGCAAGGCATTTGAGAAGATGAAGGCATCTGAGAAGGAACTGATGGATAACGATGACCTATCAAGAAGTAAGTAGATGCGAGTCCTGACTCAGATTTGTATGCACATGCCTACAGAATAATAATTGTTACAAGTGAAGCTGAACAATATAAACACCCAGAAGAGCCATGGGGAGAGGTAAGAGTCAGTGGGTGACAGGGAGAGTGTGACAGGGGAGAGAGGTGACGTGGAGAGGGTGAGAGTTTGTGGGTGACATGGGGAGAGGTGAGAGTCAGTGGGTGACAGGGAGAGTGTGACAGGAGAGAGGTGACGGGGAGAGGTGAGAGTCAGTGGGTGACAGGGAGAGTGTGACAGGAGAGAGAGGTGACGGGGAGAGGGTGAGAGTTAGTGGGTGACATGGGGAGAGGTGAGAGTCAGTGGGTGACAGGGAGAGTGTGACAGGAGAGAGAGGTGACGGGGAGAGTGTGAGAGTTAGTGGGTGACATAGAGAGGGTGACAGGAAAGAGGTGACGGCTGGGGAGAGGCAGTGAGTGACAGGCAGTGGGAAACTGCATTAATATTAAATTAAAAAATAAAAACATTTATATGCCACTCCCCCACCCCAGCTGTTATGAACTGTTATTCAACTTTGATCGCCTTTGGTGCCCCTAAACGTGATAAAGCTCTTTCTGCATGTTTTCATGATTAGCCTGTTTTGTAGTAAGGATTAAGGAAACCGACTGTGGTACATAAGTTTGTGACCTACAAAGGACTGATGTTTTAAAGGAAAGAAAAAAGGGAAAGTAATGAAATATCAAGTACCTGATAAATAACATACTGTAATTAGCTTGAACCACAATAATAAAAAAAAAAAATGTGTCTGTATTTTGTCTGTGTTGTGTGTGTTTGCATGCGGTGTTAGGTTTGTAATATATATTTCTCTAACGTCCTAAGTGGATGCTGGGGACTCCGTAAGGACCATGGGGAATAGCGGCTCCGCAGGAGACTGGGCACATCTAAAGAAAGCTTTAGGACTATCTGGTGTGCACTGGCTCCTCCCCCTATGACCCTCCTCCAAGCCTCAGTTAGATCTTTGTGCCCGAACGAGAAGGGTGCACACTAGGGGCTCTCCTGAGCTTCTTAGTGAAAGTTTTAGTTTAGGTTTTTTATTTTCAGTGAGACCTGCTGGCAACAGGCTCACTGCATCGAGGGACTAAGGGGAGAAGAAGCGAACTCACCTGCGTGCAGAGTGGATTGGGCTTCTTAGGCTACTGGACATTAGCTCCAGAGGGACGATCACAGGCCCAGCCTGGATGGGTCCCAGAGCCGCGCCGCCGGCCCCCTTACAGAGCCAGAAGGCAGAAGAGGTCCGGAAAATCGGTGGCAGAAGACGTCCTGTATTCAACAAGGTAGCGCACAGCACTGCAGCTGTGCGCCATTGCTCTAAGCACACTTCACACTCCGGTCACTGAGGGTGCAGGGCGCTGGGGGGGGGGCGCCCTGAGACGCAATAAAAAACACCTTGGATGGCAAAAAATGCATCACATATAGCTCCTGGGCTATATGGATGCATTTAACCCCTGCCAGAATACATAGAAAAACGGGAGATAAGGCCGCCGATAAGGGGGCGGAGCCTATCTCCTCAGCACACTGGCGCCATTTTCCCTCACAGCTCCGTTGGAGGGAAGCTCCCTGTCTCTCCCCTGCAGTCACTACACTACAGAAAGGGTTAAAAAAGAGAGGGGGGGCACTAATTACGCGCAGTATTAAAGATACAGCAGCTATAAGAGGAAAAACACTTATATAAGGTTATCCCTGTATATATATATATATATATATATATATATATATATATATAGCGCTCTGGTGTGTGCTGTCAAACTCTCCCTCTGTCTCCCCAAAGGGCTAGTGGGGTCCTGTCCTCTATCAGAGCATTCCCTGTGTGTGTGCTGTATGTCGGTACGTTTGTGTCGACATGTATGAGGAGAAAAATGATGTGGAGACGGAGCAGATTGCCTGTAATAGTGATGTCACCCCCTAGGGGGTCGACACCTGAGTGGATGAACTGTTGAAAGGAATTACGTGACAGTGTCAGCTCTGTATAAAAGACAGTGGTTGACATGAGACAGCCGGCTACTCAGCTTGGGCCTGTCCAGACGTCTCATAGGCCGTCAGGGGCTCTAAAGCGCCCGTTACCTCAGATGGCAGATATAGACGCCGACACGGATACTGACTCCAGTGTCGACGGTGAAGAGTCAAATGTGACTTCCAGTAGGGCCACACGTTACATGATTGAGGCAATGAAAAATGTTTTACACATTTCTGATAATACGAGTACCACCAAAAAGGGGTATTATGTTCGGTGAGGAAAAACTACCTGTAGTTTTCCTGAATCGGAGAAATTAAATGAGGTGTGTGATGATGCGTGGTTTTCCCCCGATTACAAATGATGATTTCTAAAATGTTATTGGCATTATATCCTTTCCCGCCAGAGGTTAGGGTGCGTTGGGAAACACCCCCTAGGGTGGATAAAGCGCTCACACGCTTGTAAGGGCTCTACCCTCTCCTGAGATGGCCGCCCTTAAGGATCCTGCTGATAGAAAGCAGGAGGGTATCCTAAAATGTATTTACACACATACTGGTGTTATACTGCGACCAGCAATCGCCTCAGCCTGGATGTGCAGTGCTGGGTTGGCGTGGTCGGATTCCCTGACTAAAAATATTGATACCCTAGATAGGGACAGTATATTTTTGCCTATAGAGCATTTAAAAGATGCATTTCTATATATGCGTGATGCACAGCGGAATATTTGCCGACTGGCATCAAGTCTAAGTGCGTTGTCCATTTCTACCAGTAGAAGGTTATGGACACGTCAGTGGTCAGGTGATGCGTATTCCAAACGGCATTTGGAAGTATTGCCTTATTAAAGGGAGGAGTTATTTGGGGTCGGTCTTTCAGACCTGGTGGCCACGGCAACAGCTGGGAAATCCACGTTTGTACCCCAGGTCGCCTCTCAACATGAGAAGACGCCGTATTATCAGGCGCAGTCTTTTCGTGGACAAGCGGGCAAAAGGTTCCTCATTTCTGCCCCGTGACAGAGGGAGAGGAAAAAGGCTGCAGAAATCAGCCAGTTCCCAAGAACAGAAACCCTCTCCCGCCTCTGCCAAGCCCTCAGTATGACGCTGGGGCTTTACAAGCAGAATCAGGCACGGTGGGGGGCCCGTCTCAATGAATTTCAGCGCGCAGTGGGCTCACTCGCAAGTAGA